>NC_140594.1:763566589-764191291 GCF_964204655.1 Triturus cristatus
GGGGTATCCTGTATCTGGGAGATGGTCCTAAATCCTATTGATTCTATTAGTTAATTACTTCTGCTGTAATCTTTTCGCTAAGGTCCTACCAGAGTTTTCACCCGCTTCATAAATTTGAGACCTATGCATAGCCAATTTTGTGGCTATTTTCATAGCAAAATGTTGATGTATTTTCATTTTTTGGACTGCAATGGCCTTTAAAAAGTTTTTTCCTTATTTTGTTGCCCGATTAATTCTCCCATAAGTTCAATTTCATAATAACCTTAACTGATTTATCCCATCCTGAATTTCTACCTGGATTTTGCGCTGCTTAGCTATAGAATAGCATAGTGTTTCACCCTGGACCCTGGCCTTAAATGTATCCCAGACAATAGAATCCGAAGCGGTTCCCCGATTATTTAAAAAAAAATCCTTAATCCAATTACACATGTGCCCACAATATTCAGGATCCAATAAAAGTTTGCGTTCAAACGTCCATGCCTTTGGCGGGGGCCTAGAGCTAATGTCAAGTTCTAATACAACCGGATTATGACATGAAATGATCCTGGGTTTAATCTCAATCTTAGCGCTAGCTACTTTTTCAACTGATATAAAGAAATAATCCAAGTGCACATTTTTTCTATGGGGAGCCGAATAAAAAGTATCACCAGGACCATCTTTTTTATGAGTGCACCATACATCAACCAACCCAAATTCTTTAACTAGGCCTTGAATAGCTTAAAAAACTTTAGTTTTTTCCACTCATATAAACAATTACTAGTAATATCAAATCCACCCTCCAAATGAAGATTAAAATCCCCACAAAGGATTAAAGGGGATGGCCATGCAGCTAATTCAACGCTTAAGTAATGCATCAGCTCCAGATCGTCAAGATTGGAACCATATATAAACATATAGTCATTGGGGAGCCATTAACAAATATTTCAACAATAACCCAGCGCCCCCAAACATCCTCCTTTACCCGTTTACAGACACCCAGGCCATATCTCATCAGGATCACAACCCCTCTTGTGATTGAACTCTGTCTAGTACAGCCAAGTTTTTCCATGCCCAAGTCATTCAGCCACTTTCGATTGTTCCACACAATATGAGTTTCTTGTACACAAAGCAGATCCACCCGCATCACCTGCAAAATTTGAGCCATCACCCCCCTTTTCTTTTTATCATTTAAGCCGCAAATATTCCACAATCAAATGGATAGCCTACCAGTCATTGTTATACAATTGAGTTAATCATACCTTGTCTGCCCTGCCCATACCCTAAGCTACGCTTCATAATAATAAATAAATAAAGCATTGTTCCTGACATGAGAATAAGTACCACAACCTTGATGCCTAATAAACAACACAAACCAAACGTGCCTTCCCTATCCCCACCAACCCCCATCCTTGCCCACCCAAGACTGCCCATTCACAGCTTATGACCTCACATATTACATCACTCATGACATGTTAAACGGCACAGCTGATGATCATTGATGATTAAATGAATTTCTGAGAAGTGGAAAATAAATCGAAGACAGGGTAAGAAGTCAAGCTTGTACCATCAGATGTAAGTTGCCCAAAACACTCACTCATCTGTAAATACTGAAGAAAGCCTAATCTTAGAACTTCATATAGTCTCATCAAATTTCCAAAAGAATGAGAGGTCCCTCCTCTAAAAAGTTGTCCTACCATTAGTAGTTAAGAATTTGCCTATTTACAAGCATACATATTGTGAGCAAAGCTGGGAAGCCCAGTAATAAGCCACAAAGTTGAATATTTTGGGATGTAAAGGATTTTAAATCTACTACTTAGGGCCTACCATCCATGTCCATATACCATCAAAGTCCTGAATTTGTTTTTTTTCTTAAAACATGTTTGGGTATAATTCCCTTATTGATCAGATAGTTCTGTTTATACCCAGGACCTGAGTGAGCACGGAAGCAAAGGCAGCCCAGGAATAATTTGTGAGACATGGAAGGGACAGGCCTCCTTTACTGGGAAATAACTATAGAAGCCCTTTGTGTAGACAAATAAAACAAATCTATGATGATTCAGTTGTGTTTACAAATTGTGGTAGGTAACATTATGAGTAGATATAAATTTATCAAGTAGCAGCACCCTAAGATACCAATAGGAAACCTGTCACCACCTATGCATACATGTGATGGAAGGATTAATAGATAGTCCATAATAACGTTTTCATCTCTTCCCCAATTGGTGTGATCTTTACTCCTAGATAGGTAGCCTATGAAACAGATTGAGAGTCTGAATCTTTCTATTGCCCTTGATAAGATTTTTCTTTTTGCTAGGGTTAGGAATGGGGGGTCTTTAGTTGGCAGAGATGTGCACCTTTGTCCAAGTAGGGACCCTTCTTACAAGTCAGGGTAAGGGGGATATACTTAAATAACCCCTGCTCACCCCCTTGGTAGCTTGGCATGAGCAGACAGCCGTATCTCGGAGGCAGTGTGTAAACATTTGTGCATGCATACAGTAACAGTGAAAACACTACAAATGGACACCACACCAGTTTAGAAAAATAAGTAATCTTTATCCTAACCAAACAAGATCAAAAACAACAAATTCCAACATACAATACTCTTAAAAATAGTTGCTGTGCAAAATAACCTTTAAATTGCAGGAAAAACATAAAAATACAGTTCCTCCGACTCGGTAGCTACATCCGGGGTTACTGCAATACTGAATACGACAAAGTCTAGCAATTGCAGCCAACCGCGTCGATACGGTTTAGCTAAAGTGTCAACAGACTCAGAGACAGTACCTTTCTTATTGCGGCCAACATGGCGATGCGAGTCGGTCGGGTCAACCGTCGCCATTGCGAGGTGAGATGGAAGACTTGTAGCGTGCGGTGTCCTCACAGCTCAGTGCAGGCAGTGGCTCGTTTATGGAGTAGGTGAGACCAAGGCTTGCGTTGCAGGGTGAAGCGGCACTCGATGAGGGGCTGGTAAGTCACGATGCGGCAACAGAGCAGGTTGAGGTTCGAGTCGGGCAGCGACAGTCGATGACGTCAGTGCAGTGTGTAGCAAAACAGTGCAGAGTGCAGTGCCCACAGGATGTGGTGCAAGCAGCAGCTCGTTGACAGAGTCCATGAGACCAGGGTTGCGTTGTTAAACGAGGTGGTGCGCTCTACGGTGCCTTCAGGACACCTAATCCTGCGACAGACCCGGTGACAGAGTCGGTTACCCTTTTCTTCTGCGGTGAATGAAACCAGGGTTTCCAGAGACCGTGCCCAGAAGCTTGGTGAGGTTTTTGCTGTTCCTGAGACCTCTTGAACAGGAAGAAAGCACCACTTCAAGCCCTTTGAGATGCTTTCTCAAGCAGGATGCACACACAGTTCCTCTCCTTGGCACAAAACAGCCTCTGCAGGCCAACCCTAGACAGCTCTTCTCCTTGGCAGAGGTTGGCAGAGGTTCCTCTTAAAGTCTGGCAGAGGTTCCTCTTAAAGTCCCAAAGTTGGCAGAGGTTCCTTTTAAAGTCCCAAAAATGATCTAAAATTCTGGGGTCACTTGCCAGGTCAACATGGCAGTACTAGACTTTACACAGATACTGCAGTGGCAGATCGGAGTCACATTTACAGGCTGCTGATGTGGGTGGCACAATCAGTGCTGCAGGCCCACTTAGCAGTTTTTGATTTACAGTCCCTGGGCACACACAGTGCACTGTACTAGGGACTGACTAGTAAGTCAAAAATGCCAATTATGGAATCACTAATCCATAACAATAATTTACAAAGGGAGCACCTGCACTTTGGCACTGAACAGCAGTGACAAAGTGCCCAAAGCATCTAGACCAGCAAAAACAAAATCCAACACACAGCATAAACACAGGAAGCAAAGGCAAAAATACAGGGGAAACCCACACCAATGGTGCCAGGTCTAACAGCTGGTTCATGTAATATCCAGATCTTTCCCCAAATGTGATTACTTTGATGGCTTTCTTTTCTGTGGGTAGGATTGCAGTGTCACGTACAGCTGTAAAAATAGCGACATCATTCGCATGGGCTGAGGTTTTCTACCTTATTCAGGATTAGAGGGTGATATCTAGGAAAGCTTTGATAGGCCTTAATAATGGTCCAAATAAAGAACAAATAGTTGTCCCCTTATAATTAAAACTTAGTCAGACAGATCCCCAGTACAAACAATACATGTAGAGGAGAGCCTCTGTCAAATGCCTTTTCAGCATTCAAAATGATCATCCTGGCTGTCACTCCACTATGCACTGCCAGGCTGAAAATCTGCCTTTTTGCATGTTTGTATGTGTTGTCTTATCTCTTCCAAGTATGAAACAATTTTGCATTTTATCAATCATTATTGCTATTCCATGTGTTAATCTATTGGCCAAAATCTTAGACTATATTCTAATGTTGTTGTTAATGAGCGAGATAAACCTGTACAATGCTCATAGTTTTGAATCAATGTCTTTTAAAAGAAATCACATCACTGTATATGTCTCTTACTATGATAGTGGTAAACTGCTCTCATTATCAAATAAGTTAAAGATTTCGAGCAACATTGTGCTGATGAAAGTTGTTAATATTTTTTTTTAATTCAGAGGATGTGGAATCTGGCCCAGATTCCTTAACCTAAGGTAGCCTAGAGATAACCTTTACCAATTCACCCAGCATAATTGAGGATCCTAATTGTGGGACTGGGCTTGCAAGATTTAATGTGTACGTACTAGCACTAAGTAAGATCTGATCTCCTCTGTGGATGCTATACAACCTTCTCTACATGAATGTGCAAAATATGATTGGAAAACATCCAAGATGCGTTTAGAACCCCGGCTTTCACCAGGATGAATCTCCGATTCCATGAATCACACTTTGCTTTGTCTGTTCCCGGACAGGTAAAGCCAAGATTTACTCCATATTCTCATTGTTTTAGCTTAACACAGCTTACAAGATGCTTTGTTTCCTGTATCATACATGTTTTCTTAAGCTACATTTGAATCATTATCAATTGTTAGAATAAAGACTTCATGATTTGGTGACTCCCCGTCCTATTAAAGTGGGAGGTGCCATTTATAAATATACTAATGATTCACATAGTTGTTCTGTCTCCTACTTACTACATCTATCCCTATTTATTGTGTAGCTGAGAAAAGCACCCCCATCACTTCCTTTGTAGAATCCCACACAATACTAATTGATGCAGCACCCCCTTTCTTGCTAATAAAACCTGTGAGTACTATTGTCATGTACATTACATACTCTTCAATATTCAGAAGTGGCCGATCATGTGTCTACCGCCTTGGATTGCTTTATAGAAGAAAACATTCTTACAATATACTATCAGGTGTTTATGGTCTGAGGCATTACGTGCCTGTATTTTTGCAGCAATAAAAGGAGTATTCTCTTTAAAAATGATAATGACATTGATCCTAGAATGTGTATTAAGGTATTAAGTGGGACGAGTATTATGTAATCACAGGAACAGAGGAGTTACACTGGTCGCCCTCCATCAATGAGCCTATTGGTACTTATTATGTGCATCACGATTTCTCTAGAGTGTTTCATAAGCATAAGCCTCAAGCCTTCTAACAGATCAATCCAGAGTACTAAAGAAATGCTAATGCCCCCCAAAAAAGTATAATAGGCCCGCCCCACCTAACAAGTTCAATGAAAAGCTGATAATGCACTAAGGGCCTCATCACGATGTAGGTCGTAAAGCATTCCGACCGACTCAGTGGCAGAATGGTTTCCGACTGAATCGGATTCAGGGAGTCCAAACGACCGATTACAATGTTTCCAAACACCGTTCGGTCAGACTCCTATTGACTTCAATGGGAGCCTGTGTGCCGACCGACTACACAGGCTCCCATTGAAGAAAGGGGTGGGTGCGGAAAACCTTGCACCCTGTGGCGAGCACCACATGGTGCCTGCCACATTGTACATGGTTGGAAAGAGGTCACCCATGGGTACCACACGGGCCCCAACTGTAAGCATCAGGGTGAAGGGGGGCCTGCTACGAGCCCCGAAGACAGTTTTCGACAGCCGATATGTGTCAAAGAAACCAATTTGGAAAGGCTGTCCAAATTCGACATGGTAATGCGTAGGTAAAAAACGCGATTCGTAGAGCCATACGAGTCCGCTCTGACCGACTTGGTTTCTCCGAATGCCCTTCGGATGCGACTCGGAACCGAGTTGGAAAGTCGGAACGGTTTCTGACCAACGTAATTGGTCGGCTGGAACTGTTTCCAAGTATGTTGGAAACAAGGCTTCTGACATGGATTCAGACAAACCGAATGCTGCTCTGAGTCTTTCTGACCGACATCGTAATGAGGCCCTAAAAGATTATCTTCATTAGGCCTGTATATGTTACATATAGGCATATGGTAGTTGCAGCTGTAAATGTGAAGCAAGAGCAGTCAACCCATCTTATCATTTTTAATATGTTGACATAATCAAGATTGAGATTTGAACAAAACAGCAACTCCTCTAACCAACCATTCCTGTCCCATTGCCCCAAAATCTCTAAAGACCAGCCCTGCAGATTATGTAGTCCCCTTTTGTGAGATGTGTTTGTTGTAGGAAAACTATTTCAGATTCTAGAACGTGTAGCTGTTCTCTGACATTGGGTGTTTTATTTAGCCCATTTAAGTTCCGTGTCTTAATGCTAATGTCCCCTTTCCCCCTCTGTTTTTCTTCCATCACCAGCCTGATCACTGTTAATCCTCTGATATATTTTAAGCCACTCATATCTGAACATCCTCTCTTTTTTCTTCTTTTCCCCCTTCAAATGACATTTCCATGCTTATTGTATAATTTGGATGTGGTGAATCCTACTGGTAGTCCTAGAAGTAACACTGAACTTTCAGCACATTGGTTGGCATCTGTGGACCAAGAAAATATTTAATATCCCGAATGTACTTATTTTGATATAACTGCTTCCAGCATGTTGCTTCAGCTGCACTTGGATTTTAAATTTGTTTTTGACATTTTACAGCACACCACGTAATGTGCTGATGTTGAAATAAATGAGGTTGAAATGGTCAATTTTCCAATATCCTGTGGCTTCTATTGAATCTACCTGTGTGAGTGACTTGAACACAGCGGACTGCGTCCTACCATGGAGAGAATTCACAACATAAGCACAGCTCTGTGTGAGACGAGAAATGTGTGCCGGCCCATTTGATTTAAAAAAAATATATATTTCTAATGTCAATCAATGGGTACCACTGAAGTCTTATATAAAAGTATTTTGTTCAGAGAAAAGGAGTTCAGAGGTTTGAGGAAAACTGTGACTGAATACAGAAAGGCCTTGAACAGACACAGAGTGCCAACGTAAATAAGACATGAAGGAGGCACCAATGCTCATATCCCTGACTTTCCCCGAGTTTTGCTTGCTGTTTTCGCATCTGCCTGTTCCGGAATAAGAAAAGACAGTATGCAAGCAGACTCCTCCGAGGCAGAAGAAGGCCTTGTCCTGCTCAATAAAGACTGCCGTGAATGAGGAATTCTTGGTGCATATTTATGAGAGAAGTGGCAGAGCGTGGTGTTAAGCATGTACAGGTTGCACTCCCTAGTTTTCACTTAATTTGACCTCGAAGTTCATCTTTGCGTGCTTTACACTGGTGACGTGCCTAGCCCAAACTGCACGTTTAATACTAAACCAACATCTAATTGGGGCGACATCTCACCCCATATCCGGTGGCAGAGCCAATTCTGCCTTTGCAATTATTTTCTTTTTTGTTTTTTTCCATGATACTCCCATGTACTGCATTAGTTATCCACTCCGTCTTTTCTTCACACTGTTCACATCTACATGCGAGGAAAGCAATTTTCCCAGGTTTTTCATGTTCAAAATGGGCCATTCGAACCTCTTATTGAGAACACATACAAGCGCTGAGTTATTTAAAAGCAGCTTTTTTAAACCCAATGCATTTCGGGCCTAAAGGGTCCTTCGTCAGGGGCAACTGAAAATAACAATAAAAGCGTACATTATATAATGTCCACCAATACATTTACATCTTTCCTTTCAAGAATTACTTAACATATAAATTGCTTTATTCTACTCCATAGCTAACTTTTGAAAAAATAGCTTTCAAAAAAACTTCAGCAATGTATTAAAATATCTGAATGAGACCACAATTGTTCATGGCAGCGCTCGATATCTTCACATTTCAATTTTCACTCTATTTCACCCAATCAATAACTCACACGTGGTAACCACAGTCGTAATCCTTCTTCCTTCCCCATCCTTCGTTTCACACCACCATTTTTTACTAGAACCCAGATTCAAACCCTCACCTGTTCTTAACACCCCTCATTTATGTGCCTAACTACCCTTCCCTGCACCCCTACTCTCTACTAATCTATGCACCATCTTCCCACCACCCACAAACTACCACCCGTTCTTTCCCAACCACCAGCACATTTCTACAACTTCAACCCCCGTCAGACGTGCCTCTAATCTCCCGTTGCTACACATAAATCTCCCCCTCACATACCTGCTGTCTGACAACCGTCCCCCTCTCTCTTTCACAAAAAATATTTCCTTTCCCTTGCTGCCATCCAAATTTAAACCCAACCCACATATCCTGTAACCACCCTCATTATCCACATGGTTTTCACCCGAGTCTTTCTTAATCTCACGAGCCTACCTAAGAAACTACACCTCCCATAATGCACTCAAATAGCGTCATGTAACATTGCTGTATTCTGAGTTAGTAAAACCAATTTATTAATATTTCGAGGCATTTTTAAACAATTCTGAGACCACTAACAAGTTCATAAATATATAGTTTGTCCGTTGTTGCTTATCCACATTTCTGTATTCTTCCGACACCTCGAAAATAAACATGCTTCTTCAACAAAGATATTCCGTCTCGCATGAGCAAAACAACGTGTTTTCCAAAATGTCCACTTTTAATGTTCTGATCTGTGTGGGTGCTAACCCGAAGGGCCTTGAAACAATATAAACATCAAACATATACAGGTTGCACTCCCTAGTTTTCACTGTTTTTCACTTAATTTGACCTCGAAGTTCATCTTTGCGTGCTTTACACTGGTGACGTGCCTAGCCCAAACTGCACGTTTAATACTGAACCAACATCTAATTGGGGCGACATCTCACCCCATATCCAGTGGCATGTACTGCATTAGTTATCCACTCTGTCTTTTCTTGATACTGTTCACATGTCAAGAAAAGACAGAGTGGATAACTAATGCAGTACATGCCACTGGATTTGGGGTGAGGTATCGCCCCAATTAGATGTTGGTTCAGTATTAAACGTGCAGTTTGGGCTAGGCACGTCACCAGTGTAAAGAACTTCGAGGTCAAATTAAGTGAAAAACAGTGAAAACTAGGGAGTGCAACCTGTATATGTTTGATGTTTATATTGGTTCAAGGCCCTTCGTGTTAGCACCCACAATAGATCAGAACATTAAAAGTGGGCATTTTGGAAAACACGTTGTTTTGCTTATGCGAGGCGGAATATCTTTGTTGAAGGAGCATGTTTATTTTCGAGGTGACAAAAGAATACAGAAATGTGGATAAGCAACAACGGACAAACTATATATTTATGAACTTGTTAGTGGTTTCAGAATTATTTAAACATGCATCGACATATTGATAAATTGGTTTTACTAACTCGGAATACAGCAAATGTTATATGACGCTATTTGAGTGCATTATGGGAGGTGTAGTTTCTTAGGTAGGCTCTTGAGATTAAGAAAGACTCGGGTGAAAACCATGTTGATAATGAGGATGGTTACCGGATATGTGGGTTGGGTTTAAATTTGGATGGCAGCAAGGGAAAGGAAATATCTTTTGTGAAAGAGAGAGGGGGACGGTTGTCAGACAGCAGGTATGTGAGGGGGAGATTTATGTGTAGCAACGGGAGATTAGAGGCACGTCTGACGGGGGTTGAAGTTGTAGAAATGTGCTGGTGGTTGGAAAAGAACGGGTGGTAGTTTGTGGGTGTTGGGAAGATGGTGCATAGATTAGTAGAGAGTAGGGGTGCAGGGAAGGGTAGTTAGGCACATAAACGAGGGGTGTTAAGAACAGGTGAGGGTTTGAATCTGGGGGTCTAGTAAAGAATGGGGGTGTGATGGGAGGTTGATGTACGAAGGATGGGGAAGGAAGAAGGGTTACGAATGTGGTTACCACGTGTGAGTTATTGATTGGGTGAAATAGAGTGAAAACTGAAATGTGAAGATATTGAGCGCTGCCATGAACAATTGTGGTCTCATTCGGATATTTTAAAACATTGCTGGCGTTTTTTTGAAAGCTATTTTTTCGAAAGTTAGCTATGGAGTAGAGAAAAGCAATTTATATGTTAAGTAATTCTTGAAAGGAAAGATGTAAATGTATTGGTGGACATTATTTAATGTAGGCTTTTATTGTTATTTTCAGTTGCCCCTGATGAAGGGCCCTTGAGGCCCGAAATGCATTGGGTTTCGATAAACTGCTTTTAAAGAACTCAGCGCTTGTACGTGTTCTCAATAAGAGGTTCGGATGGCCCATTTTGAACATGAAAAACCTGGGAAAATTGCTTTCCTCGCATGTAGATGTGAACAGTGTCAAGAAAAGACGGAGTGGATAACTAATGCAGTACATGGGAGTATCATGGAAAAAAACGAAAAAGAAAATAATTGCAAAGGCAGAATTGGTTGTGCCACTGGATATGGGGTGAGATGTTGCCTCAATTAGATGTTGGTTTAGAGTGTGGCGTTAGCCACCTTGGCTTAACACCATACTCCGCCACTTCTGAAACAGAGGGCTGAACTGTATCTAACAGAATACGGTGCAGCCCTGCTTTTCCCCCTGCACTGGTGCCTATTTAGCTGCCTTGCGCCAATGCAGGCACCCTTGCACCATAGAGGAATGATTGTTTATGTGCAGGAAGGTGTCCCTTCTGGCACATGCACAATCAATGGTGTTTTGCTGTTTCTATGTGTGCTGCACAACGCAGGACACATGTAAACAGCAAAAACAAAGAAAAATAAAGCATTTCTGCTCGTTTCGCCAGTTTAAGACCAGGTTTCCCTAGGTCCTAATTGTGGCACTGCCTCCTATTTACTCCACCATTGTAAATAGGGGGCAGTGTCAAAATCAATGGGTGTTGAGGTGGAATGCCCACAGCAACACCCATTGCCCTCCCCTTTCACGCTAAGTATAGCATGAATGGATGACTTATTTACAAGGCAGCATTAAGCCACGCTAAGTGGCTTAACGCTGCCTTGCAAATAAGCCGAAGCCCCTATCACCACCACAACATGTGAAAAAGTTATATTGTGGTGGCAATATTGGCTTGTAAATATGCCCCCTTGTATCTTCCAACACTATCAGGCAAAGCTGAACTGGCTTTTCGCTGTCTGGCAATTTGGTACTGTTTGTCGGATAGGCCAGCTTGAAAGCGCCAATGTGTGGGACATTGTTTTGGTCCCCTGACAGGACCAAAAATAAACAGCCTAAAATGCATACTGTCCTTTTCAAGCTAGCATATCTTGCAGTCCCAATCAGACTAAAAGGCCAGCCCGGCACTGCCGTCAGGGGCCAGATAATGCAATTAACGTAATGGTACTTGCACTAAGTTAATTACACTGTCCAGTCACTGACAGTGCATGAACAAGCAAGGTTTCCAGGAACGGAGTTATGTTTGTGGTGACTGTCTGCTATAGTGTGGGAGGACTCTGTAAGCAGGTGCTTTACATAGGCTTTCTAGCTATGGAGGTTGGTTTCAAGAGCGCAGTCAAGGTCTGAGCAATGTATTTACCTTAAAGTAGTTATCATTAAGATACAAACATTGCCCAGCCCTTCAGAATGCTCCTAAGAGCAACTGTTTGGGGATTTATGGCTTTCAACTCACAGGACACCAGAACAGACCTAACACCACACCTTAGATGTTAAAAAAGGGTGTGTTACAACTGGGGTTTCCGGTTGGCAGAGGTATGCACCCTGTCCAACCAGGAACCACCACTCTAGTTAGGGTAAGCTAGACACACACTAAAATATATAACCTGTGCTCACCCTCTGGTAGCTTGGCACGCAGCAGGCAGGCTTATCTAAAGAGGAAATGTGAAAAGTATTTGTGCAACACACACACAGTAACACAATGAAAACACCACAAAAATACTCCACACTGGTTTAGAAAAATAGGAAATATTTTTATGAGAAAATCACGGCCACAAAGACAAAAATCCAATAAGTAGAGCCGGAGTTATTATTTTTTAAAGAAAAAACTAAAATAGTCCTCAGAAGTCAATTGCACTAAAAGGTTACTTAAGGTCGGGATACACTGGGGTAAATCCCAAGTTCAGGCTGACCGCGATGAAGGGTAGGCCTGCTATAGGACTCAGACAGGTCCCGCTGACAAATCACCTTGGATGGAGCAAAGTGTCGACATCGAGGACTCAAGGCGAGGAGTTGAGGAGGCGCCGCTTCAACAATCTCGTGGATGGAGGAGAGTGTCAGCATCAGTCTGCGCCATCGATAGAAGCTTCATCGACAAACCACTGAACCATTCAGGCACTGTGTCATCATTGAGCCTGTGCTGTCTGTCGTCATCGTCGATCTGCACTAGATGTGGAATCGCTGCATTGGTGTCAAACGGGCGCTACGTCAGTTCTATCAGCGCAAAGTCACTACTGCATCAACTTTGATGTAGTAGAAGCTGCAGAAACCGGGACACTGCCTATTCAGATGTAAGTGTCAGCTCCCTCTCCTCCTTCCGTCCTAGGAACGCTATCAGAATGCAGATAAATGCAGCTGAGTTCTCTGTCACACCAATCCTCCCTGTGCTTGTGGCTGTCTAGAGGGAATGCATGAAGTTTAGCTGTCACCCAGCCAGATGCCTATTGGAGACAGGATGCAAGGCACACAGAGCAGTAAGAGCAGGGAAATGTCCACTTTCTAAATGTGCTACACAGACAAATGATGGAGGAAATGCTGATTAAATCATGCATTCACCCCCAGTTAAGAGACCTGGGATAAATCCATCATTCTTTTGCTCTTCTGTACTGGAGTGAATGTTTGACAATGTTCAGGATTCCGTCCCTCATCTTTTTGTGTTGCTGTTGTTACACTAAGTGGAATGGGTATGATCAGACGTTGGTCCCTCGCTCACTCTGTCAATGGATTCACGCTAGCAGGGTCAAAACAAATTTGCATATGGCTGGGTTTAAACTCTGGTGACATGGTGAGCATCCATCATTTGTTTGCGTAGCACTTTTCGCCCTAAGTGGAATAGGTATGCCCAGACGTGGATCCCGCGCTCACTGTGCCACTGGATTCAAGCTAGCCTGGCTGATGAGGGGTACTACCCTGAAACCGGCTCCAGGATGCTTGTCTCTGGTCGAGGGAGGTCCTGGCTTGGCAGTTCGGGCTGGATTGTTCCAATGAGGAGCAGGATTATGACTGATTTGAAAATGGCTGGGTCTAAACTGGGGTGGCATGGTGAGCAAAAGAACAATGGATTTAGCCTAGATCTCTTGATTGGGGTGAATGTATGATTTATTTAGCATTCCATCCATCATTTGTTTGCATAGCACTTTCTAAAAGTGGCATTTATAAAATAATAATGTTAAATCCAACTTTACCAGTAAAAAGGTTTATCATGACCATTCCAAAGATATGAAACATGATGCAGCTATTCCTTTCTAATCAGAAAGTACAGCTTAAAAGTGTTTTTAGGAATTCCCAATGCTAGCCTATAAGAGAAGTAGGCCTCACAGTACTGAAAAATGAATTTAGCTGTTTGTGACTACTAGGACATGTAAAACTTAAAAGTACATCTCCTACCTTTTATTTACATAGCACCCTGCCCTTGGGGCTACATAGGTCCTACCTTAGGGGGACTTATGTGTAATCAAAGAGGAATTTTAGGGCTTGGCAAGTGGTTTTAAATGCCAAATCGAAGTGGCAGTAAATAGCAGACACATTCCTTGCAATGGCAGGGCTGAGACATGTTTGAATGGCTACTTGTGTGGATGGCACAATCAGTGCTGCAGGCCCACAAAGAGCACTTTGAATGCAGGCCCTGGGTATACAGTACACCATTTTACAAGGGACTTACAGGTAACCTAAATATGTCATTCAGGAATGAACCATTGTTACCATGTTTAGGGGAGAAGTGAATGCACTTTAGCACTGGTTAGCAGGGGTGAAGTGCTCTGAGTCCTAAGGCCAACATAAAAGTACAGCAAAAAGTGGAGGTAAGCAGTCAAAAAGTTGGGGGGAGACCCCCCTCAGGATGACAGGTCTAACAGGGCGTATATTGACTATTCTAACATTCTCCCAAACGTTTTGTCCACTCATATTCACAACCTACTCCACCATTCACGAGATTTCTCCAACCCTACAATGTTACCAATTTCTCAAGTTCATTAGATGGGCATTGTTAGAAATAAGGTTTCTGGTTGGCAAAATATGCACCCTGTCCAAGCAGAAGCCACAGTCCTAGTCATGGTAGCAGAGGTGAACACTAAAAGTTAACCTGTGTTCATCCCCTGGTAGTTTGGCATGGAGCGGTCAGGCTTATCTAAAGAGGCAATGTGTAAAGTACTTGTGAAAAACACACACAGTAACACAATGAATTCACCTCAAATAGACTTCACACAGGTTTTTTTATTATAAATAGGCTTTCCTGTTTTCAGTTTCTATTTTTGGTAAATTCTGGTGGGGTTTTTTCAGTGTTTTCCAGTGATTTCAATACCTTAAAAAAACAGTGGTTATCAGTGGTCACATATTTTCGCGCCATTAAAAACTACACAAACAGTGTTTTACCGGTGTTTATGGAACGTTTCGCTTTTATTATTGCTTGCATTTTGCGCATGGTATATAGACATATATTAAACTTATTGTAGTTACACCATACAATACTTCTTCAGTGATTCTTTGGTCATGTGCGCTCGCTCTTTCCTACCCATGTAAACTTCTGTGAAAAGGCCCTCTCAACATTCGCACTTGAGAAGGGCAACTCAAAAACAGCCAGTACACAATTTGTTAACTCTGGCCACTTACATAGCTTTCCATGCCAATACTGGTTCACTTGAAGATTGGAATTCTCAGGGCAGGTTCTGCAACATTTGAGCTGATCTGGCCCGGCGCTTATGCCCTCAGAGTTATTGAAGCAGTCAAAAATGAAGAGGCACTTTTGAAACTACAAAGGAAATTCCCCTTTACGGAAGGGATCTAGAACAGAGTACCACAGTGAGGTTTCATTGACTTCAAATGCCATTGGTGGTGAAGGGACTTTTCTAAGCATCATTGCAAGCCATTTCTCATACATTGTAAAATAAAAGTTCCTGAATTGCTCTTCACCATTGCTTTGCTTACCAAGTGGCAAGCACTCTAACATAGAACATGTTGCAGTGCCAAAGTCACTAAAGGTATCACCCAGCCTACTCTCAAGGAGATGTTTTAGATCTACACCAATTATGCAGAATATTTGGCAGACAAGGGTGTTTTCAGACTCTAGTTTTTTATTATGTCCACTACAGCAGTCATGTTTTCCTGTAAAAATCTAAGAATGCAGTAGAGTGTACTTTTTTTCACATCACTATCAATATGTAACCAAAGATCCTCACATTTCTTGCCTTTGGCATCATCACTCAGCAAAAATTCTGTAAATGGTTGCCACATGGATAATATAGAATTCACAGTCCCTTCGTCTGAGAACCATCAGCTAAGTGACACAGTTGGGATGACTCTTTCTTTGATGCCACACAAAGCACAAAATGATAAATATTTGAGTTTTAGTTCCTGTGCATATGAAAAGAGTGCACCAGAATGCACTAAAAAAGTCAATAGCATTCCTCATTAACTCTGAAGATTGTAAAGATGCTTTCAGCATACCATCTAGCAAGTGGCAAGGATCTCTTACAGGAAAGCACTTAAGCTCAGGGGTCAATTTTGACAGGTCATCACACAACTTTTTCATATACGTAGCTGAATCACTGCAAATACAAAAAATATCACTCAAATCTTTGTTGAACTTGGAAAGAACCTTTTTTGCAGAGCATTCCAAGTGACACTGCGTTCCGTGTTTTCCAAAAGTCTGGTGTCATGTTTTAACCACTATCCCAGATGCTTGGCGATAGCGCTCTTTTCACATATACTTGTCACTATACCTTGCATTGAATGTTTAAAGCCTGAGGTGTTGGTAATTTGCTTACTATCAAAACTGACTCACTAGTAATAAGGGGCTGATGTTTTGAGGGTTTTTACCCATTCTCTGTGGGTAAATGTTATGACACATATTAGGAACGATTGTTATGAAACCAGCCATTGTGCCTATTAGTGAAAGAATCAAACACAGCCAAAAAATCAAATATGATTTCGATATTTCCTGATTCTCTACAGTTTATAAAATAATTAAACAAGGCCTAAAACATGCTTCTAAACCCTGTATCTTTAGACCAAAGACCACAAAACTGAAAAAAACAAAAGGAAGAAGAAACAATTTTAGTGGCATCCCTAACCAACAAAAAAATGACTCTTTCACTCTCTTCTTCCTTTCTTTGAATGGTATTTAGTTTGTGGTGGTGCAGGTGTTTTTTCAGTGTTTATATGTTTTCACTGGTGAGGGCTATTTCTCTTTCAGTGGGGTTTTATCAGTTATTATAGGTTTAAACCTAAAACCGGACAGCCTAATTATAAACAAAATAAGTAGGCCTGGATGGAGTTTGTAGTGTTGTGCAACATGGAACTCTGCAAAGTGCCCCAAAAACTCTGCCGCACTACACAGAGTTCAGCGAGTGGGTGGAACTACTCATCCACTGTTCGCATAGTAAATTTAATTTTCTTCAACATGAAGTGCATTCTCGCACATGAACAGCACCACGGCATGGTGTGTCCATCTTGTTTTTTGCTCAGTTTTTGGTGCTGCGACTATTTTTTCAATCTTTCTTTACTCTATTTAATTATCCCCCTATGTAACTTATCTACCTCTCATTTTTATTGTATTAGTGTGTGTCTTTGTGTTTGGGTAATTTACATTTCTTGTAATCTTTTGGGTGTTATTGTGACTTTTGTACTTTTTTCCATTTTCACATTACTTCCTCTATTTTTTTTCCTTTCTTCCTTTTTCTGGTTCTATCTCCTCCCCACCCAGCACCATGGTAGAGCAAGGAAACAGCAGCGCCCGGCCACCACAAACTACCCACAGCACCAGCCACCAACCTTGCACTACCTGCACTGAACACATGCTCAGCAGAGACACTGGCTACCGGTAAGTCAGATACTTCATTAACAGCCTGCTGAGCACTGGCCATTTGGTGTCTCTTCCCATACCAATACACCAATGGGTTGTGATCCAGACAGACCTCTGTTGGGTCATGCAGATAAGCCTAGACCATCCTCTCAATAGTCACTGGTGCTCAAACTTGTTCGACCTCTTTTGCCTTTGCCTATGCACGGGGCTTAAGGCCTGCCTTTAGAAACCAATCAAATGCAGATTTTGGGGCAGATGCTCCTATTTCTGTTGTTGTTGTTGCACGCGTTTTTGGCTTTGGCTGCTATGAGAACACCACTGCCCTCAGGCTTTATGGAAGTTGAAAGCTGCACCCCAGAACTTCTGCCTGGGAGTGGGCCTCAGATTCCCAGCAGTTCATTTCCTAGGTAGACATGGTATACAAGATACTCCGTTACCTGAATCTGATCTTGTGATGTTTGTGGATGGATCATGCTCAAGAGATCAAGAAGGTACCTTGCGAGCAGCATATGCGATTTGTACGGTGGTGAGTGTTATTGAAGCATCATTTATAGTTGAAAGGAGTAAATTCAGCACAAGTAGCCAAGTTAATTGCATTACAAGGGCATGCTGTCTTGCGAAGCTCATGAGAAAAACCATATTTACGGATTTTCAATATGTTTTCAGAATTGTACATGACTTTGGGCAGTTGTGGTCCCAACGTGGATTCTTAACCTCTTCAGGTTCACCGATACAAAATGGAGAGTCTGTGAAAGATATATTGAAGACACTACAATTGCCAGCAAAAATTGGGGTGGTGGAATGTTCAGCACACAAATCTGACTATGATTATATTACTGTGGGCAATAGCAATGCCGGCAAAACTGCACACTATTGTGCTCAAAATTCATTTACAATCAATGGGGAGCATTTGAAAGAAGGATCTGATCAAGCAGAATCCAGGTTAATGTTGTCATCTGCTGAAAAATGCGAAGAAATTGGAGAATTATAAGATGCAGCTAGTGATGCAGAAAGAGAAGGGGGATCAAAGCAGGTTGTACACACAGAGCAAATGATGAAGTGTGGATTTACACTGATGGAAGACCAATATTTCCAGATAGTCTGTTATCCCAGATGGTACAAGTTTATCATGGTCCTACACATGTGGGTAGAGATTCTATGATTAGACTGTTCAAACAAACTTGGTTTAATCCCAAGCTTAAAGTCATTGTCTCTGTCGGAGGTGTATAGCTTGTCAACAAAATGAAGGGAGGAAAACAGTTGTCAGTTTGGGTTGAATTGGAAATGCAGCAGGTTCATTTATGTGCATGCAGGTAGACTTTATTGAAAGGCCTTCTTGCCATGGACTAAAATATGTATTAGTGATAGTGTGTCTATTTTCTCGTTGGGTTGAGGCATATCCAAAAAGACATAATGACAGGCTAACTGTTGCTAAACGGCTTCTTAGAGAGATTATACCTAGATTTGGACTTCCAGTCTCATTAGAATCTGACAGAGGAACGCACTTTAATAATTAGATAATTTGGATGATTTGTGCAGCATTACAAATTGAGCAGAAATTACATTGTGCTTCTCGACCTGATGCATCTGGTGTGGTTGAACAAGTGAATGGCACAATCAAGTTGAGACTTGCTAAGGTTTGTGCATCTACAACACTGAAATGGCTTGATGCAATACTACTGGTGTTGATGAGTTTAAGAAGTATCTTCGACAGAAGAACTGGACTGTTCCCACATGAGATTGTGATGGGAAGAGCTATGAGACAGCCAACAGTCCCAGCAAATCAACTTATGAACATAACTGATGATTTAGTGCGCGATTATTGTAAAGGATTGGCTGCTGTAGTGCACTCTATGTCTCACCAGGTTAGAGAAGTCGAAACCACAGCTCAACAAGAACAAGCACATGACTTGATCCCCGGAGAGTAGGTGCTCGTCAAGAAACACATGAGGAGGTCTTGTTTGTTACTTCGTTGGCTTGGGCCATATCAAGTGATTCTTGTGACAAAAACAGCAGATAAATGTGGCAGTTTGCCTAACTGGATCCACTCAAGCCACACATGTTGAGTCCCATGTCCACTTGAAAGCACGGATCCAGTTAAAGGTGAACAAAGAGAAAGAAGAGAACCTAAACAGACTGAGAATCAAGTAAAGTGGGCACAAGCTACTGGGTCTAATAACACTGTCACTGCTGATGCTGAAAGAGAGTTGATCCCCGAAAGAGACAGAGAAAAAGAAAAAAGGAATCCGCTAAGCAAACTCTTAAAACAAATGAAATGGACAGTATTTCTGCAAAACGAATAAGAAAAGGTGACATATGGCCCAGAGGAGTTAAGAAAGTGAAATACACTTTGAATGAGAAGATTCCAGCATACTGAAGGAGAATAAAATACAGTATGAAGAACAAAAAGAACAAACATCCCAAATAAGAAGTATACAACACCTGAATGGACATATTTGCTGTTCCAACAAATGATTGGGAAAATGAAATCATTGAGGTCTGTTCAAGAGACAACACATATGAGCCACCCTAAATGAACTGTGCTACAGAAAAAGGGTGCAGAAAAAGAGAGAGGAGATTTGAAAATGGGTTGTGATCATGACTTGAGGTTTGAAAAGTGTGTAGCTTACACAAACCTTAACAAACAAAATATTGATTAATTTTAGTGTGAAGGATACACAAACCTTATCAAACAAAATATTCACCTTTTTTAAGATTTTAGAATTTTGTAATTTTTCCATTTTTCTTTAAAAATAGATAGAAACAAGACTGGTGATCGAAATCAAGGTTTAATTAGGCAAAGGCTTATTGACGCTTGCTTTATATGGGTTCTTATAATACTGTTTGTCTGGTTAAGACTAATTTTAGTAGTGCCTTATTTTATGTATCCTGTCAACGTTAATTCTGCTAATACTTATGTAGATACAAAAATTAACGTAAAGAAAGATCTTAAAGAAGATCCAGAGATGTATTATTGTTAAATAAGGGCGGTGTCTTTAGTATGCTGAAAATTCAACAATGTTGCACATATATGCCTGACAAAAGTAAAGATTTAGAGAGATATATTAGTAACATTACACATTTGAATAAAAATGTAACTGAATTTAAGGTTAACAGTGCATGGGAGAAACTTAGTAAGGGCTTCTCTTCAGTAGGTAATTGGTTTTTAACACTAAGTAACAGCTTGATAGGACAATTACTAACAGCAATAATTGCTATTCCTGCTGGCATACTAATAGTAATACTAATTTAAATGCTGTAAATACAAATCAAAGGAGACGAAACATAGAGCAAGAAAAAGGAAAAGAGAAGAAATAGAGTTGGAAGACAGGAAGGGAGCCTATTATGAAGTAATGAGGGATATAGAAAGTGTCAGATTGAAACAGATGAGAACGAGTGCATTTTGAAAAACAATCAGATCGTAATCAGATTTTATAGATTGTGTGATTGCTTAAGTTGCCATCAGATGGGGGACTGATGGAGCATGATTTTTGCAAAATGATCTTGCTTGATCAAATCTGCTCATAAGTGCGTTATTAACAAAACAGATGACTAATAGTGTGAAAATGATTAACATAGGTACTTTGAAAGAATAACGTGAACGTGAAAAATGCGTAAGCAAAAACCACTAAACATTCAGTAAGCAAAAGCTGTAAATGATTTCTGTGTAGAAAATAAAGGAACGTAGGATTTTATGTAAACGCACATAGTATGAAGGAGAGACTTAATAAATGTGTACTGAAACCCTCACAAGTAGAATAATGAAATAGCAATAATAGAACCGTTTACAGAAAGATTTTCCCATGAATGTTTTTCTTTCCTCAATAGGAAGAAACATTAATAGTTTTGCATTTAGTAATACGATTATACTTATGTGATTATTTAGAATAATGGATCTTTAAAATATTAATTTTCTTATGTATTTCCTTGAGATCACTTAACTGAAATATGTTTTATTTCTTTAGAAAATGATAAGTTTACAGTTTCCCCAAGAAGGCCTCACACTCTGTTAAAGTTATTTTTCTTTCCTAACTTAGGCCTCAGAAGAATGTACTTTGTCCTTCATTATTTCTAAAATGCTGATTTCTTTGTTTAGTTGTGCACACATGTAAGTATATCACTAGGATTCCCTCTTCCTATAGTTAGAATAATTATTTTTATAAATAATTGTGTCAACTATGTTGCAAGTTGATATCAAAGTGAGCGCGAGGACATTGAGAAGAATGCAAATTTATTTTTCCTGCTTCCGAAGAGTGATGACTACATTTATATAATAAAGAAGTTTAACAGAAAAACCCGGATGAAATGGCTAGGATGATGATCACCTCATAAGTTAGACCAATGAAATCGAGTGATTTATAAAAGTGTTACCTTAGGGGGGTTGGATTTTGAACATTTTGGGGTTTAATTATCACAATGAGAAAAGAACCTAGTAGTTAATGTTTCTATGAGAAGAGAGCCTTTGCTGCTGTTCTCTCTGTGCTAATCTGGTTAGCTACTATCCTTGCAATTCCTGACCGAGACTGTCCTGATTACTTTGCACTTCATTGGCTGGTGATGTTCCTTAAGCTATACCTTTTCGGCTGAAGGGTTAGCTATTTATGACTTTTGCACGCTGTGCATCAGTATTCTCTGATCTAGGTTCGTATGAAAATTCTATATTGCATACTGATTTTGCAATTACATATTTATTTTTTCTCTCTTTCTCTCTCTCTCTCTCGCTCTCTCTCTCTCTCTCTTACTGTTATTGATTATCAGATGTATTTGGCATGAAATGCATTTTCCTATTGTGATTTACCTGTAACATTGAACTAATGAAAATTTGATGATTCTTATGTACTTATGTATTGACCATTCATATTTTGAAATATTTAGATAAAAGTAACTTGATAAGTAATTAGAGTTTGTCTTTATTGATCGGTTATTGACATATTATTATTGTGTCTATGGTTGTTAGTTAGGCTTTGTCTTCATTATAGGTCCTCATGAAGGAAACAGCACTGATCCAGTGGCATACCAACATAAGATACTCCACTACCATATACTCACCTGGGCCCATAAACACACACAATTAAGTAAACCGCTGGAGTCAAAGTTTATATATATTTTCTATAATTTCCACAATAATCAGGATAAGTTATTTGGTACCTCTGCTCATTTCAAACTAACCCTTTCACTGATCAAGTAGTTCTTTTCTCTGGTTGATAGACCATTAGTTGAACTAGTTGATGGTGACAATGTACATAACTGACTTTTCTATATTTAAAGTAAAATAATCACAGACTCAGGAAGGTTTAAAATCTTTATCTAAATTTCAAGCACATGTGAACCATCCCAAATACACAGTGCAATCACCATCATTCTTAGGAGAGAAAATTCAAATAAATCATCAAACAAATATAACACAGACTTATTCAATGAACGATGTCTAAGGAAAAGGAGGGGATAGAGGGAAAAGAGCATCTGCAAATAACGTGAAATTATAGTTACCAAGAATGGTGTGAATACCAACCCCCTGCCCAAAGGGCTGGTAAGGGTCCCCCGGGAAAGATCAGGAGACAAAGACTTCAGGACAGGATTCATGACAGGATAGTTGAACTCTCTAGAATACCGACATTTGTGCTGCACCCATCTCTGACACTCTCTTCCTCCTCGAGATTCTTCTGCGATCTTCTTATCTAACCCAATTAAATTAGGATAGAGGGTTCTGCATTCGGCTTCTTCATCAGCATCTCACAGCATCTCTTCCAGCATCAGCATCTCCCGCTCCAAGCTCACAGCATCTACAATAACTAACTAACTAAAGCGATCTCAATTATACCTTTCGTTCATCATGTTCCACGCACTAAAGTTTCAATATCGTAAAAATATTAGATCTAATTGGTCAGGCAAGGGGGGAAGATCATTACACCATGCTTACATGTCATCTAAATCAGTTTGACGATTGTTCACAAACCCATCCCCTTAATTTTTATTCAAATTTTAGTTCACACATGCATTCACATTTTATTTGCAACATAATTATAACAGTCTGAATGTGAGTCCAGGTCGTTGAACTTTTCACCATCCATTTCCAGGGTATATTACTTTGCGACCTTTGCTCCTGCTTAACATCTATGTTATCATTCCGGGTTAACTTTCAGTGGACATGTGCAGTCTTCCCTTTACTCAGCTTACTTCAGTTATACAAGAGAGGCCCAAATGTGCACATGTGATAAATTCAGAGAGACAAATATTAATTTCACAAATAAATGGTTTCACTGTATACCACCCATCTCTACTCTATTCCCCTTTACTTATTAATACTTTCCCTGCATTAGCATTAGTGAAATAGCTCATTTTTGTTTCAGCTAAGCAGATGTCATGCACCCGAGTCTTCAAGACTCCATTTTAGTGTCTTCTGCTCAAGCGCATGAATTTCCCTCCAAACGATAGCTCGTCATACTGCTTGGATGCAGTTGATGCAAGCGCAGTAAAGATTTCCCATTTAAAGCAATTTTAGTCCTTCGCTCATGTTATTCACATTAGTAAACACATAAGCAAGCTTCACTAACCCACGTATTCATATGGTGTGCATTATTTTTATACAAAACAATTTTAGTAACTTGTTAGTGAGTTAAAGGAGCGGATTGCTTCCGAGCAAGTCTCTTTTCTACAAGTTCTTGCTCCATCAGCACCAGTTCTCTTATTATCTAGTCCCTATTAGCTCTACCAAAGATCTATCGGAGGACCTGTATTGTAAGTGGTTTTTTGAGTTTTATATTGGCCCAAAAGTTTGGTAATAGAGAAAAATTCTATTTATGATAAAGTAGGGTTAATGCGAATAATTATACAATTTACATCGTTTCCACTGGATCAGGTGTGTGGTACAAATTTGACTGCTGAGAGGAAGGCTTCTTTCCTCTTACACTGTTTAGGACTGGAAATGAAGACATTTCTGAACATTTGCCCAATTTAACAGATGAAGGGACCAATGCATTGATTGAATATGAACTGTGTTTGAAGAAGTCTTGTTCACAAATTCTTCCAATGGTTTTATCAATACTTGAGTGCTTTTATTTTGGTAAACGCATGCAGAACAAAGGAGAGTTAATAGAAGAATACATTACTGTTTTGAGGAAGGTGGCCTCCACCTACAAGTTTGGTCAATCTGGGGATGAGCCGTTGAGAGACCACTTTATGTTGAGGTTACTAGAGGAATTGTCGTCAAGAGATTATCCCTCTCTTGTGCAGATGATCAATCTAGTGAAGCGACTAGAAAACTGTGTGATGTGTGTGGAGGTGTTGAAAGAAAATGCATTTGAAAGTGCACCGGGGACAACTGTTTCTGTGTTAAATAAGAAGGAAGTGAATGACAGAGTTATGAAAGGATAAGGTGACAAAGTGGTGAAAGGGTAATTTAAGAATAAACCATCACAGGAAAATGTTTTAGATGTAGAGCAACTGGTAACAAGGCCAATGACAAAAGGTGTCCTGGATAGAAAGTTACATGTAAGTTGTGTTTCCGTAAAAGATATAAGAGTAAGTATTGTAGGAGGAAAGGTGATAAAAAGATTAATGACATTTTGGATGATTCTGATGAGGAGGAAGAGATAATTGTGCAGGGGTTTAACAAAGGTAGTGAAGGTCCACAAGATTTTGCCATGGTAGAAGGAAAATGTGCTAAAATGCTTTTTGATTCAGGGGCGAAATTGACAATTATTTCTAATGAAACTTTTGACTGGAATAAAGAATAAAGTGCAATTATGTAAGCCTGATGTTAGACCTACTGGGTATAGTGAAGAGCCCATTAAGATGGTGAGTTATTTTCAATGGAGTATCAAGGAAGAATGGCTGCAGGGAAAATGTATTTTGCAGTTACAGGTGATGCAGTTATACGTTGGTATCACCAACATGATCTGGGGACCTTTTGGATCCCAATTTGGATCCATCTATTAAGTTGTGGAAGGATTTCAAAGTCAAAGTGGTGAATAAGTGTGAAACGGCTGGGCCCATAAGTTCTAGACTGTTCTAGAGTCCCACTCTGGTGATTCTTTTACCCACCATGGAAGTGTAAAGGGGAGAAAAGTTGATAAAGAATAAATCAATTAGCCAACTTATCTTCTGGATACATAATAACCCAAGGGCATCTACTTAAGGTTAATTCGTTTATTACAAAGCCAAAAATAACGGAACATAAATATACCTTGACACAAGAATGTAGAAATGCAGAGGAATCAGCGTGAAGCCAAATCTGTGCATTCAGTTTAGATGGTGTAGCATGAGCAATACAATTAATTCAAGAAGTTGAATACAGAAAATTAGGAAGCATGAGTCCAAAACTCCTTGCATCGAGGGTTTATGAGTGAAAAGCATTACATCTATCCCTACTCTAACACTAAGGTGACATCCCTAAATAAGCATTTTCAGAAGGAAGGTTAAAAGATGTCAGCACGTGGAGTCTCCCTGAGACGTTTCTCCATGATCAATGGGTCAAGTAGCATAAAGTAACCAAAGACATAGCTCATTCTAGGATGCTTTTTCTCGGAAGGCAAGAAAGAAGTGGCACACTACCCCTACTTCCGCCAACCCGTTATTCCAAAGTAGCAATCCGAGGGTGCACTTTGGATTACGCCATCTACCCTGGGTACAGTCCTGAAGGTAGTTTTCCACGATGTCGACAGTGTACCTTCCTTGCTACAATTTGTACTTGATTCCCAGGCCTTCTCCTGTGTGAATCACAATGACCTTCTTTTATCGACTCAAGCCACATGATTGTAACTTCTTCTCTCCTTGCCTGACTAGTAAAGCAAAGACCTTATTCTGTCTAAGAGAGCGCTTCTTCACCTGCAACAAAAAACGTGAAAGAACAGATTCTACAGCACACATAAATTTCAACTGTTAATTCTAAAGTGAGATCTTTCAGGGACTTGCATTTTAGGTCTACGAATTTTAGCTGACATAAGAAAAACATCATATAAGCTTCACGAATCCACATAACATGAATGCAATTTCAACTAACACCTTTACCTATATATGAAATTACGTACTTAATAAACACACTTAATATGTGAATATGTGTCAGTTGCACAACACGTTTTCTTCTTGGTAATATTTCCATCTAGTTACCTTCATTTTCTACGTCTATTCTTCATGTTACATGTCAATGGCCTACAATACACCACATATTCATGTTAATGCATTTCAAATTCTAACACTTCAAGCTAAAACAACAAGTGATTATATGCGGGTGATCTCTACATGAATTATTATGTATTCCTACAATTGGAATGAAATTTCCACTCCATCAAGTGTGAAGTGGTCAAAAGTAATGCATTTTCTAAGGAGTTTCCAGGAGGGTTTTCTGATGCCTTAGATAGTTTGAAGGGGTATGCTCACAAAATCATGGTGATACAAGATTCCATACCTGTAGTGAGCAAAGTAAGGAAGGTGCCTTTTTGAGATCAGGGAAGTTGTGGTTGGAGAGTTGAAAAGGTTGGATGAAGCTGGTGTCAATGAGAAGGTTGAGGGTACAGAATTGGTAAGTCTGGTTGTTGTGGTGAAAAAGCAAAATGGTGATTTTCATTTGTGCGTTGACCTCAGAGGTCTAAACAGAGCTGTTGTGCTGGACAGATTTCCTATTCCAGGAAATTAAAAATTGGTGTGTATGTTGGGAAATGCAAAGTGGTTCTTCACTTGGTATTTAGCCTTAGCGTACCACCAGATATGACTGCATGAGGATTCAATAGATCTCATAGCGTTCATCACATTTAATGACACATATAGATTTTGGAGAATTCCGTTCAGGTTAGTGTCAGTGGCATCTGTTTTTCAAAGGGCCATGTGGTGTGAAGGTATATCAAGAGGATATCCTTATTTTTGGAGGCATGATGCAAGAGGTAGGGAATTGTTGCTTAGCTTGCAGGAAAATGGTTGATGCTTAAGGTTGAGAAATGCAAATTTCACTGACAGGAGTTAGAGATTTTGGGTCATACTTTAACTGCAGAAGGTTTGAAACCTTAACCAGATTTGGTCTAAGCAATCATGGAGATGGTGGTGCTGAAAAGCAAGGAAGAGTTAGCTTAATTTTTAGGACTTGTAGAGCTTTACAGCAAGTGTGCGCGTTAAATTTAAAAAAATCTGATGTTTTTGCTGGAACAGGCCATTAATATAGACGTTACTCAAAGGAGTTACTTAAGAAGAATATGGAGTTCACGTAGTGTAGCGAGAGTGGTAAAGAATGAATTCATCTGAAGGGGGAGTTGCAGATAGCTCAGTGTCTAAAAACATTTTTGCCCTGATCGAGAGAGTATAATTTGCACTGACGTGAGTGTAAAAGGATTGGGGAAAACTTTTATCGAAATAAATTAGGGCTTTGAAAGTATGGTGACATTTATTTTGTGTGTGTTAAGGCCTGCAGAGTGTAGTTGTTTGGTGATTGAGCATGAGGCTCTTGCCATATCTTGAGTGATAAAAAACTTTAAAAATGTCATGTGGGGCAGAAATGTTACCATCAGAACAAATCATAAGCCTCTTAAGGAGGTGTTTATGAACAAAACTATAGACAATGTTTTGGGTAGGAATGCCAAATGGGTGGCAGCGTTACAGGAATGTGGGTTCCAAGTTGTTCACATTCCTGGGAAAAGTAATATGGCCGCTTATTGTTTGTCCAGGATTGTGGGGACAGAAGATACAGAAATGGATGAGGAATTTTTGGATGATGAAAAGGTGTGCATTGTGACTGATGGTGTGATTGGTGAAGAACACTGGAGAAGAGAAAATGTAAAAGACAAAGTTTTGCCAAGTGTGGTGCATAACGTAGCGAATGGTTGGGGTGACAAGAGACTGTTAGATGGTGAGGTGAGAATATACTGGAGTGTCAGGGAAGAGTTATCTAGTGACAAAGGTTTGATTTTTATAGGAACTAGATGAGTGTCTCCTGCAGTGGTAAGAGAGTGGCTGATAAAAATGGCACATGAGGGTCAGCAAGGTATTTCTAGGTCTAAAGAGCATTTGCAAGCAAATTATTGGTGGCCTGGTATAGATAGAGAAATAGAGAGACAGGTAAGAGAATGCTTAGAGTTTTGTATGAGTGGCGAGGGATGTAAGACAAGGGACAGCCCATGATAGTGAGGAATGTACCCAAGAAAGCGTGGGACGATGTATTAATGGACTTTTTGGTCCTCTTAATAATGATGAGCACAAGAAATACATAATTGTGTTGGTGGACCTCTTTTCCAGATGGCCAGAGCTATTGATTGTTAATGAAGTCACGTCCCAGAAGGTAACTGATTATTTTAACACATGTGTTTGCAAGGGAAGGTTTGCCTGAATCAGTGATGACTGACAATGGTGTGCAGTTCACGTCAGCTGCGATGGAAGATATTTTGTGCAGAAGAGGAATTGTCATTATGAAATCTACATTGTACCACCCAGAAACCAATGGTACTGTGAAAAGAATGATTTGCACTATTAAGGAGGCTTTACAATCAGCAAGGAGTGCAGGGAATGATTGGATGTCTGAATTATAGAAGTGGTTGGATATGTAGAGAGTGACACTGCATGGAACCACAGGGAAATCTCCTTTTTAGTTGCTGAGAGGAAGAAAAGTCTGTTACTCTGTGTTACCTCTGTCTTGGATTAAGCAGTGCAGGTGTATGGATGAATGTGTTGAAGATGATGGCTGGAGAGAAAGAGTAATGGAAAAGGTTGTGGATAGAAAAATGTATACTGACAAAAGAAAAGCTTCCAAGATGGTACATGTGAAAGTGGGAGATATAGTCAATGTGAAAGCTCCTGTCACATATGAGTCCGTTTTCAAAATACAGTTGTCCCCTGAAGATTGTGAAGAAATTTGATAAAGTGGTAAAATGGTAAGATGAATGGATCTGGAATCTCAAAAGAGTGGTCCAGATTACCAAGGAAGGCTAATATGGCCAGAGTACACTGTCAAAATGAAGGGAAGTGTTCAATTACAGGGATGGAGTAGGGCGCACAGGTCGCAGTGATAAACATGAAAAAAAGGTCTCACAGGAGATTTGATGACTAAGCAGTGTACAGATAAGTATCAAGTGTACCTCCCAGGAGGTTATGGATTAGTTTTTTATATTTTCTTTTTTTTGGTGGCTTTGTTTTTTTTTTTTTTTTTTTAAGGGGAATGAGGTGTGTGGCATCCTTGCTGGTGCACTGGAATGTAGAATGTGTGGTAGGTAGTGTTCTGCCTATTTACTCTTGGTGTGTTAAATCATGCTAGGGAGACAGTTGAGACCTGTGTCTTGGAGGATATGGAGCCATAGATGTGACTAAAGTCTGCATACTGGAATTAACCTACTCAGTCACCCTTCATTCTTGTTTTTTGCCTTACTGGAACACCTCAAAGTCTGCACCCGTCTGAACCATCTCCCTCAATTTACCTGACGGACAGAAATACGTGGCTGTGACGGGCGAGCTGCCTCATAAAGACACCAGCACTGCACATCCGTATGTAATATAAGAGGGAGTCTGTTAACATTGCACATGTATTCTCCACAACTCAGAAAACTAGACGGCCACCCTAGTATGGAATCGGTTGAGCAAAGGGGAATAGAGTTAGAGCAAACAAATGATGGATGGAATGCTGACAATGTAAACATTCTCCCTCAATCAAAAGATCCGGGTTAAAGCCATCTTTCCTTTGACCACTATGCCACTCCAGTTTGGACCCAGCCATATGCAAATCAGTCATGACCCTGTGCCCCATGGGAACAGTCTAGACCGAACTACCAGGCCAGGTCCTCCCTGGACCAGAAACAAGCATCCTGGGACCGGTTATGTACTTACCTCCGTTCGGCCATATGCCGGAGATTACTACCCCACACCCTGGCCCTCCCCTGCCACGCCCCACCGCCCGCATCTCTCTCTCGAGGAGCTGCTAGTGCTATCTAGCTACACACCCGGGTGAAGACTGGGTGAAAAGCGGGCCCATCTACCCTTGTCAGAGCCCGGAAGAGTCTTGGCTGGCCCACCACTCTTGGCATCCTGCTTTGTCTGCAGTGCCCAAAAAATCTCAAAATGGGCAAAAGGAAAATGGATGCTCAGAGTACTAGCATCCCAGATAAAACATCAAAGTTTATCACTATTTAGTTAACTAATGTTATGGGTGTGATTGAAAGAGAAATGCAAAACTCAACGAAATACATGTTGCAAACTCCTTCAATTGTCTCTATTCTATACCGACCTAGTAGTGAGAAGGCTGTGACTGAGAAAGTACCAAAAACTCATGTAAGTCCTATGAGCCTTTGACAAATGACAGTACACCTGTTGAGGTTTTCAACAACAAGCAGGCTCGAAGCCTGAGGGGCTGTAGTACAGGCACAGCCAGTGCAGGTAAGACCGATGGGGTGGTGGGGCCAGGTTGGTGAGGAGATGAGACAAACAATCTCAAGGGAAAGTTAAATAAATAATTAAGTTTCCCTCGTCATCTTCTATTGAAATCTCCCGCCACCCTGCCCCACAGTCCCACTGCTCTTACCTGCATGGGCTGTGGCTGCTGTAGTAACAAGAAAAACTTTAGCAGAAACATGACAATTCCAAGGAGGACACATAATTCTATGAGGTCTATGTAGGGTCTGAAACTGCTGGTTAAAAACTCACTGGTTCTAATTTTGTCCAGGCTACAGACAGTTGAAAACACTGCTAGTACCTGTCTTGCAGTAATGTAGGAAATTAAATCTATGCTGGGTTTTCAGGAGGGTGTCGGTAGAATTCTATGTCAGGACTGGAGGTGAGGATTATGCTTTTTCTTCCTTCTCTTCTTTATTACAGCAGCCATTTTATCCTATTTTAACATTTTAAACAGTAAAAACAAATAGCTACCAGTATTTCAAAACAGAAAAAGCAAGAACTACCAGTCTCTTGAGCCCTTGGGACTAGCTCAGCGTTAACAGTCTAATCATAACACATAATGACTGTCACAATGTCCAATCAGGCTTGTCCAGGTTGTACAGAGTCCCGTCTCCATGCCATGACTTCCTCTTTCCTCGCTGCTCACAGGCACAGATAGGTCACGTTTACTTTTTGGTTTAAACTGCAAGGTTATCATATCGTAAAGGCATTTGGGTACTGTTACTGCAGTTTTACTACAAGTGCGGCGTGTATGTGATCGGCTGTGGGAACGCATATTGCCCTCCTCCGGGGCCGCTGTTTTGGTGCAGCTCCACGCCTTGGTGGAGTCCTCCACCTGCTAGGTGGTCCTTCACCTGCTCGGCGCTTGGCTCCCGACTTCTGTCAGTTTACAGCCCTAAGTCGGTAAATTGTCTCATTCTTACACGTTGATGCCTTTCAAAGGGTCAGTATTGTGTTCTTGACCAAAACTCCCTTCGGGGTCTGAACGACTTGGTGTGGCCATGTTTGGCCACTCATAGGGACCACCCTCCCAGGCACATACATTCCCCATTGACTTTTTGCACTGGGGCTATGTGTTTTTAGGCTCTAGACACATAATCTGTTCAGCTTGACCCAGGAAAATCCTTTGACTGGTCTCCCCAGTCCCCAAATTGCAGCTTCTTACTGTCCACATTTTCCATAATAAGGGCCCTGTCGTGCTATCTGACTTACCTAAGGCACAGTAAACTTTCTATTTAGTTACCGGCCCTGCACCCTATCTCTTCTTAAATGGAACAATTAGGTAGCATATATGAAGACCCCTTGGCATACCTGCCCTGGGGCGATGGCTACTATGAGGTTGTGGACGCCTCTATTTATGATGCATTTTACGAGGTCATGGGCCCCATGGAACAACGCTTTATGCAACTAATATCGTGTGAATGCACAAGCAACCCCTAGTTGTGCAGGCCCAGGACCCTCCACAGCACCCCCAGCCCCGGTGGACTGGGACCCCGCACTGGTGAAGAATCCCCATTTTGATGGCGCCGATTATGATGCGTTTGCCTGCCTGAAACAAGTCTTTTTGGCCTAGAACCTCCCGGTCTTAGCTCCTGTGGACCCAGCAGAACCACTGGAACCCGCACCCCCCTTTTTGCCATACCAGCAGGATGATGACCTGCACTCAGACGAGGAGGCTGGATATTCCTGGCAGTGGTGTCCTTTCCCCATCTCAGTGAAGCACCCACTGTGGCCGCAGGGTCTGACTAGATCCCAATTAAATTCTCCATCCCCGTTCATTGCAGTGGGTTCCCGTTGATAATGTGCCACATCACATGGCAAGCTGCCTCCACGAGCTAATGGAAAAGGAGGCGCATACGCACCTTAGGACGGTGTGCCTTCGACCATTCTTGGATGGTAAGGTAGCCTTAACGGCAGACATACATCCTAAGATGGCCACATTCCTAGCGAAGTTGATCAAAGTTCCCAAAAAAGGTATAGACCATTCCTCCTGGAGAGCTTGTCAGGACAAGCTCCAGGACACAATATGCCTGCTCACCAAGATCCTTGAAATTGCAGATGATGCCAAGTCTCCGAGTGCTCTAATCTCTCCAGAGATGCCCTTGGGGTGGGTGCAGAGGGCAATTATTTTCCCCAGTAATGCCAACTGTGTGCTCTCCACAGAGTGATGGTGCTCCCTTTTAATCAAAGTGGTCCTGACGCTTGGGGACCTCGCCTTCTCAGAGGCAGGTGTGGTGGCCCAAGGGTGATTTTTGGGGAGCAGTTTGTTAAAGAATAGGTCAAATTCGTAAAATTGACAAGACCAAATGCCTCCAGGTGATGCTATCACTAGAACCAAGCAGTCTTTGCCAGTTTTTACCTCACCAGGGGTCAACGGTTCAGAGGTAGAGGCTTCAAGGGGTAATCCAACCAAGTGAAAGTTCATTTTTCTTCTTTGGTACAGGTGAGAGGCAGATTAGTGCTTTTCCTCCCCACGCAGAGAGCTATCATAAAGGACGAACGGATCCTCAAAACTGTACAGGGTTTACAGATAGAACTTTAGGGAACCCCATTTCAGGCCACCGTCCCTCAGCCAATCCACTTCTCCTCTCAAGATGCTGAGCTTATAGACAGAGAGGTCCAATCACTCTTGGAAAAAGGTGCTATCCGGCCTACGCCCATTCACCCCATGAGTTTGTCAGCAATATTTTTCTGGTGGACTAGACAGACAGCAGCAGGCACCCTGTGTTCAACCTAAAAGAGTTCAACAAATGGCTGGTGTGCTGCCATTTCAAAATCAGTGGGCATACACCTCTGGCGGAACGTGCTGCGGCCACCCAACTGGATGGTCTGCTTGGATCTGAAGGACACCTCTCTGTCCGTCCCGATTTTTCCCCCTCAACAAAGATTCCTCCAGTTTCTTTGGCGCCACCAGGTGTTTGAATTTTTCAATCTACCGTTCAGGCTCTCCTCTGCCCTTTACCAAGGTTCTCAAACCTGCGCAGGGGATGCGCCTCATTATATTCTTGGATGACATGCTCATCATAGGCCAATGCCCTCGACAGCTGTCACTCCAACTTCAGACTGAGATAGATCTTCTGGAAAGTTTGGGGTTTGTGGTCAATGAGTCTAAGTCCCTCTTGGTTCCTTCCCAGAAGGCGATCTTTTTGTGGTTCATGATCAACTCAACCTCTTCCTCTCTGAGTCTTTCAACTAGGAAGATTGCAATAATAAAGCAGGCAGCAAACTCTGGCAAAGTTACGCACGTTGTTGCAACAAATCAACTTTTTTGTGGGGCTCCTTTCATCTTCCATCCATGATATCTTTCCCGGCCCTATCAGGCCCAATAAGGCTCAAAGCCTCCAATCTGCGTAAAGGGGCTCACGTACTCCCAGATGGTTTCCCTCACGGACGAAGTGAGGGAGGATTTCTCTTGGTGGCTTTCTCATATGGAAGCATGGAATGGCAGATTGATTTTTGCCCAGAATCTCCTCATAGAGTCCGATGTCAGCAGGTCAGGTTGGGGCACGATGTGGCAATTTTTCCACCAAGGGTTCTTGATCCCCTCAGGAGCAGACCTTGCACATAAATTGCTAGGAACTCCTGGCAGGTTCTTTCACCGTCTGATGTTGGATGAGGGACAGATTCAATCTTGTGTTTTTCTCAAGATGGACAACGTTTCAGTAGTCCTGTATATCAATCATCTGGGTGGCAAACATTCCAAGGTTCTCTCTGACATGGCGACCAGCTTTTGCCATTATTGCTGGATCATCAGATCTCAGTGACAGCAATCAGAGTACCTTCCAGGTAAGGCAAATCAGGTGGCGGACTGGCACTGCCGTCATTTACAGGACTCCTGTGTGTGGAAACTCCATCTGCAGATGTTTGCCAATCGCCAAAAATGGTGGGTCCATTCTCGGTAGACCAGTGCACTCTCAAAGTCGAGGAACAGCAGTATCATTACAAATTTTTCTTGAGATCATGCAAAAGAGGCATTTCATACAAACTTCGAAAGAGAAAGCACCAATAACAGATTTTTCAAACCAACCCGCAAAGAACAAATGAAATTACCAGATTCCTTTACCAAATATGATTATTTTTTTCAGAATAAAAGGTGTATGATGTGACCGAAAGTCCACACAGTTAACGACTCCATCACAAAAATGTAGCTTCAGTTTAGAGATTGATATTGAAGATTTAGTAGTATTGCATAAAAAGAAGGTGAGACAGAAATAATTTTCTTGAAAAAAGAGACTGGAATATTTAATGGCATCAAAGCAAATATGTATAAGAGTAAGGGGGTTATGATTATCTTTATCTAGTCTAAATGGCACCACCTGGAAAGGGAATAAGGATTCAGTGAAGTAATTTATCTTTTCACCTCCCTCATCCAATGGAGTGCCTTTATGTTTTGAGTTGTATTGTTTTAGTTGGATTTGTGAATCCTCTATGGATTTGTGAATTTGTGGATGATCAGCAAATTAAGGGTCATGATATGTCTGCAGTCTCACGAGAGAGGTCATGGATTCATCACACTCAAACGTTGAGTTCAATGTAAATGAACCCCATTAATTTGTAACATCCAGGGGAGCTTTCTTTTGTAGAAAAACATAAGTCTTTAGATTGCAATGACCCCCAAATGTGTTGGATGTCTGCTGCCTATTTTTCAAGGTGGCAGACTCCACACGCCTAAGATGTGGCTGGAAGTCTGAAATCTAGTTATCGAGGCCATAGTTATTGAGTTGACAGCTTAGTTGCCATATCTGCCAACTACTGGCAACATTTTAGGCATGTGTCATTTGCTGCCCAACAAAATAGTTTGCAGATTACTGTGTACAGCTGAATTTCTTTTTTTACTTTTTACTGTTTGCAGAGAGGTGGTCCTTTGAGAGGCCCACCACTAGGGCCTAGGACAGCGGTTCTAAGCCTATGGCCTGGGGATCGCTAGTGGTCCGTGACACATAATCAAGGGGTGCGCAACTGCTTCGAAAATTAAAACAATATTAACAAATTCATAAATGTATGTAAATAAGTAAAAAACATTCTCTAAATAGGCAGGATGTGGAAATTGGAGGATAAAAAATGAAGTTGGTATCCTCGGGTAGATATGTGGAAGCATTGCAAGAGCATCAAAGAGAGTATTGCATGAATGATGGGTGGCCTCAATTGAATTTAGGAAAACTCCAACCATACCGTTAAAATTATTATTGTTGTTATATTTGCTTGTGAATTAAATAGCATATTACATCATTTGTGTATTTGTTTGAGGAATTCTAGTTTCAGTATTTTTGCAAAATGTTTTGCAGTTCAAATCATTAAAATTGTTTAGGATTGTTTAGGCTTCCAATAATTACTCATTAGGTGGTCCACACATTCCAATAATGATTCAGTGGGTGTCCATAGAAGCCAAAGTGTTAAGAACCAGTGGCCGACAGCTTAGTATGTGCTTACTCTGGCCCCTTATGTGTGATTTTTTTTTTAGGGCTACAGGGAGCATGCCCCATATTCTGTAACTGCAGCCCTATGAGCCATGTTTCTCTTGGGGAAACAACCTTTACAACGCAGTAATTACATCGCACTACCTTTACATACCAGTCATTACATCGCAACATCCTTTACATCGCATGTCATTACAACGCAGCCATTACATCGCATGTCACTACAACTCATGTCATTACAACACATGTCACTACAACGCAGGCATTACATCGCAAGTCATTACAATGCATACCATTACAATGCATAGTACCCTTACACTATCCAACACTTACCCTACTGTTGCACTCACTGGAGTTAGAATAATAATTTTTACCCCTACACTATCCAAAACTTACCCTACTGATTCACTCACTGGAGTTAGATTAGTAATTATTACCCCTATACTATCCAACACTTACCTTAAATGCAATGTAATGGTATGCATTGTAATGGTATGCGTTGTAAAGGTATAATGCGATGTAATGGAATGCGTTGTAAAGTTAGTTTCTGAAAATGCAATGTAATGGCATGCGATGTAAAAAAAATGTGTTGTAAAGGATGTTGCGATGTAAAAACTGCTTTGTAAAGGCATGCATTGTAAATGTATGCGTTGTAACATCATACATTCATCTCTTGTGGCCAGCCAATCAAAGCCTTTAGGGCTATGATCTCTCCTGTTAGTTTCTAAACCCAAATTGGCAGACAGGCGCAATATGTTTCCGGTCTAATAAGCAAACATTTTAACAGGTGTTTTATTGTGCAGCCATCCGCAGGCTCTGTTCCCAAACCTGTGTGGACTTAAATGGCAAAGTTATAGAAGAACTCTTAACTCTTTAAAGCCCACTCAGTGTCACAGCTCAAGCCTCTTGTACCATCAAATGGCCCCACTGTTAGTCAGGGGTAGCAATGCCTGCTCTGCAGAGATAGAGAACGTTTTGCGAGATTCCCTTGCCATGCTGAAGAAGGACAGGAATTTATACACGCTCCCATAAGGGACTGAAGAAGGACAGGAATTTATACACGCTCCCTTAAGGGACTGAAGAAGGACAGGAATTTATACACGCTCCCTTAAGGGTATAAATGCAGGCCAGCAGATGGACCCAGTGCTTGGCTTCTGGAAACTTCACCCTTGAGACCACGCCCACTTCCTGTTCCTTCGTGGAGATCATCCTTGCTGTGGCTGAAACCTGTCTTTCTGTGGAGGTATTAAATCCTTTTTCTTTTTGGCTGCCAATCCTTTTTGTTCATTTTCTTTTGCCAGCTGGCACGCTACTGCTCCCTGATTCTTTTTGTGGATGGAGCGTTTGCCTGTTATTGCGCAGTAGCGCTAAAGGCATTTAATGAGCAGCACCTATTTTTTATTTGAGCAGTGTGTGACTCCACTGCCGCGTTTGAAGGTAATTCGTGGCCGCTGCCTTTTTTCTCGCTGCAACCGCGCGACCATGTTTATTACAGTAGCACCTCTCTGATTATTTTTTGGCTTAAGCGCCAATTCATGAACATTCCTGGCCCCCAATATCAAGTGGCAACATTGGGCTGAATAAACGCCCCCGAAATAAAAGGCCTTTTGGGAAATTGAACCATACTCCAGCTTTTTATTTTGTGCCAAAGTCCCTATGTTTGGAAATCTCCATATGTTCTCAGTAATAGACTGTGAAGGCTCTTAAGAGGCCTACGAATTTGTAAAGTCAGACATTTTGTGGAACTTACGCCTTTAAACATGTTTGGACATTGAAAGCAAACCTTTTTGGATTTATCTGCCTCTTCTTTGGATCTTCTGAGGACTGTGAAGGAAATAACTGACGTGCCTGATTTACCTTGTTCTTCGAATCACTCACACAGTTCATACGTTCCTTATCAAATCTGGCTGGTAAGTGGAACGACTGTCTCTGCGGGACAGGCATAATATCCTTACGAAGTTTTTGAGATTTACATAAGGGGATAGAATTTCATTTGGGGCATTTCTTGTTTTCTCTTCTAGGACACTCATTTTGAATTCGCTTTCCTTGAACCTTTTGGGGATTCAGAAGAGGCTACCTGGGTTGGATATCATTCCCCGCATCTCCCTGGGCTAGCCTTCCTGTATGAGAGAATCTCTTTTCCATATCAGGGGGGCTGTCTTTGGGGAGTGTGGAGAGTTCTCTTCGTTCCCGTGGACTGGGCATCACTTCAGGTCAGTGGCTCTGGCGACAGAAAGCCAAGCCCACAAATTATCGTCCACCTGAGCGAAGATGGATCTAGAAGGGGCATATTCTCCCTTAAACCCTACACTCCGGAGACCCTCATTAGAAGATCTCGCAGCAGCTATAGTTGATTTACAGAGTGAGGTTGGTAGGTTGAGGGTAGAAAATCAACGCCTCCAAACTGAATTAGTACAAGCTCGACTTCAGTCGTCATTAGATAATAGTGCGACAAAAATAACACAAAATAATAAGAAAACTTATATTCAGCCGGCTCGATTCACGATTCCCTCTGCCACTATGAATCCAGTTTCCCCCACCACTGAGACTCTTCCACCTGTACATGTAACAGTTCATGCTCTCAACCCTATTCCTTTGGCCTTGCCTGAAAGATTTAATGGGGATAGCTCCAAATACAGTGTGTTCATGAATCAGTGTCTTTTGCATTTCATGTGTAAAGCAACGTCCTTCCCCGATGATGCAGCCAAGGCTTTTGTCATTTCTTATTTAAGTGGGAATGCAGCCAAATGGGCTATACCCCTAGTAGAAAACAATGATCGGCTCCTCTACGATTTCCAGCAATTCAAGGAAAAGATGCAAAGCCTGTTTGCTAAACACACGTTTGTCCGAGCCAGTGATAATGAACTATTGAATCTCAAACAGGGGTCTAAAGATCTACATACTTACCTTACGGAATTCAATAGATTCATAGTCAAAACTCAATGGCCAGAGGAAAAGAGAACCTCCTTATTCTACTGTGGGTTAAATGATGATTTAAAAGACCTTCTCTCCCAAATAGTTGATCCTCCAGAAGACTGTAATGCTTTCATTGATTTGGTGGTTAAGCTTGATCATCGATTGAACGAGAGAAAGGGTGAGAAATCATGCACCACTCTGTCTCGACTTGTTCTAGCATGAGGGGAGAAAAGAGAAGTTAGAGACACCAAAGACACGAGTGAACCCATGCAGATAGGTGGTTTGCGGGCCCACTTATCCATGGAAGAAAAAGATAAATGTAGAAAAAACAATCTCTGTTTATATTGTGGTAAAGGGGGACATTATGCTAAAGAGTGTCCAGCTAAAACCCGCTCCTTCTCTAAAACAATAGCTGGAAATCAAAACTATGCTTCCCTGTGGAAATGTGGATTTTTCCGATCAGTTATGTCCCCTATCTTGGACCCCAACGGTTTCATGTATGAATCACAAGTACATGTATGTTCCCTCCAGTTCCAGTTATGAAGACGCAAACACATGTGCGTCCACCGTCAACATGTCCTCTTTCAGATCCGCCATGAATAGGCTGGATATTCCATTCCTAAGTATGAAAGGCCACCGGCTTTATATGGTTCACTTATGCCATTTTACAGTCCAGGCAAGTAGGCCCTGATTCTGTCATCAAGCTTTTCTTGCCTTCTGCCTCTGAAAGCTCCAGTCTGAGCCTGCATCTGTGACCATGAACTTTGTCTCATTCCCTGCGCGGCTCACGAAGCCTGACATCAGCCTGTTGCCTGCCAAAAACTGTATTTCACCTTCGAAATTATCTGCTCCGCTCCCTGCCCAATGCATTCCTGTCTAGTAGTTTAAGTAAACATTCTTCCAGCTACCGAGCAAAGGCCCGGCTTCTCTGTCTTTATGCAAGTAATTCATAGCCCTATTATTATGGAAGACTTCTGCCCTCGCATCTAGTGTAGACACTTAGACGCTTGTACACGCACTAACAGTCAGTATAGTCAGTATAGAATAAGATTCTACTCTAAGAAGACCTCCCTTTTGGATAACATAGTTCTTTAAACATAGGATGTTAGATATGATTTGGGATTAGGTTGACTTGACCCTCCAGACTTCTGTCGCCACATGTAGAGCTAAATGTCAAGTCCCCTTCACCCCCTAGTTGCACGTCAATCACACGTCATGCTGCTGCGCGCGCATTTCTGCCAAGTATTTCTGCTGACATTGCGAAATTCTTTCATGGAACCACCCTATTATGACATCACACCTGATGACGTTCTTTAGTCACACCCAGTTACGCCTACTTTTGCTACGTATGTATCTCTTATCTACACTATCAATTGTTACGCCTCTTGCATTTGTTTCACTGTAATGCCTATTGTATAAAAGTGATTAATTATCAATAAAGTATGTACTTCACTTCCTGAACCTCCGTGGTGATGGAACTTGGAGTCGCCGATTCGAATCGTCCATTGGAATAAAGCCCATTCCGAACCTCTAATACCACGGATTCTGCCTCTTATTTACTGAGCTATTTTTATTATGTTTCTGTATCAAATTAAGTCCCGGTAATTAAATTATTTACCACATGAATGGCGCCCGAACAGGGACACTTTCTCATCTCACGCGCCGGCGGTGCGTTGCAGGCCCGGTCTCCTGCCACAGCTGGACGGATAACAACGCGTACCAGCAGGATTTCCTGTATCTCCCTCCGGTCAAGCGGGGGCGACTGAGGCTGCGATCAACACCCAGACGAGGCGGTGAGAAGTGCGAAGTATCCCGACCAGAGCCTAGCTGAGAGAGCAAGATCCGAGGTATACAGAGGCCCACCAGGTTTCCGAAGTTCCGAAGTGTCCGAAGTTTTCGAGTCGAGTCCAGTCCGGTCCAGTTCAGTTCCGTTCCGAGGCCTTCCGTTCCGAGCTACCCGGTGAGTACCATTACTGGGGAGGCGTTCTGACGTGCACATAGGTTGTGCCGGTCAAGACGGGTTTGGGTACACAAATCCGGTCTGCACTGTTTTAGCAGTGTATCTGTACTGTTTAGCAGTATATCTAGTATATCAAGTATATAAATTCAGAATAATTCAGTTAATGCCGAGTATTATGTTTAGTGATTAAGTTTTCCTTAGATCGTCATCATCATCGTTGCTCAGTTAAATGTTAAATGTTAAATGTTTTAAATACGTTCTGCATATTGTGGTGTGAATGACTGTTCATTATCGTGTTTATTGTATTAAGTTTGTTCAAAATCAAGTATCAGATCAGTTCTCAATATGCCGCTCTTTTCGAAATTAAGACAGATCACAACAAGAAAAGGGGTACTCGAAGAAGCTGTTCCTATTCCTCCTAGGGACACTCCAGGGTACTTCATGTATCATAAACATGGCTTAGACGCTATATTATTTCTTGATTTATGGGTAGACTACACCAAGGAATTACCAGAAAGTCAGAGGTGGCCCGCAGCTGGGACCTGGGATGCAGAGTGCATCATGAAAGTAGAGGAAGAGTTATGGAAAAGGAAAGTCAGACAGTCACAGAAAGACGCCGTTGAGTTGTGGCGTAAAGAATCTCATAGACGTACAGAAAAAGCACTCCGACAGGAAGAGAAAAATAAAGAGAATTCAAATAGAGTCCGAGAAAATCTATTAATTGAAGAAGGTACACGAGTGAAATCAGAACAAATAGACAGACAAAGAAATGCCCTTATGAATGGTATGTATCCCCTCCTGGCCGAGGGATTACCTAAGGCTACTCCGGAAATACCAAAAGACTTGCCACCCCCGTTGTTTCCAATAAAAATGCATCCTAAGGGGCATCCTAGAACCGCAGAAGATGTTTTTCTTTCCTCATATTTAGATGACGCAGCTCCCGAGTATGCTAATCCCGCCCCACATAGACCGCCTGCCAGGGAGGTTCAACGCCAAGATCCAGTATCTGTATCTCTACAGCAACAAATCCAGACACAAGTTCCGGCAAGCACATCTGTTTCCACATCGGTTCCTACAGCTACTTCTATAGCTGTGTCCACACCTATAGTTGCTGTATCGCGTTCAACGAATCCTTTCACGCCCGATACCCCAGATGGGGCTACCGGAGGCGCTACCAACATTTTTTCTACGCCACCCAGAGTAAATAAACTTACCTTTCAAGAGTCAGCACATCCACGTACCCCCAAACTCATAAATGCCCGCACGCTTAAGGAACTTCTTATAGATTGTAGATATGACCCTGTGCCCGGCAAAGAGGACGAAATGATCATGGCATCATTACGTATCAGACGAGCCGCGGTGTATCTAGGGAAGATACCAGGAATGACTGTGCATCTAGATAATATATATCATTTTGTCCAAACAGGGCGAGATTCTGAATGTATTAACAGAGCTATGGAATACCAGAAAGTGGAGATACAGGGGGAACTGTTACGTTTCCTCATAAATTGTGTGATCAGAAATCAAGACCGACCGGGGGTAGACCCGGAAGCAATGCAAACTCTTACCAGATGGAGCCAGAATATATCAGAAGGGAGACATGATAAGCAAAATTGTATAATAGCCATGTGCCGAAAGATCCGTAGAGAAATAGAACGCCTACACGAAGAGAGATTAGCGGTAGACCAGTTCGAACAAAGCGAGGAGGAAGGATCAGGACTGCCCACAGGACAGTCAGACACCATAGCCTATGTAGGTAGAGGAAGATCTTGTAATAGTACTAGATGTTTTATTGACCCGATACGTCCGATATGTCCAGATAATAACAGGAATTTCCAAACACCTATAATAAATATAAGGTCCCCCGAGCATTCGTTCCAAGCCGCTGACAAATTACTCCGAGAACGAAGGGGTTATCATTTTCTCGATTCTATGGATGAACAAGAATTAGCCAGGTCAGCCGTTCATTGGGTTGACAGTCCCGGAAAGTATGGTGATGATACAGTAGCACACACATTTTTGAACCTCACCCCAGATGAACAGCGTTTAGCTGGGATTTATATGATTCAACAACTCCTTATACTATATAAAAGTCAGCATTCAGATCCTGGTCCCTTACCTGATATATTGACTGAACTACTCACGAATAGATGGAGAGGTTCAGGTACTAAGTTAATTAGAGAAATACTAGAATCAAGAAAGCAGTACATTCTTTTTGTATGCCCAGAACATGTCTCACTGCCCATCAAGGAAAGAACAACGTATTACATGGACAGACAGAATCCCTTACGAGAAGTACACCCAATAAAAGGCGAGGACAATGAGTTTAAACGTGTGTTTGTATATACGCCCATATCGAAAATAGAATTGTTACAAATGAAGAAAGTGGTACCCAGTCATGACAAAGACCCAGCGGGTTTCCACCGAGAAATTAAAGACATGTTACTCATGGGGGAGTATACCTATCCCGACATTATGACTATATTAAAGGTATTAATGCCTGCTGGCATTTATGAAAAACTCAAGGAAAAAGAGTGGGAGGTGGGAGACCAAAAGATAGACTGGTCAGCATTAGAAACAGAAGAAAAGGCCCGTACTGCAGGAGCAGGGCTTGGGGATAAAACTAAAGCACTACCAGGTTTACTAGTACAGGTACTGCCACGTTTATTAACTACGAAAAAGGAAGACTGGGGTACAATTTCAGCCTGTAAACAAAAGCAAGATGAAGACACTAGTGATTTCTATGCCCGATTTGAAAAATGTTTTGGTATAAATAGTGGCATAAAAGCAAGTAGCGAATCATACCCACATCTGTTTGTGACAAAATTAGTTGAAAACTCCTTACCCCAAGTGAAGAATAGAGTATTAAAATTCGAGAGTACCTGGCAAGGTAACACCCCATCACAAATGTTACAAATGTTACAGTATCATCACAATAGAATTAGAGAGGAACAAGAACATGAACAAAGACGCATGAAAGACACGAAAATGAAAATGCTAGTCTCCCAGACAGTTCCAGCTGAAGGACATAAAAAGGGTACGACACATTCCGGTGATTCAGCAGGACCTGTAAAAGGGACATGCAACTATTGTAAACAGCCAGGACATTACATACACGATTGCCCGGTCCTGAAGCGTAATATCGCCACAGGTATTACAAAAGAAAGACCACGGCCACCTAGACAGGATCAGAATGAACAAGGAGCCCCGCAGCATGCACAGTCCATGCCAGCTCCACAACAGTCTATACAGTTTGTGCCAGCTGCACCAGCGCTGCCTGTTGCTGCCACACAAACCACGACGCGACAGCTGTATCAGACCGCACAGTACGACTATCCTGATTATCAGCGATACGCATGAACCAGCCTAGAGAGGGAAGTTGACTTACCCCTTATCGAGGTCCCTGTAGACCAAGAAGGACCTTATGTACATAGTGAATTATTAGGCCAAGATAGAAAATTTTTACTTGATACAGGGGCAAGTCGAACAACCATAAAACGTAGTGAAGTTCCAGGGGCACCCCTCTCAGGCTCACAGAATATTTCCCTTGGTTTTTCAGGAAAACCTATTGTTAATGAAGTATCACAGCCTCTCCCACTTACGATAGGACCTTTGACCCGAACTACAGATTTATTGCTTACTAAATCATGTCCAGAAAACTTGTTAGGTATAAAAACACTGAAAGCTCTAGGAGCTATAATATGTTGTTCTCCGGAAGGAGTAAGATTGTTTTTACGTGATTTCAAAGGTCACTATGTGTCTAGAGACATGGATCCCCGATTGCAGACTTTACCTACACATTTATGGGCACAAGGCCCTACTGATGTTGGTTGCATGAATATTACACCATATCGAGTTACACTAAAGGCAGGAGTGGTACTACCACGAATGCGACAATACAAGTTACCACCAGATGCTGTAGTGGCGTTACTGCAAATCATTGACGAGCTCATTGCCCAAGGAGTGGTTGTGGAAACAGACTCCAATGTATGTAATTCACCGATAATTCCGATTCTTAAACGAACAGATCCGAAGGCCCCGCCAGTATATCGATTGGTTATTGATCTGCGCGAATTAAACAAATGCATTGTGCCACAATTCCCTGTGGTCCCAGATATCTCGTCATTACTGACAGCTATTGATTCCGAAGCAACATTTTTTACTGTAATTGATCTCAAGAATGCCTTTTTCAGCGTCCCAATAGATCCGGAAAGCCAATACTTGTTCGGATTTAGTTTAAATGGACGTAGCTTTAAATTCACACGCGCACCTCAAGGATTTACAGAAAGCCCCAGCATCTATAGTCAAGCACTGAAACGAGAACTCGACAGTATCCACATGCCAGTTAACACTGCCTTGCTTCAATATGTTGATGATCTGCTGATCACCGCCAGAAGCGAACCTGAATGTGAGAAAGCATCACTGACAGTTTTACAATTTCTAGCCGAAAAGGGGCACAAGGTGTCCCCTTCTAAGCTGCAATTCTGTGTCCAGCGAGTTGTTTATCTTGGACACTCGCTGTCCAAGGAGGGAAGGCAGCTTACACCCGACCGCATTCAGTTAATAGCTAACATGCCAATACCCAAGACACAAAAGGAGGCGCGGGCTTTCATAGGCCTCACTTCATATTGTAGGCAGTGGATCCCTCAGTATGCATTTCTAGCAAAACCACTCATTCAATTGACAACACAGGAGGCAGCCACATCGACTGTTCTCCCTTGGACTCAGGAACATACACAAGCTTTTGAAAGCCTAAAGAAAGCCTTATGCCAAGCACCTGTTTTAGCAACACCATGTTACAATAAACAGTTTACACTCTTTGTTACAGAGCGCGAAGGTACTGCCTTGTCAGTACTCACACAGGAACAAGCAGGATCACACAAACCATGTGCTTATTTTTCTAGTACATTAGATCCCGTAGCTCAGGCTTTGCCTGCATGCCTAAAATCAGTGGCAGCAACAGCTTTAGCAATCAGACAAAGCGATGCCATAGTGTTAGGACATCCATTGACAGTTCAAGTACCACATGCAGTAGAGGTTCTTGTGAATCGAACGCAAACACAACACTTGACTATAGCGCGACTTACAGGGTATGAATTAACATTGTTTCAGCCACATATAGAAATCAGACGTTGTAACACATTGAATCCTGCCACACTTTTACCTGTAATCGGAACAGACCCACTAGCTCATGATTGTATTGAAGTTATTACAATCACGACGAAACCCAGACAAGACTTGACAGATGTCCCATTGTCAGACCCAGACCTGACGTTGTATGTAGATGGTTCATGTATGAGAACAAATACAGGAGAGTTAGTGGCCGCTTACGCAGTCACAACAGACACTGAAGTCATCGAAACAAATTGCATTAATACCTTGTCAGCTCAAGCCGCAGAGCTCATCGCTCTGACACAAGCCTGTATTCAAGCCACAAATAAAAAAGTCAACATATACACTGATTCACGTTATGCATTCGGAGTTGTACATGACTTCGGCGTGCTGTGGCGAGAGAGAGGTTATTTAACTTCTCACGGTGCCCACATTCAGCACGGACCCCTCATTCATGCCTTATTAGAGGCAATACATCTACCCACTGCAATATCAATTATGAAATGTAAAGCTCATACGAAAGTTACTGATATCATTTCTCAAGGCAATGATCTAGCTGACAGAACAGCTAAACAGACTGCTCAAACTCAAACATCCGACATGACAAAGACAATAGTCCCGACGCCAACACATTGTATGACGATTAAAGATCCTACTCTTGACGTAATTGACATACAGACACATGCTACACCAGATGAAATAAGGAAATGGACTGAATTAGGAGGGATTCAAACGGATCAAGGATGGATGACGAAGGAAAAATCTGTGTGGTTCCTTCCTGATTCAATAGTCCAAGTCATTATTAACACTATACATAGTCCAGCGCATCTAGGAGAAAAAGCTATGCTAGACAGCATTCAACACATTTGGTTCAATAAACATTTACGAGCAGCAGCTAAACAAAAAGTTCGTACCTGTATGATCTGTTGTCAGTTCAACCCAGGAAAAAGCGTTCCCGTAGAACAGGGTGGATTTCAGCCTCCTGATCACCCTTTTGAAGTCCTCCAGATGGATTATATCCAGATGGAACGATGTCGAGGATTCAAATATGTTCTCGTAGTTGTCTGTGCTCTTTCCCGTTGGACAGAGGCATACCCGGTTTCAGATTACACTGCCCCGACTACTGCCAAACAGTTGGTTCGAGAATTCTTCCCACGATACGGTTTACCACGTGTTGTCTACTCAGATAACGGCCAGCCGTTCTCATCCGAACTAATGAAACACGTTTCACTTTTGTTAGGCTATCAGTGGAAATTCCACTGTGTCCGACACCCCGAGGCAGCAGGTCTCGTAGAAAGACATAATCAGATCCTGAAAATCAGATTGTCCAAAATATGCAGAGAGAAAGGTGTCGACTGGGTGGTAGCGTTACCAGTTGCACTCTTTTACATGAGAATGGTAGCACACTCTCGAACAGGGCTATCCCCGTATGAGGTGATCTTTGGCAGACCACCAAATATGTGGGGGACGCCTATACCACGCAAAATAACTGATATTGACTGTAATATGCTGACAGATTACTTGGCTTCCTTGATGTCTGCACTACAATCTTGTCGTTCACAGGTAGCTGCAGCTTTTCCTGACAACACTGAGGTGAAACCCCATGACGTAGTTCCGGGGGACCTGGTCCTAGTGAGGAACTTTGATCGGAAGACTCAGCTGGATCCTAGGTGGAAGTCGCCGCAACTGGTCTTGCTCACCACAAGGACAGCCGTGAAGATCGAAGGCAGGAAAGGCTGGATACATTCAAGTCATATCAAGAAATTTCATGGACTACCATCGGATGTAAATACCACACCTCGTGTGTCTTCACCCATTGACTCAAAACTTCCTTTGGTTGAAATGAGTAATCACGAACAATATAAACTAAAACTCAGGTCTAACCAGTCAAGCAATTTGATTGTTTAAGTCCTCTCCAAGGTGAAGCGGTTGAATTTGTCTCTGACATGTATCCCTTAGACCTGAATAGAGAAAAAACCCGAAAAATGTTGAAACGACATGCGTACTGTAAATCACTGCGTAGTCATTGCACAGTGACGTTATTAATTTTGTTTTTCTTAAGTCTTTTAATAATTACTGCAAGTATATTGTTGCACATATATTATCCTATTTCTAGACATGTTTATAATGTTACTGCTGAACATTCTTTTAGTGAATTACCTCCGCATGAGTTGTCTTATAGATTTGCGCTGCGCAATAACACTTTTATTAGTATGTTACATCATTCCCATCAGGTTAGCAATGCTACAAATTGTTGGATATGTGGCCGACTCCCTCCCTATCAGAATTATAAAGGAATTCTAGCTCTCTTTCCATACCCGTTCACACACAACGGCTCCTGTGGAGCATGGTTTAGTTTAATTAATTCCCTAGATTCGAATTCTGCAGTTTATCAAGATAACTGGGTATGGGGAAATTTGAACTTAGTTTTACTTAAATTCTGCTACCCTAACAAGGAGGGACTTCCCAAGAGAACAGGAACTGATCTAGAAAATGAAGTGTATGGATTAGGTAATTTTACGCTTAATCTTATGATCCTAAATGTCGAATCCGAAGCTACTCCAATTTTGCCCGCTATGTCAATATTTCCAGTAAAAGGTGAATTATGTGTAAGAAAGAATGGTTCCATACATATGGGCCATAGTAGATGCACCACTGTAGTAGAATTTAGTGATCAAGGCAAGTCTACATTTAGAGCTTCCCGCCATTCCTATTTCATATGTGGTCAGACGGCATATGTACGTTTGCCTCTAGATTGGGATGGTACCTGCTACATTGGATTTCTTTTGCCACCTGTTTTCCTAGCTCCTCCTGATTATCACAGAAATACTCATTTAGTACACAATAGAGAAAGGAGAGATCTCCCAATAGTCGATTACACTGAAACAGCATGGGAAAAATACACAGATTTCAATAAAGGTCTCTTTCCCTATATAGGTACCGTTACTAATAGTAAGCTGATACGTAGATTAACTAGAACCCTTGAAGCAGTAGTGAACGAAACTATTTCCGCCTTAGGCAATTTAACAGAAGAGCAGTCTGCTATGCGGATTGTTGTGCTTCAAAATCGTCTTGTCCTTGACGTCATCCTGGCCGATAGGGGCGGAGCTTGTAGGGTCATCGGATCAAGTTGTTGCATTTTCATACCAGAAAATTCGCCATCTGTATATAAAGCCATAACTCGCCTTCATAAGATTGTAAGCCAGATACACCAGAATCCAGGCACCTGGACTTGGTCCGGTTGGTTTTGGAGTGTATTATCTACCTTTGGATGGAAGGTCCTATCCTTCCTAGGTATTGGCCTTCTCATACTATTCAGTTGCTGTCTATGTCTACAATGTGGACCAGCGATCTGTGGTCTGTGTGCCACATCGTGTATTCCACCACCAAGATTTCATTCATCCCAGAAGAAAAAAGAAGAACAAATGATGCTATATGAACAGATCAACGGATTGATGAAGATTGATATCTCTTAACGGGCAAGTAGGGGACAAGGAGGGAATGTGGAAATGTGGATTTTTCCGATCAGTTATGTCCCCTATCTTGGACCCCAACGGTTTCATGTATGAATCACAAGTACATGTATGTTCCCTCCAGTTCCAGTTATGAAGACGCAAACACATGTGCGTCCACCGTCAACATGTCCTCTTTCAGATCCGCCATGAATAGGCTGGATATTCCATTCCTAAGTATGAAAGGCCACCGGCTTTATATGGTTCACTTATGCCATTTTACAGTCCAGGCAAGTAGGCCCTGATTCTGTCATCAAGCTTTTCTTGCCTTCTGCCTCTGAAAGCTCCAGTCTGAGCCTGCATCTGTGACCATGAACTTTGTCTCATTCCCTGCGCGGCTCACGAAGCCTGACATCAGCCTGTTGCCTGCCAAAAACTGTATTTCACCTTCGAAATTAACTGCTCCGCTCCCTGCCCAATGCATTCCTGTCTAGTAGTTTAAGTAAACATTCTTCCAGCTACCGAGCAAAGGCCCGGCTTCTCTGTCTTTATGCAAGTAATTCATAGCCCTATTATTATGGAAGACTTCTGCCCTCGCATCTAGTGTAGACACTTAGACGCTTGTACACGCACTAACAGTCAGTATAGTCAGTATAGAATAAGATTCTACTCTAAGAAGACCTCTCTTTTGGATAACATAGTTCTTTAAACATAGGATGTTAGATATGATTTGGGATTAGGTTGACTTGACCCTCCAGACTTCTGTCGCCACATGTAGAGCTAAATGTCAAGTCCCCTTCACCCCCTAGTTGCACGTCAATCACACGTCATGCTGCTGCGCGCGCATTTCTGCCAAGTATTTCTGCTGACATTGCGAAATTCTTTCATGGAACCACCCTATTATGACATCACACCTGATGACGTTCTTTAGTCACACCCAGTTACGCCTACTTTTGCTACGTATGTATCTCTTATCTACACTATCAATTGTTACGCCTCTTGCATTTGTTTCACTGTAATGCCTATTGTATAAAAGTGATTAATTATCAATAAAGTATGTACTTCACTTCCTGAACCTCCGTGGTGATGGAACTTGGAGTCGCCGATTCGAATCGTCCATTGGAATAAAGCCCATTCCGAACCTCTAATACCACGGATTCTGCCTCTTATTTACTGAGCTATTTTTATTATGTTTCTGTATCAAATTAAGTCCCGATAATTAAATTATTTACCACATGAATGGCATCGGAAAACTAAACAACTTGAGGAAACGTGAGACCGGTTCCTCAAGTCGTGTGTCTCGTGAGGTCTCTCAAATTTCAGCCCAATTAGCAGCCCCTGTTGCAAAACATTTTACCTTGTCTGTGACACTAATTATATCGAATCAGCAGAGAAAAGCCATCTCCATCCTTTTAGATTCTGGTGCTACCGGTAATTTTCTTGATATCCGGTTAGCTCATAAGTTAGGCATTCCTTTTCTACCTAAATCCCGGCCTGAACCTGTGAGGGCGGTAGATGGGAGTGAACTGTCCTCTGGATTAATCACTTATCATACTCCTGACTTAATCCTGGTATGCAGTAATGGTCACTCAGAATTTCTTCAATTTGATTTGATAGATACACCCAATTTTGGAGCCATTTTAGGAGTTCCATTGTTGCAGACTCATAATCCTCTTATAGACTGGACTAAGCGTACAGTTACCCTGAAGTCCCCCCATTGCCTGTTACATTGCTATAAAGAAGCCAGCCGGATAGAACACCCTATGTGTTGTGCCCTTGATACTGTTGAAGGGACACACAAAATCCCCTCTATCTATGAAACTTATAAAGAAGTCTTTGATGAAGTTAGTGCTACTGCCCTTCCCCCACATAGAAGTTATGATTGTAGAATTGATCTGGTTCCAGGAACCGTGTTACCAGCCAGTAGAGTTTATGCCTTGACAGATTCTGAAACAGAATATTTGCAAAAATACATAACAGAAATGTTGGAGAAAGGGTTCATTAGACATTCTACATCTCCTGTATCATCACCCATTTGTTTTATTCCTATGAGAGAAGGAAGTCTGCGTGCCTGTTTGGACTACCGCGCATTGAATAAGGTAACTATAAAGAATAAATATCCCTTGCCACTCATTCCAGTGCTATTAGACCAAATACGCTGAGCCAAATTCTTTACCAAATTAGATCTTAGAGGGGCCTATCATCTGATAAGAATTAAAGAGGGAGATGAATGGAAAATTGTGTTTCGAACTAAATTTGGATTGTATGAATATTGTGTCATGCCTTTTGGACTCTGTAACGCCCCTGCGGCCTTTCAATTTTTCATTAATGAGATTTTACGAGAATATTTAGATCTCTTCGTGATTGTCCATACAGATGACATCTTGATTTACTCTCAGAATGAAGAAGAGCATGTAGAGCATGTAAAGAAGATCTTACAACGACTCAAAGACAATCACTTATTTTCTAAATTAGATAAGAGTATATTTCATACTACCAAAGTAGAATTCCTAGGCTTTGTGATCTCTCCCGATGGCATTCACATGGACCCCAAGAAAATAGAAGCCTTGATTAATTGGCCCAGCCCCACCTCAGTAAAGACAGTACAATCCTTTCTAGGTTTTGCAAATTTTTACAGACGATTCATTGACCATTTTTCTGATCTTATTTCTCCGATCACTCGGTTACTTCGCAAAAGAGTGGTCTTTAAGTGGTCCCATGAGGCAGAACAGGCTTTTGCACAATTAAAGAAAAGATTTACTACTTCTCCTATCCTTAAGCATGCAGACAACACCCAGCCCTATTATGTTGAAGCAGACGCTTCCCAATTTGCGGTAGGAGGAGTTCTGTCACAACGTGATCAGATAACTGGCTGTTTACATCCAGTAGCTTATTTCTCAAAAAACCTCCTCCCAGCAGAGCAAAATTACACCATCAGAGAACGGGAGTTATTGGCCATAAAGATGGCTTTCCAAAAATGGAGACATTATCTATTAGGCTCCCCTTACACAGTTACAATTTATACAGACCACAAAAATGTACAGTTTTTTAAATCTGCTAGAGCCTTGACTCCCCGACAAATGCGATGGGTTCTATTCTTTAGCGAATACGACTTCATTATCACATATCGCCCTGGCTCTCAACAAGGAAAAGCAGACACATTATCCAGAATAGGTCAAGAAAAGAAGATCCATACGAGCACATTCTCTCCCATCATACCATGTCATAAGATAATAGGGGTAGGCGATCGAGTAGAAAACCATGCTCCATCGTTTTTGTATCGACTGACACAGGCTTATTCTACCTTCTCCACATCTGACTGGTTAAAAAACCCCAAAAACAAAATAAAAGAAGGCTTGTATTATCATAAAGGGAAATTATACATACCAACTGTAGACTTACAACAACAAATCATTAAATCGTGTCATGATACTGCGTTAGCTGGACATCCAGGTGGGGAGAAAACAGTACAAACGTGCCAAGGTTGGTTTTGGTGGGAAGGTATGTCTAAAGACATATTTACTTATGTTACTTCTTGTCCAGTTTGTGCAAGACAGAAATTGTCTCATTCAGCTCCTGCAGGACTACTACAACCTATAGCAGTTTCCGAAGTACCTTGGCACTCCATTAGTATGGATTTTATTACAGATCTCCCGCAGATACGAGGCTATAATACTATTCTTGTGGTAGTCGATATGTTCACTAAAATGCCCACTTTATACCGCTGAAAAAATTACCCTCCTCTTAAGAGTTAGTTCAAGTGTTTCTGGAACATATAGTCCGGTTACACTGCCTTCCCTCTGTAATAGTTACAGACAGAGGGGCTCAATTTGTGTCTCGGTTTTGGCAAGGAATTTGTGGCGCTCTTGGAATAGATCATAGACTCTCTACTGCCTATCACCCACAAACAGATGGTCAAACTGAAACAACTAATCAAACACTTGAGCAGTATCTACGATGTCTACTCGCCTCTATCACCTCTGATTGGGTTCATGCTCTTCCATTGGCTGAATTTGCATACAATAATACCACACATTCTTCTACTGGTTTCTCTCCCTTCTTCCTTTTACAGGCTCATCATCCTCGCTTTCTACCCCTCCCATAACCAGCCACATTCGTGGATATCCCTGCTGTAAACATCCATCATACAGTTCTTTTAACCCCTTCGACGCTCATGACGGAGCGGTTCCGTCATGAGCGTCGGTTGCGCTGTGCGCATGACGGAACCGCTCCGTCATGGCCCCGCCCGCTCTCAGAACCTTCAGCACCGCGCGGAAATCCGCGCAGCGCTGAAGGGGTTAAACAATTGGAAGAAAGCAAAACATGAGTTATTAGTAGCGAAAGAAGCCATGAAGCAACAGGCAGATAAACATCGTAGTCCGACACCAGAATATAAAGTGGGAGACCAAGTTTGGTTGTCCACCAAGAATTTAAAACTAGAGGGTCCCAGAAAATTACAACCCCGATATGTCGGCCCTTACACTATTAAGAAGGTTATCACCCCTGTTACTTTAAAGTTAGGGTTACCCGAAGAACTACGCATCCACCCCGTATTCCACACTTCATTGCTCAAAAGGTATATTCCCTCTTCTGAACCTGAGATCCCTCCTCCCCCTATCTTAGTAAACGGAGAAACGGAATATGAAGTGAAACGTATCCTTGACTCACGCAGATCCAAGGGTAAACTACAATATTTAATAGACTGGGTAGGATATTCACCTGAAGATAGATCATGGGAACCAGCAGAAAATGTACATGCTCCTGTTTTAGTACGACGATTCCATGCCCTCCACCCCACAAAACCCCTTCCTGTGAAAAGACCTTTGGGAGGGAGAACTGTCACAGCTCAAGCCTCTTGTACCATCAAATGGCCCCACTGTTAGTCAGGGGTAGCAATGCCTGCTCTGCAGAGATAGAGAACGGTTTGCGAGATTCCCTTGCCATGCTGAAGAAGGACAGAAATTTATACACACTCCCTTAAGGGACTCAAGAAGGACAGGAATTTATACACGCTCCCTTAAGGGTATAAATGCAGGCCAGCAGATGGACCCAGTGCTTGGCTTCCGGAAACTTCACCCTTGAGACCACGCCCACTTCCTGTTCCTTCGTGGAGATCATTCTTGCTGTGGCTGAAACCTGTTTTTCTGTGGAGATATGAAATCCTATTTCTTTTTGTCTGCCAATCCTTTTTGTTCCTTTTCTTTTGCCAGCTGGCACGCTACTGCTCCCTGATTCTTTTTGTGGATGGAGTGTTTGCCTGTTATTGCGCAGTAGCGCTAAAGGCATTTAATGAGCAGCACCTATTTTTTTATTTGAGCAGTGTGTGACTCCGCGGCAGCGTCCTTATTTCTCGCTGCAACCGCGGTCGCATATATATATCTAATGCGCAACCATGTTTATTACAGTAGCACCTCTCTGATTATTTTTTGGCTTAAGCGCCAATTCATGAACATTCCTGGCCCCCAATATCAAGTGTCAACATTGGTCTGAATAAACGCCCTCGAAATAAAAGGCCTTTTGGGAAATTGAACCATGCTCCAGCTTTTTATTTTGTGCCAAAGTTCCTATGTTTGGAAATCTCCATATGTTCTCAGTAATCGACTGTGAATGCTCTTCAGAGGCCTACGAATTTGTAAAGTCAGACTTTTTGTGGAACTAACGCCTTTAAACATGTTTGGACATTGAAAGCAAACCTTTTTGGATTCATCTGCCTCTTCTTCTTCGGATCTTCTGCGGACTGTGAAGGAAATAACTGATGTGCCTGATTTACCTTGTTCTTCGAAACACTCACACAGTTCATGCCTTCCTTATCAAATCTGGCTGGTAAGTGGAACGACTGTCTCTGCGGGACAGGCATAATATCCTTACGAAGTTTTTGAGATTTTCATAAGGGGATAGAATTTCATTTGGGGCATTTCTTGTTTTCTCTCCTAGGACACTTATTTTGAATTCGCTTTCCTTGAACCTTTTGGGGATTCAGAAGAGGCTACCTGGGTTGGATATCATTCCCCACATCTCCCTGGGCTAGCCTTCCTGTATGAGAGAATCTCTTTTCCATATCAGGGGGGCTGTCTTTGGGGAGTGTGGAGAGCTCTCTTTGTTCCCGTGGACTGGGCATCACTTCAGGTCAGTGGATCTGGCGACACTCAGCACCTTAACAAAGTTACACCAAATCTATAAAATCAAGCTTTCTGAGTAAAGTGCTAATTTTTTGTCACAGCTACACTCAAAACCAATGAACTGATTAACATGGCATAAATCTGTTTGTCAGTTTTGCTGTGGCTGTGAGTGTGCATAGAAAAGTGCATGAAATTTGGCATGCCAAATCTCAGTGGAATTAACTAGGCATCTTCCAAATTTTGCGCAGATCCCTCAACATGAGCCAAAGTTATAGGCAATCAAATAAATGCGTTTCAAAGCAAATTGTGGCTGAACAATAACTACCCAATGGCAACTGCCAACTTATTCACAGAAAAAACACATATTTAAGTAATTTGAGTTAAGTAGGGTACTAATAATTAAGGTTACAATAATAAAAAAAAACTAGAAATGCACCTGATAAAATCAAAAGATAAAGTAACAATATAGGTAGGCCAGCTAATAATATAAAAATTATAATTTTTAAGCAAGCAAACACTGACATTTACCGGTAAAGGTTTACTGAGCTAATTATAAACATAGACCCCTGCCATGCACTGTTTATAACATCTCTCATTACATGTTCAATTATATAATTGATGGTATCACTGATGAAATCTGAAATGACATCATTGATGACATCATCCAGTCCTGAAGTACATCTAGACCTAGTTTTGTATAGCTTCTTGTCTGCTAATGGGTGTCAGCTTTAACAACATTATTGGCCTCCCAATAGGTCTTGGTTGTGTAAACGGAGTGAGCTCTCTGGTGAACTGGTGTGCATGGTGCGAAGACTGTGCGCAGAACAAATTTGCTGACTCGTGTCTGGTTGATTACCCATAAGAGGTTCACTATCTGCATAAGCTTTGTAAAAAGGTGAGGGTTGTGTGTGGTAAGTTCTTGGTCTCCTAAGGGGGCCTGAGTGTTTGGAGGGAGTGGGCTTTGCATGAGAACTTATGCATAGGAGTGAGGTCTGTATGTACCAGGTACCAGCCCCTCCCTGTGTTCTTGTTTGCCCACAAGAGGTTGACTATCCACAACGTTTTTGGTACAGGGTGAAGGCTGTGGGTGTAGGGCCTTCTCCACCTAAGAGGACTTGGGTGTCTAGAGTACTTTTGCCTTATATACAGCTTTTGGTTTCGAATGTGTTGGAGTGTCTCAACAAGGTCAACAAAAAGAATGATGGCTGGAATGTGTCAATTAATATTAAGCACTTATAATTAGGTTTGGCCCAACCCCTCTCACTGGCTCACTGTGTCATTACAGACGGGCTAACTGTATGCGGTCAGCCTTATTTGCACCCTGATAGGAACATTCCAATTCATGTCCTCTCTAAACAGGAACAGAACCAATCTCCGATTGGTTTCATTCATGCAGGATTTCACAAGTGGGGTGTGCAGCTTGAGTTCTGTGGAACAGCACACTCAGGATGTACTTCTGCACATACTCCCCTCACTATCTAACTGAGAAAAAAAGGACTGTAGTTTGCACCAGAATAATTGCTAGTGGTTGAAATTAATTCAAGCATTATATATATACTTTTTGTGCTATGTTTGTGAGCCTTGCTATGGAACTTGGGTGTTGCCATATGTTGGTCCTGAACTTGTTTCACAGTTCTCCTCAAAGATGAGATCCTTTGCATTTCTCTGATGATGCCAAACAAGACTGAAACAAGTGCAAAGTTCTTTGTCTTTGAATCAGAGGGAACGTGGCTTACCAGTGACAGAGGAGCAAAAAGCAATGGTCAGGAATACATCCAGATTGATTAGCAGTGGCTGAGATTAATTCAAGCACCATGCAGCTCTAGAAGAGTTGTAAGAGTACCTTGTATGTCGTGCAAACACTTGATGAGTATTTCTTCTAGTAGTTGTGATTCCTGGTATGCACAAAGTCTCCATGGATTGGTGCCTAGGCAGGGGAGTAACTTCCATAGATGCAGCAGGTGCTGTGGTACTGGGGTCCCCTATGATCCGTCGGGACAGCTGCTTTCGCACCAGCAGAGCTGGGATACCTGAGGGTAGCTATGCGCTATATATAGCATAGTATCTGAGGCCTAGGGGGTCAATGAACCCTGAATATTGTCCTAGTTTGTCATTTTACCACCAACCAGGGGGCCCATTACCTTCCTTGCCCTAGGGCCCCATTACACATGCTACTGTGTCTGCGCTGTGCCATTTTGCATGTTGCATGGGTGACATTATGTGACATCATGTGACTTTCCCTCACACAAGTCATTAAGTATACAGTGCAAACTTGTTCACAGGCATCCTTCACTGAGATCAATATGTAGGTGTTTCTTTGGGCTCATTCATTAGGGGTTGCTCCTTTCGGTTCGAACTCTTTCCATAGATCTTTGTTTCCTTTCAGTAACATGGAGTTTTCTAGTTGCAGAGATGTCACTCTCATTCTGTACCCACCTGATCCATTTGTGCATTGGTAGGAAGAAGAAAGTCAGCATTGCTCTCATTTGTGTTCCTCGGGCGCTTATTTTGCTCTGTGGTCCTTTTATAATACAATTATGTCCATCTAAGAGCTCCAGGTGTAGCAATATTCTCTCCATCTCATAGCCCCACATGCAGTAATATTTGATGTGTGAAAAACACCATTTCTTCTACATATTTTGACCCTATTAGAGCTTGTGAGAATAGTGTAGCTACTTAAGGCATGATGGGCTGGGCACCCTGTGTTGATAAACCAACCCTTCATTAACAAAAACAGTCATATAAACTAAGCAAAATGATAAATAATAATTGTGATTTTTCCAATTTATGCTGAGTAAGTTCACAACAAAACTTATCAACTATCCATTAACCAGCTACACTCAAAATAGATCCAATGTGTTTTCTATTTTGGCGTCTTTTGCACTTGTTGGAAATTGTCTCAAGAGTGCAATTAATCACGTATGAGTCACTTACTATTTTGGGATGCAGAGTGTTTTATGTGTTACCCCCAAATGGCGCAAGAGCAGGCAGTTTAGAACCACTGGAAGATGACTGAAGTTTTTACCTAAATTGTCCCCGCACAAATTTGGTAACGTCCCATAGTCTATTTCACTCTTCAGCATAATACATGCAACAATCTGTTTGTGAGTAATAGCATAAACGGTACCTGATGCATGGCTCATGTCATATTTTGTGTCTTGTATTTTCCTTACCTGGTCACGTGTCTGTCTCGAGCCAGTCAACCCTCACTAGTTCTCGAGATCGGAATATTGGCTCTTGTTTATACAGCGCAAGTTCTGGGCAGGGTGATTATACTCTGGAGGTCAGAAAGATTGGTTAACCGAATATATGCCTTCTGCATACCTGTGAAAATCAATAAAGTATTAAAAAAATTAAAAAAAGAAAGATTGGTTGCTCAGTGCTGTGATCCACACCACGAGTCATTTATAAAGACCCTTTCAGCCCATTCTCCTCCTTTGTGTATTTATATTTGTGGGGAACACTGACACCTGGAGCAAGAGGACAGTAGCGGCTGGTGTGTGGATAGAGTGGAGTGTGGAGGTGGATTATCAAGGGCGGGGGGGGGGCGGGGGACGGAAAGTCGGATGACAGAAACATATCAAAAAAATACAATAAAGAAACCCACTTACCTGCTGCCTCTCTGCATCGCTTCTCTCTTCTGCAGGCACAGGCTCCGGTAGTTCACTGCATCCAATTCTTTACGCTGCTTTAATGCTGCTGGAAGCAGCGTCGGGATTGGCCTGAGCGCAGATGATTTGTGCTCCTAGTTAGAAGAGGAGGAGCCTGTAATTGCTCTCTCCAACCCAGCAACTCAGCTCGGGTTGGAGAGAGCTTCAAGGCACATTACAGTTTGGCCTGGCTGAGATGGCCGGCCAGACCATCTTGCACACTGAATTGCAGTGCAAAACACTCCTCCACCAGACTTTCACCTTCCTTGCCTCAGCTCCAGAACAATAATAAACAAGGGATTATTATGGTTTGATTTTTGATTTTTTTGGGCTACTGGCAGGTGGGGCGAAACTCCTCTGCCATTGCGGAGGAGCTGCCGCTGCAAGAGAACCCTGCTAAATGTTACCTGGCCGTTTTCGGTTTCAACTTCACGTGATTCTACATCAGCACTCTGTAGGTTCCCAGGTCCTGAGGTTTAGTTGCACTGGGCACTTGCATGGGAGGTGTAACAGAGAAACCTGCACTCTCTAAAGTGCAAGGGGGCACCCACCAGAGCCACCCAACCTTTCAAGTATGCCCTATTCAGCCAAGGGCAAATAGATATCTGTGAGATATTGGAGACTCAGGGGACTTTCATCACATTCTGCAGGCAGGACGAGGCATCATTTTACATTACGAAAGTGTTGTTGACCATTTTACAGGGTTATGCTGCTTCTTTTTTTTTGTTGCAATTTTATATAGCGCAAACTCAACCCAAAGGTATTGGAGTAAAGCACTCCAAAGACCTGAGCACGTTACGTTACACAAGGACACATTCATTTTGGGTAGGCACAGGGAGATGAAGCATTGCATGTATCAATATTAAGAATAGCGATTACCTAATTGCGATTTTCTGCAAATTGTAATTAGGTAATCGCTATTCCTAATGTATGAAGCTCATAGAGTTTCATTTAGTGATTCCTAGTGGGTCGCAAATTGACCTACCTCACGAATATTAATGAGGTAGATCACAATTTGCAATCTATTAGGAATCACTAAAATCACAGGGATGGTGACCTGCTGGAGTTAGCAAGGCACCATGTCTGCAATTGTTATTGTTTTTAAAAAAAGCAATCCATTTTTTTAAATGAAGCCCATTTTCTTTAAAGGAAAACGGGTTGTGTTTAAAAAAGAGAAATGAAAAGTTTTCTTTTCATTTTTTAAGAGCAGACGTTGGTCCATGGTACCACTGCCTGCTCTTAAAAAACGTTTTTATGAACATTCACAAGGGAGAAGGGGTCCCTCGAAGACCCCTTTCCGTTTGTGAATGGGTCACGACCTACTTGAAGTAGGTGGTAAAATGCAATGTTTAGTGACTGCATTTTGGTTGCTAAACATTCTGTCATACCACTGCAATTCGGTATGAGGAAGGGGCGCCTTAAGCACGCCCCTTCCTAATACCGGATTGGTATGTATTCACAATTCCAAACTGCGATTCGGTAGCATGTTACCGAATCGCAATTTGGTATAATACATACCAAAATGCATTTTTCCATTTGCAACCGGAAAAATGCGTGAGACATCCAGTGCTAAGTGATTTGTCCAGAATCACAGGCTGTTGAGCTGATGCCAAGACTCGAACCTGGTTCCCCAACTCCATAGTCAGCTGCTCTGGCCATTTCACCACATACTCTCCCTTCAGGCCAATGTGGTGCCCCATCTTTTTTAAACAGTTAAATGCTTGTACGCACTCCACTACCCCTTGAAATCTTTTAATCAGCACCAAAGACACAGGTCTTAGAAGTGTGGAAGTCTTTGTGTACCTACAGGGCACCTCTCTCCATCCTCCTGTCGATAAGTTAGGTGCACAAAAGTGGTCCACAAACCAGCAGCCTCCAAAGGTTTTGTAGTTCCACTACATCCGGAATACCGGAATTAGAAACCTTACCATAGGAAGAACAGGGATTCCACTGAACATGTGTGAAAAACCCTCTTTCCAGAAAGAAACATTATTTTCTAGAGTGCCCTAACCCACCAGGGTTACCACTAGGTGGCCTGCTTCATCATTGGGGTCTTCTCAATCATCTGTGGATTGAGGCGTGCTGCGACTTGCGAACTACATAGGAGCACTTCGTTTTTGGAAAATATGTGTTGTGCAGTGATGTAGAGTGGGAAAAATAGTTTAAAAATACCTAGCTAGTGAGCTAAAATTTGTATTCCTGCTCCTAGTCGGTATGTTTTCAAATCAGGGGTTAATACTAGGGAAAGACCTATCTGTAATGAGTATGGTGTCCCTAGTACTTGGTCGAAATGTTTTGAGCTTTCTCCTAAAGCTCTTCTTCAGGACAACACGAGGGCCAGCCGCATGCGTTTCACCCCTAAAGAATCCAGTGAATAGGAAACAATGGGGTGCACACCTAATGTGTGTTCACCTTATATTTAATACATACGGTTGTACACTGACACACTGTATTTTTGTTTAGGCAGAAATATGCCTCATGATCTGCAGGGGTAGAGGGGCTTGTAGTCACACCTTCTTCAAAGCACTCCTCTTGGAAAATGACCTGATGGCACCCCTGGAGACCGCATCTTGAAGTTTTGTGTCTTTTTAATTGTTCCTATGAGCTGCATACACATCAATTTAAAAATTACAGTGACATGCATACCTCCCTCCTGTCATTTGACTGTCTATATCAACTTTTGCTCTTCACACTGCTATGTATGCCTATCAAGTTGAGACATCTGTACATTTACTCCTAAATGTAGCAGAAGAGAGTGTTCCTTTTCATGGAAACAATGTTTATTGCCTACAGCTTTTGACTGTGTAAGTGCATCCCATGATGACGGGCACCCCAGCTTCAAACACATATATTTACTGCATAATCTCATGTCAAAGTGATATGCACATCTTCAAGTTAAATCGTACAGATCTACTTTATGAGAATAGCATGTCGTGGAGGCAGAGTCCTGGCGTCATTTAATGGCTTATTTCCAGCTGACAAAGGTGCATGGCTCTTATTTACACACTAGTGGTATTTCCATTTTCCCTCATATTGAACACTGCAGTCTGTTTTAAAACTTGTGATGCACGGTTTATTGTATTTTGATAAGACCTTTATTTCTATATATCTTAGCATTTAGGTTATATATTTATTGCTTTGTGTATCTTTATTACGGTCTAGCATGGCTGCAATGCAAGCTGTCAGTCCTCTTTCTTTCTTTCTTGATTCTCCTGTTGAGCCATGCCTATGCTAAGGATCTTTTAATATTCATTTAGGGACTTCTGATGCTCAGTGATACACACCTGAGAGGAAAACGTGTATTTTGGGCCACTTTTCCGAGCATGGAGCAGAAGAAGATTTTGAGCATTTGCTTTTGTGCGCTCTAGTTGAAGGTCAAGAGCTTAATGAATATCAAGAGGCTGTTCAACAAATGCTTCTGCTCACAGGAAAGCATTATCATTAGAAGATGTACATTTTTCTCCAGGGAACAAGGTTGAATTAATCCTGTGCATCTTATGCTACTGCTTTGACAGTTTTGGCATCCTATTGCGAATGCAAAAGTTTCACACACACCAGTTGATCAGGATTCAACTAGTTGTGCACTGAAATATAAACGGTGTGGGAAACAAAACAACAGACGCAGAGCTGCTGCTCTACCTACAAACCTTTGATCATATCCTCTTACAAGAGACCTGGCTTGATCAACCAATTATTTTACAAGGTTTTAAGGTATACCATCTTCCAGCTACTAAAAGTACCACATTTGGCCATTCTAATGGAGGACTTGCAATCTACACCTTCACATGGAGCATATATGCAGTCAATGAGCTGCCCATAGATAGTACTGCCTAATGCAAGGCACAAATAAACATCTACATCTGGTACTAAATAACATATATTTACACCCACATGATAAGGCAAAGGAAGTCAACCAGCTGGGGGAGGAGGGACTAACCAGATTTACTAATAGAAGAGAAAACCTCCAATTTTATAAAAACTGGCAATTTTAACCTGCATATGCTAGGCCCAAAAGAAGATGATAACTCACTGGGAGATCATCCATTTGCACAGCACATTCCGCCACAGGATGGGAATAATTGGGGAAGACAAAACAAGCTAGCTAAGAAACTTCTAGGGAACCTAGAACACTGGAGTGTCTGTGCAGCAAGCGGTCAATTTTCGGGAGATTGCCCCCTGGGCTGCCACTTTCCATAATGCGGCAAAACCAAAGGAGATGATGGACGGAGTGTTGAATATTGCAAGCACTCACCCCCAGTCAACTAATCTGGGTTTAATCCATCATCTTTCTTTAGCTCACTCCGCACCCCAGTTCAGACATGGCCATATGCAAATCAGTCTGACCCTGTGCCTCATGGAAACAGTCCAGCCCAAACTGCCAAGCCGTGTCTTCCCTGGACCGGAAACAAGCATCCTGGGACTGGTTTCTGGCCAATCCGCCGTCATCAGCCAGGCTAGCTTGCATCCAGTGGCACAGTGAGTAAGGGACCCACGTCTGGGCATACCCTGCCAACTTAGGGCGAACAAAGCAAAAACAAAGGGGTTGATGGACGGAGTGTTGAACATTGCAAGCACTCACACCCAGTCAACTGATCTGGGTTTAATCCATCATCTTTCTTTAGCTCACTCCGCCACCCCAGTTCAGACATACCCTGAGACCGGTCCCAGGATGCTTGTTTCTGGTCCAGGAAGGACCTGACCTGGCAGTTCGGTCTGGACTGTTCCCATGGGGCACAGGGTCAAGACTGATTTGCATATGGCTGGGTCCAAACTAGGGTGGTGTAGTGGGTAAAAGAACGATGGATTTAACCCAGATCTTTTGACTGGGGGAGAATGTTTGCATTGTCAGCATTCCACCCATCATTTGTTTGCTGTAACACTTTTAGCAATAAGTGGAATGGGTATGCCCAGACGTGGGTCCCTTGCTCACTGTGCCACTGAATTCAAGCTGACCTAGCTGAAGGAGGGTGACATACCATGAAACCTGTCCCAGGATGCTTGTTTGCGGTCCAGGAAGAACCTGGCCTGGCAGTTCGGTCTGGACTGTTTCCATGGGACATAGGGTCAAGACTTGCATATGGCTGGGTCCAAACTGGGGTGGTGTAGTGGGCAGAAGAACAATGGATTTAACTCAGATCTTTTGACTGGGACAGAATGTTTGTATTGTCAGCATTCCATCCATCATTTGTTTGCTGTAATACTTTCCATAATACGGCAACCAGCACACCAGTTTTGACTACACTTTTGTATTGCTCTCTCTGCTATGTAAAGTAGCAGATTATCACATAGGAGTAATGGACTACACCGATCACCTCCCACAGGAGAGTACAATGTCCATGCAGTTTGCAATACCAATGCAGCCAGCAGATGTGTCTAGCTCCGGATACACTATCAACAATATAAGGCTCACATGCAAAGCTCGTAAACCAGAAAGGTTGTTAGCCTCAGCAAAGAATCTCCTGCAGGAAAAACAAATGACAGAACTTGATACATTAGCAGGCTGGGAAAGCTTCACAAACGCACTAGGATAAGCTCATACAGTAAAAATAGAGCCAAAACCGGTGGGAATAGCAGAACCTCTATATGGGTGTCCCTCCATCTCAAAGAACACGAAAGTTAGGCACCTTAAGCAAGCAATAAATAAAGCAATACAGAGACTTCAAAGACACGGCCTGGATGTCAAAATCCAAAGTGAATAGAGGCAATTAAAAGCAATACGTAAAACAGCTACTCTGGCAACTCAAAAGGCCAGAAGAGAGTCTGTGGCCCAGGCTTCTATACGACATTAAGAGCAACAACAGGGTTTGATTCTGGCACATGAGTAATACGCTACAAAACCAAACAGCCCATGGGATCAGTTCACACCAGACAGAAGAGGCCTGGGGAAGCTACCTCCCTGATCTCTTAAACAAAGAACCCGGCTGCAATGCTTGTTCAAAAGTTACAACAGATCAACAGAAGATAGTGAGAATCCACGAAACACACAATAATCAGGCAGCTACTACAATTGCAATTATTGCCAATCAAAATCCAAGAGAATAGCCAAGGGCAGAAGAGACAACCCGCAGGGCCCTAATGAGATTCCCCCAATCTTGTTTAAACTAGACCATGACTACTGGGCAGAAGTACTGAAACCAGTCTTTGAGCAAATTCTCCAAACAGAGTTAATTCCAGTCTCATGGAGGGGCTCAATCATCTTCCCAATCTACAAAAGGGCAACGGGAATGAGGCCAGAAACTACAGACTGGTAGCCCTGATAGACAATGAAACCAAATATTATTCAGCCTCATTCTACAAGAATTGACAACCTGGGCAATGGAAAATGCAGTCATCCCTCTTAACCAAACAGGATTTATTAGACACATGGAAACTACCACTAACCTTCTAACTCTCTCCCTGTTGATTGATGCCACAATAGCAGATAAACATCACTGTATATCTGCTGTATCGATTGTAGCTCATCATTTGACCGCATTGATAGAAACAAACTGTGGCTCAAACTTACCAAATTGAATAATCCACCTCTCCACTTGAAACAGCTAATACTTCTACACATAAACACATGGGTTTAAGTGAAGCTGTCAAGAAGGAATCCAACCACAATTGGTCTGAAACAGGGCTGTGTACCAGCTCAAACCCTCTTTGACCTCTTCATGGACGATTTTTACCCTGTTAGACAAGTGCAGCTCCCATACCTCACAGATGGGGGCCTCATCCTTTCAAATCTACTACATGCGGACGATCTCATACTCATCAGTTGAACACCAATAGGCCTCTAATACTTATTGGACACTACACAAAGCTACTCAAACAAAAATGGGTTGAGCATGAATCTGGACAAATCAAAAGTCATGCCCTTAATCAATGAAGGGCTAAAGGAACCTACAGCTGGCACTTGGCTAAACAACAGCTGAAAATCATCCTAGAATACAAATACTTGGGAATTATTATAGAGAAGAAAGGAACATTCCCTGCCCAAAAGGAAGCATTAAAGAGGAAAGGTACAGCGACAGCAGTGGCAGTAAGAAACCTAAATAACGAAATTGCTGGTACAAGTTTCACGGGTCCAAGTGATACAGGCAAAATGTATACCAGCAATCACTTGTGGAATTGAGGACATGAGGGAGAGATGCGTTTATACTAGAATCAATCAATCAATTAATAAATCAAGGGTTGGTAAAGCGCAACTACTCACCTCTGAGGCTTTCAATGCGCTGGGGGAAGTGGAAGCAGATCTGCCTAAGTGCTGGGGTCATTGGAAGAGCCAGGACTTGAGGTCCTTCCTGAACGGGGGTAGCGTGGGAGATAGTCTGAGGTGGAGGAGTAGCGTGTTCCAGGTCTTTGCAGTGAGGAAGGAAAAGGAAATTCCTCCGGTTCTGGTGTTGTGGGTCCATGGGACGTGGTCAGTATGAGTTGGGCAGAGCAGAGGTGTATTTTAGGTGGGTGGAAGGAGAGACGACTATTCAGATAGGCTGCTCCGGTGTTGGGTAGGGCCTTGTGAGCATTGGTGAGGAGTTTGAAGGTTATTCTTCAAGCAGCCCGGAGCCAGTGGAGTTTGCAAAGGTGTTGAGTTATGTGTAAGCTTGAGTGGAGTTCGCTGAGTTCTGCTACACAGAACTCCTCGAAGTGCAAAACAAACTTTGCTACGCTACGTGGTGCTCTGCAAACGGCGGAGTGCGTTGGATAAATGCTGTTCGCGGTGATTTTCAGTGCCAGGTACTTGTCTGCACTGTGCAATCACTGTGAAATGCACCATGCACAGCGCAAGCGGGCACTGCTTCCTTTCTGCCGCTCAAGTAGATTTTTACTAGGGCGGCAGGCTTCTCAACGCGAACGGACATTTTCTCAACGCGAGTGGTCGTGAGCATATGCGACCACTCGCAATGAAAAATCTGACTGCCTGTGTTGAGAAATCTCACCGGGAGGTTGATTTTCCATGCTCGCACTCGCCAACTTGATGTTGACGATCGCGCACGAGGAAAAATCTCACTGGGAACTAGATTTTCCTTGCACGCGCATGCCAACTTACCGTTGATGAACGCGAGAGAGGAAAAAACTGTGATTACTTCAGAAACTAGAATGGGAGATGTCCGGGATGCTGTTTGTTTAGATGAAGACGGCTAGTTAGTTGTTGAGGGCTTTTTCAATGACTTTGGCTGGGAAGAGGAGCATGGAGATGTAAATGTATAGGTATATATATAGCGCCGATCACCTCTACGGGTATCTCAGCGCTGTACTCATACCGCTGAAGGAACCCTTCCTGGCTTTTCGTGTGAAGTGTCCACTCCTGGGCACCCCCATGGTGAAGCCAGGCATCCCAGCGCTGTTGGGGCCGTTGTGGAGATTAAGCAAGCTATTGCCCAGAGTTGCAGCGTGGGACCCATGATTAGAATAGGCACTGAGGCGAGAATATCCGGTCCGAGGAATTTATAGCCCGAGACCCTGGGCCAGAAGTCCTTAAGGTCTGTCAGGTCCACAGAGGTTTTCTTCAGGAGTTGGATGATTTTGGTGTGTTTCAAGTCATCAAGGAAGGAGGCAGTTTCGAGGGAGCAGTTGAGGGTTCGGCGTAGCTCAGGTGCAATGGTGGGGGCAGCTCTGTGGAAGATGCAGCGTTGGCAGGGGTCCAATGGTGCTCCGGAGTAGTTGCTTTGCATGGTCTTTAGGGTGCTGTCCATGGTGAGTGGGGTCCAACTGAGCAGGGTGTATCGGGGTGTCGGTTGAGGAGGTGGTTGGTGTGGTGGGGAGGTCCTGGTTGTCCAAGTTATCGTAGATTGGCTTCATCTTGTAGTGGAATAAGGTGCTGAGTCTATTGCAGAGGTCTTGGGGTGGTGGAATGTCTGTGGTTTCACTGTTGGGTTTGGCAAATTCCTTCATGATGGTGAAGAGTTCATTGCTGTTATGTGGGTTGATGTTGATTCTGTCTCGAAGGTCCTTCTTTCTTGTGTTTTTGATGATGTGATGGTGTGCAGTGGTGGCTGCTTTGAAGGTGGTGTGTCTTCCTGGGTTTTGTGGTTCCTCCATGTCTTTTTCGAGTCATCTGCAGGAGCATCTGGATTCTTGGAGGGCAGGCGTGAACCAGCTTGCTTTCTTGATGTGTTTGCAGGTGGCTTTCTTGAGTAGAGCCCGGGTGTCGGCGCAGTTTGAGATCCATTAGTAAAGGTTGCGTGCTGCGGTGTTGGCGTCAGAGGATGGCGCTGGTGAGGTGCTGTTGAGGGTGGTGGTGAGCTGCTCCTCTGTGACCTTATTCCAGCTTCTGCTGGGGAAATGGTGGGCGTGCTTGGGTGCGGTGGGTTTGTTGAAGTAGAAGTGGATACAGTGGTTTGTCCATCCAGAGAAGTTCTGTGATGTGGCTGTAGAAGAGGCTGTTTCTTGCAGCAAAGATGGGGTCGAGTGTGTGCCCTTCTGTGTGTGTTGGGATGGTGACTAGCTGTTTCAGTCCTAAGTTGGCAAAGTTCTATAGGAGGGAGGAGGTGGTTGAATTGTTGAGGTTGTCCAGGTGGAAGTTGAGGTCTCCGAGTAGGATGTAGTCTGTGCATGTAAGGGCTAGGTGGTCTGTAGATGAGGGTGCACGGAGGGTGGTTTTTGGGTTCGTCTGGATCTGGAAGTACAGGTGCTCCATGTGCGTTGCGGGGACATCTGGGTGGCTGTTAGGCTGAGGGTGGTTTTTTGGACGATGGTGATGCCTCCTCCTGGCCAGTTGGGGTGATCCTTGCATATGATCTTGTAGCTGTCGGGGATGGCGATATTTGGTGCTGAGATGGCGTTCGTCCAGGTTTCTGTAAGGAAGGCGACGTCGGGTAAGGTGGCGTAGAGGAAATCCCAGATCACTACGGCGTGTTTGTGGAGGAATCGTACGTTGAGGAGGATCCAGTTGAGCGGTTTGAGTGTGGTGAGGGTCAGTTGGTTGGGTGATGGAGCTTGGGTATGGAGGTGGGTGAAGGTGCAGCAGTGAAGACAAGAAATAGGGCCGTGGGTGTTGCTTGGCGTCAAGAGCTGGCAGTTGTTGTTGCATCCGGGGCTGGAATCATGGAGGCTGCTGGAGTCGTACAAAAGATCAGGAGGTCAGGGTTCCTGGCGCTGGGTGCAGACTGGCTTGCCTTTGGCATTACAGCAGAGCTTCTGCCATTAAGTAGGGTGAGGGGGGAGGGCAGGTCAGTTGGGAGGCGGGAAGCAGCATTACTGGTCTAGTAAAAACCTTAGGTTCTAGCAGATGGCAAAATTGTACATTTGTCCTAATCAGAAATGTTTTAGGACAAGAGTAGAAAAACGTCAGGCCCTGAAACGTAGGATGAATTGACCCTTAAATTGCATTTACACTAGGATCAGTAATTTGCAGAAAGAAATGGAGAACTAAATTGTGCACAAAATATTTGTCAACAGATCTTAAATGGACATCAGTGAAAACTGAGGTCTTCATTTTCCCAAACTTTAAATGTATATGCTAATTTACAGGTAAGCAGCAAAATTACATCATGTGAAGTGGTTTTACTATGTTCTTAATATGCCAAAATATATCGCAAAATGGAGCAAGCATTGGCATAGGCAATAGGTCTCGCCTTTGGGACAGCATAAGTGTTTAGCCATGCAGCACATTATGGACAGAGCTAGCATTCTCCTTGCTAAATGAGGTAATCACTCTTTTGATGCTCCTTAAGGGCAAAACTCACTGCCTGCCTTAAACTGTGGAAGGACCGATTGTCCTCCCCTGTGCTGAAGTGCTCTCCACGGCGCAGTGACTCCAAGACAGAAGCGTTGCACTGAGATAGAAGCACCCGGATGCCAACCTCCTTGTAGTCCTTGAACACTTCCTTCATCATGTTGATGCCCCCAGTGGTCAGATGGGAGAAAAGCAAGTGGGAGAAAGCAGGCAAGAAAAGGCAGTATAGTCAATACAGGAGAAATGATAGCGGTCAAAAGGTGAAAAAAAGAGACTAAGTGCTAGAGATGTGATAGAGAAGAAAGGTGAAAAAGGGTAAGAAAAAAGGTCAACATGATACAAAGAGGAAGCATAAAGAAAGCAATAGAAATTAGAAGGACAGATTGTGCAGTAGAGAAAAGGAAAAAAGCCAGCAAGAACTGAAGCAATGAAAAAACTATGGAAATACAGACACACGGAAGAAAGAGATATGAAGAAGAAGGGGTTTATTATGGAGAAAGAGATGGAGAACTCTATTCAGGAGGGCAGAGAGAAAGTGTGAGCTATGTTGTTGAATGATAGGAGGAAGGAGGAGTGTGAAGAACAAAGGAGTGCAAGAGGGAGAAAGGGAGAAGACAGATGAAATAGAATGAAAAGGAAAGGGTAAAAAGTAGAAAGCAGAAGGAAATGAAAGATGGGGATAGGAGATGCGAGCCAGAAAGGAAATAAAGCAAGGAAACAGGAGATGGGGAAAGAAAAATAGGAGAAATAAGAGGTGATAAGAAAGAGAATTCAATATATAGTATGGAGCTTTAGCTATAGGCAGAAATAATTAGGATGATGGAGAAGTTGAAAAGAGAAGAGATCCAATGAAAAATGTGAACGTGGGAGACAGACTGGAACGAAGACTAATTGCCGAGATTGAAAGGGAGAACTGAGATGCGAGATGGAGGGAAGTAGAGTGAAGAGAAGGTCAAATAAGGAACTCCGAGAATTGTAGGTAGGGACGTAGTCATTCTAAGTCCAGCAAGGACTAAGACAGCAGTGCATGAATGTACGAGGGACCCACTATATCTCGACTACGGCTATATTTCATCAAATAAAGAAAAACTAAAAGGTAAGCATGTGTGTCTGAACAGTACTGTACAACAATGTCAACAACCGTGCAAACTGCAGCGGCTCTATGGCAATCATGTTTTTACCACACTATAAACGGAACTTTAAGGCAAGCATTAACTGCAGAATCGCTATAAAGATGCGAAAGAGGTCAGGGGCGGAAGTGCACGTTTCCTGGAATAGTGGAGAGGTGGTTTCTCGAAGACGGATGTGCATGAAAAGGAAGGGTTAAAAAGTAGAAAGCAGAAGGAAATGAAAGATGGGGATAGGAGATGCGAGCCAGAAAGGAAATAAAACAAGGCAACAGGAGATGGCGCCACGGAAATAACACCTTTTCATGTCATTGACAAAATAAGGTCTTCACTGTCTTCACCAGGGCTGCAAGTGAGAGCTTGTGAATGTATAAATGTAGCATAGGAATGGGAGTGAGGAATGCTGCAGCATAAAGTAAAATTAACCTGATAAATTTAAAGCTGCAAACAAAATAAAAGCAGCATGTGCTGATTTAAGTAATGCTGCGTGTTTGATAGTGCGTGGGCAAGCTACTTAAAGAGTTTAGAAGGGTGAGGAATGTTCCCAATTCCTTATCCTTAAATGCTAATGAGTTTAAGCAGCTGGTGGGAGATGGCACAAACGCAACAGCCCCTTGTGTAGGCGGCAGTGGTACCATTGATTTTAGAATAAAAAGAGAATACACACTTCAAGCAGCACCGCGATCAGATGCTGAGCCGCAGACATCGAGCTTCCCCTCCATAGCGGCAGATATGACATTGCTGGAAAAGGGGGTGAGCGCGCACAAGTGGCAAAATATTTCCGTGCATCTGCCTGGCTCTCTGTCCACACCACAATGCCCCCGGGCAGATACCAGGGGGCCCAAGAATGCTCGGGTAAGTGTGGATGCCTTCATATTTAGGTTGAATTGCAGGAGGTGAGCTGCAGACTTAGAGATGGGAACCCTAGTTCGAACTCGGAGTCCGTTCAACATTCTGTGACCCTGGGCATATCAATCATCTCCCTGTGCCTAACAAAGGGATTTGTTTTCCGTGTGTTGGTAGCCTGCCCCATGTAAAGCCTGCAATACCATGGGGGTGACTGCGTGCCACTGTAAACTACACAAGGGTTGCTGCTTTGAACAAGCACACATGGCACTGGCAGAGGCATCGTTCGGTCTTAGAACGGCGGGGCCGGCATCGGCCACGCCACAAGGTATGGCGGTCGAGCCGGCCCCCTCCGTGACGGTGGTGGGGGGGGCGTGCCTGTCGCGCGTGTTTGTGATGCGGCGGCCGCCCCTCCTCTCCCCCATTGGTCTCGGACATAGGGCGCGACCCGGAAGCGATGCGAATAGCTTCCGGGTCGCGATAAGGGAGAACAGCATCGCAGGGGTATAAAGGGCTGGGGAGCCCAGGAAGCCTCCTCTTGGTTCCTGGCTCCCCAGCTTGCCCCCCACACGCCTCGCCAGGAGGCGGTAATATTTGTTTTATTTGTTTTACAGGTCGGCTTCGGATCGTCGTACATCGAGAAAAGGGGGAAGCAGTATTTCCGGGTGTCGTCAGGAAGAGGTGTGGCTCTGCAGAGGCCGGGAGAAATCGCCGTCGCGTGCTATCAAGGGACCGGCCGTGGCAAGGAAGCATCGTCGTGCTGAGGCCAAGGAAGGAGAATCCAGTCGATCGGTTGAGCAGCGAAGCGTCTCGTGCCTGGAATCGAGGAAGGAGCGTCTTGGAGATCGGCTGGAGCGCATCGTCGTGCGGGGGTCGAGGCGGGAACATCCCGTTGGAGGTACCCGGTGGGGGTTGTACAAGGCACTCACCCCTCCGGTTTGATTAGGACGCTGTTTTCTGCTTTGTGGTCCCGTTTTGAACGCTCGGCATCGCACGCGCGGGCATATCGGGTGCACGGGCATATCGGGTGCACGAGGAGGGTCTGCCTGTCGGATATAGAGGGTCACTGTGGCATAGCGGTTAAGTGAATCTTGCTCACAGAGTTACAGGTCCAATTCCCGTTTCCAGCTGTGAGGTTGTAAAAGCATCTCACTCGCCCACGTGTTTAGGTTTGCAATCCGGACATTTCATAGTCATCGTTAGAAAGGTATAGGCTGTATCTGGCATTGTTTGTGAAGCCTTGTTGCTCGGGGGACGCGCGCAATTGCTGAGTCAGCTGCTTGGGGGATTGTGATTGTATTTGCTCCGTGTGCACAATAATACAAAGCTGGATGTGAGGTTGAGGCACATTTCTTTTGTGGGGGCTACAAAGAACTATAACAATTTTGTTTTGGTGGTTTATAATTATTGGCTCTGTCTAAAAGTTTATGCAACTGCTATCTCATTGGACATTAGCATAAGTAATTTGACCCGTGTTCTTAAACAATCTGCCAGGGCCTGCGTAAGCATTGGAGCAACTACAGTAAGCTCAGCTTAAACTAAGTGTAGGTGTTGGGTGGCATTGTGGTTGATTTGGCGTTATGGCAGGGAAGGCAAAGAGAGGGGAACAGGGCTCCCGTATGGAGAGGCTGATGGAAGAGATGATGCGTAAAGTGACAGAGATGGGGCAGGATCTTGCTAACCTTAAGGAGAAGGTTGATGGACAGGAGGGTGTGAGGCCTAGGCGACCGAATGTGCCCCCCAAGGCGGCTTTCCCAGCAATCCCCAAAAGGGTGAGAACCAAGAAGCGCGCGCCACCTGGGTTACCCCCGTCCATCCCCCAGACCCCTGGGGGCGGTGATCAGGTACCACCTGCCCCTGTACCAGCTCCATGCCCAGGGAGCCCGGCGGTGCCAGTGCCAGCAACATCACCACTGGTACCTGCATCACCGGTTGAGCCACTTGCCCCACCCCCGCTTACAGGGCCACCAGCGATTCCGGTAGGCCTGTGCCACAGCCCGCTCCCCTGGGGGTGCCAGTCCCAACACAAGCTACACCACAAATTCGAGCAATAACAGTGGAAGAAAAGGGACGTGCTGGGATTTCAACAGGCGGACCTGCACCAGACCACAGGGCCAGTGCAGGTTCAAGCACACGTGTTCCATTTGTGCCAATCGATCCCACCCGGAGTCCAAATGTCTTAAAAGATCAAAAGATAAGGGCAGAAGGAAGCAGGAGTGAGGTGGGTTTCCCGCTTAAAGCGCGCTCACCCATCGACGTCACGGCACTGACTCCATGGCTCAACAAGTATCCATGTCATCTGACAGCCAGAGTTGTATTGGAGGGTTTCAGGGATGGGTTTAGGATACCAGCTCCAAATTATGTGGGGGCAACTGATTGCCAGAACCAACTCTCCGCCCGGACCAATCCAGACATAGTCTCCACAAAGATTGCCAAGGAGCTGCGCCTGGGTAGGGTGGCCGGCCCTTTCAAGTCTATGCCAGTTAAGAACTTTGTGTGCTCCCCTTTAGGCGTAGTCCCCAAAAAGGTAGAAGGGGAATTCAGACTCATACACAACTTGTCCGCCCCCAGGGGTAACTCTCTGAATGATGCTATCAATGATGAGTTCTGCAGTGTTAAATATGCTTCATTTGACCAAGCAGTGGAGATTCTCAGAGGGTTGGGCCCTGGAGCGCTGATGGCGAAATCCGACATTGAATCGGCCTTTCGGTTACTCCCGGTGCACCCAGACGATTATCATCTCCTTGGTTTTAAATTTCAGGGTAATTTTTACATGGATATGTGTATGCCTATGGGATGCTCTGTTTCATGTGCATACTTTGAGAAGTTCAGCTCATTCTTGGAATGGGTTTTCAGACAGAAGTCAGGGCACCAGTGGGTCATGCATTACCTTGATGACTTTCTTATCCTGGGGTCACGGGGCTCCCCGGAATGTGAGTGGGCGCTGCAGGAATTTTGCGCGCTTATGTAGGCTCTGGGGGTTCCTTTGGCCCCGGGGAAGACGGTTGGCCCTGCATCTACTATAGAGTTCCTGGGCATTGAGCTGGATTCTGTCCAGGAGTGTTTTAGGTTACCCTTAGACAAGGTCAACAAATTCAGGGCATGTTTGCAGCTATGCTTGAGCAAGCAGAAGGTCATATTACATCAGTTGCAGCAGACAGTAGGGCAACTCAATTTCGCACTGCGGGTCATTCCAATGGCCAGACCCTTCTCCAGATCCATCTCCCAAGCCATGACTGGCCTCAGAGAAAAACACCACCACACAAGGCTGTCAGCTGAGGTCTGGCAGGACATGCGGATTTGGATGGCATTCCTGCAGGATTTTAATGGCAGGGTAGTGTGGCCGGGTCCGCCCATTGCATCCGCGGAGTTGGGTTTAATGACTGACGCCGCGGGCAGTGAGGGATTTGGCGCCATACTCGGTACCGAGTGGGTTGCTCAACGTTGGCCAGCGTGGTGGGTGGAGAGCGGTTTGACAGGGAACATTGGCTTCCTTGAGCTATTCCCCATCTGGGTGGCATTGATTGTGTGGCCTAAACAATTGTGCAATCAGTCAGTGATTTTCTGGTCTGATAATATGACCGTTGTTGAGTGCATCAATCAGCAGGCAGCCCGATGTAAGATGATTCTCCGCCTCTTGAAGGAGATTGTTCTCACCTGTATGAATTTGAATGTACAATTTAGAGCAAAACACGTGCCTGGTGTACTTAATCATGCGGCTGACGCGCCTTCTCACTTTAAGATGCAGGTTTTCAGGGCTCATCTTCCAACAGCGGCAGAGCAGGCAACCCTCTTCCCAGAACGACTTTGGCAGATTGGTGCCCCCGCTTACCAGACCTCGTGGCAGCGAGTCTAGCACCCAGGACCAGGAAAGCATACGAAGGGGCGTTCTGGCAGTATTGTTCTTTCCTGGGTGAGGGGTGGGTGGAGCGTTGGCACGACACGGGGGCACTCATTTCATATTTGGGTTGGCTGAGGGTCAATGGGCGCTGGGCGGCCGCAGCTAGAAAACAAGTAGCGGCGATTTCCTTCTTCGCTTAGATCAAGGACAGGGGTAACCCCACTAACAGTTTCACGGTAAGAAAAGCTCTGAAAGGGTGGCGACGCCTCCAGGGGTCGGCCCCAGACACGAGGCAGCCAATTGGGGTGCAGCTTCTCACGTCAATACTAGCAGCCCTCCCAACAATTTGCAACACCGCAAGGGAGGTCAGGTTATTCACTGCTGCCTTTTCATTAGCCTTTTATGGCGCTTTCCGGATTGGGGAGTTGGTGGCCCCAAACAAACTGGACAGGCAAGGCGGCCTGCAGTTTGAATGCCTAAAAATCAGGGCCGATGCCCTATTAATATCAATCAGGAAGTCCAAGACTGATCAGGAGGCCTGGGGTGATGGGGTGGTTATCCACCGGGCGCAGGGAAACCCATGCTGTCCGGTAGCACACATTGAGAGCTACTTGCAGGTTAGACCACCTAATGTAGGGGGGCCTTTCTTGATCCATGAAGATGGGGTCCCATTGACACGCTTCCAATTTAAAAGGGTATTGGACATGGCAATTCTGAAGGTGGGTCAGAATCCAGAGTGTTTCGGCACCCACTCCTTTAGGATAGGGGCTGCCACTGAGGCAACGGCCAGGGGCCTAACGACCGGAGACGTACAGAAGATAGGGAGATGGGTGTCCAATTGTTACAAATGTTATGTGCGCCTACACATGTTGTGACTAAGAGAGGCACACAACGCTGATACATGGTCTTTCTGCTTTCTTTACAGTTTATCGAGCCTGTCACGCAGGGGAGAAACTCAAGCCACTACACCAGCAACAATCGGCGGAGCGGATACCATCACCACAAAGGCAAACTTTTCAGACAGTGTGGATCATAGGCCATTCATATGTAAGGCGTCTGTCTAACCTTTTTTCCACAGGTGGTTACAGGGAAAGAGCGCGGCAGGCAGGGTTTGAGATAGTGTGCCATAGAAAAGGGGGGCTGTGTTTTGATCGGTTCCGGGATATCGTTCTGGATCTGTTAAGAAAAGGGGGTCCGCCCCCGGATACAATCATCCTGCACCTGGGGGGGAATGTCTTAGCAAAACTGGGAAGAAGAGGGTTGGTGGAAACTATAGTTACTGAAATAGGCTGGTTAGCTAAGACTTGTCAGGGTTGCACTATTGGGTGGTCCCAGATGATTCCAATGGAGAGGGGGGGAGTCTGTAAAGGCGTTGAATCATTCTGCAAGGCGCATAAACAATAAACTTGAGTGACTTTTCAGGGCTCCCCACTTACAGACCATCGCCCATGGATGCATCAGGGGTGAGCCGTGCTTCTTAAAAGATGGCGTTCACCTATCCCAGGTAGGTAACGAGGTGTTCCTGGGGAATATTTTGGCATGGCTGAGGGGCCTTAGGCGCAGAGACTGACCTTTCTAGTGAGTGCAGGGGGGGGCTAGACAGTCGGTTAACTATGCTAGCCTGTGGCGGTAAGGTCATGATTGGTGAGCGGTAAATTTAAGGTCCTTAGAGGGCGGCGCCATTCCCGAATGGTGTCGCCCAAGTGGGAGGGACAAGTGGTCTCTCCTAGAACTCCATGGGCAGTTGGGTGCGGGGGAGGAGGGAGTCACGCTTTCTCTAGGCTGATGGGCCATCCCGCACGTGCACAGCGGCTGCAAGGGCCCCTGTATGGAGATCAGGTATAGAGCGTACGGGGGTAACCGGGGGGGGGGAGTACCCTCACGGTGAATGGGCCCTCTGCGCATGCGCACTCCGGCTGGAGGGCTTGGTTACAATTTGATAAGGATCTGACACCAGTTAGTGACCTTGCCGTAGGCCCAATTTTTAGTAACGCAGAAAATAAAGTTTGTAAAGATTGGTCATGATATGTTTAGATATGGATAGGAAACCTTTATATTAGAGTTATGTTAAGGTTAGCCACTTGATATCTGTAAACTTATCATTTGTAATCTGTGTAAAGTATATTTTCTGCTATGTGTTTTAAAAATGTAATTTTTTAATGTTTATTAATTTTGTATAATAAATATGGCCGGGGGGTGTCACGCCCCCTGCCTCCAAAGACTTCTCCCCTGTCACAGGTTTTTCATTGTGGGGAGGAGGGGGTTTAGGGAGTATCTGGCCATACCAGCTGGGACATTGGCGTCTGAGTAATGGAAACGCTCTGTTTGTGCCCAGAGGGTGGGGGGAGAGCTTATAACGTAAAGCGAAAGGGGAATGCAAAATCAAGCCAAAAACAATTTCATGTACTTTGTTAAAATTTACGCAGATGAAACTACTCAGAAGGGAGTCCTCACTTTTGGGAAATGTAAACAGAATTACACGACTTGTAATGGGGTGAATGGAGTTGTATATCCAAAGTATCACAGTGCTCCCACTTAAAAAATAAAGTGCGCGCGCTGAAAGTTAAACAAGCACTGCAGGCTTTAAACAGAGAGCACGTCATGGAACTGCAATAAAAAAAGGTGCCCACAAGAGAGGCGCTTAATTACCCATGACAACTAAGGAAAGGCAGATGGCGGCTGCGCGCGTGCACGTGCACACAAGCTTGAGGCCAGCAAAAGCCTGGGTAACACTTTGAAAATCCACTAACTAAATGTCTCGCCAGACCATCGCATGCGCTGGCTCTAGCGACACCTAAAAATGAACATAACCACTAACATAAGGCTGGTGGTAAATATGCTGAAAATAAATGCAAAAACACCTGCTACAGATATCCAGTGGTTAATTCCTCATTTGTTGCTAGCTACTTAACCGGGAAATTAGGGAGTGATTTAGAGTTTGATAGACAAGGTAGTACATTGCAAAATGGACGACCTGCCTGCCCTATTTAGGATCTATAGTGTATTGTCTTGCAAGTTAACAATGATGGAACATTTTTGCCTCCTAATAAACTCCGTAGAGCTATGACGTAATGAATAGGATATATTGCAGTGAAGGCTGCTTTGGAACATTGTTTGCAATTACATGCAGAAGAATAAAGATGAGTGATACCAAGCTCCTTGTGAGGCATAGTCATTTACGGGACCCCGGCTGGGAAGACGCTACAAATAGGACAAGTCAGCTTTCAGTCAACTGATTCCTCGTTGGCTCCATTGACGGAGAGCTGGCCCGATGGAGTTGGGGCCATTAGGGAAAGGGCATTACACGTCTTCCCTATTTAGGGTGGATGGTGTACTGTCCTGTTTTTTCTATTCATCGCCACCAGGTAAAACCAGGCCCTGTGGGTCAGAAACAAAAAAACATATGGGCCCCCACGCCAGGGAGAAAAACTCCCTGGGTGTTGGGGGCATCAGTGATTTGTTGTAAAATAACAAACTCTGACTTTGGGAGTTGGTTTTTGAAAAACAGAAGTTAGTTAAAGTTTGGTAGATGCCTTTATAAACCGACAGCCACTGCCCACCAAACATTTTGCACCTTGACAGAAGCCGCCATGGCTGGTTTCTTTTTCTGGCAAAGATCAGAGATCTCTGCTGACCCAGAGATGATCACTAAATTTGATGTACAGTAGTCCATCGCTGTGTCAGAACTAATGTTCTCTGCTGGCCTCCCAGACCGAGTACCATCTGCAAACCCTGGATCTAGCCCTAAATCCACCCCTAAATATCTCACCACATCTACCACTGTTGTATTGAACACCAAATAATAAAAATCAGTGTTATGTGTGATTGCCCCTGCTCTTGGTACAGAGGGCTCCTACTTTCCTTCTCTATCTCTCCTACAAATACCCAACAGTGGCGCAAACAAATTTTGAGCAACATGCAAAATGAAACTCCTCTTCCCCCAGCGTGATATGCTGCAGTTTGGAACGCTCTTGTTGCATGTTAAGAGGAGTCGTAAGGCAGCAGCCGACAGCGGCCTTAAATTAGCACCGATCGGGCTCTCACTCTTGCTGCGAAGAGGGGAGTGTGCATGGCATTTGACACTTAAGATATCGGCAACAAATAAATACATAAAAACTTCAGCTCAACAGTTAAATTGAAAGTGATGCATGACACTGCAGTGTTCAGTTAAGCACGCGTTGTGGGCTGTGCCATTGTTTAAACATTGAAAGAATGACCTAATCTGCATAAATATAATTTAAAATACGCCTTTACTTAACCTCAAAGGCAGGTAAGAAGAATATTTCGTGTTGTGTCGTGATTTCGCGACCTCTGAAAAACGGCGCCTGTTGCAAGTTGCAACCCGTCCCCTCCTACAGACAAGCAGCACTTCAACTTCTAGTAGAGCCAATCCGTCTCATTTAATGGGCACTAAATCCCCATTCACTAAAAGTAAATATTGTAATAGCCCTGTGATAAAAGGGAAGAGAAATTATGACGCTGCTGTAAACCATTTTTATAAATCCCTGCTCAAAATTTCAGGGCAGAAATACTGGAGCCGTTAGCGAAGGTTCCTCGTCTGCCGCAGTAACCTAAAGTCTTCTACGCCATAATTTACACCCTGCCCCTTAAATTGCTTTCCAATGCGCCAGCTGTTCGTGGCCAATAAGGATGTATTTTATTGCGTGTCTGCCGCTCGCCGCCTCTGTTAGGTCCCCTATAGCGTCGCGAGACATCCTGAGCTCTGTCCCTCTTAAATGTTCCTGGGTGTTCGTGCTGTCTTCTCCACAGCCAGCAGGAGACCCTAATCAGTGGTCAGAGGGGGGCTCGCATAGCCATCAGCACCCTCTCTCTATAAGGTGGTGTGCGTATGAGAAGCATGGCTAGGGGAAACATGTTCGATTTAAAATCCTAGCGCTTTACAGCTTCGTCGGGTGTATGAAACTCTATATGAATAGTACCGACTATCAACATACTTAAGCATCGGGAATGCTCTTTTGGACACAAACATGACTTGAAAGTACTATACAATTGCGTAGATAATACAATGCATGCACTGCACCTCCAAAGAAGGATTCCACTTCACTTCATGTCAGCAGAGCATTGTAGGTTTGGGTTAGAATTCCCTCTTCTTCCAAAGAGGTGTATCGAGACTAACTGCGTGTCGCTCTGTTCCATAGCTATTTTATGCAAGGAAATAGGGAAGGGGGAAGAATTTTCCTTAGTATACTGAGAATCAGAGAACAAGATGATGTGACTTTGATGACCTGAGAAGAGGATGAGAGTCTTGAATCAAAATAAAAGCCAATCATTTTTGTGGGTGTGGAGAGCATGGGTATGGGCGCTGGTTCAGATGGCTACCTAGAAGAGGAGCAGTTGCATGTGTGTTGAAGGTTTGACCTTCCAGCAGGGTCACCCCAAGTTTTTGCCTTTTGTAGCTAAACCCATTCTTATTGGCTTGCACACTTTACTCCTGCTAACCAGAAGTAATGTGCTTGTGCTCTCTCTTTTGAACACGGTAACATTGGTGTATACCTAATTGGCACATTCAATGTATTTGTAACTCCCTATTATATTGCACCTGGGCCTGCCAATTAAATGCTACTAGTGGGTTTTACCACTCACTGTGCCTCCCACTAAAGAAGCACTTTCCGGCTCGCTGACTAACCAGAATCCCATTGCACACTGTGGCGTACTCGTCTTACAGGTAATTGTGGCTTTTTACGGGTTTTTACTGTTTACATGTCGGGGGATTTCATGACTATTTGAAGTTTATAATCAGAGACTTTAAAGTAATGATGGCTACAACCGTTATTATCATTGATCGGCAGTTACGTGAATTATGCTGGTTTTACTAGTGCCATTTACCTGGTTGGTTACTCGTGTTTTAGGTGCATATTAGTTAACGTGAGACGAACTTGCCGTGTTAACCTTGACCTATCGTAGTTAATTTCTTATCGTGGCATTCTAAATAGTTACAATACAGAAGTCCCTGGAGGCATACCTGCTTTGAATGTTCATATTTTAGATTTGTTCTTTGCGGTTACGTAATTAGGATATTTGGTCTGAGACTATGTGAAGAAATAATTGTTTGCTCACAGTGCTGACGAGTATCGTTAATTCTCTTATAGGTCCTTACTCTGTGGGTACTTACCCGTTTATTCGTAGTCTGATTGTGTACTCACTTATTTTTCCTGCGCAGCCGGGACGGAATTATAACCGGCGGAGAGGTGAGCTGGTTGCCTTCGCACTTTTATTCTTTCTGACACCCTGATAACTGGTCCATATACTAATACTAATTAAGGTCCATACTCTTTTCCATATGATTCAGATCCTTCAAATTTTCATTGCTCGCCTGATGGTAAGATTCAGCTGTCTCTTTTCCTTAACACCCCTGAATTTGTTCGGATTGTGTTTCACCTTACTCTTCTCCCATTCACTTCTATTCTCTGGTATTTCCCTCTTTTTTCCTTCTTTCGTACCATCTATCGAGGTGATCATACTGGATCCTCTTTCATTTTCAGATCATGCCGCTAGAAAAAGTTTACTCTAGTGGTTTTAACTTTTAACACTATCCCTGCACATGAAAGATTGAGATCTTATTACTTATTGGCCATATTTAACCTTAACTGCGTTCAAGTATTGTTTCTCCCTAGCTTGATGTTAAGTTCAGAATGTACACACATGTATAGGCTCTTCCTTGAAAATTAGTAGATTGTTACCCCAAATTTTTTTTGCTGCACTTCTATATCATACGCCCATGTGACGTCACTGTTTTGGCTTTACTATTCCACGTAGGAGCCTTTCTGCTGATCTTTCATGTAACAAATTTTGCGTTCTCATGGGTCTTTTTGGTGCCTACTCACAGTCGCGGTGTCCGACGTTTTATCATGCTATGAATTACAAAGTATATGTTGTAACTGCAAATGTATCTACAATGTATTCTTATGTGTTTTTGTAGCCCTGAAGAAGTCATGAGTTTACACCCGGACGAAACACGTGTTGGCTGGGCAACGGAACCATATTAAACCAAAAAATATATACTTTGTTGGACTCAAGAAGTGTTGTCTGAATTTCTGTTCTCTCCACTACTATCTGTATTGATACGACAATAACATCTTACAAAGCAGAAATTCAACAGCAACTCTCAAGGGGGATATTATTCTCTGCTTAATTCTAATCCCATATCTGAGATTCCCTTAGCATCTCATTTGTAACGGTGTGGCAGTCCGAGGTAAATTTATTCCCCGGTCATTCTAAAATTAGGTTGTTTACATTTGAAAAGGATGCATTGTTTTTATTTGATTGATCCCAATGTTTGCTCTTTTAAAGGAATTTCCTTTAAGAAATTGGATTTGGTATGTTGCTGATAAAACAAGCAAAGAGGAGCTTTAATTTAGACCTAATTCTCTGTGGTCTTGTGAGTTTTGTGCAGCCGCGGTCGGTAGTAGGAGTAACTGCAGGGCGGTGACGTGGAGAGGGGGAGGGGCAGGGTGGGGGGTAGTAAACTATGGATTACGGAGGTTTACAGGTAAATTAACATGTAAATTAATAAAACGAATTTCGTTGCGTGCACTGCATCGCATTTGGGGATGCAGTGCACGCAACGAAATTCGTTTTATTAATTTATATGTTAACTTACCTGTAAACATCCGTAATCCATAGTTTACTACCCCCCACCCTGCCCCCCCCCACGTCACCGCCCTGCAGTTACTCCTACTACCGACCGCGGCTGCTTTTGTGGTTCACCCTGACAATGAATGTGATTAATATTTGAGGCGGGTTCTCACCCCTTGAACTAATACTCTAAATTCTTATAACACGTGACTTCCAAACATTAAAGTTTCAGGCTTGTTGCTGTTACTTTTCAGGCACTTACAACTCACCTAGGTGTCAACTTCAGAAATACCGGCATCGGAGTTCTCCTTTGTGTAGGATACCTTGTCAGAGATAGATACCCTAATTTGAGCATCATCTACACAAAGCATTTTCTTGATATATGAGCAATCGGATAACGCAGAGTAGAGCGCTATATATAGGTTAAACAGAGTGGTGCTCATCAGGGAGCTTGAAGAGACTAATTTCTTACCAGAGATTACCATGGACAGAAAAGGAGTGAGTAAGATAGATTGAGGTTTATAGATGAGGAAATACGGCAGCAAGTTAAGGGCTTTCCTGCAGATGCTACTTCCAAAAAGGAGCTTAAGCACAATGGGGTAAGAGACTGTGTCAAATGTTGCAGACAGATCCAATAGGGACCAAAGTGGCTGAGCCGCTGTTGTCTAGAATGACCCTAAAATCATCTGCTACAGCTAAAAACAAAGTTTCTCTGCTGTGCTGGGATCGAAATTCTTATTGAGTGACATCTAGTGGATTATTTGATTCTATGTAAGAAGAAAGTTAATTTATTTCTTAGAATCTTGGAATTCAGAAAGTGTTCCAAAAGTCTTTTTACGAGTTGGAAAGACTTTTCTGACTTGTAAAAGGACTTTTGTGAATAGTAAAAACATCTTACAGTCATGAATCCTGTGATTTCATGAATTGTGGACTTTGTAAATATAAATACATTTGTGCATCAGGCCCATAATGGTAATGTAGCAGATAAATTAGCTTTTCCAATCATTTTCATTTTTTTGTAATACGCTCCATGTCAACTGCTGATAATCAGTAAAACACTCATTTATAGAAATTTTGAAGTGTTAAAAATGTATCTTGAATGAAAGTTAAGCAGATTTTTGCACATTTACTGCAATATTGATTTTTATGCTAAAGAGATATTACTGTATTGCAGACATGTCAAGACAACTTTCCTACAAGGGAAATTTGTGCCTGTTAGCAACAGAAAAAAAGCTAATAGTAACACCATGACTTTAAATGTGAAAAAAATAAATGGAAATATTAGGGGATATTCACAAAGGTTATCCTGGCCGTGAGAAAATATACATGGTTAAGTTGTCACTTTTGAGTAACTTTACAACTTTTGGCTGTTCGCCATTACAAGTGTAAAGTGACTTAAGTGTAACCTTACATGTTTCCACCTCTTGAAACGGGAGTGGAGTCAATAAAAATATAAAGTTCCTTCTAATAGTGACTTTATGTCTGTATTTTATGTCTGCACTCTTGGAGGAGGCACATCTAGTCCTACTCAACAGCGTATAGTGGGGAGCGTAAGCTGGGCCGCCCTCTGCTCCGATAGTGCCCTGGGCGAAACCAAACTTGGAGCCTTTCGGGATACTCCTCCGCCATCGCCAAAGGAGGAAGCCAGAAGCCGGGCCTGCCCAGCTGGGGAACTTCGAGTCCCACAACCCTGTGCTGACACATAGTGCTCTTAAACGTGACACGTAGATGTGGTGAGTGTAGCCGCCACCACCAACGCCACAGGAGGAAGCCTGAACCCAGGCCTGCTAAGCTGGGGAACTTCGAGTCTCACAACCCCCTGCTGACACGTAGCACTCTTAAGCGCGACACGCCGACACAGTGAGTGTAGCTGACACTGCCATCGCCACAGGAGGGAGCCGGAAGTTGGGCCAGCTCAGCGGGGGAACTTCGAGTCCCACAACCCCCTGCTGACACGTAGCGCTCTTAAGCGCGCCATGCCGATGCAGTGAATGTAGCCACCATCGCCACAGGAGGAAGCCGGAAGCCGGGCCTACTCAGCTGGGGAACTTCGAGTCCCACAACCCTCTGCTGACATGTAGCGCTCTTAAGCGTGACACGCCGACACAGTGAGTGTTGCCACCATCGCCACAGGAGGAAGCCGGAAACCGGAACCCGGGCCTGCTCAGCTGGGGAACTTCGAGTCCCACAACCGCCTGCTGACAAGTAGCGCTCTTACATGCGACATGCCGACACAGTGAGTGTAGCCGCCACCGCCATCGTCACAGGAGGAAGCCGGAAGCCAGGCCTGCTCAGCTGGCAAATTTCGAGTCCCACAATCTCCCTGCGCGGGACGCTCCCGGGCTGAGCCCGGGCAAAGCCTGGGCCAAGGGCGGGCCTGTCCGCACCCATCCACACCTGTCGGAGGCTGGGCTGGGCCCCCCCTTTAACATCTGGACCCCAGGATCTTCGAGTCTCTCTTCTTGAGTTGCTGTGCTATTACTATTTTCTCACTAACATTGCAAGTCATACTCCTAATAATAATGGGTAAACGTAAGGGCCTCAGTGATCACCCGGGGAGTGGAGTAACAGGAACACTTGACACCTTCCTAATGAGGGCTGAGTCCGTCCTCTCCCACAAGATTGAATTAACGGAGCGGCGTCTTTCCTTGGAGTCTCTGATTTAACAGAAGTGCTCCTCTCTCGACAGACATGCCACAGATAGCACCACTTTAACCCCCCCCCCCAAGTTCACCCACTGCCCATCTGGTGCCAGTTCTAGATGTGTCTCCTTCTCCTGAGACAACAACCGGGCCTAAATAGTCACTAGGGGCCAGGCTGTGAAATCGCAGCTAGATAATAACAATGAGCCGCCAGTGAAAAGAAGAAGGGGCGGTGGACAGCAAAAACTAAATCCTTTGAAAGCTGCCGGAATTGGTAAACCAGGAGGGAATGGAGAAACAGTTCTATTTTGAGTACTACTTACCCCACTGCATTGTCTTCCTGGGTGATTGATGACGACACCTGGAAAAGACTAGAGACATTGGTCACTGTGCTCCTGAACCCCCTGTTATTCAAGTTAATTCAAATTGAACAGAGACTCTCACATATCAAGGATTCGGGCATAAGTAATTTTCCCCCTTCCCAATGCTCACGTCCTGTAATGGGTCCTGGGCCTCCATTACAGCAGGCGGCGGGGGCCCATTTGGTGGAAACCAACACTGAGGGGTACCAGTCACGTCACCCAAATAATAATGTGAGCAAATAACTCACCCCTTGCCCTCACTATAAAATGCCCCTCCCACAACCCAATGAGCATCCTGCTAGCCCGGGGGAAGACACAACTTCACAACTACAGGTTAGTAGCATTCCAAACAAGACTGTAACCAACATACATGCAATACTACAGGGGGATGAAGGGAAAGATGACCCTTTAAGGTAGCAAAGATCTTATCTGGGGCAGTCCGCTATTAAATGCCAGCCTTTGCACCTTCTGCCGGTCTCGTCCCCTCTTGTACTGGTTTTTGATAATGTCCCAGCTTTGAGGGAAGACCAGGCCAAAACAACAAACCAACTAATGGATAAATGCCTCCATTGGGTGTCCTGTCGCACAACCCGTATGGGCAAAGGGGGCGCTCTACTGGCTAGCCAAATTATCATGGCTAGGAGGGTAGGGTTGTTTGGTTTGTCCACAAAATCAATGGAAGGTGATTGTGTGGTAATAAACTTTAACAATCACCTTGCACTGAGATCTCTCCTAGCTCAACTACGTAGAGCTCCACCCAAAGGCACACAGATTAGAGCATTACACCTGGAGCATTTCTATAGGCCACTTTCCTCCCTGGCCAAAGAACCCAGAGCCTATTCAAGGGGAAGCCCAATGAGGTCTAGTATAGTAGGTAACATGGGTGACTCTGGGCTAATTCTTGAGAAGAGATTTGCCCCATTCTCTGATCTGGAACTCCGTGACTGACTACAACCACCTGTTAATGAGAGGCCTGTCACAGTGAACGCCCCATCTCTCGACATTCAAGCAATCCCTAAATTAGATGAAATTAGGAAGGGGCAAAACAATTAATTTAAAATAACATCCTGGAACGTGCCGGGTATCACAAATAAACTGGGCAACGAACACTGGTTAAAACTCTGGCAAGATCAAGATATCACTTGCTTACAGGAAACATGGGCAACGGAATTTGTTTTTATGAATGGCTACCCTTCTTTTCAGACAAGGGCAACCCCGTCAGCTTCAGGGAGGGCTAAGGGGGGCCTTCTAACATTAATCTCCAATACATTGGCAATGAAAGTTAAGAAGTTTGAAGGTAGGAGACCCCATTTCCATTTTCTCATCCTTGAGCTGGCCAACAAAGGTCTTTGGCTTTTTAATAAACTATTATAACAACAACTTCGTGGCAAACATGTATTTAGCCATAGATGAGGTAAACAGTGCAATCAACGAGGCCATAAGTTTGATAAGGAAAAATGAGGCCCTTAGTATTATCTGGGAGGGAGATTTTAATATACATCCATGTAAGTACAATCAAGATTGTGTCTGTGGCATGGAAGACTTAGTGAGAAATCTGGTTTACCATTTTTCCCATAGTAATTATGGAAACATTCTCATTAGGACCCTATTTACCAGGCATATGGTAATAGCTAACAAATTGAACACCTTAACGGACTCCCTAAAGAAAACCTTTCATCAAGAAGCCCATGAATCAACTATTGATTTTATAATGGTCTCTAATTCCCTTAATAATAGTTTTAATCATGTAGATGCTCAATTTATGACCTTCAGTGACCATGCAATTTTAAGTTGCGAGATAAGTCTGTCCCCTAGGGAAGTGACTAAGCATCAGAAAATAGGACTCCCATTACTGGCTAGGAAAAATGGTTATAAGTACAACAAGTGAGAGGAGGGTCTGAGGGAAAATAATTTAAAGACCTGCCCAAGTCCAAATCCCCTGTTCCAAACTAAAGCAACTACATAAAAGGGACTGGGGGTCTACAAGAAAGCACAGTAAGTGATGTATATGCTGATGGAAGGTCTTCTTTTATCCCTGGCAATCCGAGCTGAGCATGATTTCCATCAAATTGTATCATGTAATAGAGCTAAATTGTCAAGCCCTGTAGGTCATTATTATCACGTGGTAATCTGCCACATCCATGAGGGTGACCTTTAGATCATAAGGGTCCCCTCCGTGGCGAGCTCATACGCTCTTCGTGGATGCCATTCCCCACCGAGGCAAACAATTAATGCCACAATGTGTGCAAAAAAACATAGAAAAAACTGTGAAAAAACTATGTAATGCAGTGCAGTGAAATCTAAAAAGGTTATGTGAAAAGATGTTTTGACAATATCTCTTTCCTCACACCTAGTAAAACCAGAAGGAGTTAACTCAAGCTCCCGCTACTGATTCATAGTAGAAAACACTGTAACTCCTTATATATGGTCAACATGTTTCAGCCTAAACGGAAGTGATCCAGGCTTTCTTCAGGACCAAATCGCAGCTACTGCATATTAACCAAGCAACTTCTAAACACTATAATAAGAAGAACCATACAACCTCGCTTGGTGCGAAGCCTTCATTTGCAGGATGCAATCATCGCCTACAGGAAGATAAATCAATTGTCAAACTTTGTGCTTATAAAGAAAATAGAGACCAGCAGGCATAATATTATGTTCCAGATGGCTCTAATGTGTTCGCTTACCCTGAGTGGTCAAGGCCCAAACCTCACCTCCCTGGAACCTTCCTCGGGTATAGATGAGGCCCCGCTCTGTAATGAAAGAGGGGAGAACAAAAGGGGAAGGGCTCTTCAACCAGCACCAAAACTTAAACAACCAAAGAAAACCCTATCCGAAGTATAGAGTCCAACCAGATTATGTGTCAATCACACTTCACTCCCTTAAACTCTTTAAAACAAAAGGACCTGCCAGATGTAAAAGACCTGTTTAGATCGTAGGAACTGCTATTGTGAGAAGAAAACACAGTCGCAGGCTCAACTAGCTGTGTGCTTCCTATATGTCTCTTAATCTTCATGGCTAACCTGTTAGTATTTAGTGGCTCAATGTTCTCAAAAGCACACTTAAAAAATCAATCAGTCAAAATCAGCATGGTATTTGTTAAGCCTAAGTCTGAATAATTCCCTTTTACCGGACAGGAATGAGAAGAACGTCTTCATTCTGACATAGAAAATTATCAATTAGAAGCCCGGCGTCAGTGAGCAAATATGTGTTCTCACCTGACTTGGGCTCTGGCTCCGCTACATGAAGGGACCCTGTCTAGAGGATTAATTTCCGTGGCGCTACGTAATTATGTTACTTCCACTCGTTCAGGCATACACTAACCTGTCCGTCGGTACCTCTGGACTCCCGCCGAGTTTAGGGAAGGAGGCACCGGAGTCGTAACCATCTTGGATTTAAATACCCTTTGTAGTGGTAGGTCTACATCCGGTTTGGAAAAGCGCGCGCTCCTGCTAGCGGCGGCATAGCAGCGCCGGACTACATAATGACGTCACACGCGTCTCTTCTGTAGTTTCAAGAGACGCGCGCTCAGTATCAGCCAACGTAGCGCCGCTAGACTCCAGAATGACGTCACGCGTCGCTGACCTGTAGTTCAGTCTCTCGTATAACACCCAAGTCAGGCGCGGATAAGTTAAGTTAGGTGTTCAAGACCAATATCATCTCAAAGAATTATTTTGGAAAGGGAATAATGCTATGTTCACTCCCAAATATCGCTAGAAATAGAGGAAAAGGATATTTTCTTTGAGATCATAGGGCAGTAATTAGTGTTAAAGCGCCCCTGTTAATCTTATTGTGTTAAACCAGGCTAGAAAAAATACATCCCTAGTGGTGGAGGAAGCATACCCTGCATTGTGTTGCCCTTTCAGTAGAGATCCCCCCAAAAATAAAGGATCGAACTCCAAATCTTGTCTAAGGGAACAGGCAGAATAACATTACGTGTTCATCTACACGTGTCACTAAATGTGAAGAAAAAAGTTTTTTTATGTAGTAATCAAAGGGTAATGGTGATAGTTCACACGTCCCTATTAATCCTATTGAATTAATCAACACTGCAAGAGAGATATACATTGTTACATTATATCTATATGCTCCATCTCGTGTTGGGAACTCTTGATGGTCATCTAATGGCCATCATATACTCGTGGTAGCCATGATGTTTACATAAGTTACAAAGTGACCAATCAAAGCCATGGCCAAACCATCGGGTATGTAGTGTGCTAAGACTTAATAGGACCTGCCTACGAATTAAAGATTAACCCAGGGAATGTCATCATTCAGACCTAGAGTATCACTGTGTAGTCTGTACACCCATTTTTGCTCTTTAACAAATAGATATCTAGATATGTCACTGACAGATAAGGGCATACTGGGTTTTTCAAGAACAGTCCATTTAAATTCTTCTGGTCCATGATGTTCATTGAAATGTCTCATGAGTTTTGTAGTGAGCTTCTTACATCTAAATGTACTTTTGTGCTCTAACATACGTGCCTTAACTTTTCGAGTGGTCATCCCGACATAGTTAGTTCTGCACGGGCAAGTGATCAAATAAATCAGATTGCTGCTGTTACAATTAGTGAATTGATATTGAACCCAAGGTTTACTGGTTCCTATATCAATAGTTGTTGAATGGGAAGTCTGTGGACAAATAGAGCATTCGCCACAGGGATGGTGGCCAGTGGCCACCGGTAAACCCCAGAGCGTACCCAGTTGTCTCGGTAATGGTGTCTTGGGGCGTGTATGAACCAATTTGTCCTTGATATTGCTGCCTCTTTTGAATGCAAACAAGGGAAGAGGGATCTTTTCTTTGCTCGAATTCAGTAAACGCCAGTGGTGTCTGATACATTTCTGTACCTGGTTTGAAAGTGTACTAAAAGTATGTACAAAAGTGATATTTGGGAGTGAACATAGCATTATTCCCTTTCCAAAATAATTCTTTGAGATGATATTGGTCTTGAACACCTAACTTAACTTATCCGCGCCTGACTTGGGTGTTATACGAGAGACTGAACTACAGGTCAGCGACGCGTGACGTCATTCTGGAGTCTAGCGGCGCTACGTTGGCTGATACTGAGCGCGCGTCTCTTGAAACTACAGAAGAGACGCGTGTGACGTCATTATGTAGTCCGGCGCTGCTATGCCGCCGCTAGCAGGAGCGCGCGCTTTTCCAAACCGGATGTAGACCTACCACTACAAAGGGTATTTAAATCCAAGATGGTTACGACTCCGGTGCCTCCTTCCCTAAACTCGGCGGGAGTCCAGAGGTACCGACGGACAGGTTAGTGTATGCCTGAACGAGTGGAAGTAACATAATTACGTAGCGCCACGGAAATTAATCCTCTAGTCAGGGTCCCTTCATGTAGCGGAGCCGGAGCCCAAGTCAGGTGAGAACACATATTTGCTCACTGACGCCGGGCTTCTAATTGATAATTTTCTATGTCAGAATGAAGACGTTCTTCTCATTCCTGTCCGGTAAAAGGGAATTATTCAGACTTAGGCTTAACAAATACCATGCTGATTTTGACTGATTGATTTTTTAAGTGTGCTTTTGAGAACATTGAGCCACTAAATACTAACAGGTTAGCCATGAAGATTAAGAGACATATAGGAAGCACACAGCTAGTTGAGCCTGCGACTGTGTTTTCTTCTCACAATAGCAGTTCCTACGATCTAAACAGGTCTTTTACATCTGGCAGGTCCTTTTGTTTTAAAGAGTTTAAGGGAGTGAAGTGTGATTGACACATAATCTGGTTGGACTCTATACTTCGGATAGGGTTTTCTTTGGTTGTTTAAGTTTTGGTGCTGGTTGAAGAGCCCTTCCCCTTTTGTTCTCCCCTCTTTCATTACAGAGCGGGGCCTCATCTATACCCGAGGAAGGTTCCAGGGAGGTGAGGTTTGGGCCTTGACCACTCAGGGTAAGCGAACACATTAGAGCCATCTGGGACATAATATTATGCCTGCTGGTCTCTATTTTCTTTATAAGCACAAAGTTTGACAATTGATTTATCTTCCTGTAGGTGATGATTGCATCCTGCAAATGAAGGCTTCGCACCAAGCGAGGTTGTATGGTTCTTCTTATTATAGTGTTTAGAAGTTGCTTGGTTAATATGCAGTAGCTGCGATTTGGTCCTGAAGAAAGCCTGGATCACTTCCGTTTAGGCTGAAACATGTTGACCATATATAAGGAGTTACAGTGTTTTCTACTATGAATCAGTAGCGGGAGCTTGAGTTAACTCCTTCTGGTTTTACTAGGTGTGAGGAAAGAGATATTGTCAAAACATCTTTTCACATAACCTTTTTAGATTTCACTGCACTGCATTACATAGTTTTTTCACAGTTTTTTCTATGTTTTTTTGCACACATTGTGGCATTAATTGTTTGCCTCGGTGGGGAATGGCATCCACGAAGAGCGTATGAGCTCGCCACGGAGGGGACCCTTATGATCTAAAGGTCACCCTCATGGATGTGGCAGATTACCACGTGATAATAATGACCTACAGGGCTTGACAATTTAGCTCTATTACATGATACAATTTGATGGAAATCATGCTCAGCTCGGATTGCCAGGGATAAAAGAAGACCTTCCATCAGCATATACATCACTTACTGTGCTTTCTTGTAGACCCCCAGTCCCTTTTATGTAGTTGCTTTAGGAAAAATGGTTATCAACAAAAGTGGGCCCAAATTGCTAAGCTTACGTTGATCCCCGAAATAATAATGACTACTCGGGATGACATTAATAATTGCCTAGATTTCCTCTCATTTCCTATCTCTGCCGACTGGCCACTCCTGACGATCCCGTAATTGATTCCCCCATCACTGACGCCCAGACTGCACGCAATGACTCCGCAGACGTCGACCTCACCCCTGGCCTGACCATGTGCACCCCCTCTACAGTACTACAATCATAACTATTAATAAATGTACAGTGCAATGTGAACTCTCAGTTATAAACTGCCCTGAAATGTGGATTTTATTTGTAAGTGCAATTATTAATGTATTAACCAATGGAGTGATTACCTGTAACATGCCTTAATTTCTCTTTCTTAATAAAGGTTTTGAAAAAAAAAGATAAATAAATAATTGCCTAGATTTAGAACCCCCCCCCCCCCCCCCCCCCAGCAGCTTTGGTATCGTCCTTTAGAGAACTGTTAGAACAAATAACGGTATCACTTACTTGGTATGATTCAGACAAAAGTGCAGAGGGCAAAGGCTGGTTTGATTCACTCTGCTCAAAAACCATGAAGGCCCTTATCAAAGCCCTGGGAGTTCAACCCAGAAATGCAGCCCATATTGCCTCACTTCGTAATGAATATAAACAAGCAAGAAGGAAAAGGGAGAGGGTCCTGACGGAGGAGACTTGGGCCAAACTTGAGTATTCAACAAGCACGGGCAATAGCATAGAGTTTTTGGGAGATAATTAACTCACCCTATTTCAAGACACAAAGGGACACTACTCTAAATACTAACGTAGGTGAAGAGGAATTGGTGCCACATTTTGTAAACATATTTTCTCCCACCACTTTCCCTGTCCTACCCCCGGTTACTATACACTTCAGCACTCAGGACAAATTATCCTTCTCGCTTACAGAAGTGAGGAGTGGGCTAGTGGCTTGTGGTATCCGCACTGGCGTAACAAAACTTGAGGGGGCCTCCCTGCAAGGCACGAGGAGGGGCCCCCTCAGGGATCAATCAGGAGCTCTGCAGCCAGACTGCTGTGCTGAGGGGGCCCACGGAGCTTGGGGGCCCCATGCACCATGGGGGCTGTGGGGGCCTGTGTTTCGCCCCTGAGTATCAGGAAGGCTCTGGGCCCTGATGGGGTGCCGATATACTTTTTCCAGGAAAATTAAGACCTGTGGGTCCCTCTATTGACCAAAGTTTTTAATAATATAGCATTTGTAGGCCCCCCTCCCTTTTGGAAAAACAACATAATTGTCCCAATTTATAAAAAAAAGGGCAATAGGGGAAGTCTTAAGAATTACAGGCCAATTTTGCTCCTGACTGCCAAACTTATGGGCCGACTTCTCTTATCTAGGCTGGAGTCCTGGGCACAGGAGAGGAACATTCTAATGCAGCCACAGTACAGGTTCCAGCGGGAAAAGGGCACCGTAGACCAGTGTCTGAAGAACCTCTCATTAATCATGGATAAACATACTAGAGCAAAGTGTGGGAAAATGTATCTCACATTGATGGATCTTTCAGCAGCATTTGACTGTGTGTCCCACTCCAAGCTCTGGTATATAATGGAAGAGATGGGGATCGAACTGGCCATAATTGATTTTATTCCCCAATTATATACCGATCCTTCTGCTAGTGTCCGCTATGGGAAAAACAGGGAATGCACCTGCCCTTTCAAGATCTTAAAGGGGGTAAGGCAGGGTTGCGTCCTCGCCCGTTCCTTCTTTCAATCTATATGAACGGTGTTGAAAAAGCGCTGAAAGTAAATATGATCTATCCCTCTATATCACTTGTACATATACCTTAGAAAAAGCGCTTGTGTGCGCAACCTTGGATGATCCTGTGTCCGATTCCCATCAGATACCAATTTTGGCCTATGCTGACGATGCCATGTTGATCACCAGAATGGGGCTAGGCCTCCAACGTCTCATATCAGCCTATGTGGCTTTTATGGACTCATTGGACCTGAAAGTCAACCAGACTAAATCATTTGCAATCATAGCAGGGGCTGGTAAAAGAGATAAAACCACGTACCTCCACATGGACTCAGGAAAAATTGAGTGGTTGAGTCCTTCCCCTACCTAGGGGTACTCTTTGATAAAAAATAAACATGGTCACAGTTGTTTGAAGGAAGGGCTTTGGCAATGGAGAGGAGCCTAACAGCGATAAAATCATTTTTCAATATGATGGGCGCAAAATCACTAGTCCCCATTAAATAGATCTATTACGCCAAAACGAGGTCTGCGGCAACTTATGGGGCAGGCGTCTGGTGTTGGGCACCTATTGACTCACTCCAAACCATTGAGAACAGATTATTTAAGTCCTTGGTGTCTCTCCCGCAATCTTACTCAAACTATATATTACATGCAGAACTGTGTTTACCCTATATCACAGACTCAATCAGACTAGCCCGATCCTACTGTGGCTCTCCATATGGTGTAGGGACACGACGACACTGACGCAAAACATAATAAGAGATTGCCTAAAATTGGTGAACTACAGCAGGATCAGGTGGTGGAACTATGTAGAACTAGAGCAACTGCTATGGGGCAGAAAGAACTATTTAAGGACCCAACTGTCTGTAGAAAGCTGTCATGGCAGAGGCTGGTTGACACATTTATGTGGAGGGCTCAAAGGGCTCAATGTACCTGAATGGAGAGGAAGTACAACAAACAGTCGGTCCTTGCTTATCAATGAATTCCACCCATGTTAGAGGGAGGGTACTCTTATCTAGCAGATATCCCTACACCGCAGCACAAATTAATATTATTGAGATTCCGCTTGAACCTGATACCATTGATGTTGGGGTACCTGGGGAGAAGGTTTAAGCACTCAGAACTGACTCTGTGTCCCTGTGATACGCAATCCCCTCAAACTGATCTTCACTTATTATTTTTGTGCAGTTTTATCAGAAGGAAAGAAAGGAATATATTGCTCCGATTTTAATCAATGTCGGGTTGCACTATATTTCTTAGTCATTGTCTGATCCTTTAGTCTCCTTTTTGGTAGCGGCATTCTTGTGGGCATACATGAAAAAAAGGAAGCAGTTGGGCTCATAACTGGCTATGGTGCTTTTCACTATTTATCTTCCCATAATTTAATGCCAGATCATTTGTATTTTAACTTATATTTTAAGCGGTCATATGTGTATATGTATATGGAATTTTATAATGATTTTTTTATTCAGGCCTTTCTTTTAACCAATATGAATTGGGACTGTATGTTGAGTGCTGTAATTTTCTGAAGTTTTCTGTGTTTATGTACATTTATGATCTTAACTGAATAAGATCGAATAAAGTTTCCAAAGTAAAAGTAAAGTATTGTATTGCGGACATGACAATACAACTTTCCTACAAGGGAAATCTGTGCTTGTTAGCACCAGAAAAAAGCTAATAGTAACACCCTGACTTTAAATGTGAAAAAATAAATGGAAATATTAGGGGATGTTCACAAAGGTAATCTTGGCTGTGAGAAAATATACATGGTTAAGTTGGCTCTAACACTTTTGAGTAACCTTACAACTTTTGGCTATTCACCATTACAAGTGTAAAGTTACTTAAAAGTGTAACGTTGCATGTTTCCACCTCTTGAAACTGGACTGGAGTCAATACAAATATAAAGGTCCTTCTAATAGTGACTTTATGTCTGTATTTATTGTCTGCACTCTTGGAGGAGACATATCTAGCCCTACTCGCCAGTGCATACTTGGAGTACAGCCCTAAAACAGTGAGAAGGGAATCATGGCTGATTCAATGTGAACGAGAACATTTGATTTCTCTCAGCCCCTGTATGCCTATATGTTGCAACAAGATCGATTGGTGTTTTTTTTGAGCCTTGCATGTGCATTTAGTAATATCTCAAGTCAAGACGCATCTGAGTGTGTTAGTTTAGGAGCTTAGCAAGATAGCAGTCGCCCTGCAGGTACGACGAGAGGGAATTCTCATAGAAATGCAGCATTGATGTTTTAATTGGGTTTATAATTTTAGGTTGATACGTAAGCAAAAGCTGTTTTTCCAGAACATGCATGGAGCAAAATCAGATTTCCAAATATTACTGTCAATACAATAAAACCCTTTTTTTGGAACTTTTTTTTTTAAACAATAATCACTAATCATCGAAAGGAACATGGCGCTGAGCATTACAATATATTTTCTAATATTGCCGAGGTCTTCCATGGTTCAGATTTTTTATTCTCTTCGCCAGGATTACAGCAATGACTAGGACCATTCATTTGAAATAATACTTACATTCACGAATTCTTCTGGGAAACGAGGCTCAACTGACCACAAAGGTCAGCATGCTACTGATATATGTTATGTAATCTTTGCAACTCACTTTCATGCCTTTGCATTTCTTCTGGAGTAAATAAAATCACATATATTAACCTTCAGCCTCCCTAAACTGTCTCTGGCTTCCTTTTCTACGATTTAATTACATTGTTTTTTTACCTTTTTGTCTTTGGTTTTGCTGATTTTGCATCTACTACTCTGGTCACAATCCAGGACAATACTGCAGCAGCATCTGTCAACAAAATAATCCTTTTTCTTTCCTTTTCGGCCACCGTTCAAAAAGCTACATTACCAAAAATAATTGCACAGAATATTATTAAAAGTGAAAATCAAGCAGCAAACCTTCGAGACCCAGCTTTTAACGTCTGGTTTTAGGCAGTGTATGCTCTTTCGCAGAAGTAATACGTCTGTGATAAACTTATAAGAACATTGCTGCTCATCCAATCCTATTAGCCTTTTCATTGGTCCACTAGATCATTTGTGATTGGTGGTACTGGATTTTGCACAAATGTGTGCGGCCTGCCAAGTCGCATGCTTCTGCAAGGCCCTAATGCAAGTTGTAATAATCAATTTAGAGTTTATTCCTTTCATATTTTTTTAACCGACTGTGAGCGGAAAACAACTACCCCCTTTAGAATGTGCTACTACCAGCAACTATATGGAAAGTGATCAAAAGCTGCTTCTCTGTGGACCTGCAGAAGTGCTCTTAGATAGATAGATAAGTAAACTTTATTCGATATGTAATTTCAATATCATAAAAGTACATACACTTGAATATATAAAATCATTTAAAACCAGTAAAATTCATTTAGGTCATGAAAATGGTAAAATCAGTAAAAGTACGAATACAGGATCAGGACATCAAGGCATATATCATCTTAAACCTGCATTGATAACCGCAACCTCAACGACATTTTCAGGTAAGATGAAACAGCTACGAGGGTTAAAGGCGTTTCCAGGGTTTTCAATTTTTGGTAAGCCATCTTACATGACCGTATTCCCCAAGATTTAAGCAGCGGTTTCAGGAAAATAGCTCTTGGGTGTTGGTAAAATCTGCAGAATAAAATACTATGAATATTAGATTGAATTGAAAGGTCATCACAAGGGCACTTCGGTAAGTCACTGGACCAGCAATTTAAATTAGGAAAAGTTAGAAGTCTAAAAAAGGTATTAGTACGAAAACGAGACAGGAGCATGCGCGTATACGGCGATGGTTCTAAGAGTAGATATTGCTGTGTACCACTCATGGTGGTTGATTTTTGATAGTCCGCAATAGAACTCTTCTGATTTTCTAGAGACCATCGTTTGCAACTCCAGTAATTTAGGACAAGATGCTTTAACATAGCTTGTGGTATATTGGCTAAGGTTGAAGGGTCAGTAAAAAATTCAGAATGCCCTATGTCACTAGACAAACTCTTGACATAGTTCAACCATTTAATGTTCTTGGCCTCTTTCAATTTTAGACAGTCTTTAATGATTTCCCTATTAAAAGGTGTCTCTTCGTTGGTCCAGACTTTGTGCCATAACATGAGGGGAGAGGATCTAATCGTGTCCGAAGTGCTCTTGATTTACATGGGTTGTTAATCTAGCATTATATTATCGTCCCAGATCGTTGACTTCCGGTAAGAAAGCAACCTGCTTTCAGGCAAGCCACTGGATTCAACTTTGCAAAAGATACCATATCTTTCTGGTCTGATTTTCATATGGGACATCGAGAAGAATACAGTGGCTAGAAAAGGAGTTGCCACAATGTTTGCTGTGTCTGACACAGTCAACCACCATTCCCTCCTATTGAGACCAGAGGAACTTGGCTTCAAAGAATGTATTCATGTTCATACCTCCTCCTCCTGCATCTTTGACTGCTCTAGCATCATTTTTGTTGTCCCCCCCCAAATGCATCACCCCTTTCAGTACATTCTCTGGAATGTCTCAAGGCTTGGTCATCTTTCCACTCCCTCTGTGGTCTGTTAAGGTTTAGTCTCCATGCCTTCTGAGCTAATACCTCCAGACTGTTAAACACAGCTTATGTAAAGGGTAGAGATGGTTCAGTGATTTGTATTGGCAATTGTATATGAAATATTGGTCTGTCCATTTAACAGCTATTGACTAGTTTTAGTATTTATTTCTTGTGTGTTTTATGTGCTTTTATGGTCAGTATTGGCCGAATAAAGTTTTATTTGAATTGCTCTTTACCGTCTGTCTCCGTCTCCTACCAAATCTGTCACTGTAGTATGCTGTGCAACTCTGCCACTACAATCATTCTAAACCTGAAAGAACAGAAGGAACTATACAGTGTGGCACTAGTCTCTGCCTTCAGGTCACTAACCAATCAATGTTGTGGTATCACCTTAAACTTAACTTTTCCAAAACAGGGTGCCTAACCTGCAGAGAATGGAAGAATTACTAGCCTGTGAGCATCTGACCTCAGGAACTCAGCACATTACCAGTGATAGTGAAAGAAGGGAGGTACCTGGGAGTGATCATGGACTTCTGACTTTCACTGATCCCCTGAGTAAACCAAGTCTGAAGCACACCTTCACCATTATGCAGACTCTGGAATTCAGGGGTGCAGCAAAGGCTTGGCTCTTCCAAAACTGGTGATGAAGGATCACACAGCCAACATTGGGACCCACAACTCTGGATCAAACCCAAGAGAAACTGAAACATTTCACCACAGGGATAGTAGGAATAACCATATGCACCACAGACTAAATAAATGCAACTTCAAAGCAATGCAACAAGGGATAAAAAAGAAGTAGACCAGGACTTAATGTTGAATGCCTTAAAAAAGCTCACATTTTCCTATGTGAAACATGAGTACAATATTAAACACAATGTGTTTGCATCCTGCTACTTGTAGAATAGTGTTCAATTATCAATGCAGAAATATTAGCACCTCAAGGTGAAGAATGTGAGCAGCTACTCATAATTGGCACTGGAAATGCAACATATTTACATTTATAGCAATTTCCTTGTTTAACGCCAAGAAATGTAGCTCAAAGGGTCACATACAATGCATTGACTTACCCCCAAAGCCGAATTATCAGTCAAGCATCACACTAATACCCTTACACACTGCACTACAACTGGCCAGTGTCATACTATCACACTCAGTACCACACTACCACCCTGTCAGACTCTTTTCAGGGGGCCACAGGCATACAGGGGTTATTGGGCCCAGCATGATGATTGGTGTCAATTGGGGTCTGCTTCACAACAGCTCTATAAATTGGACCAAGTAAAACCTTTCCTTTCTTCACTTGCAGGGCAGTGGCTATGGGCAGTTACAGGCTTCTCATGGAGGTAGTGTGGGGGGGTGAGGCAAGAGCTCAAAAGTCAGCAGTCAACCAACAAGCACAATAAAATGATGCCCAGTGCTTATGCTTTATGGAAAAAGAAAGTCCTCTGATTTCACAGCACTACCTAACACTACACAGTTCGATAGGTATGACATACAGGGGTGTACCAAGCTATGTTCTAACAGTGAGTAGCTAGACCACCCCCTACCTTCCTGGTAATCGCTCTCCTTATCATTAAAATCGAGATGCTGGTATTATTGTTACCTGAATACAAAAAGAATACCACCACTCTACATTCTTAGGCAAGACTAGGTGCAAGTGCAGAATGCCCAGACTCCTTCTCAGTGAGCAATTTGGCTCAAAGTCTATATCATTCCTTGAGCAAACAATCACAAGCGGGTACATCATACTTGCTCACACACCTCAGTATTTTATTATCCCTGGTGCAGGTTAAACCCCATGGTCTATCTGCTGGTTACTTGTGTTAGTCTGGACTGGGCGGCAGATGTTGGGTTGCACTTCTGCCCTCACTGCCTCATTCTTCTTTTTGTGCAGAAACCATGTCAGTGGCCTCTGTCATGAGAAGATTCATGGGGCAGTCTCAGGGAGGCTCGTTAACGACAGCACCCAACTCCAGCAACGGTGACCCTCCTAGTCGGCCTCAGTCGGGTTTTCTTCAGTAGCAGTTGCAGCCTCTAGGCCACGCTCCTTCTGTTGATGTCTTTGGTGATAGTTGCACTCTCTGGTATGATGAGGGTTCTCGGCTTTGGTGGAAAAACAGTCTTTCTCTACTTGTCCCCAGCATCAGTCTTTAAGATCACAGCGGACTACTGCGTAAAACAGGAATGCATGTTCTGGAGCAATCTTGATACAGCTCACTCGTAAAGTGTGCAGAGGCACAGGGGAGGTCATTTACAGCCCAGGTAACTCATGGGTTGCTTTCTTGGGTCATCAGCTTTCTCTTGGGCACTTCATGCCTAGAACATGGTGGACATTTTATCCGGGATAGGGTCTCCTCCTTCAGGGCCAGGCACACTTCATCCCACTTTCAGTAGGCTGGCATATATCTAGTTTGTTAGACTGATCCTCAGCTCCTTCCACAAAAAGTGTTGACGTCAGGTGCTCCATTCACCTCTAGGAGACTGGGTGTGATGCAGACAACCGGCCAGGTTGTTTAAACATCTCTATGAATATTCTGAGGGGTGCCCCATCAAATAGCAGTGCTCAGGAAGAACAAATCAGCAGACCTTTGTTACCAAGGCTCTCATGGAATTTATAAAGCAATCCTGTTTCCATCCTCCTCACTTCAGTGCCTAGGTCTCCACTCTCCAGCTAAAGGAATGCAAGAAATACACTTCCACTGTTCGAGGAAAGCTGTCCTCATCCTCCATCTGGTGCAATGCTAAACTAGGGCCATCCAATCTGGATCCCACTGGCCAGTACTTAGGCTCACACAACAGACAGAGTCCTAGTACCATACATGTGTTACCAATGCACACACACATGCACACAACATGCAAATCTTTTGTCAGCTCAAATCAGGGTTCTAGGTTTCACTTCACAGTGGAGTTTTACACAAGTGGTGTCAACAGACCTCACTCACACTTGATTCAAGTAAACGGTCTGGTAACACAATAGATTCAAAACTCTGTATGCTGCCATTACTGCGCAATGTGATTCACCTGCGGCATGGGCAGTAGCCCACTACCTACCATGAGGACATACATGGTGTGCTCCTCCGGGCTACAGGACAGGTCCCGGACCTCACAACAGCTGCGGCCCGTGCAGGTAAGAGCGGTGGGCGGTGGGGCCGGGAGCGGGGGAGATTTTGACTGACGATGACAATAGAAAATGAAATAAATAAGTCATTTTCCCGCGTCGTCGTCTGACGAAATCCTCCCCTACCCGGCCCCATTGCTCTCACGTGCAAGGGGCCGTGGCTGCCTCACAATGTCAGGTACTGGCCTAGGTTCCTGTGCACACACTAGATTAGCATGACAAGAGAGCCAAAATACAAGTCGGGATACCAGTTTTCCTTGCTCCCCGCGCAGGGGCACACTTCTGGTTACTATACAGGGGACATTTCCATCCCAAAAGAAAGCACTATTTCCACTCCAGGGCGGCTCCACAGCCTCAGTACTCCTCTGCCCTTCACCAAGACACTACCACAAGGCTAGACCATTGCCACCTCAAATCTACACACTACTCTTCACTTTAACCACCACTCCTACCGCTGCACTACAACCCACCACAACCACGCTTCAACCCTTACCCTCACACACCTATTGTACAGAACTCTACTAGCACACTAGCACCAGTGCTCTAACCCCTGCTGTCTGTCACACTAACGCCCCAACAGCACCGCACTACCAACACCCAGCACAACACTAGCCCTGCTCACACTACTGCATTTATACTCAACACTACTGCACTCTTCAGCACTGCTCTACAACCGTAGCCCCACACCACCACTGCATTACCGTTTAATCGCCGTAAAATGCAGATATGTCTTTGGATGCGTTTTATGCTGTCCTGTTTCCCATGAGCTCCTCTGTTCAATACTCTGTTGATGTAAGTGTTGTTGTAAGATTCCCGATTGCATGATTTGTTGTCTCTTTCCTTGCAAAATACCCATATTTTTTGAGTTTTCACATCAAGGTCATCCCCAGGGAAAAGCAGCCATCTATTTTGCTTTCCGTGTCTTCGGAGAGCCGTGACTTGCATCTCTAAACGTCGTAAAAGCTGCTTAAAATCGTGCTCAGCCGTCTTCGGGGATTTGTAATGCCACTAATCCTACATCGGAGCGCCACTGCCCTGCTTCTTAATCTTTTCTGTGTTAGCCAATATATAGTACATTAAATGTCCATTTCCCCTGGACGATTGCATTGAAGCAAACAGCTGCCTCCGTACTCCCAGGGCAAAGGCGACATAGGCATCATTTTGAGCAACATATCCAAATGCATTCAGCCAACTCAGCCTTTCATCCTTCGAAGGTTCCCACAAGGAGTTACACTGAGATTTTTCGAAAATTATTATCAACGTGCTTAGGAAAAACAATTTCCATGTATAATGAAATCTATGACAAAAAAATATCACTATGATTAATATAACTCGGTCACTTTGGGCAGGGTGTGGGGCCTGTTCGGTGAGAGAGACCAGAGAAAGAGGGCACAAAACAGGAATGGAATTTTTAGGGTAAAGGGAGAGGCCCGTGGAACCAACAGTACTTCCGGTGGCTGAGTTATATCAGTGTAGTTTCAAACATTTCCAAAACTGCGAGTGGCCCCATCACCCCAGAAATCCGTCGCATTTACAAAGGTTTGGGAATGTCAAAATCAACACACATACATTTCCTCGTTACAACCAGGCTTTCGAAGTTACTTGAGGTTAATTAACAATTACAGATGCAACAGAAGTGTGAAGCATAATATGTTTGTTAATTTGATATGGTAACTGCATCGTGGTGAACTGACAATACCGGTGTCACCCTCTAGTGACCTACACGCCTGGGCTTTTTCAAGGCTTTAAATACATTAAGCCGGAAGTCGCATGAGTGCGGGGAAGAGGTGCCTGGAACGCCAAGATAAATCTTGGAGAGGCCGGGAAAATTATATCTGCGGTACCATGCAGTGTATTCAGCTAAAGGTTAGATCTGTGTTCGGGAATCTGTGTACCCGTCCACAATTATTGATACTTCCGGTGTCGGTAACTCAGCGGCAGGGTCGAATTACTGGGGGTAAATTCTGGGAGCTCGTAAAAAGGCTGATTCCATATTTTCTGGGAACATGTGTACTCCCCATTGCCTTCTCAGGAGAGCACTGTGAATTATATGCTGTGTTTCATTCTTTCGGTCATTCTTATTACCTATGGGAATTCCTTTTCCCTCTTGTTGTCAGCTACAGACGATATTTACCATGAAACTGGAACCTCATGCAAGTCTCGTGTCAAGATCCAAGAGCAGCAAACCAAAGGAAACTACAAGGGGGCAACACTGCTTGAGGTGTGTCGCCCTGAGGTGAAACTAAAATAGACCACTGAAAACACTCAGAGAAACACAACAAGATGAGCAACACGGATGTATGGCCCCGAGGTAAGAAAAAACTCTCAGATCTCCTGGAAACCGCCTATTGTGCACCAATTCTACTGCTGTGCAATCCTTGCTTGGCAGTTTAGGGAAGGGGCTGATGATGGGCACCATTGAAAAGGAAGTCAAAGGTATCCTTTTGCTTTGTTATGCTGCCTATTTTGTCAGTGTGGTTGTGTCTCAATTAATGGCAACATGATCCACATGGGAACAGAAAATCCCTGTGTTTCAGTTCTTTCAGTTTCTATACGTTGCAGTTTTTCTTCTACAATTCGCCTAGAAGTGTCAGTTGGCATGTAGGTTATTAATAGAATGAGATTCCTGGGGACCATATTGAGTGAGTACAAGTCACTAAATTTATGGAATGGTGAATTAAGTACATATTTTAAGTTAAGTACCTCAAATGTGCATAAGGCTGACTGTCGGGTGCCTCACAAGACTCACCTTTGCTTGTGACGCAATTCCGCAGAGACGACAGGAGCACCCGTCCCCGTACCCACCTGACCCTCGTGGACAGTAGGAACCAGCAGGGATGAGATGGACGCAGGGAAGGGAGCCAGAAAAGGACGTAGTGGCCTTGTGTGTGGGGCGTCTCGGTGCCTTCTGGAAGACAGAAAGGACCAGATCACTAAGAGCCCCACTCCTGTTATATAGCACCCTTAAAACACACACACAGAAATTGATGTCTTCCGGGGGACTCACCAATGTTCTTGTGGACCACGTCCCCCAGAATCAGCACTGTTCCAAGGAAGGCTGCTCCAGGCGAAGTGTTCCTGGACACGTCTTCCTCAGCGACACCAAAGAAAAAGCGCTCCTGCGTGATCAGGCCAAAGGATAAAGTCAAAATCATGCGCCTAGATGGTCTTGCGCACTTTTGCGGAAACTATAAGGGCAAGCTATAACAGTGGCATCCCAAATGAAGTGGTGGGTGTAAGAACAATGCTCCAGTTCTGTGGAGTTCGCTTTTCTTGCAGCGCTCCTGCGCTAGACAGCAATGCAACCCCAGGCGCTCCTGCGCCAAAATAATAAAGTAACCTACAAGCGCTCCTGCGCTTCCGAAGCAACGTAAAACACCAGCGCTCCTGCGCTTTGGAAAGACAAGTATCCCACAAGCGCCCTAGCGCTATGGAAACTCGGCAACTCACAAGCGCCCCGGCGCTAAGAAAACAAAAGCATCCCACTAGCGCTCCTGCGCTATGGGAACAAGACAAACCCCCAAGCGCTCCTGCGCAATGAAGGCTCAAAGGCGAACAATACTTGTTGTGAGCTCCAGCGCGGCGAAAGGTTCTCGGGGGACGCCTCAAGGTAGAGGGCAACGGGCTTCTTGAGTCGCGACTCGACTCGGGTGAATCCAGTGGAATCCGAAGCACTAAACCGGCGGGAAACGCGGATGTTTAAGCGTTTCCCCCGGAAGTGCTACAACGATCCCCAGTGCGCTGCAACAACTAGACCGGGACTCGACCTCCAGCCGGAAGTGAGTCTCCCGGCGTTTCTGTGTGTGTGCTGCGGGGCTGCGGCAAGCGCCGCGGAACCTGACAGTACTCCCCCGAAAACGAAGCCCCCCCACCCCAACCCCCAAGGACTCAAACAGGGGAGACAGGGCGAGGGCTCAGAGGGTGACTCAGATTAAATGCACGGACCAGAACGGGAGCATGGTGTACATGGGACAAAGGCTCCCATGACCGTTCATCCGGACCGTACCCCTTCCAGTCCACCAGGTAGAACAGCTTACCCCTGGTACGTCGAGACTCAAGGATGGCCCGGACCTCATACTCAACGTGGTCCTCCACCACCACCGGAGAGGGGGGAGAGGGAAGAGCGCTACCAGAAGGGACCGCCCTCAGCAGGGAGACATGGAAGACAGGGTGGATCTTCATATGCGGAGGAAGTGAGAGCCTCATTGCCACGGGGTTGACCACCTTCTCGATGACAAAAGGACCCACATAACGGGGCAATAGTTTCTTGGGGCCATGCACGTTAATGTGCCGGATGGAAAGCCACACCTTGTCACCCAGGAGGTATTCGGGCTCCTTCTGTCTATGGGCGTCAGCATGCTCCTTGTAGGTGTCCTTAGCCTTGGCCAACTCGAACCGTGCTTGTTGCCAGAGGCGGCGCAAGGACCTATGATACGAACGCACTGTGGGCAACTGGCTGTCCCGGGGTACCTCCCAGACGGTGGTGCGAGGGTGACGGCTGTGGAGAAGAAAGAAGGGGGACGTGCCAATGGCAGAATGCTTGCTGTTGTTGTATGCGTATTCCGCCATCCACAGCACCTCGGACCATTCCTTCTCAACCATAAGCAGTAAACAACGGAGGTACTGCTCCATGGTGTGGTTCGTCTGTTCGGCCTGACCGTCGGTCTGGGGATGGTACGCTGAGGACAGGCGTACGTCCATCTCGAGGATCCTGCATACTTCCGTCCAGGAGCGGGACACGAATTGTGCTCCCCGGTCCGTGATCACCACCGACGGAATGCCATGGAGGCGAACCACTTCGTGTACGAAGATTGAGGCCAAGTCCGCAGCGGAGGGCACTTTCGCCAAGGGCACGAAATGCGCCATCTTGGAGAGGTGGTCCACTATGGTAAGGATCGTGGTGTGCCCTGTCTGAGAGGGAGTTCTACCACGAAATCCATGGAGATGGTGTGCCACGGATACGGCGGCACAGGGATGGAACGCAGCAGACCAACAGGGGGCTCTGACCTGTTTTTCCCCAAGAGACAAATGGCATAGTTCGTTGTATGGGTCCTTATGTCGCTCGCCATTGTTGGCCACCAATACTGTCTTTGCACCAGCTCAAGCGTCTTGTGATAGCCAGGATGGCCGGAGAGGACATGATCGTGGCACATGCGGATTGCTTTTTGCTGACAGGGCACCCCAGGTAGGTACAACCGTTCCCCCTGAAACAATAACCCGTCCACACAAGTCACCCCTTCGTGGTCTTCTGCCAGGACACCCGGATCGGACTGCTCCATGTCGTTTTTCACCTGTGTCATGAAGTCCGAGGATGCAACTACGCCCTGGAAGTTCCGTTCCGAGATGATGGGAACAGGCTCGGTGTTTTCGGCCTCCCCGTCGGATTCGTCTAGCCGTGAAAGGGCGTCTGCCTTGGCGTTTTCTTTCCCAGGTCGGAACGTGATCACGAAGTTGTATTCATTGAAGAACAGGGTCCATCGGAGCTGTCGGGCGGTGAGGGCACGTGCTGATCGTAAAAACTGGAGGTTCCTGTGGCCTGTGTAGATGGTTACTGTGTGTTTGGCGTCTTTTAGGAAGTGGCGCCATTCCTCGAATGCTGTCTTGATTGCCAGAAGCTCTCTGTCGGACACTGTGTAGTTGTGTTCTGCCGGTTGGAGTTTTTTGGAGTAAAAAGCCACAGGATGCAGCTGTCCGGTACTGGTGCTTCGTTGGGACAACACGCCCCCTATGGCGTCCTTAGAGGCGTCTGCCTCTACGATGAAGGGCTGCTCGGTGTCCGGGTGCACCAGGACCGGGGCTATGGTGAAACGCCTTTTTAGTTCCTGGAAGGCGCTATCTGCTTTCTGATCCCAACTGAAATGCACCCCTTTGCGCAGCAAGCGTGTGATAGGAGCCACCATTTCGGAGAAGCCTGTGATGAATCTACGGTAATAGTTGGAAAATCCTAAGAACCGTTGGACCCCCTTTACGGACTCCGGAGGAGGCCAAGATATAATGGCGTCTACTTTTTTGTTGTCCATTTGGATGCCTGCCGGAGTGATGATGTGCCCCAGGAACTCAACAGTGGTGACGTGAAAAACGCTCTTTTCCAATTTCACGTATAGGCGGTGTCTTTCCAACTGCTGGAGTACGGAACGCACGTGTTGCACGTGTTCGGCTCTGGTCTGGGAGTAAATCAGGATGTCGTCAATATAGACGATGCAGAACACGTCTATGTACTCTCTCAACACCTCATCGATGAAGAACTGGAACGCTGCGGGGGCGTTACAGAGTCCGAAAGGCATGACCTGGTATTCGAACAGACCGAATTTCGTCCGGAAGGCGGTCTTCCATTCGTCACCCTTTCGGACTCTATCAAGGTGGTAAGCACCCCGTAGGTCCAGCTTGGTGTACACTGAGGCGTTTTTTACCTGCTCCAGGAGGTTGGAAATCAACGGTAGTGGGTACCGATTTTTTACGGTAATGGCGTTTATCGCCCGAAAGTCTATACAGGTCCTCAGATCGCCTTCCTTCTTCGACACGAAGAAGAGAGGAGAGGACACCGGAGACCTGGAATGACGAATAAAACCGTTGTCCAGAAACTCGTCCAAATAAGAGCGTAGGTGGATGTTCTCTTTTTCCGTAAGGGAATAGATTCTGCTGCATGGTAACTTGGAGCCGGGGATCAGATCTATTCGGCAATCGAACGACCGATGTGGTGGCAGGGTGTTGGCTCCTTTTTTGCCGAATACTTCCACTAGGTCCTGATATTCCTCTGGTATGGCTGCTTAGGAAACCATCCCCATGCCTCGTAAGGGCAGCGATCGTGCTTGTATGGGGCGAACCCCCACCAGGTCGTCCTTCGCATAACAGGCTCCACAGCAATGCTCCGAATCCAGGTGTATTATCCTGGACACCCAATCGATGCGGGGATTATGCTTCACCAGCCATGGCAATCCGAGAATAACCTTGAATTGAGGGGCGTCGATGACGTCAAGGCAGATGGATTCTGCGTGGTGGTTCTCAAAGGACATAGTCAGGTTCTCGGTTTGCTGCCTGATTGGGCCGGAGGTCAGGTCCGTTCCGTCCACGGCCTTGACTGCTTCGGGTTGTGCTTTCGGCACTGTGTTTATGCCCAAGGTACATGAAAAAACGGTGTCGATAAAGCTGCCTGTTGCACCGGAATCCACCATAGCGGTCACCAACCAGGATCTGCCTGCCCGATTTCGTAATGTTACTTCTACCCCTATGTGGTGGCTGCCATCGAACACAGCAGGGATCGCGGTGGAGCAAGATGAAGAACCCAGAGGACGGATCCCTTTGTCTACTGGGTTGTCTCGTTTCCCGACTTGTCGCCTTTGGTGATGGGCAACGCAAAAGGCCTTCTGCCACGGGGTTTCGTTGGTTTCACCGGACATTCCCTGACGAAGTTTCCGCTTTTACCACAGTATAGGCATTGGTTCTGCTTCCTCCTTTTCTCTCTTTCTTGGCTGGTCAGGGGTCCTCTAATGCCCCCGATTTGCATGGGTTCAGGAGCCTCGCCCTGGGGAGTGGATTCGTCTTTGGCTTTTTCAGCACCTCTGTCCCCAAAGGCTAAGAAACGGTTGTCACTGCCTTTTCCTTTCTCCGTCCTCCTTTCTTGTAGTCGGAAATTCATTTTCACCACCAAATCGATGAAGGGACCAATTTCATCAGGCGGATCGGGTAACTGTGCTATGAGGTCTTTTAGGTCATCGCGCAATCCCCGATAAAACACGGACACCTTCTTATCCTCTGGCCAATGGGACTCGATAACCAGCCTGCTGAATGTGGTGATGTAGTGGAGGAGATCCTGGTTGCCTTGTTTGAGATTGAGCAACTCATTATCAGCAGCTTGTACAAAGGTGTGACGAGCGAACATGCGTCGCATGGCTTCCTTAAAGGTTGGCAGATGGTGCAGCATGGGGTCATCGTGTTCTACCAAGGCAATGGACCACTGAGCGGCGTCTCCGCCCATGTATGACAGGATATAGGCAACTTTGGATGCATCGTCGGGAAAAGCCGCGGTTCTAGCCATGAAATGTAGGTGACATTGATGGATGAATATGCCGTACTTGGTGCTGTCACCGTAGAAGCGTTCAGGTGGGGCCAGCTGTACAGGGTGTGGTGTGACCACTTGTATGGCAGGATTCGAAGTGGTGGCAGTGGAGGACCCCCCAAAGGTGAACGTAGGCTGCCGCAACAGACCTTCTTGTAATACTCGGGGGCTAGGGGTGGTTCCCCAAGGACTGGTGACCCCCGATGCCATTTGGCCCTGTAGGGCAGTGATGTCATGGCGTAAGGTGAGGTTCTCGGCTTGCATGGTAGCCAATATGGCCGCTATGTCTTGTAATGTAACCTCCGGGTCGCCCATGTCGTCTGGGTGGAATAGAAATCGTGGGCTTCGGATTCTGTCGGGTGCCTCACAAGACTCACCTTTGCTTGTGACGCGATTCCGCAGAGACGACAGGAGCACCCGTCCCCGTACCCACCTGACCCTCGTGGACAGTAGGAACCAGCAGGGATGAGATGGACGCAGGGAAGGGAGCCAGAAAAGGACGTAGTGGCCTTGTGTGTGGGGCGTCTCGGTGCCTTCTGGAAGACAGAAAGGACCAGATCACTAAGAGCCCCACTCCTGTTATATAGCACCCTTAAAACACACACACAGAAATTGATGTCTTCCGGGGGACTCACCAATGTTCTTGTGGACCACGGCCCCCAGAATCAGCACTGTTCCAAGGAAGGCTGCTCCAGGCAAAGTGTTCCTGGACACGTCTTATATCTGCGGTACCATGCAGTGTATTCAGCTAAAGGTTAGATCTGTGTTCGGGAATCTGTGTACCCGTCCACAATTATTGATACTTCTGGTGTCGGTAACTCAGCGGCAGGGTCGAATTACTGGGGGTAAATTCTGGGAGCTCGTAAAAAGGCTGATTCCATATTTTCTGGGAACATGTGTACTCCCCATTGCCTTCTCAGGAGAGCAATGTGAATTATATGCTGTGTTTCATTCTTTCGGTCATTCTTATTACCTATGGGAATTCCTTTTCCCTCTTGTTGTCAGCTACAGACGATATTTACCATGAAACTGGAACCTCATGCAAGTCTCGTGTCAAGATCCAAGAGCAGCAAACCAAAGGAAACTACAAGGGGGCAACACTGCTTGAGGTGTGTCGCCCTGAGGTGAAACTGAAATAGACCACTGAAAACAATCAGAGAAACACAACAAGATGAGCAACACAGATGTATGGCCCCGAGGTAAGGAAAAACTCTCAGATCTCCTGGAAACCGCCTATTGTGCACCAATTCTACTGCTGTGCAATCCTTGCTTGGCAGTTTAGGGAAGGGGCTGATGATGGGCACCATTGAAAAGGAAGTCAAAGGTATCCTTTTGCTTTGTTATGCTGCCTATTTTTTCAGTGTGGTTGTGTCTCAATTAATGCCAACATGATCCACATGGGAACAGAAAATCCCTGTGTTTCAGTTCTTTCAGTTTCAATACGTTGCAGTTTTTCTTCTACAATTCGCCTAGAAGTGTCAGTTGGCATGTAGGTTATTAATAGAATGAGATTCCTGGGGACCATATTGAGTGAGTACAAGTCACTAAATTTATGGAATGGTGAATTAAGTACATATTTTAAGTTAAGTACCTCAAATGTGCATAAGGCTGACTGTCGGGTGCCTCACAAGACTCACCTTTGCTTGTGACGCAATTCCGCAGAGACGACAGGAGCACCCGTCCCCGTACCCACCTGACCCTCGTGGACAGTAGGAACCAGCAGGGATAAGATGGACGCAGGGAAGGGAGCCAGAAAAGGACGTAGTGGCCTTGTGTGTGGGGCGTCTCGGTGCCTTCTGGAAGACAGAAAGGAACAGATCACTAAGAGCCCCACTCCTGTTATATAGCACCCTTAAAACACAACACAGAAATTGATGTCTTCCGGGGGACTCACCAATGTTCTTGTGGACCACGGCCCCCAGAATCAGCACTGTTCCAAGGAAGGCTGCTCCAGGCGAAGTGTTCCTGGACACGTCTTCCGCAGCGACACCAAAGAAAAAGCGCTCCTGCGTGATCAGGCCAAAGGATAAAGTCAAAATCATGCGCCTAGATGGTCTTGCGCACTTTTGCAGAAACTATAAGGGCAAGCTATAACAGTGGCATCCCAAATGAAGTGGTGGGTGTAAGAACAATGCTCCAGTTCTGTGGAGTTCGCTTTTCTTGCAGCGCTCCTGCGCTAGACAGCAATGCAACCCCAGGCGCTCCTGCGCCAAAATAATAAAGTAACCTACAAGCGCTCCTGCGCTTCCGAAGCAACGTAAAACACCAGCGCTCCTGCGCTTTGGAAAGACAAGTATCCCACAAGCGCCCTAGCGCTTTGGAAACTCGGCAACTCACAAGCGCCCCGGCGCTAAGAAAACAAAAGCATCCCACTAGCGCTCCTGCGCTATGGGAACAAGACAAACCCCCAAGCCCTCCTGCGCAATGAAGGCTCAAAGGCGAACAATACTTGTTGTGCGCTCCAGCGCGGCGAACGGTTCTCGGGGGACGCCTCAAGGTAGAGGGCAACGGGCTTCTTGAGTCGCGACTCGACTCGGGTGAATCCAGTGGAATCCGAAGCACTAAACCGGCGGGAAACGCGGATGTTTAAGCGTTTCCCCCGGAAGTGCTACAACGATCCCCAGTGTACTGCAACAACTAGACCAGGACTCGACCTCCATCCGGAAGTGAGTCTCCCGGCGTTTCTGTGTGTGTGCTGCGGGGCTGCGGCAAGCGCCGCGGAACCTGACACTGACATAGGATTATAATTAGAAAGGTTAGAAGTCAACTAACATACTCTACTGTACATTCAACAAGTTTGTCCACCATTGGAAAAAGTGTAAAAATCCATGCTTTTGCATCCAGGTCCCAAGAGCCCGAATGCAGGAACAATACCCATTTGATAAATTGGTCCAGGACATTTGGCCACTGTTAGACCTGTCAGCCCTAGGGTGGTCTCCCCCTGTATTTTTTACCGTGCCTCATTTTTTCCACCCTCATTTTTGTGTTGGACTTAGGTCTCCGGGCGCCTTTTCATTGCCAACCAGTGTTAAGGTGCAGGTGTTCCCTTCTCCCAAGATGGCTGCCACAGGCCCCTGCTACTGCAGAGTGGCCTTTCTAGTAGCACCCTAGCTGCCAGGAGCTGGCTGGAACCCCACAACAATGTTGCGACACCAGCCCGCCGTTTTTGTCCTATACCTAGAGTGGGGAAGCTCCTGGAATGTGCTGGAACCTTCTAGAAGGGAGGTGGGGTTTTACTTTTGCCGCCTTAGAAGGTGGTCACCTGACCTAGGGCTACTTAAGAGAGGGAGGGAACTTTTTCTAGGCAGTTGGAGTAACGCAGACCTGGGGAACCTACGCAGGAGTTTTAGGCGGTAGGGCCTAGTCAGGGACCTATGCCTCTGCAAGTGACAGGGCTTAGGTGCTGCCTTTTAAGTGAGTGAGGGATCCTGTACTAGCCCACTGATCTGGCCCAGCGGAAGGAGAGCCCAGGAGCAACCTACCAAGCCTGACTAGGAGTGAACTAGTCACCAACTCAACCTACCCCCACCCCCCCCAAGGAACAGAACCCCTAAGGGCGCCAGAGCCAACGGTGCCAATAAGACTGCTGAAACTGAATGCTGAAACTTAATGCTGAAACTGAATGCGGAAACTTAATGCTGAAACTGAATGCTGAAACTTAATGCTGAAACTGAATGCTGAAACTTAATGCTGAAACTGAATGCTGAAACTTCCTGCTGGACTGCTGGGGGATCAACCAGGTACTAGTGCTGTGACCCCTGCGCTCCCGACCTTGCCTGGATCCCCCCTAGCCAGCCCTGTCCCGGGCGCCGCAATCCCCATCACCCCGTAATTGCCGCCACCCCCGTCGGGGTGGCCCACGAGAACCACTCACCGCCGTGTCGCCTGCCCCCACTGCCGTCTCCAGGTCCCTGTCGCTGCCGTCGCAGCTAAGGCATCGTGACCCCCAGGGCGGAGGAGGCCGCCGGAACACGGGGAGGGCCTCATCGGGCCGAGAGAGCTTGCCGCGGCCGGGTAGGCCTAAAGCCAGGAACTCTAGTCACCGGACGGGGGCGGACTGCTAAACGCCACCCCCGCCGTAGCCCCATTGGTCGATTAGGCCGCGCCCCCGCAGACCGCACTGCCATTGGCGGCTGCGGGCGCGGGCCCCTGAAGCAGCGAGGAGGTCCCCAGAGGTCCTCGGTGGAGGCCCTCGTCCCGGATACCGCCGGGAGGCCGGAGATCGCCGCGAGGTCCCCGCCGTGGAGAGAGAAGGCCAAAGACGCAGGTAATCTCCGGGGAGGAGGGCGGGAGGCCCCCAAGGCCCAGAGCACGCCCCTCCCCCCGGAGAGGCCCCACGCCAGGTCCCCCTTGCCTCCGAACGTGCCAACACTGGACCACGGTCCGGCCACTTTGGTGCCCAAACGCCGCATGGTGCGAGAGCCCGGCGGGACTGCCCTGGAAAGCACCAGAGGGCTTCCCTTCGAAGCGCTGATTAGAAACTGAGTACTACGTCCGGTGGGAGCGCCACTTGGAACTGCTAGGGTTCTCCGCCTTAGGGCGTCTACCAAATTCGACACGCTAAAAGTCTGCCAGGTGCCCTGAGTTCCGTGCTCCGATTAAAAGCGCTATGTTCCTAGGCCTGATGTAACGCGCTATTCAAACGCTATGTGCAGCGCTATGTTCTTAGGCCTGATTTAACGTGCTATTCAAATGCCATGTGCAGCGCTATGTTCTTAGGCCTGATTTAACGCGCTATTCAAATGCTATGTGCAACGCTATGTTCTTAGGCCTGATTTAACGCGCTATTCAAATGCTATGTGCAGCGCGATGATCCTATGCCTGATTTTAAACGCTGTTTGATTGCTAGGCGCAGCGCTATGTTTAACCGCTGTGCTTGACGCTCCCCAGGATCACCAGGTGTCGCGCCTTGGTCAATGTATTCAGGTATTGCCAATTGAAGTGTAATGAGATGCTTCTGAACCTGACGTTTCAATGTATTCAGGTATTGCCAATTGAAGTGTAATGAGATGCTTCTGAACCTGACGTTTCAATGTATTCAGGTATTGCCAATTGAAGTGTAATGAGATGCTTCTGAACCTGACAGTTTACTGTATTCAGGTATTGTAGGAGAGTAGGGTCTGCTATCCTATGGTCACCCCAAATGTTTGCTTTTTGCTTCACTTGTTTTTGAAATATTGGGGCTGTGGGCCTGCTAATCAGACCCCCAGCCTGCTGTTCTCTCTACTAAATTGACACTATGCACTATAGGTGCATAACCAATTGGAATTGGATCACCCTGTGAGCCCCTGTACCAGTGTACACTAGGTACCCAGGGCATTGGTGTATCTAAGGCCTACCAGGGGCTGAAGCATGTATTATGCCACCCCTGGCCTGGCCTAGCAATTTGACACAACTGGCTGATCACTCAGCTGGGGTAAGTTGGTGTAACCACCTCTTACTTAGGTGTAGTATACCTATACCTAACCTTAAATGGGACACATGTTAACCTATAAGTCACTCCTATGGCAGGCCTTAACAATCCTGAAGGCAGAGTGCTTGGTTCCATGTGAGATGGTGCTCTGGCATGAGCTGAGCCTGTCTGCAGTGGTCGGAACAACTTCCTTCAACCGTTTCCAGATATCGCCATACCATATACTCTTAAGTGCATTATGAACCTCGCGGTTAAATGCTATCTTTGGTTTGGCTTTATCAAAACATGTCGAGTAAGGTGTCATACGAATTGGAATACTAACCCCTCGCCAGTTCTGGCGACGGGGTTAGCATTCCACCCTTCTAGAGGGACACGACATGTACAGTACCTGAAACCCGGGTAAAATCAGACATAGCCTCAGCTCCACAAAATGGATGCTGCCACCACAGACACAAGTCTGCCCTCCTGCTGCTGGGAGTCCTTCCAGCTTGGGAGACGTGGACAAAGGGTTTCCTGCCAGGGGAGGTGCGTGCACCACCCCAGACAGGATTTTGTGTATTGGTCAGGTAGGGCTTGAATGGAATCAGACATGCCTGAGGCTCACAAGGAGCCTCGGTGCATTTGCCAGTTCAAACCGGTCCTGGGGCACACCAGCCCCGGACCTGGGGCGATCTGGACAAAGGATTGGGGGTGTAACCACCCCCCTTTCTGGTCCCACCCTTAGGGAGGGACCTAGCAGGTAGTCCGGCCCCTAGAATCCGCTTAAAGGTAGGAGCTGTGTCCTAAGACTTCAGACAACCTGGAATCAACTTACTACAAAGAAGAAGACGGGAACTTCGACGCTCTGCTGCACAGAGGACAGAAGGAAATCTCCCCTATGGTCAGGGAGTGACCATCTTGCTAACGCAAGCACCAACCAGCTACTCGACGTCTGCTTTGCCGCCGCCTCCTGCCGGAGCCCGAGCCCAGAGCCCAACAAGACCTGGACCTTCAGACCTCTCACCGCCCGATCCACAGTCCCTGAAAAGAAGGAACCCGTGGAGGCACCGAGACACGTGGAGCCAGCCATCTTGAAAGACCCACGACAAGCTGCAAGCGCGACAACAGAGGCTCCCTCCAAGTTGTGCTTTGGGTCCTGAGAAGCCCAACATCCGAGCAGCATCTGCACCAAAGGTGAGCCCTCCAGCATCTCCACGATCTGCGTAGGGCCCCTCTGCACTTTGCATCTCGACGCGCCTGCCCGGTCCCTGGCCGGTTGGCTAGTGGCCATTTTGGCGACGAACCTTGAAAACTACGACGCTGATCTGGTTGCTCCAGACTGGCCCCTGCTGCTCTCCAAAGGAGCAGCCCCTCTGACCTTGCTGGTCAGAACAATCAGCTTTCTTCACTTTCCACGACTCCTGCCTTTGCCAAGGCTTGTTTGCTTCCTTTGAGTCGCCGACACCGCCGACAGCGAGAACCTGCGTGGGACAGCGCGTGAACCGACTCCTGGACGTCGTCGACCTTCAGGGACCACGTGGCTGCAGAGACAAGCTACACCTTATCACCTGTTTGCACCCGACATCGCCTGGTACCTACCTGGTGCCACGCCGGTCACTGGCTAGTGACTGTGAACACTGAACCCTCTGCTTTCAGGTCATCTACAACTCCGATCCATCCTTGGATCCACCGCATCACTTCTGGACCGACCGCCTGCAACATCTTTGTCATCAGGCTCCATTGAACAGATAGACGAAACCCGACGCACTTCGAGACCTATGCACCCGCTTCCTGTGGGTGAGGTAAAGCTGGCACTCCGGTGCCCAAGTGTAGAGAAACATCTCTAGTGTCTGTGTTTTAAGTCTTAAGTTCGTAGTCCATCCAGAAGACCCTTCTAGCAGTAACTTTTGAACTTTTACGCACCCATTGAAAACCTATGGGAGCCCGCGTGTAACTTTCCTCACTGCACACGCGACCCGTGGACCTCCTGGTCACTAACTAACGTTAGCTCCTTGTAGGCCCAGCGATTCTAGAGGCCCTAGGCCTTTTCCCTTTCCTAGTCGTGGTACTTATACCACTATTTTAGTATATGGTTTGAGTGGCCACCAGGGCCCATCCATATAAAGTGCAACTTCTGTATATTGTAATACTTTCTTGTTTAACGATTTGTGCTCCTGTGCTCATAAAGAGTCTAGGGGATACTTTGAGTAATAAATACATATATATTTTGAATATATATCTGTGTGGTGTCCTTTCATTGGTATAAAGGGGGGTTACATATGGTAAAACAGCCTGCTTAACACGCTTTAACGAGTTTAGCCTCAAAGACTGCTTAGCCTACGCTACCACTAGGGCAGCTAGTCCGAAAAGGTTGACTTACAACCACACCATAAGGCTGAAGTAAATAAGCTCTCCAGGCTAATTAAGTAATTGCATTTATTGTAAGTTTCTTTGGCAAAGTGGAATAATTCTTGGTATACTCTTTTGTTTTTTGATTAAATCAGCTGTGAGTATAATTTCTACTCCCTATTGCAAATGTACTAATTTGAATAAGTTCCTTGTGAACATTTTCTTATTTAATACTAATACCCAGTTCACAGGGACATATGGGTGGCTCTTGTTTCTTATAAATATTGATTGTGCAGGATTCTGCAAGAGCATTGAAATATATCGCTCAACACCCCAAGAGGGTTATATGTAATGTTTGTCTGTTAGTGTCCTATATGTTAAATTGTGGAATCACAATTATAAAGTGACTAATTCAGAAAGATTATACTAGCTATGACAGATAGAGAGGCTCCCCTTTATACTGAAGAATATATAGCTAGAGTTATCAGCGGTCCCTCTCTATTTTCAACACCTACACCAGCGATCCCGACCAATCCCAGATCTGCCCAATTGGAGAGACTAGAACGTGCTAGGAAAAAGCATGTACGTACCGAACTGCATGCACGCATGCTGACCGAATATTTAAAAGCTGGAATTATTCCCCAAGGGTTGGTAGTGAGGAATGTCCCTGGGATATTTAGAGAAGACAAAAAATTTAAAGGTGGTTTTTCTAATATCTCAGTGACATGCTCCAGACATTGGATGGTATTAGGTATAGAAACAGCTTTGGAACATAGCAAACAAGAACTGCTTGAAATAGAGAATTTGGAAAAAGAATTGTTTGGGTGTGATAACCTAGAAGAGTCTAAACTCGCATTGGAAAAACTAAATAAATCTATACATGATTTTAACTGTTTTGAACTGAAAAAGAAAGCTGATAAGGTACAGAAAGACATTACAGCATATAGTAAAGAGAAAGCGTTTCCCTATTTACAAGAGGGATATTATACTCAACCTCAGCAATATAAAAAGAGTGTTACGTGGGGAAGATACAAAAACAACAATTTAACCCCTTGCATGCCCGCCCCTTTCCCCGCCCAGTGCCGCGCTTTGTATTAGCGGGCGGAGTTCATGACGAGCTGGACTCGTCATGGGCACAGCGCCACCGCAGCCCATGACGAGTCCAGCTCGTCATGGGCACTGAAGGGGTTAATTGGTTTCTCAGATTCCTCTGCAGGATCAACCTCTTCAGACGACGGGGGGGAAGGACCTAGTGGGTTACAACAAAAAAATCAACTACAACCACAAGTCTCCCTACAACAGCCTTTTTTAGGACAGGGACCAAGGGGCAGAGGTACCAATCGGAACCAGAGAAGGAATTGGCATCAATTTGCAGGAGAAAGGCAAACTCGACGCCAGTACTACACATGGGGCCCCCCGGGACATTAGAAACTTCACCAAGTGAGACATCATTATGGACACATACTCAAGATCAAATATACGATCCTTTGATTAATACGACTATTCAGAACTTAGACAATACCATTCCTGTCTTTAATTTGTCAGCACACCAATTAAACATCAATGAATTATCGTTACTTAACAAAGGCCTCTCTTATGTCTTAACAGAATCTACAGATTTTTTCAAACTGCAGACTGAATTGCATAGATTTTTTAGAACATTGAGATTAAAAGTGTTCTTTAGTGATAGAGAGACAGTGGCCCCAGATCCAAACAGACCCCTAATGAGACCAAAATCTACATTTTTTCCATCGAATAGTATGATGCCTGCAGAAATTATGGCATTCGAAAAAGGAGTTCTTGCAGATATTCTGAAATTAAAAAGTATAAGAACTTATACTCCATACAATATCACCAAATTGGAACGTGAAGCCCTTAACAACCTGAAAAAGGATGAGTCAATCATTTTGAAACCGGCAGATAAGGGGGGTGGAATTGTCATCCAGGAGAGAACAAATTATGAAGCAGAAATAATGAGACAATTAAGTAACAACAATCATTACAAAAGACTACAACGAGACCCTATAAGTCAAATTCAGGAATGTATACTTGTGGTCACACAGAAAGGAGTTGATGAAGGTTTTCTAAATAAACAAGAATTTGAATATTTAAATAAAAAACTCCCTAGGACTCCGGTCCTATACACCCTACCGAAAGTGCATAAAGACCTTGCCAATCCACCGGGCAGACCTATCCTTTCAGGTTGTGGATCGGTCCTAGAACCTCTTGGAAACTATATAAACAGCTTTATTAAAGACTATGTTCTTGACCTACCTGCATATGTTAGAGATAGTACATATATGATCAACCAAATAGAAGGTATGGATTATGACCCTACCGAGGAGACACTAGTTACAATGGACATAGAGTCGTTGTATACTAATATACCTCAGGCTGAAAGTATGGAAGTAATTAGATCTGTCCTTAACACCCGTCCAGGCCCTGTTCTGGTCCCTACGGAGTTTATAATTGACCTTCTCAAAATATCTTTGACTATGAACTATTTCAAATTCAATACCTCATACTATCAACAATGCTCAGGTACATCCATGGGCGCTATTTTCGCGCCTAATCTAGCGAACCTGTATGTTGACGCCCTTGAAGAAAGATAAATCTATGACGCCTCTAACCCATTTATTAACAACATAAGATGTTGGAGGCGTTATATTGATGACATCTTCTTCATATGGAAAGGTAATGAGTCAGACCTTGAATCGTTCATCAAACACTTACATGAATGTCAATCGTCTTTGAAGTTCACATCTAGCTCCGATAAAGAGTCGATTCCATTTCTGGACTTGAAAATCAGAAATAACAATAATCAACTAAATGTAACTCTCTACCGTAAACCCACGGATAGAAATACCCTTCTCCAGTATAAAAGCTTTCACCCTAGAGCTTTGAAAGACGGCCTTCCTTATGGACAATTTTTAAGGCTTAGAAGGAACTGTACTGAGAAGGCTGATTTTTTCCGAGAGGCAAACATATTGAGCACAAGACTGAAAGAGAGAGGTTACCCCAAGAGACTAATCAAAACGTCAATGAAACGAGCTTGGTTTAGTCCTCGTGAAACACTTCTGGAGAAATCTGTTAAAGCACCATCTACCCAATTGGTATGTGTAACCACTTTTTGTCCTTTAAGCACACAAATCCAAAAGACTATTAAAAGACACTGGCTCACATTGAATACCCTCAACATCGGTCATGAATTACCAATGTTCTTGTTCAGAAAAGGGAAAAATATAAGGGATCATTTGGTCCATTCTGACACAAGTATCACGAAAACCAAAACCAGTATTAATGATCTTTGGGCTCTACCTCCCATAATTGGACACCATAAATGTGGTAGTTGTATCGCTTGTAAGTTCACTAGGGAAACAAAGTCTTTTTCCCATGAAAATATAAACTACACCTTGCGCGACTTTTCGAACTGCTCTACACCCAATGTTATATACTGCATCTGGTGTCCATGTGAGCTAATCTACATTGGACAAACCACTCAGCCAGTCAAAAACCGTATCTGCCAACATCGTAGCAGAATACGGTGTTTAACTGAAAATGCTCCACTGGTAGAGCATTACAAGGAAAAAGCACATTCACCCGATGACATCAGGTGGCAGGTAATTGAGAAAGCAAAACTGCCACCTAGGGGAGGTGATATGTCTATACTGTTGCAAACATTGGAATGTAAATGGATCGATAAGTGTCAATCGACAAGTCGAGGTTTGAACAGCCTAGAGGAATGGCGGAGGTTCATTAGTTTGCATTGAAGTATGAATTGAATAGGGCTCTATTCATCAAATAACTATGTTCTCATGCTACAGGTGATCGAATATGTAGCCAAGATCACTACTTTAAAACACTATATCTGATGATCTTAGAATATGTCACTGAGTTTTTATATTGTAAATACTGTTTCCCTACCGCTTCCCTGTCCTCTTGTGTATTTTATGAGATACTGTGGAGTAAACAGATAAGGTAGTTAAATGTTTGAGTACTATTGGCCTGAACTAATGCTTCATAATATCACGCAATTGGGTTACTTTTACTTTTTAATTGATGTGCCTTTCTAAAAAGTATGTTATTGTTATTTAACAAGTATACTATCAGGTATAATGATGAATAAAGACACCGTTTAAAGATGGCCGCTGACGAATCTAGTTTGCCCCCTCCCTTGCGCATGTGTAACTCTCCCGGGCTTAATTTAAACACTTCCGGGTTACGGGTGGCATACAGGTTGCAGTTACCGACTTGCGCGGCCAGATCGGATGCTTCACTCGTTCGTCCTTTGAAAAGTAAGCAATATACTCCAGATCGCTTCCCTTAGATTGAACCCCTACGAGATATGCCGTCATTAATTCTTGCCTTGATATTCCCATAGATGATATAATTATATCGGAACCATTATACAAGGCATATCGTCTGCGGGCTTGACTTGGAAATCAAACAGCGATTCCCTAAGACTACGGATACGACGGTCCATTGCGGCTGTCATGTGAGTAATCCGTGCATATATACTCTAAGTGACTTTACGGGCATAGAACATTCCAGCCTTACGTATTGGCTTATCCCTCGTCTCACATTCTTTGCAGACTCTTTATACAGACAATTCATTCGTCTGCCTCTACCTACGTGTCTTGTATGTGGGCACCAAGCTGAGATTACGGACACAGCGGACACATTAGATGTTCCAAGTAAGTGACTCCTAGAGGATAGAAGTGTAGTGGCCAATCAGCCTTATCACATAGCACTTAATTAAAATATGGGTCGTTGCGATGTGTACTACGATAGGGCCAGCCACTAATAGAGAGGTGGCCTTTTTAAACATTCTGAGAAGTTCAACCATTAATCGTATTAGGATTAATTTTTTACGAGACAAATAAATGATGACCCCTTATAAGAAAGGTCATACATCAATTGACCATTAAAATATCTCAATAATTCTGAGACAGACATATCAATGTAGGGATATATCATAAGCCTGCTATACACCAAAATATTTTTTTCATTATAGGCTGCATCAGACACGACTATACGTTATCAGCCACTCACCTTTATTTCGTGTTGTGAATACCATTAGGTAAGCCAATCACTAACCTGGAGTCTTCACACTACTAGTGGGTCCAATATATTACCGGCACTTACCTTTCCCCTGTTTGTAGTCCCCAGATATTTGTCCTGAAGAGACCCCATATCCAGAGTGGGTTGAAACGTCGTCGACACCAACAAAGGGAGAGCAAAAAAGATTCGTTATACTGTCACATGCCTCTCATTGTTTTTAAGACCTTCTAAATATTATGTTCACTTTGTAGGCTATGATCACTTCACTGGGTTCTATTATATCTTTTCTCACTTTTTCACCGTTTTTCATATGTGCCTGAAAAATATAAAATGTTTGTGATACAATTGTGATTTATGTAATAAATTACATTTACTTCGGCTGAAGTAAATAAGCTCTCCAGGCTAATTAAGTAATTGCATTTATTGTAAGTTTCTTTGGCAAAGTGGAATAATTCTTGGCATACTCTTTTGTTTTTTGATTAAATCAGCTGTGAGTATAATTTCTACTCCCTATTGCAAATGTACTAATTTGAATAAGTTCCTTGTGAACATTTTCTTATTTAATAGTCACTAGGACAGATGCACATCCTATTCCAAGGGCAGATGAGCTCATAGATAAGCTGGCTTCTGCTAAGTTTTTGAGCACATTTGATTTGACAGCTGGCTATTGACAAATCAGATTAGCTGAGGAGTCTAATGCCAAAACAGCATTTTCAACCCCAGGTGGGCATTATCAATTTTTGGTGATGCCCTTTGGTCTGAAGAATGCACCTGCCACCTTCCAAAGGTTGGTGAATCAAGTCCTTACTGGGTAGGATGACTTTTGTGCAGCATATCTTGATGACATTGCTGTCTTTAGCTCCACCTGGGAGGATCACCTGATCCACCTGAAGAAGGTACTTGAGGCTCTGCAAAAGGCAAGCCTCACTATCAAGGCTACTAAGTGCCAGATAGGGCAGAGTAAGGTTGTGTATTTGGGCCACCTTGTAGGTGGAGGCCAAGTTCAACCACTGGAGAGTAAGATACAATCCATCAAGGACTCGTCTCCTCCAACCACCCACACTCAAGTTCGAGCTTTCTTGGGCTTGACTGGGTACTACAGGAAGTTTGTTAAGAACTATGGGTCCATTGTGACTCCTCTTAATTATCTGACATCCAAGAAGATGCCCAAAAAGGGTCAGTGGACAGTAAGCTGTCAAAAGGCATTTGATGACCTGAAGAAGGCCATGTGCTCTGCACCTATCCTGAAAAGTCCTGACTACTCCAAAGAATTTATTGTCCAAACAGATGCTTCTGAGTTGGGTGTGGGAGCTGTGCTGTCACAACTTAATGTAGATGGTCAAGACCAACCCATTGCTTTTATTAGCAGAAGGTTGACCCCCAGAGAGAAGAATTGGTCAGCTATTGAGAGGGAGGCCTTTGCTGTGGTGTGGGCCCTGAAGAAGCTGAGGCCATACTTGTTTGGCACTCACTTCAAGATTCAGACCGACCATAAGCCCCTCTTGTGGCTAAATCAGATGAAGGGTGAAAACCCCAAACTGCTTAGGTGGTCCATTTCCCTACAGGGGATGGACTTTACAGTGGAGCACCGGTCAGGTACAGACCATGGGAATGTAGATGGTCTCTCCAGGTACTTCCACTTAGGACATGAAGACGAGACTGGTCAAGGCTAGTTTAATGTCCCTGTGTTTGGGGGGGGGTTGTGTAGGAGAGTAGGGTCTGCTATCCTATGGTCACCCCAAATTTTTGCTTTTTGCTTCACTGGTTTTTGACATATTGAGGCTGTGGGCCTGCTAATCAGACCCCCAGCCTGCTGTTCTCTCTACTAAATTGACACTTTGCACTATAGGTGCATAACCAATTGGAATTGGATCACCCTGTGAGCCCCTGTACCAGTGTACACTAGGTACCCAGGGCATTGGTGTATCTAAGGCTTACCAGGGGCTGAAGCATGTATTATGCCACCCCTGGCCTGGCCTAGCAATTTGACACAACTGGCTGATCACTCAGCTGGGGTAAGTTGGTGTAACCACCTCTTACTTAGGTGTAGTATACCTATACCTAACCTTAAATGGGACACATGTTAACCTATAAGTCACTCCTATGGCAAGCCTTAACAATCCTGAAGGCAGAGTGCTTGGTTCCATGTGAGATGGTGCTCTGGCATGAGCTGAGCCTGTCTGCAGTGGTCGGAACAACTTCCTTCTACCGTTTCCAGATATCGCCATACCATATACTCTTAAGTGCATTATGAACCTCGCGGTTAAATGCTATCTTTGGTTTGGCTTTATCAAAACATGTCGAGTAAGGTGTCATACGAATTGGAATACTAACCCCTCGTCAGTTCTGGTGACGGGGTTAGCATTCCACCCTTCTAGAGGGACACGACATGTACAGTACCTGAAACCCGGGTAAAATCAGACATAGCCTCAGCTCCACAAAATGGATGCTGCCACCACAGACACAAGTCTGCCCTCCTGCTGCTGGGAGTCCTTCCAGCTTGGGAGACGTGGACAAAGGGTTTCCTGCCAGGGGAGGTGCGTGCACCACCCCAGACAGGATTTTGTGTATTGGTCAGGTAGGGCTTGAATGGAATCAGACATGCCTGAGGCTCACAAGGAGCCACCCTTCCTGGTCCCACCCTTAGGGAGGGACCTAGCAGGTAGTCCGGCCCCTAGAATCCGCTTAAAGGTAGGAGCTGTGTCCTAAGACTTCAGACATCCTGGAATCAACTTACTACAAACAAGAAGACGGGAACTTTGAAGCTCTGCTGCACAGAGGACAGAAGGAAATCTCCCCTATGGTCAGGGAGTGACCATCTTGCTAACGCAAGCACCAACCAGCTACTCGACGTCTGCTTTGCCGCCGCCTCCTGACGGAGCCCGAGCCCAGAGCCTGACAAGACCTGGACCTCCAGACCTCTCACCGCCCGATCCACAGGCCCTGAAAAGAAGGAACCCGTGGAGGCACCGAGACACGTGGAGCCAGCCATCTTGAAAGACCCACGACAAGCTGCAAGCGCGACAACAGAGGCTCCCTCCAAGTTGTGCTTTGGGTCCTGAGAAGCCCAACATCCGAGCAGCATCTGCACTAAAGGTGAGCCCTCCAGCATCTCCACGATCTGCGTGGTGCCCCTCTGCACTTTGCATCTCGACGCGCCTGCCCGGTCCCTGGCCCGTTGGCTAGTGACCATTTTGGCGACAAACCTTGAAAACTACGACGCTGGTCTGGTTGCTCCAGACTGGCCCCTGCTGCTCTCCAAAGGAGCAGCCCCTCTGACCTTGATGGTCAGAACAATCAGCTTTCTTCACTTTCCACAACTCCTGCCTTTGCCAAGGCTTGTTTGCTTTCTTCGAGTCGCCGACACCGCCGACAGCGAGAACCTGCGTGGGACAGCGCGTGAACCGACTCCTGGACGTCGTCGACCTTCAGGGACCACGTGGCTGCGGAGACAAGCTACACCTTATCACCTGTTTGCACCCGACATCGCCTGGTACCTACCTGGTGCCACGCCGGTCACTGGCTAGTGACTGTGAACACTGTCCCCTCTGCTTTCAGGTCTTCTACAACTCCGATCCATCCTTGGATCCACCGCATCACTTCTGGACCGGCCGCCTGCAGCATCTTTGTCATCAGGCTCCATTGAACAGATAGACGAAACCCGACGCACTTCGAAACCTATGCACCCGCTTCCTGTGGGTGAGGTAAAGCTGGCACTCCGGTGCCCAAGTGTAGAGAAACATCTCTAGTGTCTGTGTTTTAAGTCTTAAGTTCGTAGTCCATCCAGAAGACCCTTCTAGCAGTAACTTTTGAACTTTTACGCACCCATTGAAAACCTATGGGAGCTCGCGTATAACTTTCCTCACTGCACACGCGACCCGTGGACCTCCTGGTCACTAACTAACGTTAGCTCCTTGTAGGCCCAGCGATTCTAGAGGCCCTAGGCCTTTTCCCTTTCCTAGTCGTGGTACTTATACCACTATTTTAGTATATGGTTTGAGTGGCCACCAGGGCCCATCCATATAAAGTGCAACTTCTGTATATTGTAATACTTTCTTGTTTAACGATTTGTGCTCCTGTGCTCATAAAGAGTCTAGGGGATACTTTGAGTAATAAATACATATATATTTTGAATATATATCTGTGTGGTGTCCTTTCATTGGTATAAAGGGGGGTTACATATGGTAAAACAGCCTGCTTAACACGCTTTAACGAGTTTAGCCTCAAAGACTGCTTAGCCTACGCTACCACTAGGGCAGCTAGTCCGAAACGGTTGACTTACAACCACACCATAAGGGTTGCTTGGCATGGTACAAGGTGTCATTTTAACTAGTGAACATCGTATACCAGGCCAACTTCTCACAGGTATTGCCAATTGAAGTGTAATGTAATGCTTTTGAACCTGACGTTTTAAATGTATTCAGGTATTGCCAATTGAAACCTAATGAACTGCTTTTGAATCAAACCTGATTTAGATAAAACTGATTGATTTTCATTGAACCTACTGTGTGGTGTCAGTTATTGCGTGCGTTTCCTGCTTCAGGGGATGTGTGTGTTGTATGGTCGCTTTACACTTAAGCCTTCGGGTGCCTACCTGCTCAGGTCACGTACCCCCTTATGGCCTGGTGACCCCTGGTCCTACATTTGTGGCAGCGGTGGGATAAGGACCTGTGACCATACAGCACCCTCCAGTGAAGCGGAGGGCGCCGCAATTAGACGCCTATTGTGTTTAAGCTCTGCAACTGTTTATTACTGCATTGATTGAATTCCACTGTCCAGACTGAGGGTGTAGAATCCTAGTTAGCCTGACACTGTCACCCGTATCCTAGTATTTTTTCTCCTTGATATCTAGGTCCCCACCTGTCACGATGGAGTTCCGGTTAGCCGACCTTGAGGGGTATACTTTAAGGCAGCTGAGAGAATTCGGGCAGGGGATGGGGTGCCTGGGGTGTGGAGGGCAAAAGGACCGGAACTCCGTACCGCCTTAAGGGCATGGGTAGAGGCCCACCCAGAGGGCAGAGGGGATGAGGGACAGGAGGCGCAGGATGCACCTCAGGAGGAGAGCGCGCAGGAGGAGCTAGACCTGCTCAATGTGGATATGTCTGAAAATGTGCCACCAGGGAGACGTTCTGGGGCCAGCAGTAGGACAGGGTCTAGGAGGAGCGCGTTTCCAGAGGAGTATGAGGACAGGAGGGAGGAGAGACAGTTGAAATGGGAGCTAGCCAAATTAGAGCAAGAAAGAGAAAACAAGAGATGGGCAATGGAAGAAAAGAAGCTGGCGCACGAGCTTCAGCTGAAAGAGTTGGAGCTGCGCGCTCTCCAGTTGAATGCGTCCAATAAGGACAATGGTGGCAGCGTACCAAAAGATCCCCAAGAGTCAAAATTCTATTTGCCCAAAGATGTAATTGCCAGTTACACGGTGGGACATGATATTGCCAAGTGGCTGGAGGCATACGAGGTGGCCTTGACAGCCCATGGGGTACCCAAAAGCAACTGGGGAGGTGGCCTGTATCGCTACATACCCCCCAATGTCAGGGACACCCTTTTGTATTTAGCCAAGGCGGATCAGGTCAGGTATACCCCATGAAAGAGGCCTTACTAAAGAAATTTGGTCTCAACCCCGAGAGGTATCGGCAGAAGTTACGTGGCAGCCACAAGCTGTCCACACAGAATTGGGTGGATTTTTTTTGACTATGCCCGTAAGGCACTAGATGGTTGAGTGTGTGGCAGCGAGGTGCAGGACTACCAAGGGTTGTACAATCTTTTTTTAAGGGAGCACCTCTTGGATAAGTGCTTTCCGGAGCTGCGCCAACATCTGGTGGACCGCAAGTTAACGGATCCCCGTGAGCTTGCGGAAGAGGCAGATATTTGGGTGAGCACCCGGGTGTCTCACAAGGGCCCCGGGGGAGATGGCTCGAAAGGCGGACAGGGTTTCCCCCAGAAGAAAGGGGGGGGAGATAAAAAGTTGGAGTTCTCTCGAGGCCCACAAACTAAGCAGTTTGGGAAAGGAGTAGGGACCCCACCTCAGTCCAATTCACCAAAGCCCACCTACCCTGACAGGAGTCAGCAGCCAAGGATTGTGAGGTGCTACGAATGTGGGGAGATTGGACACTACAAAGGCGATCCTAAGTGTCGCAAGAGACCCCCAGCCCCAACGGGCGGGAAGAGCCCCGGGGTGGCTAGTGTAGCGCTTGGGGTGGAGCTGCCCTTAGATAGGGAAGGGGAGTGGAAAGGCCTGACCCTGGTTTCACTCGGGGACAGAGAGATGGTTCCCGTAGTGTCCCTACCCCCGAATACTGCTAAATACAAGCAGAAGGTGAGATTTAACGGGGAGGAGGTGGAGGCTCTGAGGGACACAGGTGCCAGCATGACCACCGTAGTGAGGCGGCTGGTGTCCCCAGAGCAGGTAGTCCCCGAGGAGTTCCATCCGGCCGTATTGGCTGATGGCAGTGTGAGTCACTACCCAGTGGCTCAAGTTCCCTTTGAGTGGGGAGGAGTCCAAGGCCTACTGAGAGTTGCGGTGAGCCCTGCCTTGCCTGTGGGGTGTTTGCTAGGGAACGACCTGGAGCACACCAAGGGGAAAGATGTAGAATTTTGAGCTCATACCGAGATGCTGGGGTTACCAGGGTGGACTTGCATAGTCACGCGGTCCATGGCTGCCCGGCATGGAACTCAACCCGGGTTGGAGCCTGGGATAATGGCCCAACCCAACGCCGAGTGTGGAGAGGAGAATGTGGTGGAGGACACGCCCCGTGTGATGGATGGGGATGCCGCAGAGGTGCCCCCGGAGTCCGCGGAGGTGGATGTAGTTCCCGTGGGGGACTTGCCGACCCTTGCCGACTGGCACGTGGAAGGAGGACCTACCCGGGAGGAATTTTGTCAGGCGCAAAGGGCGTGCCCCACGCTTGAAGGCATGCGGCGACAGGCCAAAGCTCAAGTGGCCAGTCAGGAGACGGGTGGATATCATGTGTATTGGGAGGATGGCCTCCTGTACAGTGAGCCTAAGGTGCCGGTGCATGGATCTTCGAGGGCCTTAGTGGTCCCCCAATGCTACCGGGTCTTCCTGCTGGAGTTAGCGCACGAGATACCCTTAGCCGGACACCTGGGTCAGGACAAAACCTTTGCGCGGTTGATCCCACATTTTTATTGGCCCAGGATGGGAGTTGCCTCAGACACCTTTTGTAAGACCTGTAAGTCTTGCCAGGCAAGTGGCAAGACTGGGACTAAATTGAAGGTCCCTTTGGAACCGCTCCCGGTGGTCGGGACCCCTTTTGAGCGGGTCGGTATAGACATTGTTGGGCCGTTGGACCCTCCGACCTCTGCGGGACACCGGTTCATTCTGGTATTAGTGGACCACGCCACTCGGTACCCAGAGGCTATTCCTCTGAGGACCAGCACTGCACCGGTGGTGGCGCGGGCCCTGTTGGGGATTTTTACCCGAGTGGGATTCCCCAAGGTCGTGGTGTCAGACAGGGGCACTAATTTTATGTCGGCCTATATGCAGGCCATGTGGAAGGAGTGTGGAGTGACCTACCGGTTCTCCACTCCTTACCACCCCCCAGACTAACGGGCTCGTAGAGCGCTTCAACAAAACCTTGAAAGGAATGATCCGGAGCCTGCCAGAGGGCGTGAGGCGTAAATGGCACGTCCTCCTCCCTTGCCTGCTGTTCTCCTACCGGGAGGTACCACAGAAGGGAGTCGGGTTCAGCCCGTTCGAGTTGCTTTATAGCCATCCCGTTAGGGGGCCCCTCAGCCTAGTGAAGGAGGGGTGGGAGAAGACTTTGCAGAAGCTTCCCCGTGATATTGTCAGCTACATGCTGGCATTCCGCAGCCAGATGGCCAAGCTGTGGAAGGCGGCCTCAGAGAATCTAGAGGCTAGCCAGGCCGTCATGAAGGAGTGGTATGACCGCAACGCTCGGACGGTAGAGTTGGACGGTGGACAGAAGGTGTGGGTCATGGAGCCTGGGGAGCTTTGTGCCCTCCAGGACCGGTGGACTGGCCCGTATGAAATTGTGGAGCGACGAGGCCAGACCACATACGTAGTTGACTTAAAGACCCCCCGACAGCCCCATAGGGTGCTCCACGTCAACCGCCTGAAGCCGCACCATGAGCGATCGGAGCTTGCTCTCCTTATGGTGACGGATAGGAGCGAAGAGGAAGAGAGTGAAGCTCTTCCTGACCTTCTAGCGGCCCAGGAGAAGGATGGTTCAGTGGAGGGCGTAATCCTTTCCCCATCCTTGACCCCAGTGCAACAGAGGGACTGCCGCCAGGTGCTGGGGCAGTACGCCTCGTTGTTCTCCCTCACACCTGGAATCACTCATCTGTGTACCCATAATGTGGACACAGGGGACAGCCCACCGGTGAAGAACAAGTCTTACCGGCTATCTGACCGAGTGAAAGACAGCATCCAGAGTGAGGTGGCGAAAATGCTGGAGCTGGGGGTGATCGAACCTTCCAGCAGCCCGTGGGCTAGTCCGGTGGTGTTGGTGCCGAAAGCGGCCCCACCGGGTACCACACCAGAGCTTCGGTTCTGTGTGGACTACCGGGGGTTGAACTCTGTCACGAAGACAGATGCTCACCCCATCCCACGAGCGGACGAGCTGGTGGACCGGCTGGGAGCAGCCCGGTACCTCAGCACCATTGATTTAACATCCGGATATTGCCAAACTGCCATGGCCGATGGAGCCAGGGAGAAGACAGCGTTCTCCACCCCCGAGGGCCACTTCCAGTTCCGAGTGATGCCCTTTGGGCTCAAAAATGCTCCGGCCACGTTCCAGCGGTTAGTGAATCAGGTACTATCTGGCCTAGAGTCCTTCTCAGCGGCATTCCTGGATGACATAGCTGTCTTCAGCAGCACCTGGGAGGACCATCTGCAGCACCTCCAGGAGGTATTGCAGGCTCTGCAACGCGCTGGTCTAACCATTAAGACCAGATTGGACAGGGATCTGTCGTGTACCTGGGACACCTGGTGGGCGGGGGTAAGGTGCAACCCCTCCAGGCCAAAATAGAGACCATCTTGGCCTGGGAGCCCCCCAAGACCCAAACGGAGGTCCGAGCTTTCCTCGGCCTCACTGGGAATTACCGCGGGTTTGTCAAGGGATATGGTACCATCGTAACCCCCTTGACAGAATTGACATCCAAGAAAACAGCCACGTAGAGTCATATGGACAGCTGCTTGCCAGGAGGCATTTGAAACGCTGAAACATGCGATGTGTACCGCTCCAGTACTCGCAACCCCAGACTTTAGTAAAGAGTTCATTGTACAGACGGACGCCTCAGAGCACGGCATAGGTGCGGTGTTCTCGCAACTCAACACCGAGGGCCAAGATCAACCTGTGGCCTTCATTTCCAGAAGACTCCTCCCTCGGGAACAGCGATGGAGCACCATCGAGCGGGAAGCCTTCGCGGTGGTCTGGGCTCTGAAGAAGTTGAGGCCATACCTCTTTGGATCTCACTTCCTAATTCAGACGGACCACCGCCCCCTTCGCTGGCTCATGCAGATGAGAGGCAAAAACCCCAAGTTGTTGAGGTGGTCCATTTCCCTACAGGGGATGGACTTTCGGGTGGAACATCGGCCTGGAGTTGACCACGCCAATGCTGACGGTCTCTCCAGGTTTTTCCGCCTTAGCGATGAGAACTCCCTAGAGGTTGGGTAGCTCTCCCCTCTTTCGGCTGGGGGGGACGCGTGTTAGACCTGTCAGCCCTAGGGTGGTCTCCCCTTGTATTTTTGACTGTGCCTCATTTTTTCCACCCTCATTTTTGTGTTGGACTTAGGTCTCCGGGCGCCTTTTCATTGCCAACCAGTGTTAAGGTGCAGGTGTTCCCTTCTCCCAAGATGGCTGCCACAGGCCCCTGCTACTGCAGAGTGGCCTTTCTAGTAGCACCCTAGCTGCCAGGAGCTGGCTGGAACCCCACAACAATGTTGCGACACCAGCCCGCCATTTTTGTCCTATACCTAGAGTGGGGAAGCTCCTGGAATGTGCTGGAACCTTCTAGAAGGGAGGTGGGGTTTTACTTTTGCCGCCTTAGAAGGTGGTCACCTGGCCTAGGGCTACTTAAGAGAGGGAGGGAACTTTTTCTAGGCAGTTGGAGTAACACAGACCTGGGGTACCTACGCAGGAGTTTTAGGCGGTAGGGCCTAGTCAGGGACCTATGCCTCTGAAAGTGACAGGGCTTAGGTGCTGCCTTTTAAGTGAGTGAGGGATCCTGTACTAGCCCACTGATCTGGCCCAGCGGGAGGAGAGCCCAGGAGCAACCTGCCAAGCCTGACTAGGAGTGAACTAGTCACCAACTCAACCTACCCCCCCCAAGGAACAGATCCCCTAAGGGCGCCAGAGCCAACGGTGCCAATAAGACTGCTGAAACTGAATGCTGAAACTGAATGCTGAAACTTAATGCTGAAACTGAATGCGGAAACTTAATGCTGAAACTGAATGCTGAAACTTAATGCTGAAACTTCATGCTGAAACTTCCTGCTGGACTGCTGGGGGATCAACCAGGTACTAGCGCTGTGACGCCTGCGCTCCCCGACCTTGCCTGGGTCCCCCCTAGCCAGCCCAGTCCCGGGCGCTGGGCGCCGCAATCCCCATTACCCCGTAATTGCCGCCACCCCCGTCGGGGTGGCCCACGAGAACCACTCACCGCCGTGTCGCCTGCCCCCACTGCCATCTCCAGGCCCCTGTCGCTGCCGTCGCAGCTAAGGCATCGTGACCCCCAGGGCGGAGGAGGCCGCCGGAACGTGGGGAGGGCCTCATCGGGCCGAGAGAGCTTGCCGCGGCCGCGTAGCCCTGATGCCAGGAACTCTAGTCACCGGACGGGGGCGGACTGCTAAACGCCGCCTCCGCCGTAGCCCCATTGGTCGATTAGGCCGCGCCCCCGCAGACCGCACTGCCATTGGCGGCTGCGGGCGCGGGCCCCTGAAGCATCGAGGAGGTCCCCAGAGGTCCTCGGCGGAGGCCCTCATCCCGGATACCGCCGGGAGGCCGGAGATCGCTGCGAGGTCCCCGCCGTGGAGAGAGAAGGCCGAAGACGCAGGTAATCTCCGGGGAGGAGGGCGGCCCCACGCCAGGTCCCCCTTGCCTCCGAACGTGCCAACACTGGACCACGGTCTCGCCACTTTGGTGCCCAAACGCCGCATGGTGCGAGAGCCCGGCGGGACTGCCCTGGAAAGCGCCAGCGGGCTTCCCTTCGAAGCGCTGATTAGACACTGAGTACTACGTCCGGCGGGAGCGCCACTTGGAACTGCTAGGGTTCTCCGCCTTAGGGTGTCTACCAAATTCGACACGCTAAGAGTCTGCCAGGTGCCCTGAGTTCTGTGCTCCGATTAAAAGCGCTATGTTCCTAGGCCTGATCTAACGCGCTATTCAAACGCTATGTGCAGCGCTATGTTCTTAGGCCTGCTTTAACGCGCTATTCAAATGCCATGTGCAGCGCTATGTTCTTAGGCCTTGCAATTTGCGGGCCCGTTGGGAATGCCAGCCCTCCCAAGTATAGTGGCCTGCTGGGCTCAGCAGACCACCATGTCTGGGACTACTTTTTAGTAAAACAGCTTTTTAAAAAAAAAATGCAGCCCATTTTCCTTAAAAGAAGATGGGCTGCATTTAAAAAAAATAAAGTAAAGTGTTTGTTTCATTTTTTAAGGGCAGGCAGTGGTCCCTGGGAATACCGCCTGCCCTTAATTTTTTTTTTAAAGACAGTCACAAAGTTGAAGGGGTCTCCTGGGGACCCCTTCCAAATTGCGACTGCATTACTACCCTCTTGAGGAGGGTGGTAATCTGCAAGTGTTTTGCGACCTCAATCGCAGTCACAAAACATTCACACATAGCATTGCAGACGCAATCAGGAAGGTAACGCCCCTTCCTAATTGCGACTCACAATTCCAAAATACGACTCACCATTTAGGAATTGTACATTGCCAACGGTGATTTTGCATGCGCAAACAGGTTTGCAAACCCGTTTGCGGATGGAAAATCACGTCAAACACTTGGCCCTAAGTGTGTAGCACAGTTATCTTATGGCAGTGAAATTTGGGGTTATACATCGCATGAGGAGTTACAAAGAGTCAAAAATAGGTTCCTGAGACGACTCCTATGTGTACCGCAGGGAACCTCCACTTTTTCTGTACATGAAGAACTGGGTATGACTTACCTGCCAGACCTGTAGCCATTTCACCCATGATCCTATTGGCTTAAAGGCCGCAATTAGGCTTAGATCCAGCTGTGATTAGCACTATGTGTAGAGTAGGCTTGATGGATGAATTTTTATATCTGCTCATTTTAAAATTGTGTTTTATCTTTTTGTATGAAATATGGTGTTTGTTGATACCAATTGAATGGGAGCTTATAGCTTTGTTGTATTTTTGACTTTTATGGTTTTGATCACAAAAGCCGAATAAAGTTTTATTGATTGATTGATTGATTGATTGACAGTACCCCTCATTGCTCTAGATTGGTCAAGACAATGATGGTATCTAGTTCTGCTTCACCTGACCTTCAACATAACGGGACAATACTACACAAGCTAAATTTGCTCTTGAGGATGTCAGGGAGAATATTTCATCCGAGACTCTATTCGATGAACTTGGCTTCCTGAGTAAATGCAATACAGTCAGCTGAATCTTCCCGATAACTGCATTAATATCCTAAAAGCAGCAAGAAGACCATACACTTACACCTCTTACTCTTTCATGCGGAGGAGGTTATGTGCATGATATCTTCAGAAGCAGGTATATCCCAGGATATATCAACAGGAGACTGTTTATCATATTATTTTTATTTGCCAGACTCTGGTCTCAAATATGATGCAAGGTGCTTTGTTTTCTTCTCAATTTGTCTCTATCCTCAGCTATTTGCTGTTCATTGCCTACTTGCATATCGCTTAGTTAGACCTGAGGCGCTTCCAAGCACGCAGAGTGCCCCATAGGTCTCCTGTCTCAAACATGTGCATTTTCTTTGCGGAACTGCTGCACACACAATGCACTGCTTGTGTGATGTGTGAATGAACATGCATGTCAGTTTTTACTACAGCAATTACTAGGTGTTTGCCTGTTTCTAAGCGTTATTAATTGTGTCTTCTTAGCTGTTGGACCCGGCCCTTTTTGCAGGGCTATCCCTTGACTTTTTGCCTTCTTCCTCCTATTTATTTCTGACCTGTTTTTGTTGGTTTAGGACTCTGGGAACTTTACCACTGCTAACCAGTGCTAAAGTGCACATGCTCATTGTCTAAATTGTATTGATGATTGGTTTATCCATTATTGGCCTATGTGATTGACGAGTAAGTCCCTTGTAAAATGCACCAGGTCAATCAATCAATCAGGATTTACATAGCACGGCTAATCACCTGATAGGGTATTCAGGCGCTTGCAGGCCCCGGAGCCTTATTCAAACAGCCAGGTCTTCAGGGCCATTTGAAATTTCAGAAGGGAGGTGATGGTACGGAGGTGCGCAGGGAGGCTGTTCCAGGTCTTTTTTGCGATGTAGGAGCAGAAGCGTACTCCACTTCTAATTCAGGAGATGCGGGGAGTATGTATCGGCAAATAAAAGGGAGGCAGACCGTCATCTTCTCAATGGTTAGTGGAGGTTCAGGTGGGTCCTTAGCTGTGTAGAGCAGTGTGCGCCTGGGTCAGCAGCTTGAACTGGCATCTCTTCTGTACGGAGAGCCAGTGGAGTTTCCTGAGGTGGGGTGTGATGTGGGTTCTTTGGGGAAGGCCGAGGATGTGTCTGGCTACTGTGTTCTGTATGGTCTAAAATCTTTGTACAAGGTGTGCGGCGATTCCTGTTCAGAGGGCACTGCTGTAGTCCAGTCAACTGGTGAAAACAGCTTGTGTCACAGTACGTCTTGTGTGTAGGGGTTGCTACTTGAAGATCTTACATAACATGCGCAGAGTCAGGAAGCAAGCAGAGGAGACAGCGTTGATGAGTGATTTCATGGTGAACTTGTTGTCAATGATGATTCTGAGGTTTCTGGCATGGTTGGAGGGAGTGGGTGTGGGTCCTAGGTCTGATCGCCACCAGGGGTCATTCCATGTGTTAATACTGTATCCAAAGATCACAGGGTGTGTCCAGAGCCTGTAAATCAAATGCTACTAGTGGGAGTGTAGCATTGATTCTGCCACCCCATTAGTAGCCCTGAAAATATGTCTCAGACCTGCTATTGCATTGTTTGTGAGTCCAGTATTCAACTGCCATTTCAACAGGCCCCAACCTTCCTTTTTACTACATGTAAGTCACCCCTAAGGTAGGCCTAAGGCAGCCCCATGGGCAGGGTGCAGTGTATTTAAAAGGTAGGACATATACTGGTGTGTTTTACATATCCTAAGAGTGAAATACTCCTAATTTTATTTTTCATTAATGCAAGGACTATCTCTCCCATAGGGTAACACGGGGAGTGCCTTGAAATATCTTTTAAGTGTAATTTCCCATTGGGAACTGATAGGGATTTGAAGTTTAAGGTCTCTGAACTCACAATTTAAAAATACATCTTTTGGTCAAGTTGGTTTTTAAATTGCGTCTTTGAAAATGCCACTTTTAGAAAGTGGGAATGTTCTTGCTTATCCATTCTGTTCCTCTGCCTGTCTGTAGAACCCACGCCTGGGTTAGGAGGACATTTGGGCTCTTGTACATTCACTTTAGACAGACACACAAAGGGAGCTTAGGCGTGCCTTGCATAAACTGCTGGGCCATCACCAGGCTGATGGGCCTTCCTGAGCTAGAGTGGTGGGAAGAGTTGTCACTGACACCTGAATGGAGCTGTGCCTGTCCTCACACAAAGCCGTCTCCACCCCCCTGTAATGTATCTGGAGCCACGTCAGGGAAAGGCTTCACCTACCAGTTCCTGGGCTCGTCTGCTGAGAGTCCTGACTTGCCAAGTGGTGCCAAATCCAGGGTCTGGGCCCTTGGAAGTGGATTCTGTTGACCTGAAAGAGGCAATCCGCGCAATTGACTCCCAGCGCCTGTTTTTATTGATTCATCGCCTCTGCTAGCACCAGAGCATGGTTACTGGTCAATGCATCCCCCACGGCTTTCACCACAGGCCCCAGCTTTCTGTCTCAGCATGTCAGAAAAAACACCGCAGCATACGTTTTCGAGCATCATATCACTGAAGTCCTTGTCGCACTGCTCCAATTCCGACACAGCACCTGCTTCATCACTGTGGATTCGATGCAGCGGGTCTGGATTTTCGACGCATCGTCTCTGGACGCTGATTTCTTTATCAACATTGCCCAGCAGTAAGGAGCCCAGGCCGCGTGTCCGGAGACCAAAGCATCACCTCCTCTTCCAGTAAGGAACCAATGCGTGTCCAGAGATCGATGCATCACCTCCCCTTCCAGTAAGGAACCAACGCATTACCTCCTCGGCAAGTAAGGAACCGATGCATCACCTCTCCTATGTAGCAGTACGAAACTAATGCATCACCTCCCCTGGCAGTAAGGGACCAACACATCATCTCTCCTGGGAGTAAGCAACCGACGCATCGCTTGTGCCTGTTTCATCTCTGATTTTTACCGCATCCAAGGTACTTTGTGCTAAAAGTGACGTATCCATATATTTCTATGGACTGAACTGATTTAACCTTTGAAAAGTAGTCTCTTTACTTGTGTATGTTGGATTTTTGTCACTTGGCCTTGCTTTATTCAGATATATCTTGGTTATTTTTCTAAACTGGTGTGACTCATTGTGTGGTGTTTTCACTGTGTTACTGTGTGTGTATGAAAACAGCTAAAGATCCCTCTTTTGATCCACACTTGTATTAACTCACCACTCGGGGGGGATTAGGGACAATTTGAGAACCCCAGGTCAAAGAATAAAATATTACCATATGGGTAAATTTCAATAACAAAATATGTATGAGTGTAAAACAAAGGGAAACCCGTGATGTGAGAATAAGTTACAATTATTAGGACTGTGTGGAAAAAAGGAGAAATAAGGATAGTTATACACTGAGCCTGTTTAAGTAATTTTCGTCTTTTGCTTTCTCGCCCCAAGTGCGCCAGGTATGCTCAGACGTGGGTCCTGGGCTCACTGTGCCACTGGAATCAAGCTATCCTGTCTGAAGAGGGGTGAAACCCTGAAACCGGTCCCAGGATGCTTGTTTCCAGTCCAGGGAGGACCTGGCTTGTTCCCATGAGGCACAGGGCCAAGACTGATTTGCATATGGCCAGGTCTAAACTGGGGTGGCATGGTGAGCAACAGAATGATGGATTTAACCCAGATCTCTCGACTGGGGGTGAATGTATTGATTTGTTCTGCATTCCGTCTATCAATTGTGTGTCTTTTGCTTTCTTGTCCTAAGTGCGCCAGGTATGACCAGAAGTAGGTCCTGGGCTCACTGTGCCACTGGAATCAAGCTATCCTGGCTGAAGAGGGGTGAAGCCCTGAAACCTGTCCCAGGATGCTTGTTTCCAGTCCAGGGAAGACCTGGCTTGTCAGTTCAGGCTGGACTATTCTCATGAGGCACAGGGTCAAGACTGATTTGCATATGGCCAGGTCTAAACTGGGGTGGCATGGTGAGCAAAAGAAAGATTGATTTAACCCAAAACTCTTGACTGGGGGTGAATGTTTTGATTTGTTCTGCTTCCATCCATCAATTGTGTGTCTTTTATATCTGCATGCCTGAACTTATTTTGTTGTCTTTTTAGACTATTTTATTGGTTTTTAATATTTGGTCCTGAAGAAGGTGGGGTGAACCAACTGTATACCACCAAAACGCCATGTTGACATGTGATGGTATTTGTGTTTCTCTGTATTATTGCTGATGTCTTGTGATGGAATCTGTTTGTGTTTGTATTTTATGGTATCTTTTAGTTTTGTGACTGTTGAGACCAATATAAATAGTTTTTTTAGAAATAACAGATGCCTGTGTTAGTGAGATATTTTAGTGATGCAATGTTGCACAAACAATGAATAATGTTTTTTTAAGAATTATTTTTATCAATGATACAATATTGTATTATATAAAGATAATACTTAATCCAGTATATTTGCATGTTGTGAGGACTCATTACATCAATTAAAAGAGACATTTTTACATTAAACAGGGTTCAGTGTTTAGACAGGTGAGTAGATGGCAAATGAAAGTGGGTTTTTCCAAAGAAGATGACTATAGAGGTGTGTTAATACAAGTGTGAATCACAAGAGGGATCTTTAGTTGTTTTCCTTGGATTTTAACCCTGTCCTTTTTGTTAGAAGGGTGTCTCTCTCATAGTTGTGGAGTAATGTGTGTGTATGTACAAATGCTTTACACTTTGCCTCTGAGAAACACCAGGCTGCTCTTGCCAAGCTACCAAGAGGTGAGCAGGGAATATCTTAGCTGTTTGACTCCCGTACCCTGACTAGAGTGAGGGTCCCTACTTGGACAGGCTGCAAACCACTACCAGCTGGAGACCCAAATTCTAACATTAGCTAACTGAGACACAGGGATGTTGTAATGAACAGAGTTATGCCATTATGCTCAAGTGGGAAATCCAGTGCTAGAACTCAGTTTTTTACACAATCGACAACATGCTTACCAGATTCTCATGGGCTGGTAAACAAGCAGGCTATTTCTGACTGTGCCATTTGAGGTCATGATTTTTTGAGTCACACTTAACCTACGAATGCAAGCATACAGCCTTTTTTCTCGGTTACACAGTGTTAAAGAAATACTATCTGTGGTGACTCGGGGCATCGACGAATGCTGTTTGAAACGTCCACACAAGCAGACAAACTATCTTTAAAAATGTTCAAAACTCCACAAAACACATACATTTTTGTTTAGTGAATACTGTTTTTTAAATGATGAATGTTCCTATCGGCATATAAATATCACTTCAGTGCATGTATTTTATCCAAATCACAACAATGGGAGTTCCGTGTGTTTAAAAACTATCACATTTGTTTTTAAGATAGCTGGGTACTATCCTGGTAAAGGCTGTAAAATTGGGTGCCATTGAGAGATTTGACAAACCCCGCATTGTTCATTAAAGCAAGAACAGACCTGACCATCTCCAGAAGCGTATTACAAGCTTGACCGGTGGTGCTGATTAACGCAAAGCAGAAGCAGCAAGGGTTCTTTCTCTATTGCTAGCCTACAGTGCTGAAAATTACGAATACAGGGGCATATTATCAAGAAACGGCGTTAAAATTATCCCCCCTGCTTAGGCGGCAGGAAACTGCCGCTAAAGCGGCGATAATGGGCTTGATAATATGCCCTTGAGAATTTTCATAGAAGCCCACGTTCTGGTGTCAACATGGGCTTCTATTGGAATTCTCTGCGGCATAATATCAAGCCCATTATCGCTGCTTTAGCGGTAGTTTTCTGCTGCTAAAGCGGTGGTAATTTTAACGCCATGCTTGATAATATGCCCCACAATCACTTGAGTAAATCTTGAATATATATACACAGATACATCACATTTAAAGTAGTGGTGATATTTAAAATAGTTGGAAGCATGCTAAACCGGGTACCTAACTTCCTAGCTTCACACTAGCTGGGCCATCCATACTCAATGTCATAAATATCATCTACTGGACTATAGCACAATTACATTATTTGCCACAGCCCCTGCAAGGAGAGTTGGTAAAAACCACATTATTAACCAAAGCACCAAAGCATCAAGTGTCCCTAAGGAAATGTAAAGGGATGACTCTCTTTCCAGCTTCCTTTCTTTGTTACTTTCTGCACATTGAAAGTTCAGTCATTAGTTGATAAGGAAAGGTTAATTGCAACACATTTATGTAACAAATTGGGTCACTGGTTGACTGCCGTTTGAGCCCTAGTCAAGCAGCAACAACAATCCTTTTCACAGTAAAGCACAAGCAAACACCAAACTAACTTTTGCTCTACCCCCTGGTACCTTGGCACAGAGCAGAAAGGTTTCATTTAGAGGCAATGTGTAAAGTATTTGTACAACCCTTCCAACAGTACAAAAGTAAAAAGACAACACAAAAAAGACCCCAGACCAGGTAAGAAATTAGAACAAAATGTAATAAAATAAAACAAGACCTAAACGACACACATCTGATCAATAGTTTTAAAGATATTTAATTTCACTGATTTGAGTAAAAATCGCTCTAAAAAGCAGAAAGTGTCAACTATGGTTATCTCGTCATGGTGGACCGGGAAAAAGTCATAGGTTCAGAACGAACATGATGGAGCGCAGACCTGCTGAACAAAGTACCTTAAATTCTGGTTTGCGGAGCACTGCGTGCATCTGCGTCGAAAGATGTGCTGGTTCCGTGATGCACTGAAGCTGCAGTGTGGGACATGTATTGTCTTCAAGAATCCCGTTAATGGGCTTGCGATGTGAAGTCTAGGGACAACACCTGGTGGCCCACTACCCTCGTTAGCACCCCTCCCCTACGAACCAAGCCTGAAACCTCGGCATCATACTCGACCCCTCCCTCTCCATGGTCCAACAGGTCAACGCCGTCGTCTCATGATAATGCGTTGGTTCCAGAGAACTGACAGGAAAAATGTCTCCTGTGTTCCTGAAAGGACTGCCATTCTGCTAGACGTCTGCACTGAAGGTCTGCACTACTGCCCTGCTGTGCTATCCTGCTGTCCTCTTGCCTGGGTGAAAAGGACTGGACCTGCACCTCATGAACCCAGAACCCCAGAGTAACTCCAAGGGCTAGTTGGCTGGCCTCCTGGGCTCTGCCATCTGTGAGCCTACCCTGCCAAGTGGTGCCACCCTAGTCCTATACCCCAGGAAGTGAACTTTGGGTGCTCTGACAGCTTCTGTAGAGCCACCAGAACTGACACATCTCCTTTGCTGTGGGGCACGAACCCAAGCAAAAACCAGCATCACATCGCAGTTCATAGGAACCAATGTTGCATGACGCATCCTCTGCACCAGCCCTTTCATTCCTCGTTGGTGACAGCCTCAATGAGGATGCTGGACTCCACATCGATTGCTGCCTCACCCATCTTCTGAACTGATTGCTCAATGCATCCTCAAAGCCAGACTTCGTATCGTATGCCATTGTCAAGGGGATCCTCGACGACGATACAGGACCTTGCACCGCGCCATCGCCGCATCCCAGAACCAATGCATCACTTAGACTATGTAACGCATCTTTGACCCTCACAATGCTCCACAAATTAGGATTTAAAGTAATTTGTTGAGTGGGCCTAACTGGGCCCCTGTAGCCGGCTGCGCTCTATTGCAGTCGGCCTGAACTTGTGAATTTTCCTGGTCCAACGTGACCAGATATCCACAGTTGGTGTTTTGTGCTTTTTGAAGCTATTTTACTAAAATATTCAAAATTGCCTATCTCCGGCACTACTCATTGAACTTTTGTTGTTCGGTCCTGTTTTATTTATTTAAAGAATCTCTATTTTTCTAATCTGGTGTGAAATTCTTTTTGTGTGTTTTTTTTTCACTTTATCACTGTTTGAAGGGTTGCACAAATACTTTACACATTGCCTCTAAGTTAAGCCTGACTGCTCTGTGCCAAGCTACCAGAGGATTGAGCACAAGTTAATTTAGGGTTGGCTTGTGCCTCACCCTGACAAGGACTGAGGTTGCTACTTGACCAGGGTTCACACCCCAGTCAACCAACAACCCAATTTCTTACAGTGATAGTTCAATGAGAATATTTGTTTTTCATGTCACAATATTGGGTTGTGAGAGCCACATTCAGTCATGGGTGTAGTGACTCAGTGGCTTCCCTTCTAAGACATCTGTGCATTTGTCCACAGTGCAACCCATCCCGCAAATATGTTGAACGGCCATTACAATAAATCAGTATGTCACTTGGTGCCAAAAGTGTCACTAGATTATGCTGATGTCGGCTGCAGCCAACCCACTTTTTGGCCCAAGTCATCCCCCCTTCCTCCTTCTTTTGCAAAGCTTCTGCATCCATTCTCTCGGCCTAGACAAAGATAGAAAGTATGAGAGAAAATATCTAACATTTTCAAACTATACTGGAAATGTATACGATATGCAAAATATGAAAGAAGTTTACAGATCATCCAAACTTTAAGACAAACTAATAAAACTCAATTTCACACGGACAAATCCGTGCTGCACATTTATACTGGACTGATGATACTGTCTATGCAGTGGTTTACGAATATCATTACTTGAGGAGAAATTAAGAGTATATATTTTAAATTCTCGATTAAGAGGAGGAGGCTTTGCACCTAACTACTACTATGCATGCGAAAGCAGAATAATATTGGCAAAAGAAGTTGTCTTTCAGGGCGTGCAGGTTTATGCATCAAAGATCTCGACTTCATGTCTGCCAGAATGCATGACACCATTATTTTAGAATTCCTTCAACAGCAGAGTGCCAGGATGGTTTGAGGGGTTGAGTGAACCAAGTGCTTGTCAATTCAAGGATGTCAAGTTCATGAACCCAGACAGTGGTGGATAGATAGACCTGTTGGATGAAGGTGAAACCTGCAGTTCTGAAAGATATACAGAATAGTGGGTTATGTCCCTGCTGCCTGGTTTGTTTACTAAGGCTCTTCATTAATTGGGTTACAATATTTGGTTGGTTGACCGGGTGTAGTGTGGGTGAGATGGCGCTTAAACTTGTACTGGCAGCATATTCCAACAGCACTGAATGTACCATGGTAGTGTTAATATTTGTAGCATAGAAAGTTATATGACGGGCTATTAGATGTGTCGAAGCATTAATATTTTCTAAATTCTATCTAATGCATTCCTTGATATCGGATTTGCTTTGATTCCCAGAGTACATGACTTTGTATTGACTCTTTCGTTGACATGGAAGGAGGGCGGGAGCACACTGCTTAATGTCCCAGCACTCCATTTGCCCCAATGCATCAAGGTTAATGTAGTGTATGATAACACTTAATTCAGTAGTAATTTTTCACCTTTGTTGTTGCAGCCTGTGCTGTGTAACTCTAGACGATTATTTCTGTATTCATTCCTTCATCAGTCGAAACCAACAAGTCATTTTTGGGATGCTGAAAATGCTGCCCAGAGTCTTCTCAGGTCTCTGTACCACTCACTGGTTGCAGGTGCATTAACACAATCTCATCAGCTCATTAGCACAAGGTAGCCTTCTCAAACAGAAGGAAGGCCCCAAGACATCACGGTAAATGCAGTGCATGATAACATTTACTTCAGGGGCACCTACCTGCACAAAAACATTCCTGTGGGTCTTTTTCCTCTTTCTATGTGTGCCGTAGAATGCAGCCCACATGAAAAGAGGAAAAAACAAGGAGAAATAAAGTTATTTCTCCATGTTACGTCTCACCTTGGGGAGCGTAAGATTTTTATCCATTCCCAGGTTTACAAGTCCTTGTAAATCTGGGAACGCATCAAAATCCATGAGTGTTACGTTGGAACTCCCACTGCAATGCCCATGGAACGCCTCCCTAGCGCAGAGTAAGGCATTGCAGCGATTTGCGGTACCTTGCCTTACTCCATATCTATGAGGCCATTCAAAGTCATGCAAAGTGGTTTTGTGTGACCTCATAAATGTGATTTTGTAGTTTGCCCTACTGGAGCATCACAAAAAGTGACGCTCTGACAGTGCAAGGGGCTCATAAATATGACCCTGAGTGCTGGGATTTCGAGGGGGTGTGCTCCCACCCTTTTTCTTTCTTTGCATGTTGTATATATTTCTTGCTTACTAAAGGTGATGTTAATGTTTTGAATTTGAGAGTCATTAGTTGATGCTGCATGTTAATGTGGGATAACTCTTTTAATGGCATCAGACAGAGCTTTTGCCGACATAGGTAGTAATCTAGTAACACTTTATTGTTCAGTTAAATAAAACTTACAATAGTATCACAGTAAGATCACCAATTATAACATCATCCAATAAATGACATCATAAGATCCGATCATCAATCAATTGACTACCCATTTTTTACTTCATTAAAACTCAACCCATTAAAAATGCAAGTGTTTTAAGCATTTAAGATTTTTACAGTGCATGGACCTTGTAGTTCATATTTAATATAGCTGCATATAAAAATGTACCATCAAATAATGTTACCACAATTGTCTAATTATTACACAGTAGCAAGAAAAAGGTGCTATGTGCATATCCTGAATTTTATACTCCATATTAAAACTATTATTTAGATTGCAAATCTACAAATTTAAAACTTCCTAGCTTAACATGAACAATCATACTTCATATGAACGTTTGCAGTTAAATTTAAGGATGATACAAATAATGCTTAGTTTGGTCACCAATGCGCGCCCTTTTTAATAGAAGAACAACATAAGTGGGTAGTCATCAGGCGTCTCCAGCACAATGCAAGTACCACACAAAGGTTAAAATTATAACTGGAACTTTGCTAATTTTGACTCAGAAATAGACATAAACCTCAGGAAATTACCACAAAACATCTTATCATCCCCTTGGAGTCAGATTTTAACTGCTTGCCGACATGCACTGTCTCAACAGCTCCCTCCATTGCGTCATTAGGGATGGGCAAGTACGGACAAAAAGACAAATGTCTTTCTTAGGATAATTACAACAACATGAAGTCTTTACAGTTGATATCCTCCAAACAGGGTATTTCAAACAAATTTGCAGATCATTAATGCGAAGACACAGCCGCTTAAGGTTTGGCTTTAGGCCATACAAACAACGCTAAATATGTTTGAAATTAAAGGGTCCGAAGGATCCTATTACCATCCATGCATGGGTGTTTTTGGACAGCACAGCTTTGTCCATTAGGGATGAGTTTTTTTCCCTGATGCGGTTATGACTCTGTTCAATGCAGATTGTGAAAGTGTTAAGCCCCAGAGCTCCTCCACCAGGAAAGTTGGTTAAGGCCAAGTTTAAAGAATCATGAGTCATGATATTATTTAGGTCACTTATTACTTCCCACATGGTAGAGTTTAACGTTGATCTTGGGTAATTTCTTAGCTTGTATCAGAATCTCAAGTAAGACCTCAGGCTGCTTATAGACTGTCTCCTAAGGCCTAACTCTAAGCTAATTTGGGCAGGAGAGGCCTGGTGTGGAAGATTGAACAGGCATTGATAAGTCCCTGCAATTGCATTGTCACTTATTTTGTCTGCTCTTTCTCTCAAAGCCTCAACTCCATACGTAAAAGAAGGAGGATGTTTAGAGCCCATTACTTGCAAGAGTGCTGGAGAGACAGGTCTTTTAAAGAGTTCCGCAATGAGGAGAAAGCAGCAGATAGTGTGTTATTTCTTCTTTGTATTGCACTACACTGATTTTTAAATTTACTTTGGAGTCAAAAGTCAAGTAAATTTAACTCTTAACCCATGCTACGCAGCATACTGAGAAATTGTGTTGATTAAGAACTGAAGACCGACCTTTGTGTAACTAACTAAAACAACACTGCCAGCGTACAACATATGTGAAGCATTACAGCCAACCACTGTGGGCGAGTGGGAGTTGACCCTATTTAGGGCAGGTGATATTTCTGCCAGATGCAGGTTAGATAAGAGTGGAGCCAATACACAGCCTTTGTTTAGTCCATTTCTTGTTGGGATTTTTTTAGCGATATCCATACCGTTTCCCAGGCTTTCCCATGTCCAGGTATCTGTATACAGCAATTGAATAACTCTTAGGAGGAGAGGAGGGATTCCTCAGCTCAACAACTTGGACCACAGGATGCTTCGCTACACAGCGCTTAGAGCTGAACGAAAGTCCACATAACACAGATGTAGATTTAGAGAGTAGCACCTTGCCTGTTCGATGAATAAGGCCAGCATCTGAATGTTGGTGGTCGTGCCAATTACCTTAATAAACCCCATCTGCTTCATCGGCAGAAACAAGCTTGTGTTGGCCCAATCTGTCAATTTGACAAGAAAACAGTTTCCTAAATATTTAGCCTCGCCATCCATTAAAGAAATGAACCTGTAACTGGAAGGTAGAGTAGTTTGACCTACTTTGTAAATTGGGGCTAGAATAGACCGGCCCCCAGCTATCTGGAATTTCCTGGTTAGTGGGGACATTATCATATAAGGTGACCAGATGTTTTGCCCAAAATTCAGGATTATGTTTAAATATCACCTGTGGAAAACTGTTAGGGCCAGGGGCACCGTTGCGGTGATTACTGGTAATTGTTTTCTCCACTTCTTCTAACAAGCCTACTTTTAGTGAGGCTTCTCTCTCTAGATTTAAGAACACTGTCAACATAGGTAGTAATTTAGCCCAAGCTAAAATTTGCAGTGTTTTATTTAGATATTTTTTTTATTTAATGAGTTCATGGATCATGTTTGATAATGTGTACTGTTTGCAGTTAAAGACCCTACTTATATTATTTAGATTTTATGGTGCAGGATTTGCTAATTACCAGTTTTTTGGAGCTGTCGGCTTTATCGTTTGCAGCTCTTGTCTGAATGTGATAGGTTTGATCAATGGAGTAGGTTCCTCAAATTTGTTCATTTTGAAGCCACCCTTCTGACATTGTATGCAGTTTCTGGTCATTTGCTTTGTGGTCTTTGAGTTTACCTAGAGGAGAGTGCTCCGAAAGAGGCTGATGGGTCTTACGACCATCCACAGAAACAATAAGTAGACATGGAAAAATACTGGGTTTGCAGGCATTTTGACGATGCATGTTCTTTCAGCCCTTTTTCATGTTGTTTGCTTGTTGTGGGTAAACCCACAAGGGGAATTTTTCAGCAGTGATGTGCCTTATGACCTTCTACATAGGTAGAAGACAGGATTTGAAGCAGCAGGGACAAAGATAACTGCACCACCAGAAAAGTCACCAAAGTGAACTGTATTGCCCACCTCAAGTAATCTGCTGCTCATAGATCACAATAATAATAAGACTAAATTATATGGGATGAGAGGCAATACATATTACCTTCTACATTAGCCAGCTTTTCAGACTGTGGTGGTATTGTGGTGGTAAGTTTGTTGAAATTCACCTTCTGTGTAACTTCTCTTCGTGTGTGTTTGAGTGTTTGTGTGTTCATGTTCAGCTTGTGCGTGTATGCATACTATAAGTGTATGCTTGTGTGCAAGTGCATTTGTTTATGGGTGTGTGTTTGGAGAGTTTGATTGTTGCCTTGGAAGTGTGATGTTATCTTCATCAGTCATTAGTTTGACATTGCTTACAGACATGAAGTTGCATTCTTTTGAGTATCTTTTGCCCCCTCATTGTAGGCACTGAGATTCTGGCTGTTGACTGGGTGGTACATCTTGCTCTTTGACCCTTGAAAACAGTCCCGTGGGATGTCCTCAATTTTAGGAAGACATTTTATCAGGATAAAATGTATTTTTTGTTGTCCAATCGGGAGCCTGTTGCTATTTGGAGTTCATGTTTGCAGTGGCTAGAGTGGGTTGTCAGTTATCTAAATTGGGTTACATGGTAAATTTGTGATTAGTCATTATGGATTGTATTAATCATTGTGCTGCTTGAAGTCAGAGATTCAGTCAAGTAAGGTGTAGGTTCTTGGAGAATGCTGTAAGCCAGGCACCAAGAGTATGATCCATGATCAATTGATTTTAAGAGGTTGTTAGTGAGTGTAGTAGGCTATGATCTCATGGGATTGATTCAGTGGCTTCAGTGGCAAGTAGCAGGGCTTAAGTCATGATAGCATCATACGTTTTTGGCTTACTGCAATTCATGTTTGTGTTGCTTGAATCTGTTAATAATTAGACAGGACTATTCATATATTTTATGTATTCATTTATTTTAATTAGTTATTTGAGGTTTTGCATGAACCGCATCATGATCAGGTGTTACAACTCTTTGCAAAGTGATAGAACATAAAAGTACATAATCAAATAGTTCCATAAAGAGTTGATTACATACATACACCCACACACAAAGAAATGCACAATGTGAATTGGAAATATTAGTAGATATTAAGATATATAGCTCTACGTTTTGAATGGAGATAACTAGTAAATGAGAAAGGATTCTCGTAGCCTGCACCTATCTGATTTCCTTCCCCACTCCCAAAGTCCTGCTGTACAGAATTATAGTGCCCTATGGTTTAGGGTGTGATTCCTCCAATTGTAGCTGCCTGTGGTTTCCCTGCACTAGCACTCGCAGCAGCACACATTCTTCTGATATAATATGCCTTCACCAAGGATCTGGCCTACTGTCTTTGTCATAATAAACATATATGTCAAGTCAAGTCAAAGAATTCTTTATTTCGGCCATTGAGGCCATAAAAGCACAAGTAAAAAGTACAGTACAATTCATGCATTTAAATTTCCCAAATATAAAGGGCATGTGCATTGCAATTTCAGCAATTCCGAATAAAAGTTATAAAATATAATAAATATATAAAAATACACATTTGTAACATTAAAATGTAAGAAAATGAGGTTAGAAGAAATTAGTGATCACAGAAATGGGTTGAAATGATTGAATTAGGCAATGCCTAGCTTTAAAATGGCTCGACGTGCACACCACATAGAAAATAAATATATGGAGACTGAGTACACAATAGGCATGCTAGTATCATATTTCAGTATCCTAAAGGCCTCTACACAGTGATTTGTTCCGAGGTTTTTACATAACTGTAGTAACCATCGGTGTCTCGCCTTCTTGTATGCTGGGCAAAAGAATAATACGTGCTGGTTCGACTCCGATATGTCATTGCCGACCGGAGAACCCTGAGTCGGAATGTCCCCCCAGTTGTTTGTAAAGGCACGTAGTGGCAATACTTCGTGCCTAAATTGAAGATAGAGCTTTTTGGCAAGTGCAGGCTGGATGACATCAAGGGCAGGTTCTAACCTATATTGCTCTTTAACCTCAAGGAAGGTTGCGGTCAATATACCAGTCGCAGGGCTCCTCTTTATCTGATTGAGTCTGTATTCCCTGAAAATCTTTGACAGGGCCTTCCTGGATATTGACAGGCAGCTTCCTTCAGCATTAGCCCATAGGTCGCCCAACCCCATTGCTTCTAGAGAATTCTTGATCTAGACCAGCCATTGGATTTTACTAGCTCCCTGTAAATGTAGCACTGCCTTCAGCTCTTCTCCAAAAACTGCTAATTCTGGGGTACTCCATAAACGTTGCCAATGTAAGAGGGGTCTAAGGGTAACTTCCTGTGCAATGGGCCAACCCCAAGATCCATTTGTAGTGGCGTAAGTGGTGTACTTTTTGGAAGACCTAAGAGTTGCCTAGCAAAGGAATTCTCATTTTTGGCTAGAGGGTCGGATGGCAGATGGCCCCAAATTTCTGCCCCATACAAGGCTGCCCCCCTAGCTTGAACTTTATAAATTTCCATCACTGGTCCAACCATTTTATGAGTGTACTTCCTGAGCATCTTTGCTAACCCTCCCATTGTCTGGATCAACTTTAGGCTGGCCTTCTTGATTTGTGCACTCCACTTTCTCAGTGAGTGTTAGTCCCAAGTATTCGAAGACAGTCACTTTCTCTAATGGTTTCCCATCTAACTGAGGATTTGGCCATGTGGTATTTCCTGCATTAAAAGCCATGTATTTAGTTTTCTGTGAGTTTATCTCTAAACCCCTGCTTTTACAGAATAAATTAAAAAAGTCTAAAGCCCTCTGTGTTCCCATAGGGGACTTAGATAGTAGGAGGGTGTCGTCGGCGAACATCAAGGCAGGTACATTGAGGTTCACCAGCCTAGGAGCATCTATGTCCCTCCCTGCAATCAAGGCCTCCACAAGGCTGTTAATAAATAAACAGCACCCTTGTCGTACCCCTCTATCTATAGATATGGGGTCAGTGAGCTCACCGTATTTCCCGTGCCTGATTTGGGCAAAATTACAGTCATGGAGCCATTTCATCTGATGGCAAAGATATGGAGGGGCCCCCATATCTAGTAGAATGGCCCACCATTTGTCCCTGGGGACCAGATCAAATGCCGATTTTAGGTCAACAAAGATCAAATAGAGGCTGCCACCCTCCAAAAACACTGTCTTCCAGTACAGTAGTTGCAGCCTAAGAATTTGATCTAATTTGGACATTCTGGCTCTAAAACCAGCCTGATAGGGGCTAAGTATAGTATACTCCGCCATCCAGCTCTCTAATCGACCCAACAGCACTCGTGCATATATCTTCTGGGTGACATCTAGAAGGCTGATTGGGCGATAGTTAGCGGGAAGGAGTGGTGAGCCCTTTTAATAAATTGGGATAATTTTCGCTCCCAACCAAGTCTTAGGAATCGACATTCCCTGCATGATAGCGTTAAACAGGGTCCATAAGTGTGGAGCCCAAATATTAGGCTCATTACGGAAGAAGTCCTCTGGGATCTTGTCTAGGCCCGGTGCATTAGAGTGGATTACCCTACTTAGGGCATTCATTATCTCTTTTAGAGGAATTGCTGTAGCATCAAAAAGGGGTGACTGCAGGTAGGGGCACTCATTTGTGGCCTGCCCTGCTTCTCTCTCTACCCTTGCGCATAAGGACTCAAAATGGGCCTTCCAAACCTCTGCCCCCAAGTTTGGTTCTATTGCCAATTTACCCTCTGTACAGCCAGTATTTACTATATTCCAAAAAGTCCTCATGTCCCTGGTGTATAAGGCACTTTTCAGGCTCTCCCATTTATCTCCCTCCCATTGTTTCTTTCCCACATTGATTATATTTTTGTGGGCTATCCGCTTGTCTTTTATTAGAAGTCTGTCTTTGGATTTAATAACTAGGGCTAAAGCTTGCTTAGCCTTACGACAATTGCTATTGTACCAAGGGTGACCCGGAGACTCCTTTTCCCTAGATCCTGTGTTGGGGAAAAAATACTTGCCAAATCAGATACTAGACCATGGTGGTTGTTCACAATTTCAATTAAGGCAGTGGGGGAATCTACAGTTCCACTAAGTTGATTTGCAACCTTAAAATATGGGATGACAGTTTGGTGGAGGGAGCCTAGCTTTTCCTGAGATTTGCAAAGTGCCCCCCATTTAACTATCCTCCTGCAACTAGTTAAAGTTAACCTGGGGCGGGAGGTTGACCTTTATGTGCATCCCTGGGGCACAGTGGTACCATCTCAAGAATCAAGGCATTGTGGTCACTATCATATCGGGGCACGATCTTAAAATCAGTTACCCGGTGCCAAGATTTAGTGTCCACCAAGATATAATCTATAATGGAAGAACTTCCCGGTCTGTTGTATATATACCTTAACAAGTTGGAACCAACTACAGCCTGCTGTTGTCCATGGCCCTGGCTTAAACTGATCATGCAGTGGCTATGCACTATGTGATTGGAGGAGCCTCTAAACCATTGAACTATTTGAGAGCTGATTGGTTTGCTAAGAGGATAAATAATGGGCAGCTTCACCAGAATGTTGTTAGAGCGCCCCTCACTCACTAAGGAAGGAGCTGTGCACCAGCACAGTTGATTGATTGCTGTTTTCAGGCCCGGAGTATGCCAACTGCTGCCCTCCAACCAGACTAGGGACTGAGTCTGGCTCAAGATTATTTTTGGAATTGCTGATTGACTGCGTGGAGAAGGAGAAATGACCTGTGTGCTGGGAAAGGAGTTGCTAGCTTGCACCCTACACACAACAGCCTGACTGGAATAGGCTTGTGAGCCATCTCTCTGAGAAACTTTAGGATTTGTCATGAGGCCAATATTGCCCCAGAGAAAAAGACAACCAGCAGCTGATGTGTAGGAGAAAGAATCATTATCAACTGCTTATACTGCCTGGGGGGATGGGGAGGATTTTTTCCTACTGTAAGTTTCCTGTGCCTCTGTTTGCCCATGACAAACAAATGCCACATGGAAACCAATGTGTGCCTCTCGTTGCCTCCATGGGGCATTGAGGACCAATGCAGTTTCATCTCCTGGATTGGAGAAATTAGAGGTGACTGCGTGAGATTTCACGGAATCGAACACCACAGACCACATTAAACTCTGATGAGTGGTCAGTGAACCTTCTAACTGTCCCTCTGCTCTGGGGTCTATGTTCTTGGAGCTCTGAGCCCCCAACACCAAGTGAACATTCCAACCGTACATTTTTCCTTATCATAATCAAAAGTACATGGATCCCCATGTACAGGTCGTGGAACCACGTTCCATTCGGTACATTATGGAATACCATAGACACTATGAGCTGTGCGATCCATGGAACACAACAGCGGGCATTGCCCCATTTATCATCACCTGTCCCCTCCCCTGAGCAGTATCACCAATCTGAGAGGTGCCACTGATTCAAACTGAGTGTGAGTATACAGAAACCTTGCAAGAATATGGCAATCCTTTGAAGTGATGAATGATCATTCAGTGAGTAGGAGGCTGTTGAGCTCTGTCTAGTGAGAACTAAGATTGAGCATTTCACTTTTGACTGTTGGGTCTGCAAATGTTCAAAACGTTGCCATAGACATATTGGTACAGTCTGTGGCTATGAAGAGCTATTATCTTTACAAAGGATAGCCTTCCATGGACATTCCGTCATTAATGGATATGGGAATGTTTTACTGGATTTTGAGGGTCCAGCCTACTGCACCCCCTACAATGAACCTTGGAGTCCTAAAGTGGAGTAAATGAAAATTCAATTTGGGGTCCAATAGTATGGAGGTACATGGAGACCTCTGATTGCCACACTGGAGACAAGTCATCTCTGGTTGCCCTTGGACCTCCAAACTAGGTCTCACAGTAATCAATATATATTCATTTTTAGTGGAGTCCTCATCTATCTTTCTGAGGGCTTCCTTTCTGCTTCCTTCTCAGTTTAGTTGATTTATAGACATATTAGTGACTATTGCTTAACCTGACTCACCAGTACCGCTTTTTTTATCCATCTGGAACTGAGAATGGGAGTCCACATTCATCCCAATGAGCTTCCATTCATCGACTAAAATATATGAAGTAGAGTGCTACCCCTTCACATTGTGCTCTGGTGCGTGTTCTGGGTTATGAAGGATTTTTAAATGCAATTACATACCCATGCAAATCCAGGCTCCATATGTAACCATAGTCTCTGGGTATATTCTATTCTATTCAATGAATCTCCCTTTTGACTGTTACCTTTGGCTCTCTGGCCATGTTGCTCTGAGTAGTGCATTTGACTGCTCTCGCTGCATCCAATAGGTACCTGGAATGTATTTCATATTGGTAGAAATACATTCCCTGCAATGATTCAATCAGTGTATTGGATCTTTGAATATGATTTGTGTATATATGACTTGAAGATCACGGGCTCTGTTTGACATTATGCTCCTATTATATGAAAAAACAGTTCAACAAATCCTATTCGTGCTGCAATGCGCTCACCCATCAACATACTCTTTGATCCATTCATTCACTCCCTCATTTATCAATCCTGGCGCACTCATCAACATACTCCTTCACCGTCCATGCGCTCGCTACTTTATAAATCTATGTAATAACTCAAACAATAACATACCAAAACACTTATTCATTCATGCAGCCATCTATCCTTGCACTTCCTCACCCATTCATCCATTCATGACCATACACCAGCTATTCTTTCTTCCGACCATTGGCTCATTCTTTCCTTCACCGAATCACCCATCCGCATAACAACATACACAAACTCACCGAACAATGGAGAAGCACTTTCAGTTATATATAAACAAAACAGTTGCATTGCCTTTTTTCAGTGGCTGCTCGCAATAGGATGTAAGGTTTTCATTTTCTGTCTATCCCTCCACCATCCTTCTTTATCTAAATAACAGACTAAAATGTCCACCACACAAATTACTTTCATATTTCACTATACTAATTCAGCACTAATCCTTTCTGGCCTCCGAAGTAGCATACTGCTCGTCGAAAAAGCGATTCAACACCCCATCAAGAGCAGCAAGCACTATATCAATGCAAACCTTTTTCCCTCTTCTATCCCTTCACTATCCTTCTCAATCCAAATACCTGACTAACATATACACCTCTCAACTCAGTTTCATAATTCACTATGCTAATTTACCACTAATTTTTTATGGGTTCCAGAGTAGCGGGCTATTTGCCGAAAAAGTGCTTTGACGCCTCGTCAGGGACAGTAAGCGCTATATAAATGCAATTACAATACAATACAATTCAATACAAGGTCAGCTGGGATCAGATATGATTATGGCCCAGCCTCTAACGTCATTCCATGTCGATGCTGAATGAGATTCTCAGCTAATTTCTTGGCCTCAATTTTTTTATTTGGTTTTATGGTATATATGACAAATACAAACAAAGCAATAAAATAAGACAACAGAAAAATAACATTAAAAAAGAGAGCCTTATTAACGCGAACAACATAAATGCATTGCATCAAAACCCCACAACCCACAGGCAGGGCGCAGAATCATATGCCTTATGTCACAACTCATGTTTTTTATGAGTCAAAGCTCATCATTGGTTGACTCCAGAGATGCTAATGGCATCAGGAACCCACCTCTAGTCCCTTAGAAGTCAAGTGCACTTAGGCTGGAGCTCCGCTTTGCCTAGGCATCATTTGTGGTTCGATGGTTTATCCCCTTTTAAAACAAGCCACCTCTCACTTATTGTTTTAGGTTTCATCTATGCCTGATTTTTATTTCCATGCTTGTTACGCTGTTTTGCATATTTTTGACTCATTGGTGGCTGGATCAAGCAGAATGGAATGGTAAAAACTGATGACTGCACCGAGGTAATTTCGGCTCCACGCACTGCCCCTCCCCCACACACGAATCTAGCGTGACTATTGCAAGCAAGACATACTCTTGCATACACTTTCCCATTAAAAAAAGACTGATGAAATGTGTACTATTGCCTAATACATATAATTTTCACAAAAAGGACGTGCGCTATGCTTGAGAAAAATTGCAGCTTCTCCCAAACCTGTACAGCGCCACCATAGTTAAAACGTTAATCACTGCACGTGTTCTGTGATGCCGCTTCAACCTAGTAATTACAGGAAAGGAACTTCTTGCACGCAACCTACCTTGAAAAAACAAACATTACTCTTGTCCCCTGGAGCCCGGAAACCGTCCTCAGACTCCCCTCTGCCTTCTGCTTTGGCCACAGATCATTAGTGTCGTTAATGTACTTTCAAAACCTGTTTGGAAATGGTGACAAGTCCAATTTGTTACTGACAGGCAGGTAGGGACTTCTCAGAGATGGCACTGGCCTGCTCCCGGGACTGTCTTCTGTCTTCTATGGCTCTGCGCCACAGCACTTCCTGCTCTTTACTACTTCCTTCATGTTCAGAATAATCTGAAATTGCAGTTAATTTAGAATTAAAACACAAGATAGTAATAAATACGTTTATTATTCGCCCTTTTCAAATGCGTCTGATCTTCCAAAGATTATCGGCCGGCTGGGTGTGTGCTTCAGTCCCAGGACTCCCAGGGAGAGGGCTGCTGCGGTTTGATACAAGAGAGTGACACAGGAAGACCTGAACAGCAGGGAAGTAATTAGCTGCGGATGAAATAAAAACAGGAACTACTGCGGAATAGGGGAGGAGATGATTAATGCTGATAGTGTCCAGTCGGTGGTGAAAATCTAACATAGTGGGGCGCAATGCCTTTAGAGTCATTCTTTTGCCATATATCCTCAAGGCACTGGAACACCTCGGGTAGAAAGAGATGTCAGATACCAGCTTTGGCCATGTGGTGTCCATTTGGGAGATAAACGGTGAAAGGCGTATTGTTGGGTGAGATACCTGGCCCTCCTCAAACTAAAAATCAAATATTGGCTAAAAAGCAAATGTATTTTTGGGAATCCAAAAGTTCACATTGCCATAGTTGACCCTTACAATATTTGTGGATTGTGAATGCGCAGAACTCTGTGGCTCACAATGAAGCTAGTGAGTGGATGAAATGGTGTGAGCCATTGCCACGTGCTGTATGCTATAGAGGGCAGCCATAGGGGCATATCAGCAACGAGGCGATATAAAATTCTCGCCACTTTTGCGTCTGCTTTCGGGCGAAAAGCGGCGATAATTTTCTCGCCTAATTAGCAAGGTCACGCTGTCGCGTGAAACCTTGCATTAGCGCCCATATTCTTAATGCTCAGCTTTGCATCTCTAATGAGATGCAAAGTGGGCGTTCCTGACCTGACATGACTGGAGAAATGTCGCTAGGCGACATTTCTCCTATCATCAAGCCCCACGCTATGAAGCATAGCAATAACCCCTGTTATCGCTACTTTCCTTACGCCTGCTTCAGGACTGACTTAGCCATGATATCATATGGAGGGTGGATATCATGGCTAAGTATGTGAGGCCCTATCATCAAGCTAACGCCAAACTTTGTGAGATTATCGCTGGGTTTCCAGCGATAATCTCATGTTTGGCAGTTAGCGCTAGGATTTTTATAGCTTTTGAGATAAGCGTTGCTAAAAGCACGCTATCTCAGCGATAAAAATCCATGTTAGCCGGCGATAATTATCCTAGCGCTAAGTGTGCTTACTGATAATTATCGCCGGTTGTTGCTGATATGCTCCATAGAAACAGACTAAAGGATGAAGAAGGCTGTCTTTTCGTCATACTCCCCTGAGTGTAAACCAATTCGGCACCAATGAGTTAGGGCACGAGCTGCAGGCTGCACAGCTTGCAAATATGGAGCAGTGTTTGCCAGTATTTTCCCAAGGTCAGAGGTCCAGAGCAAATGCTCTAAATCCCGGACTCACCGAGTTAATGCATGTGCATTATGAGACGCACAAACTGCAAATCTTTGGAAATGAGCTAGCAGACATGTTCGGCACGTGTGCAGTGTTCAGGGTGCAGCCACTCATGTTTTGCTGCTAGCAACAAGTCCTCAGGTGAGCCATTTTGTACTTGTCTATATAACAATGAAAGTCCCTCACCATATGTAACAGGTGACCCATACTACCAATTGCCCATATTCTCAGAAGTGCCCCCTTGTATTTTGTTCTTTTTGGCTAAGCTTGTGTGACCATTATTTAATTCATATTGAACCCAGAGATGCCCCCAATCACTGTTGACCCACTGTAAACCCCAATCCACTCCATATGCTGAGATTCAGGCACCCTACCTGACCTCCATCGATATTCGAGTGATCCAAGGACGGGCCTCCCTTGGCAGGTGTCTTGGAAGCACTTTAGTCTCACACCACTCATACCTAAACACCTATTATCTTTTTCACAATATGCCACAAAATCAAAGTGGCCCCACCACCTTTGAGGTGATTACTTGAGGGTTAATCTATGCAGGCCTCTCCTTGGAAGAACTTTCTAAAGGGTTCCCTTTGCTACGGGATACCTCACCACCATGCATGTCCTCCACAATGACAACTTCATAAACATTCTTGACCTCACCGAGGCATGGTTCACAAACATTTGCATGCTATGTAATGTAACTCTCTCCAGATCCAACTTTCTCCTCTGGAAAAACAAGAACACAAGCAGACAGAGGCTTCGCACTTACCCATCATGTGTCACTTATCCTCAAGGAAGGTCATGCCCATCATACAACTCATTTGAATGCCTGCTTGTGAAAAGTATTATTACCAACTTTTTTAATTTGCTGAAGCCAAGTTATTGAGAGTCCACTGTCATGGGCTAGACAGTCTTCAATAACAGAGCAGTTCTATGAAGCGTAAGTATTTATCCAAACCAACTGCCAAAATAACAAGCATTTGCAATGGAATCGGTCTCGCCTTTGGAACCATATATGTATTTAGCTATGCAGCACATTAGCCAGGGTGCTGAAACACCTACTGTGGTTTCACATGGAGGTAAAGTAAGCACCAAACTGCTGAACAGGCCAGGTATGGAAATACATGGAGAAAAATATTGCCTATCAGCAGGAAATTGTATTGTCCAAAGCTCTGTTTTTAACATAAAATAAACCCCTTCGGTGGTCATATCACTGAAAATACAAGATTTGAAAAAAATATTATTGTCGACGGAGGTTCGCTGACACAAGTTTCTATGGCCTGGAGTCTAGGGAATGCTTTACTAGCCTCTGCTGGTCGTTTTCTATCATAAAAGTTAAATAGAGGCATTTGTCAGAAAAATAAAAAAAGAAAGTCCCTGAAGCAGAAAGCAAATCTGGTAATTTACTGACCTCTACTGATCGTTTTCTATCAAGACAGTTAATTAGAGGCAGTTAAACAAAAAGAAAGCAGTTCTGGTATTTTACTGACCTCTACTGGTCGTTTTCTATCAAGACAGTTAAATAGAGGCAGTTGAACAGAAATAAAGTCCCTAAGCAAAGGCGGAAGCAGACAAGTCCTAGGTCCGATCTCCAGATCCCACAAAGTACATACAATGGATCTTCCAGACAGCACAAGCGCTGTCTAAGGTCGACCTAAAAAGGGTGCTAATTTAAGTGTCCTCTTCATAACCCAATACTAACGTAGAAAAGTATTTAGGCGGTTGGGTGGGAGCCTCAATAGCCATCTACAAAAATTATTTTCTCTGCTTCCAAGTTCTGTTCAAGTCAATATCTCCAGATGACCACCACATAGGTCAGCACTTAAATACATTCAGAATTGTATATTTCTAAATTACAGAGGATCGGTTTGTCACCAATCTTCTGGGCAAAACTTACTAGGGCACGCGATCTTCAGCTCAACCTACCTGGAACTCCACAGAGGGGTGCTGGTGGCCCCAGGCGCTTCAGTCCAGCCGCCGTGAGGGCAACGGCCAACATCCAAACTTCCCGGTCTTTCCAGCCATGAGGGGAAATGTGTTTAGAGACAGGGACTACACGTCCCAGCAACCTTTGCCAGGTGCCTCCTCCTGATGCTATGCACCACACTGGGAGGCAGTACTTTAGCGCCCTCAGCCTCCCGCAGCGTGGGACATTATCTTCAGCTCAACCTACCTGGAACTGCACAGGGGGGTGCTGGTGGCCCCAGGCGCATCCGGCCAGCCGCCGTGAGGGCAATGGCCAACATCTAAACTTCCCAGTCTTTCCAGCCGTGAGGGGAACAGCATTTAGAGACAGGGACTACACATTCCAGCAACCTTTGCCAGGCGCCTCCTCCTGACGCTGCGCACCACACCGGGAGGCAGTACTTTAGCGCCCTCAGCCTCCCGCAGCACGGGAGGCGCGCAGGCAAAGGGCGGGCCCGTCCTTGCCCGTCACAGACCAACAGAGGCCGGGCTGGGCCCCAGCTCTGAAATCCATGCCCCAAGGTATTGAGACTTTGAAACCCTTGTTAAAGGTTTAATAACGCCTAAGGATTGGAACTTCATAGACATCTGATATAATTTTGGTTGGGTTCAGGACTTCTGCCTCACAGTTATACTCCCTTAAGGGAGTCTGCCTGAAAGGTCTTAAGTTTGCCAGCAGCTTTGGCAAACACTCATTTTTATCCTCACTGTTTTGCTTTTTTTGTTTTTATCTTTGCTCTACCGATAACTTATTTTTTATTTTATTTTATTTTAAAGGTTTTATATAGCGTTGGATAGACCCGGAGGTATCAGAGCGCTTTACATGAGTATCAAACCACAGTTGCAGGTTACATCGTTATAAAGGTTACACAGTTATAAGAGCATGGCAAAATAGTTATATGTAAGGTCGAAACAAACAATAAGGACATATACATAAGGGAAAAAGCAGGCAAGGGGAGAGATTCAGTGGGGGGTAGGAGCAGGGGAAGTAGACAGAGAACGAATGAGGGAAAGAGGAAGGGAGGGTGAGAGACACAGCATGGAAAGAGGAGGGGGGGTGACAGGGACACACACCGGTAGACAAGTCATAGCTGCGTCCAAAGTCCAGTAAGCTGTGATCCCAGGGGAAGTGGTTCATTTCCCCATCTCTGTAGTGAGAGGTTCCCTTTACACAGTGGACTCTCTCAGAGGGGTCTCTGAGACTCCAAGACCTACACACTGGATCCTTCCCCAAAAAGGGGAGAGGGAGTGCTTTGGCAAGGAGGGCCATACCATACCTCAACTGTGAGTGGCTCCCCTGGCGCTGTGGACTCTCTCAGCGGGTTCGCTAAGACTCCAGAGTATAAATATTGGATCTTTCCCCAACAAGGGGAGAAGGAGGGCGTAGTAAAAGGGCACAAAGGACAGGGGGCTAGGCAGTGTAGCAGGCAAGGGGAGAGATTATGGGGAGAGGGGATAGGAGCAAAGGAAGTAGACAAAGAAAGAAAGAGTACTATGAATTATGAACGCTTTACATGAGGAGAGTTGCGTATCTTACAAATTCTACATTGTTACATCAGGCACAACAGTTACAAGTTATATTTTTTAGAAAAATGGCATGTAGAGGGGTAAGGGGTAAAGTAAAAGGGTGAGGGGAGGGAGAATTTAACGGAGCATAGGCAAAAGGATAGACAAAGCAAGCCGGTGGAGAGGAATTCTGGGGAGAGAGGAAGGGAAAGGAGAGGTAGCCAAGGGATGAAGGAGGGAAGCGGACGTGGAGGGGGTAGGGGAAACAGCGTGGTGAACAAGGAGAGTAACTGTGTTTGAACGTCCGGTAGGTTGGGGCAGGGATCATTTTTCAGTCCTCAGTTTTGTGTGATTCCCAAATTCATGGTTGACTCTCTCAGCGGTGAAACTCCATGGCATAAGAATGCTGGATCCCTCCCCAACAAGGGGAGAGGAGTGCTTTGGTCACGGCCACACTCTGAGGTATGAAGGAGGGAAGAGGTGGGGGAGAGGGAGGGAAAACCCAGCAGGGACTCAGTTTCTGACGTCCGGCAGGGTAGAAGACGGTTCCCATTGTAAGGGGATCGGTGACCCAGGGACTGGCACAGGGGCTCTTACCCAGTCTCTCATACCGCGGGTCTGTACTGTGATCACTTAAAAAGTACTGGGTTCTTTTTTCTTTTTTTGAGCTTTGTCATTTGTTCGTGACATGCTCAATTAGGGGAAGAGAAAATAATGTCCACTCAGAACAAGAAACCAGCTAGTACAGGAGAGCACTCTCACCAGTCTCTACTTAGTTACCTTACTGGAGCTGTAGGCGCCATAGAACGGCAGATTAACACGGTCGAGGAGGCCTTGAAACCTGGGGTTGATGACAATAACTCAGCGAAAGTGAGCTCCGAAGTAGTTGAGGAGCAGAGAAGTAATCTGGGTACTAATGGCTGTGTGGTGAATATTTCCGACCATCTGTCGGGTAGCAAGCAGGAACTAGAAGCGCAGCACCAGCCGCCAAATAAGCGTGGCAGGAATCCGAGTAATTGTCCTAGTGTCTGCCCGAATACTAACAGGGGGGAAGCTATAGACTCTATTGCAGCAGAGAGGCTTTCCCCTAAAACCAAGAAAAGGGCTCTGAAAAGGACAAAGTCAATACCAGTAACTAAATCTGAAAACTGGGAAAAAACATTAATTAATACCAATTCACGCACGCAAGTTGAGGTAGAAAAACTAAAAATTAAATTGGATGCTCTAGATATATTGATCAGAGACAGCCTAGGTAACCTGATAACTAGAATATGCTTAGATATCGTACAGCTTTCAGTATCAGGTAGAATGAATTTGGTTGACCACACCACTAAAGATGACCATTTAGATATCAGCTCACATACAACATACTGGTCCTGCTAGTACTAGCTTTAAGGCTCCTATAATTGCCCCCCTCAAATAACTCAAAATACATTAGCTGCTAACTCATCGGTACGCTTAGCTACTAGCGCTCCGGCCCTGCTGAAGTCAGCAATAACTCCTTCTTTAACAAATCCAAGCAATGCGAAACAGAATCCGGGGGTAAACCATGTTACATGTTTAGACTTACCACCAGCGGTTACACCTACTGTAGTGATTCTAGTTTATTGGATGATGAGATGGGAGAATCATGGGTGAATCTAAGGAATAAGTCCTTACAGTGGCTGGGTCATAGGTCAGGCCTAACTGGAAAATTATTTGATGAGTTCAAAATGGCTAGAAGGGTGGGCTGGTTAGGGAGAGGGCCAAAAAATTATCAAGGGGACTGCATTGTGCTGAGATTTAAAACGCCAAATTTTGTGAGATTAATTTTTAATAGAGTTGGAGATAACATTACGGGAAACTCACAGATCAGGGCCGTCCCCCTAGGATATTTTTATCAACCCCCACAACGGAATCCACCTAGGCTAAACTGGGAGAACTCTATGCCGTCTAACAGGAGCCAGTTTAATATTTCCACCCAAAATCGCTTTGACAGACTTAACAAGCTTGAAGAAATTGACTGACTGAGTTTTGGGGACTCTATTGAAGCTGCTATTATTAGCCCATTTGATAGTGTCCGCTATAGGGGCCCCTTATTAGTCAGTCCCAGTCGGGTTAGAACAGCACAACCACCCCAAGAAACACCAGCCAACACAGCGGTCATTCACGGAGAGAAGCGGGATGATTTTGTGTACACTTCCATCCTCCACAATGAAATTATCCCCACTTTTGGCGTGGGTACTGGTGGTAATTTGGGCACTAATGCAAAGGATACCAAATGTCAGATCATGTTTTGGAATGTGGCTGGTCTGAAAACAAAAGTGACTAATATTGTGTGGGTGGAGTATGTAAGCAAATATGAGATATTTGGTTTACAAGAGACCTGGGCTGAGAAACCAATCCATCTGCTTGGTTATAAAACATTGCACACCCCAGCAATCAGTTCGATACATGGCAGAGCGAAAGGGGGTCTTTGTACTTACATCTCCAATTATTTGAAAACTAGGAAAGTTGAGATGGTGGTTAACAATAGCTATTATCATATTATTAGGATGCATGTGGATAAGGCTTCTTGTGTGATTATTTTTAATTTTTATAATATTGCCCCTTCTGAAATGGTGGAGGAGGTATTGGGAAACGTATGCAGAGATGTGAAAGACTTACTTAATTGGATTACCAAGGATGTTTTTGTTATTTGGGGAGGCGACTTTAATTGTTCCCTATGTAACAAGGGAGACAGGGGAGTGTGTGGGATAAGTTTTGGAAAAGATGCTAGTTTCCCGCACTTCTCACACTCATTGCAGGGGGATCTCCTGAATGACATTATATTCTCTTGTGATATGGGGTTTGCAAATAGTCTATGTTTACCTGAGGCCCCTTTTAGCCCAACTTTTAATGGTAGAGGTGTCTTTTCAACCATTATTACATCTTGATATTCTGTAGACACTCAACCTGTGTTTGGAATTTTATTACTTATGATATCGCTTTAAGCGATCATTTTCCGTTAAGTGTTGATATTCTGGTGCTTAATCAAGACTTTAATAGGAAAAAAAGATCCACACAATTCCTGAATAATATCACCTTGAGCAGACAAAATGGATATGCATTGAAGTGGACGAAAGTGATACCAGAGGAATTTCTCTCTAAATTACTGATGACGTGTAAAAATAGTTTTCGTGTCTGCTTAGATGAACACTCTTCTCATTCAGTAATTATAGAGAACTTTATCGCTATTTCAGCCCAAATCAAAAATTATCTTTGGGTAAATGCTAAAAGACGCAGCAATAACAGTGAAGGATGGTTTGATTCTAACTGTACTAAGGCCTGCTCTAGACTTAAACACGCCTTAAAAGCTAGAGTTAAGGACCAAGACCTCATTAGAGAAGCCAGAAGGAACTACAAGAGGGCACTAACAAAAAGAAAGGATGAATTAAAAGAGGAAGCGTGGACTGCCCTGCATGAGGCCTCGACGAACCGCGATCCCATTGCCTTTTGGAAGGCGGTTAATGCGCCTTTCCTTATTGACAAGGCCAAAGCAGTTATTGAGATTGCCATCTTGGAGGAGGAGTGGGTATCATATTAATCTAAGCTCTACACTAATCAATCACCAGATGATCAAGTGCTGCTGGAGATAGAGGTAGATTTAGAGCTTTTATCCTCTCCAAATAATTTTAGAATGGACTTCACTTTGAGTGAGGCCAATTCAGCTATTATGGCCAGCATGGGCGGCAAGGCAACAGGCCCGGATGGTGTCCCGGTTGACTTGTTTAAAAATAATGTGACAATATGGGGACCACTGCTTACTCAACTTTTTAATGCATGCTGTTCAACGGGGCTGCTTAAGACATGGTATGAATCCATTATCGTTCCTATTTTTAAAAAGGGCGATAGAACAAGTCCAGCTTGCTATCGCCCAATATCTTTATTGGATTCTACTGTTAAAATAATAGGTTGTGTGGTCTTAAACAGACTTCAAACGTGGATGGAGGAGCAATCAATTATCAGTAATCTCCAGTATGGCTTCTGCAAAGGTTTGGGCACCATTGATCAGGGCCTAAACCTCCACATTCCTTTAGACAAATATACGAAAGCTAAAAGGGAAAGGCTGTTTTTAACTTTTGTTGATTTGACATCAGCATTCGATTGCGTCGTTCACGAAAAACTTTGGGCAATTATGGAAAGGCTGGGGGTGGATGATCATATAGTTTCCTTCTTTAAGCAGCTCTAATCAGGGGCGAGAGCGAGGGTCCGTTTTGGACAGAATGGGGATTGTACCAGGGACTTTCAAATATCGAGAGGAGTGCAGCAGGCCTGCGTCCTTGCTCCATTCCTGCTTACTTTATATATCAATGGTTTAGAAGGTACTTTACTCAAGGAGTGCAGGGATCTGCCTTCTGCTTCTGCCCGCCCTATCCCTGCACTCCTGTATGCAGACGATGCGGTTTTGTTGGCCCGCACGCCCATTGGTCTGCAAAGGGTCGTAACATTCTTTTCACAATTTATGACTAACTTGGGCCTGACAATTAACTGCTCTAAAATGTTCTCGATGAGATGTGGGCCTGGGGCAAACAAAAAGAAAAATCTAATTTTTATTAACTCGAAGGCTTTAGAGAATTCTAACACATTTTCCTACCTAGGAATTCTGTTTGATCAGTCTGGCTCCTGGAGCAGTGCAATTAAGACTAGAAGGCTCCTGTTTTGTAATTCATTGATGGCATTAACGAATTTTAGCAGGAAAATGGGTAGACGTTTGCCAAGGGAATTATTATGCATTTATAGGGCAACATGTGTAGTGATTGCTACTTATTGCGCAGGCAAATGGGGGTATGCTAATGTTAACTCGTTACAAGTGGCTGAAAATATTTTCCTAAGGTATCTTCTGGCAGTACCGGACAGCACGTCTACACTCATTTGTCATACCGAACTTGGTTTGCCTTACCTTGAGGACGTGATTAAAATACAAACTGTCCTTTTGTGGCACAGGGTCTGGACCACCGAAGAATCTGCATTTAATCGCCTAATTTTAAAGGACGCATTGGGTATTGATGGGGTTAACAAGATAAGATGGCTATGCTATGTTAAGATGTTTTTAACTCAAATAGGTCATAAGGAATATTTTAATGATCCTCTTTCTATGTGTCAGGTACCCAGAAAGGACTTGAAATATTTATGTATGTCACATTTGAGTGAACTCAGAATTACTAGTGAAAGGACTAAATCCACGGTGGTGGCACATCACCTTACATTGATCACTGTTAATATACAGCCTTACATTCTGTTAACTACCAAGGACTTTGACTTCCTGCTAACGCGCCTCAGACTTAACATCTTGCATAGAACCCTGAGCTTCCCCGAGGTAAACGACTGGTCAAGATAACTTTGTAATTGCCCCTGTGATGATATATCAGCGCAGTCATCTATACATATCTTGTTTTTCTGTACATTTTATTCCATAGCTAGAAAAAGATGGATAGTCCCAGTATTAAAGAGAACGGAACTGAGACACTGAAGCCCGGCATTCTTGGTGTTACAGAATTTTGATAATGTATTTACTGTTGCTTCTGTTACTGCCTTTTTAAAAACTATTTTTAAATTTCGTAAATCAATTTTGATATGAATTCTTCTTTATTTATTTTTAGCTGTATTTATCTTTTCTATTTTAATTATGGAAGTTGTCTGTGATTTATAAATTGTACTTTTATGGTTATTTGCTCTATATAATAACCAAATAAAGTTCTTTGAATTGAATACTAGGGCACGTACAGACTTAATATATTTCACACACCTGGCAGGAGGAGACGGTGCCCATAGGCTAGAGGAATCAAAGGTAATACCTAGATATGGGAAGCCACACAGCCTTACCTTTGATGAATATCTTAACTTTGATAGTTCTATCCCTAATGTTAGGTCTGCCACAGACCATGTACTAGGTTTTGCTAAAGTTGGCTTCTATGTCTAAATGGTTCCCCGAATGCAACAAAAGATGCAATCAAGGCTTTAAGTCTGTTCATTTTTCTGGATATTAAGACAGTGTCATCGGCATATATGAAAACAGGGACAGGTCTGCATTTTACCATAGGCACGTCCTTGCAGTGTGTGTGTGAATAAAAAAGTGTTGAGCCTATTAATATACAATAAAAACAATACTGGTCACGAGAACACACCACTGGCGAATGCCCATCCTGTGTGCAAATGAAATAGAGCACTACCCCTGGTGGGAGCTGTGATATTTCTGTATAAAATGTGTAAAAAAAGCAAGTAGAGCCTTGTCCATCTCCAGTATCGGCTCGTGGTGGGAGTGCTGCGGGGTGGTGGAGTGGGGTGGGGGAGAAGCAGGGTGGGGGGTAGTAAACTACGGTATATGGACTAACGGAGGTAAGTAAACAAATAAATACATAAAACTAATTTAGTTGCGGGCGCTGCATCGCATTTGGCAATGCAGCGCGCGCGATGACATTTGTTTTATTTATTTATTTGTTTACTTACCTCTGTTCGGCCGTAAGCTGTAGTTTACTACCCCCCACCCTGCTCCTCCCCCACCCCGCCTCACCGCCCCACAGCACTCCTACCACGAGCCGCTACTGTCCATCTCCATGTTTTACACCCATAGTGTCCGAGGGTGAATAGAATGGAGTCTTATGAAATTCTACTGAAGATTCAGGGATTGGAGTTCTAGAACCAAGTTTTGCATTAAAATGTCCCCCATAAGTATGTTACAAAGGATTAGACAAGCCAGGACTCATTCTTTATGTACTGCAAGAACATTAAGGAGTAGGTCTTCATTGCACTACTTATTTAGTGAATATACATCATTATAAAAGTTTAACATAAAAAAGTTCAAATTTCTGGACCAAACAGCCCAGAAAACCTGAATTCCTGAGTTTGGAAAGAGGACAGCAGTGACTTTTCATTTTAGAGATACCTTAAATAGGGAAGTAGCTAGACAAACCCTCTTGTTGTGTCCGAGGAGGAAGGAGTGGCAGGCGGCAGAAACTGAAGTACTCGTCCCGTGTGATGTAGTATTTTATCCAGGTTCCTTGCAATAATATGATGTCATGCTTGTTGGTAAACGTTAACCAATTCTTGTTCCCCATTTTTGAGGCTATATTTCAGAAGAGCAAATTCACAACAAGTTGCTTAGTGGCATTGCAGGATGGAGTAGACCCTTCCTTATTACTATAGCTCTGTGAAATAGACTTGCCCAGAGGGTGGTTTGACTCTTCTGGAATGGACCTAGTGTGTTGCTCAGGCTGGCTTACCCCCAGCACTTGTTAATCCAGTTGACTCAGATCACACAGTAAAGTGAAATGATTAGAGGTGGTAAAAGATCTAGATATGAAAGAAAAGATGTGGGACCTAGCGCCTGAAGATGGGGCTGTGTTTGATGTTTGAAGGTGGATGTAAAAGTAGACCAAGGGTAGTACAAGAACTTGAGCTCCCATTAAGTACCACAAATAGTCATGAGGGAGGATTTTCTGGGCCATCCTCGGAGACTTAAAATGAATCACTATGTACTGTTCCTATAAATAAGATGTTTTCATAATCAGCAATTTTGAAATGAGAATTCCTTGTAAGCCAATGATACACTATTATTTAACTAGGACGCTGATTCATCATTATTGGGTGAAGAGACAAGCACATTATCAAGGATCACCACATATTGGCAGGCATCTGGGGGGGAGATCGTTAACCCTGGGGACCCCATTAGTCCATTTGCCCCCAATGGCTGATGTCCTCAGCAATCTTCTGACAGATACAGGTATGCATTCCTTATTAACTGAGAGCTATGCTCCCTCAATGACTACAGAGGGGTGAGGCTGATGGCCAGAGCAAGGACAGGCATGCAGAGGGCAAACCAAAAGTTTGCTGGAGCCCGTCTTAACCTGTATATGGTTTGCCTTAGCAACAGGCTAAGCATCAGCTGAAGAAAGGATAATAGGAAAGTAGGGAGGCCGTACCCCACCTCCTTGAAGTTCAACATTACTTCTTATGGGATTGTGCTCTAGATTCTTATTGCTCCCTCTATATTACCTAAGCAACCCACCAAAGGGCTTAAGCAGCACTCAGATACACATTTAAATTTCATAAATAAGGTGTTTCAACACAAATCCCCTCTTCCCTCCTGCCATCCATCATAGGCAGATCCACACTAATGTCCTTGAGGACATTGTTGGATTTATTACAGTTTTTACAGTTGTGGGGTTCTGGGCCCTTCACCCTCTTCTTTTATGCCAGACTCACTCCTAAAAGGCGAATCTGGATCCACAGTCACCTGGTTCATCTCAGATGCAGGTTTGGAGTTGTTCTCCACCCGATAAGGCTCGCTCTGGCCTCCCCCGAATTAGTTGGCTTCTGACCATTACTGTACAGAGATAAGCATCTCTCTGCAAGGTCTATTTCTGTTGAAATCACACCCACCGCTGTCGCCAGAAAATTGTCTAATGTGGAGCCTTCAGATTCTGTAGTGGGTTGAGAGTTGCAGATTTTCTGCTTCCCCATACTTGCTTGCTTAGCCTGACGGAACCAAGAAGAAAAAGGCCCAAGAAAGAGTGTAGGAGGGGCCAGCACTTGTAGTATCAATGTCTGAGTGCCATGAAGTACTATCAAGTAGAGTCGTCAAATACTAGCAAAAGTTGCATGAGAAGGTGCATGAGAAAAGACTCAAAGGGGATCATTTTTCTCCTCCCTCCACCTCCTATACAGATGCCACTGCCACCACCTTTTTTTTAATGAGACACGCTGTTGCTACTTTTTGGCACATGCACACAACACTCCGCATCTTGCACTCTGCACTCTGAGTAATTACAGTGAGAAATCACTGTAATTCCATGTAAAGCTGACTTCAAGGGGTCAGAAAGCCTGGGGCTTTGGCAAGTCTGGCAAGTTTTGGCAGGTTATAGCAGGCTGATTGTAGCAGATGAGCTGGGAGCAGTGAGCAGGCAAAAGGATGGCAAGCAGATCAGCTGTTACCTGAAGCAGAGAGACAAGTAACCTATGTCTGAATCTCACATGCCTGCCGCAAATCTTTCACCCCTGGATTCCTAGAGAAGGGGACTCAGTGGTGCAGAAAACAAAGACCTGTGTACCTGCTTCTGAGTATAGGACCTTATAAGAAAATCCAGGAGTAGGAGGGTGTAAAAATGCCCTTTGTGTGAAGGAGCTTCAAGAAAAGTTCTTGTGTAGACTCCTTCAGACTGAGTGCAGGGAGGGAATAATAAAATAATGACTTAATGAAGCTGTGACCAAGGGGTTCCCAGAGGGGATTCCCCCCTAGGAATGCCTTTCCATTGTCTCGCTGTACTGAACTGTGATGGACCATGCACTGACTCCGCAACTCTACCCCGCCTACTCTGCTCTGGAAGAGCACCGGGTTCCTGAAGGTTTCTACGAGTTTCTCTGCATTTTCGCTGCCATTCTGCTGGTTTGCTGATCTTTTCTCGAACTCTCATTGTCATTTGACAAAATAAATGATACACTAGTTTCCTTGTGCTTACCTGCAAAAGTGCAAATCATTGTATTACCTGGTTCAAATTTTTTCTGCCCAATTACATTTAACAAGTTTTTAGTTGGCTCGGGCTTCAGTTGAAATATGACCGCCACAGTCATCAGTGGTCGAACAAGGCTATGTCTTCTCCCATTAACTTTTTTTGCATTTTTATGGGTTCTCTAGCTACAACTTACAAGAAGCCAATTAAAACGACCAGCTTCTGCAGGTATGATACTGAGATCCATCTGAAGCCATAAGAGGTATGCCACCAGTAAGCCAACAACTAGAATAGATCACAGCCGAACCACATCTGTCTTAATATTGAAAAAAAATGAGATTTCAGCTCTGTGCCCCTAAATCCCTTCTTCTCTTCCTTTCCATTTGTGGATTTCACACATCCAGCTTGAAGCTCATTAAGTTGGGGTGCAGTTTCATGCCAACCTTTCCTTTATTCTGGAAGTAAATAACATATTCAAGAATTGTATCATTACCACTTGATTTGGATATCCTCGATATCTTAAGCTTTTTTACAAACTTGGGTTTGCAATAATCATACTATGGTTGGCCTACTGTAATGTCTTCAACACTGTCTGACCAAACAAATTGAAGTCCTAGAAGCACACAGCTTGGGTGTTCATAGTGTGTATTTTGTAATACACGCATTCAACCCTTTGGCATCATGGCACTGAATAGCAGATGTTGTATTGCTACCAACCGAATAGTACTAATTTTATTGACCTCAAAAGGATGAAAATCTGGGACACGTTGTGTTTAGAGCCTATGACCACGAGGTGCAACACAAATTTCTGTGGGGGCATGCATTATGCAGAATCAAAAATGGAGGGAGGAAGAAGCAGTGGTCCATTCAGTTTCCAAGTCATACTTGTTATCAATCAGAAAAACCGTGGGAGAATGAACCACAAAGGTCTAAATGCCAGAGTCTCCGAAATGTTGTCTCGGAGACCCTCAACCACATGTTCACAATCTGCAGCGTATATGATCTCCACCTAATGTACTTTGGTGGATAGTATCATCATTGGGGTTAATTTTTACCCCATTTTTCTGATTGATAAAGGTTGCGTTAGGCCGACAGCCATCCAACCCTGCCTGGAGGACAGCTTGTTATATTGGCACCACTTTTCTCCAGCACTGTAGCTCTTCCACGGGCCCCCAGTATTGGAGAGATACAAATTCATGACTTTTACTCAGCCCACAAGGAACAGCATGAGCATTCCCCCAGTAATTGGCAGCAAGAGACATTTTCACATGTAGTGTGAGCCTTATGAAAGTAATCATTGCTTCATTCATTTCTGTATGGTCGTCCTCCTCATCACCTGGCCACACAGGGGCAAAGGATCAGCCTGTTAGAAGGTATTCCCCATCCAAGTTGACATATCTCAGACCCTTAAGTAACCTGATTTCTTTTCCGCATACCTAAAGGCTTGCTCCTCCAGTCCTCTCACTGACAGTTACCTTTGCATGCCCTGCCACTTCCACGGTGTTCATCATCTGTTTTGTCACCTTTTACTATTGAAATGTCTGTGTTCGGTTTGCACCTCTCCGTCCTGATGATGAACACTGAAACCGGAGAGGACCTTCAATTTAAAGGTGATTACATCTTCCGATCTCACACATGGTGTTTGATTAATCGATCGAGTGTTGAAGTCAATTGTTACCCAAATAACATATTTCTTCCAGTCACACCCGCAGTTTTCTGAATCAATCATAATTCCCCTTGCCATTGCACAGTGCTCAGAGGAAGCCAAGACAGCAAGCAGTGCTCACAAAAACTCCAAAGTAAATGAATATTAATAATATTGACCATTTGTATAGTGCGCGTGCATAAGTCATTGTCATTTGGCTCTTTTTTAGCAACGTCATCAGGGCACTGTTTTTAAATCATTCTATGCTTATTTTTAGATATTTTGAATTTTAATAAATGTCATTTAATTCAATAATGTGATCTAATGTATTAAAATGTAAAACTTGCAAATGTCAGAAAATAATGAACAATTTTTTAATGTTAAAGAGTCATCATAATTTCACATTATTTGTTGCATGAGTTACATGGTATCTCAGTTTTGATAGCTCGACTTCTAAATTTACTTTTGAGCCTAGCCTTAACCCCTGCTTAGCTCAGATCTCCCTGTGAATTTAGTGGCCTGCCCACCGTTACTAAACTATTATCTATGAAGAGCAAACACACTAATGGAATACAAATCCTGGCAACCCCATAATTCACATGCCATGTAAAACATGAAGGTTCTTACAACTAGTGGCCATTATGATAATACTTCTCAGTACTTCCAGATTTTGCCTTTTGCTCCAGTTAGTAGTTGAATACGATGCTGTGTCCTTGCCACCACTACTTTTCCACATGTATTGGCATTTATTTACCACCAGACGTTTGGTAATGGAAACCATATAACAGTAACCCTGTAAAGTAATGCACGTTTCCAAATTGCAACAGAGCTAAAATGGAAGGTAGTGAGGATAGGATAATGTTTTGCACACTTATACAGTAGGAATCAGAATCAGATCTCACAGAGGTTGAATGCATTACTGTTACAGTGCAGAAGTATATTCGTCTGTATACACTACAGTAAGGGACTGTGCAAAGGTTACAGGGGTCACAGAAGTGGATGTTACCATTACGAGTATGATGGGCCTTAGTGCATGTTTTTGATGGGCCCAAAAGTTGTCAGTGTCAGACACAGCTTAGAGTAGTGTGTGTGCTATCTGTTTGTGCTGTCAATCAGCAAGGGGCAGTTTGATTGACTGAGTGAGCATGGCCCTGGCTGTCGGTGGGCAAAAGTCAAGTCTTTGATGGGACAGGTAGACTGAAGGTTGTGTCTGAGCTCTGCCTTGGAGAGAATGTTTTCAGATATGTCTGTTGTGAGCACTGTGTCCGTGAGAGAAAAGGCTTCAAGGAATGCTCGTGATTTTTAGGTCTCACCTTGCTATCGCGTAAGCGATCGCAAAGCGAGACTATAGGGGATTTTAAAAGTGCTCCCAAAAAGCGGATTGCATTGCTAGCACGCGCACAATCACGCGATTGGTGCCGCCATGCACTCCGCTTTTTGGGAGCACTTCAAAGGGTTCGCTCCCCCGCCCCCAAGCGCGCGCGCGCGCCATGCTCCGCCGGGCTTGTTTTAATTAACTTCACAAGTGGCGCCCATTTCCTAAGCGCCGTGCTTTCAACTTTAAAGCGCCATCTCCCCGTAGGCTGCCCTCCCTCCCACCACCAAACACAGGCTGCCTATGGAATTCACCTTCAACTAGTGTGGCGGCGCGCGGTAACTGTGCGCACAGCCGAGGAGTGCTCTGGCAGGCTTGGCGCCTGGCTCAGCTGTTGTTACAAAGTAACAAGTTACACGCGGGCACGGCGCACTGAACGCCGCTCGGGATTTCGCATACAACTTTATTTAAGGCGGGTCGAATCGGGTCCTCTTTCCTGCCGCCCGAGGCGCAGTCAGCACAGTTCCCAAGAAAAGCTTTGGCGCACCGTTGTGGGAAATTTATTAATCACAGAGTCGAACCCACACTGGCAGCTGAGTGAACTTGGTCCCTGGATTGGTTCCTCAGCTGCAGCCTCAGCCTGTACATAGCACACCGCAGCCCTTAGGTTTAAAGCATGCACTGAAGCTGTGTTGTCATGGGCGGGGCCGCACGGGAGAGTCCGAGTTGTGGGCACCAGCTACCAGAAGGCGTGTTACAGCTGAAAAGAAGTAAGTGTTGCTTGCAGTGCGTGTTCCTAATTTTTCAACTGAAACGCTGTGTGATTACTGACTTTTTTCCGAAACAAGTGTTAATTATCTTCGAGGCCGCTTGTAAATGTCTTCTCTGTCCCTATGTTTTGCTAGGTGTTTTTAGCAGAAACTGTTGTTGCACTGCTCTCTCTGAAGGGTTCTGTTTCTGTAAAAAATTATTTTTTTCCTGTTGGAACAGGATCATCAATCAAGTAAAGTTGCTGTGGGGGCGGGGAGCGAAGCCCGGAACGAATGGTCCAAACACCGTAGTATACAGTTCCCAGCAAACTCTATGGTTCTTGAGTTCAGCAGGTTGCTCAAATTACATTAATTTGGAAAGCGCCTGTGAGCCCTCCAGACTCCCTTATGCTGCAGTTGCACTTTGCCGGGCTGCCTTCTCCGCCCTCTCTCTCACACATGTGCCTGCCCTGGACTTTTCTTTTAATAATCAGCACTGTCGCTTTGTTCAGTTGGACCAGCCAATCCGGACCGGCCATTACTACATACAGCTCCTAGAATACATTACGTAGTTAATGAAAGTGAGTCGAGCAGGGTGCGTGTGTGTGTGTTAATTAGCAAATTCCTTTTTGGCAGAGCGCTATCAGGCAGCTGGTGCTGGTTGTACGGTGTGTCAGATTATAACAAATAGTTACTTACTGTGCTATCAATCAATCAATCAATCATAGGCATTTATAAAGCGCACTACTCACCCGGAGGGTCTCAAAGCGCTAGGGGGGGGGGGGGGTCCGCTACTGCTCGAACAACCAGGTCTTGAGCTTCTTCCTGAAGGAGAGGTGGTCTTGGGTCAGGCGTAGGTCGGTCGGGAGGGCGTTCCAAGTCTTGGCGGCCAGGTGGGAGAAGGATCTTCCTCCTGTTGTCGCTCTGTGGATGCGGGGGACGGCTGCGAGGGCGTGACTGGTTGAGCGGAGGTGGCGTTTGGGAGCGTAGAAGTTGAGGCGGCTGTTGAGGTAGGTCGGGCCTTGGTTGTGTAGGGCTTTGTGTGCGTGGGTGAGGAGCCGGAAGGTGATTCTTTTGTTGATCGGGAGCCAGTGCAGGTCTCTCAGGTGTCTGGAGATGTGAGTTCGTCTGGGGACGTCGAGGATGAGTCTCGCCGAGGCGTTCTGGATCCGCTAGAGTCTCTTCTGGAGCTTGGCGGTGGTACCGGCGTAGAGGGCGTTGCCGTAGTCCAATCGACTGGTGACGAGGGCCTGGGTGACCGTCTTCCTGGTCTCGGTGGGGATCCACCGGAAGATCTTACGTAGCATGCGCAGGATGTTGAAACAGGACGAGGAGACAGCGTTGACTTGTCTGGTCATGGAGAGGGAGGAGTCCAGGATGAAGCCCAGGTTGCGTGCGTGGTCTGTCGGTTTGGGTGCGTTGCCCAGGGCGGGGGGCCACCAGGAGTCGTCCCAGGCGAAGGGTGAGGAGCCCAGGATGAGGACTTCCGTCTTGTCTGTGTTCAGTTTCAGGCGGCTGGTCGTCATCCACTCGGCCACGTTTTTCATCCCTTCGTGTAGGTTGGCTCTGGCGGTGGCGGGGTCGTTGGTCAGGGAGAGGATCAGCTGGGTGTCATCGGCGTAGGAGATGATGTTCAGGTTGTGTTGGCGTGCAATGGCCGCGAGGGGGCTCATGTAGACATTGAAGAGGGTGGGGCTGAGCGAGGAGCCCTGAGGGACGCCGCAGATGACTTCCGTGGCTTCTGATCTGAACGGGGGCAGGCGGATTCTCTGTGTCCTTCCGGTGAGGAAGGAGATGATCCAATCCAGTGCCTTCTCCTGGATTCCGACGTTGTTGAGGCGCTGCACTAGGGTGCGGTGGCAGACAGTGTCGAATGCCGCGGAGAGGTCTAGGAGGATGAGGGCCGCTGTTTCTCCGTTGTCCAGCAGGGTTCGGATGTCGTCGGTGGCAGCGATGAGGGCGGTCTCGGTGCTGTTTTTGGCCTGGAAGCCTGACTGGGAAGGGTCGAGGGAACCGGTCGTCTCGAGGAAGGCTGCCAGTTGCTTGTTGATGGTCTTCTCGATGACTTTGGCTGGAAACGGGAGGAGCGAGATGGGGCGGTAGTTCTTGAGTTCGGTGGGGTCCGCCGTTGGTTTCTTAAGTAGAGCGTTGAGTTCGGCGTGCTTCCAGCTCTCAGGGAAGGTGGCGGTGTCGAGGGAGGTGTTGATGATGTCTCGCAGGTGGGGTGCGATGACAGCGTCAGCCTTGTTGAAGATGTGGTGAGGGCAGGGGTCGGTTGGGGATCCGGAGTGGATGGAGTTCATCGTGCTGATGGTGTCTTCGAGGTTGATCGGTGTCCAGGCGTTGAGGGTGGTGGTGGGGGGCGTTGGTTTGGTCGTGGGGAGCGTTGGTTGTGTTCTGAAGCTGTTGTGTATGTCAGCGATCTTGTTGTGGAAGTAGGAGGCGAGGGAGTTGCAGAGGTCTTGTGATGGGGTGATGTCGTTGGTTCCGGCGTTGGGGTTGGAGAGCTCTCTGACGATGTTGAAGAGTTCCTTGCTGTTGTGTGCGTTGTTGTCCAGCCGGTCCTTGAATGCTGTTTTCTTGGTGGCGTGGATCAGTTGATGGTGCATTCGGGTGGCGAGCTTGAGGGTAGTCATGTTGTCCAGCGTTGGGTCTCTTCTCCAGGCTTTCTCGAGGGCCCGGCAGTTCTTCTTGGAGCTCTTGAGTTCGTCGGTGAACCACGGGACCTTCTTGCTTCCGGGTCTGCTGGGCGGGGTCCTCAGAGGGGCGAGCTCGTCCGCGCAGGTGGAGATCCATTTCGTGAGGTTGTCGGCGGCTTGGCTGGGGTTCGGTGAGCTGGCGGGAGGGTGCTGGCTCAGGGATGCGGCGAGTTGTTCGGCTGTGATCTTGTTCCAGCTTCTTCGTGCAGCCTGTTGCTGGTGGTGGTGGACCGTGGTTCTTTTGAAGGTGAAGTGGATGCAGCTGTGGTCCGTCCAGTGGAGTCCAGTGGCGTGGCTGAAGGAGATGTCTTTGCTGGACGAGAAGACGGCGTCGAGTGTGTTTCCGGCGAGGTGGGTGGGGGTGGTCACCAGCTGCTTGAGTCCGAGGGTGGCGAGGTTGTCAAGCAGGGTGGTGGTGTTGCGGTCGTTGTTGTTCTCCAGGTGGAAGTTGATGTCCCCGAGGAGGATGTAGTCAGCAGAGGGGAGGGCGTGCAGGCTGATGAAGTCGGCGATGTCTTCGCTGAACTGAGTGCGTGGTCCCGGGGGTCGGTAGATCAGGGTGCCTCTGAGGGTGGTCATGGGGTCGGTGTGGATCTGGAAGTGCAGGTGTTCGGCGGTTGTCAGGGTGTTGTCGGCGTTGGTCGAGATACGGATGGTGTCCCTGTGGATGATGGCGATGCCTCCTCCAGTCTGGTTGTCGCGGTCTCTCCGGATGATCTTGTAGCCCTCTGGGATGGCGATGGCGATGTCGGGCGCTGCGGAGTCGTTCATCCAGGTTTCCGTGAGGAAGGCAACGTCAGGAGCTGTGGTGTTGAGGAGGTTCCAGAGTTGAACGGCGTGTCTGTGGACGGAGCGGGTGTTGAGCAGGATGCACTTGAGGTGGTTGCTGCTGGTGTTCGGCTTGGCGGGTGCTGGTGTGGGGCGGGTCCGGATGCAGGTGAACTTGCAGGTGCGGCAGCTGAAGGGTCCGTGGGTGCGTCTCGGAGTGGCTCGGTAGCACCCGGGGGTTCGGCCGGTGTTGAGTGCGTTGAGGGTGGCGGCATCGTAAGTCCGGCGGGTGGGGTGGCCTCTGCGGGGGCCAGGGGTTCTGGCGCTGGGCGCGGTCCAGGCACGGACGGGCGCAGACGGGCTTACCTTTGGCGCACCTTCGGCGCTCATTCGGTGCTCCCGCTGCGCGCGTCCGCTGCGCGGTCGCTGAGGGGTCGACATAAGAGGGGAGTCGGGAGGGCGGGTCAGCTGGGAGGCGGGGTCGCGTCCACCAATTGACTGGTGAGGGGGCGGGGCCGTGGTCAGGAAGCGGCGGGAACTGGATCGGGATGGGCGGGCGGCCCTGCGGCGGCTGGGGCGCCGCTCTCGGCGTCAAGGAGACTGGAGCAGCAAGGGCTCAGGAGCAGGATCGAGGAGCAGCGAGGGGGCAACCAGGCCGGAGGCGCAGTGGTCGCTATGGCCAGTCTCAGACCTACGTTGCCCCTGCAGGAAGAGTGTGTAAGTCAAGATCTACTGTTGCACTGACATGCTATGCTATGAAAATATTTTTGCTGACGCAGTCACGTTGCTCAAATGGGTGTAATTTCAGATATTTGTTTCCCTCATCTTATCTGCTTGATTTTTCTCGTGAGAAAGTGTCACTCATTGTCGGTGAAATGTCACTCATAATTACTCTAAAGTTATAGAAATGTCACACATACCAATCTGAAACCTTGGCAGCTATGCTGTCCTCTTCACGCCACACCCAGCCCTGCTCACTACCAAGGTACAGGATTAGCAGAGTGGTCCAGGTCACTGGGATACTCGGTTTTCAGTACTGGCTTCTTTATGATACATCAGTCAATTCTGGCAACTGTACTTCTGGTTCGGTTTAATTAAACCAATTTGATGAACGAACGTGACACCGACTTGTAAAATAAAGATATAGGACTGTTTCGAGGCGTCATTGAGTGGTCTGGTAGTTCTACACACCGCCTACAACAAACTTTTCCCTGCACAGTGAGGCTGACAGTGTCACCTGTCAGGCTTGAAGCTAGTCGGGCTGGGGCAGAGTCAGTCTCATGTCAGGCAGCGGGGCCCTCTTAGAGCTGCGATAACAGAAATAACTGCGGATTTCGGAAGAAATATTGAATCAGTCGAAATTGGAGGATTTGGTTAGCACCACCTCCTGTCAGTTTCTTACAGGTCGTTCTGGCTGGTTAAGGGTCAGCCTCATGCCACACGGGTGTGAAATGCCAGTCGGGCTTCGGAGGAGTCAGCCACACGGAGGCCGCCCCCTGCCGGCCTTTCACAGACTGCAGCCTCGCAAGGACCATCTCCCAGCTGCTGGCAGGAGAGACCAGTCCGTCTCGGCGCCCCAGGGCATCTCTCCAGAGGGCGCCTATTTATAATCTACAAGCAGAACATTTTTAGAATAAAACTACAGGGCACGAGCCAGGGTGGTTAAAAGCTATCCTTCCCTAACCACCCTGAGGTCTGTGGTGAGTGGGTCTGTGCCAAGGGCAGGCTCAACTGGCAGATCTGTACCGCAGACGGAAGGCGCTGCCTGGTGACACGGAGAAGGGGGGAACACTTGATAACAAGCATTTGCAATGCAATAGGTCTCGCATTTTCGAAACTTTGACCTATTAGTATTGTAAATGACAATGCCTTCTATTATTGCACGTTTTTTAATCACATAAATAAAAGGCATTGTCATTTAAAATGCCAATAGCTCAAAATCTCGCAATTGCGAGACCTATTGCATTGCAAATGCTTGTTAAAATTCAAACGCGTCTTTATATCTGGAGGTTTGGAGGCATCCTATGATGGAGACTCAGGGGTGGTCGTAAATAAGATAGGGGCCATTTTTCAGAAAACTGCTTGCGTTCCCAAGAAGTTCAGTTTTCTCTCACTACACTGATGGACTGTAGTAGACCGTGCCACCTAGAGACAGGTCCCAGTAGCTCCTTGGAAGGTAAATCAAGAGGGCTAGAGCAGCGTAATTGTGGCTCCACCCTTTCATGTTTGATTAGACTACATATTTATCTACGTATGGCCTTGTGTATTCGTTTGATGTAACATTATTAATGTCATGTAGTGCACTTGAACAGTTACAGAAAGTGCTTCTACTGTGTAATCTCAACCTTTATATGAGTGAGCAAATTAACGTTTTCCTTTACAGTAACAAAAAGTTGGGAGTTCTCACATTTATCTGCATTTGTGCAGTTTGAATAGTATTGTCAATTCTAATATATCTTAGTATGTCCATATTTTTTATAACTGAAAATATATCTATTTGAATAGTGCTTTACATATATATTGTAAACATATATGTATCTGTAATTTGCATTTAAACTTGTATTGAGATGCTTGCTGCACTAAATTGACCAAAGGCCTGAAGCACTGGGATTTCTTAACGTTTAACTTTTAACATGAATGCTTGTTTGAATGCAATGTTTTTCTGTTCTCTGCAGGTGCAGTTGCATGAGCTCATGGTTAAAGAAAGGCACATTGTGTAAAAAGATAGTGAGACTTGAGTGGAGTATCTTTTGGCAGGGATAAGAAGATTTAACAAACAGAGGGAGGACTACTGTCAGAGCAGAATAGGAAGATGGGGGGAATCCACGGACCTTTTAGTGTTTGGTCCAAAGGAAAGAAATCTCAAGTGTAGTTGCCAAGTTCTGTTGTTTGAAGATGGAAATTAATGACAGATGTAACATATGATTCTCAAAGGTACTAAGAGGTACTGACCATCATTGTTAAATGGAGTTTTGCAATACAATATTCTTTCCGTTTAGTTAACTTCTACAGAGGTTCTCCTATTCTGACACATTTGTATGCTTCCCTGACTCACAAGGGTTTCCCTGATTTCTAGTTTAGAATAGGGTTTAGCTTTTAGACAACTTCATGTATAGGGAAGAGGATCAAAACTTTCAATCTTCTCATCAGACTTTGTTTCTCATCCTTTGTATAGCAGCTACAGAATTGATCATTTGCTTACTTTTATTGAGGATACATTTTGTATGTCGTTTTGGCTATCACTTAGTGAATCTGTATTTTTATACAATGTTTCTATGATTGATTTAGATTAGCTTGGCTTTGAATTTGTAATTCATTCATACTTAATCCCATCAATTGACTATGAGCTTAACTCTGTGGCCAAAAGGGTTTTACTGTAATTAGTAAATAGTAGTTGATCCTAACTCCTTTTATTTCTCAATCACCTATAACCTTCCATTGCAGGGGGGCAGGAAGGAGGAGTCCATGTTCTATGCGTTTTCAGGGATGACATGCAAAGAAGTCACCAACCTTGTTTGCTTGTGTTGACACTCAAGCCACCCCCTTCTATTCGGCTGGAATGATAGCTGCTGCATTGGGTCCACTGGCAGTCACTAGGTCAGAGTATTTGTTGTGACTTTTAGACTTACCTGAAAAAAGTATCGTCTCTGCACATGAGTCATCAAGTTGTGGCACTCCATCAACATACACATCAGGCCCTACTCCAAACCAATTAGCTCAGAACTCGAAAAAACAGTAAACTGTCCTAACTTCTTTCTGGTCTTTTCTGTTTCAAGAAGCAGAATTGTCTGTCTTATCCTCTATACAAGTAAGATATCTCAAATATATTGTATATTTAGGAATATTTGGTCCCTGAGGCTATTTCTGTAGTTATTATAGGAGCTAAAAATTACAGTTCATTTTATATTTACACTCAGCTGAGATGAGGCTTCTGCTGTTGGAGTTCTCTGCTTACTAGCGGTAGGGTCCGCGTATTAATGTTCAGAAGCACCAATCAGAGGAAGTAGAGATATGGAGCAGTCTTTTTAAAACTACGCTCCTAGAAAGCACAAATGAAGAGCTGAGTTCCTGCTTACCTCCTCTGATCAAAGAGATAACACAGGCTTTACATGTCTGTGGATTGGGCACCCTTTCCATCAGTCTAAGTCATAGTGATGGTCCCTCAATAAATCACAGTCAGGTGCGTTACTTCATTGTGAGGTAACTGGAGATGCAAAAACTGATCCCTAGTGTCCAAAAGAAATGGCGAGTTCTTACTATTGAAAATGTTGTACCCCAAAAACTCAACATGGAGCAAACAAAGAAAACAAGCACACAGCACAATGTTGAGATTTATTCTTCAGAGGTTGAATGTCCTCATTATTCCAAATCCTTGCAACAGGACAATGACAATCTGCCTTCAGTTGACATGTTGTTGTACCTTATACATCTGGCTGTGGAGCCTGCTGTGGAGTCTGCACTAAAAGCTTACAGAGGGTAATTTCCATCAAAAAGGGCAGACCATAAACCTTTCCAGATCCAAAAACAGATTCTTCGGAAGAGGTTGAGCAGAGGAGTAGATATGTACAAGGTGACTATTTGACATTGGTAAAATCCTGAACAATGACTCCGGAACAACGAGTTCCGGAGTCACGCAAGCCGAACTACGACTTGCCCGAACAATGACTTAGCCTGAACCACACATGTACGTGGTTCTGGCTAAGTTGGTCTAGTGTTCGGGATGGGTGGAGTTGAGAGGAGCTTTGGAGGAACAGGACAGGTAAGAGGGGTTCGGGGTGGGGAGGGGGGTTGGTGTTAGTTTTTAGGGAAGGAGGGGTTCCGTGTAGATTTTAAGGGGTGGGGGTTCGTGTTAGTTTTTAGGGGTGGGGGTTTGTGTTTGTTTTTAGGGGTTGGTGGTTTGTGATCATTTTTAGGGGGTGGGAGGGGTTTGTGTTCCTTTTTGGGGGGGGTGGGAGGGGTTAGAGTTAGTTTTAAGGGAGTGGGGGTTCACATTAGTTTTTAGGGGGTTTGTGATAGTTTCTACGGGGTGGGAGGGGTTTGTGTTAGTTTTTAGGGAGTGGGAGGGGTCTGTGTTAGTTTTTAGGGGGTGGGAGCGGTTTGTGTTAGTTTTATGGGGTGTGAGAGGTTAGTGTTAGTGTTTAGTGTTTAGGAGTTTGGGGGTTCGTGTAAGTTGTTAGGTGGTGGGAGGTGGGGGTATGGGGTAGTTTTTAGGGAGTGAGAGGGGTTCGGTTTAGATATCAGGGGGTGGGTTTACCACGCATTCCTTTACCACACAAATTTGCAGAAAAATTATGTGTGGTAAAATAAATTGTGGTTGATACGGGGTCGTACTACTGACCACGTGGTTTAGGGAGTCATTGTTGAGGAACTTGTTCCAGCATACAACCATTTAGCATAAGTATTTCGCTACTTTCTCAACCATATGGCCTTCCCTTCTTTCTTCACTCCTGATGAAGAAGATTTTATCATGCAATATCAAAAGAAATAACCTGAGTCTCTGTCAGTAAATAATGATGTTTTAAAGGTCCAAGCGCTATAATGGAAAGATAGTTTAGAATTTTCAAAAATTCTTATTTTGCAAATATCCTCTCACCAAATGGAGAATGTTCCATCTTGGGTCAAAGTAAATGCTTTTATTGTAGGATTAGCTTTGTAGGGAGCCTTCTTATAAGAGGACACCTACGCTGGTGATACAGAAGACAAAACAGTTGAAGGAGCATTGAAGCAAGCTTGTTCAGCGTCCATTATTGTGAGGAGAACCAATACTTACATTTCCTATACTGTTCAATCTCTACAGCTTGAGCAAATATTTCTCAGAAGGCTGTCTTGCAACAATTACCTTTCACTGTTGAAAAATTGTTTGTATCTTATTCAGAGCACTTGGTAAAAGAAATCAGCCAAAGATCACATGTTATTGGCTCCTGATCACCCTCCAAATAGATGCAGATTGTATGGAATTCATAGTCCCTTTGGGCCTCCTCCTTCTTCTTCCAAGAGTACTAGCCATCCCTGTCAAGGAAGGGTCATGGTCGGATATGACCCTATGCTAACAAGCCCCGGTTCCTGTTTATGACAACTCCTCTTCCCCTCCATCTCCCAAGTCGTGACTATGCCAAGAAAGTAAGAGGGAGCCGTATATATTTTACAATACTCAGAAAATGTTTATATTTGGTTCTTTAAATCATCCAATAAGTTTACCTAATGACATTCCAGGATACTCCAGAGGACTTCTTCCCTGCAACACAAGTCCCATGCTGCACACTTTGATTAAAGGGACTTCATGAAGGAAATCTGTGAATTAATTCTAAAAGTTTCAGTCATTCCTGATCCACATATAGAGTGAGGTCTCAGCTGTTTCTCCATAATGTTTGTAGTGCAAAGGACGACAGTAGACTTTCAGTTGAATCTGAATTTAAAGAGGGTAAACAACTTTAACCTCATTAACCTTTCAAAATGGTACCTCTTCAGACCATTCTACCATTCATTGCTCCAGGCCACATTCTCATTTTCCTAGATCATATTTGTATATTTTTGTCCACCAGGCTTCACTGAGGTCTCTTTTGAATGTGTAGTGGGAATGTACTCTAAAGTTTGGTCCCCACTAGTGCACATCATTCATGTCAGAAGTTTGTTTGCCTTTCCATACTTGGATAAATGACTAAATTGAACTCTTTATCAGGGAGTGGAGGGTGTAAATCAAGTGTGTGACATTTGAAAAAGTCACATATTTCTCCTCAGTCAAGCCAAATCATTTCTGGCTTGAGTACAGACATTATAGTTCTCTAGTGCAATCTTCAGAACACTCCTAGGAAATGTATTTTCTCCTCAATTTCAAACCAAATTAATGGGTTGTCTTTTGTGACAAACAGAACATTCCAAAGCATCAGTGTGGGATTTCGTTAAGGGTGTAGGGCAAGATGGTAGCTTCCATGTTGTTAGATTATTGGGCACATCTGCACTTTCATCTTTAGTAACCCACCTTCTGGTTGAAAAGTTAGAGAATTACAAGATAATGGTAACTGTGATTTTCCAAAATCTGCAGGAACTGCAGTCGTGGTTGGGTCCATTCCACCTGTCCCCGAGGATCTCTCTTTACCCACTGCATAGTAGTTCTTACAATTGATGCCATCAGCGAGGGTAGAGAAGCCAAATTAGAGGAATCAGCTGTCCAGGACAATGGAGGAGGCAGAAGTGTCTTCCATCTACAATGAGCTGGCAGATGTTCATCAAGACCCTCTCTTCTTTGCTCTTTAGATTTAAGAGCTGTATCTCCTTTGTTGATGCCCCTTTGCCTGTGTCCACTTTTGTTCAGGCAATTCAGAAGCAGTTCAGGTACCCTTGGCCAGATCTGTTTGCTTCAACTCAGAACCCTTTTAATTCCAAGTTCTTCTTTCAATCTCTTAACTGGGAGCATTATGTCAAATATTCATCTTCCCAGGGATCTCCTCTATGCCTTTCTTCCATTTCTCTTGATGGGCAGTGTCCTTTAGAAGATCAGGGACAGCCAAGCAGATATTCTGCTGGTAACAGCTTTTTGGCTATGAGGTCCTTGGTTTCCACCCTTTTTCCAGCTCTCAACACCACTGGCCCCTCTGTCTGACACTTCTCTACTGCACCTGTCTATGGGGGTCTGAAAATTGAAAGACTAAGTTAAGAAGCTCCGTTGTTTATCATAGGTTGCACTGTGTGCTTCAATAGTCCAGATGCCAAAGTGCTGTAAAAATGTATTTCAGGCACTGGTGAAATGTTCTTCAGGTCCCTCCTGTGAAACAGCCAATGTTCTTGAACTCCTGAAGAAGGACTTTGGTTTAAGGTTGCTATTCTCTACTCTATTTCACCAAACAGCTGCTATATGAGCAATTAGAGGGTCAGGTGCCTGATCTTTTGAATCTATGGCCCCTGAGGTTTTTTTCTTCTCAGTTCTTAAAGGTCTTGTAGAATATATCTTTCAACTATTGGATTCAATATCTTTAAATTTTCTGAAAATAAACAGCGTTTTTCTAAGTAGCCATTTCTTCAGGGTATGGACTAGGAGAAAATGGGGCTTTAAATAATTTGGTGTGATCTTTTTGTTTAATATATTCCAGATATAGTGGTACAGACTTCATCTTGAAACTTCCTATCTTCCCAATGTCCTTTCATCTTTTCACTTCCAATGTTTTTTTCCATCTTCTTCTTCTTAAAATGAGTCTCATTAGCATACTCCAAGCTGCATAGAGGTTTATTTAGCTATCTAAATAGGGTTGCTCTTTTCACAAAGTAGCTGTTCTTTTTGTTACTTTGGATATCAAAGAGCTGAAGTATGCATATCTTCCTGCACAAATTCAGAGATTATCCACCAGGAACAATACCATCTCTTGGGAAGCTTTGATGGGGGTCTCCCAGGAAAGATATCTTTTACAAAGGCCACTTGGGTTACTTCCCACATTTGTAGTATTAATTCACATAACAAATTACACACTGGAGTGTTGTTTCTACCTCTTAAGCATCAGTGGTGAGTTCCAAGATTCAAAATATTTTTTAAGTTTTCATAAAAAGTGCTGCGTGTTTTGTGTCTATGTCTATATTTTTAGATACTATGTCCAGATGTCAATTTTTGAGCTCAGATATGTCCTCATGACAGAAGGACTGGGATGCTCAGATTACTTACCAGTAATCTTTAATAAACTGAGCCCTAGTCTTCCTCGTCACAATTTTAGGTTGCCCACATTTCCATCCAAAGCGAGTTTTGGGGATTGAAATTATTCTCTGGATTTTTATGAAAGGTTGTTGCATTCTCTTGTCACCTTCTCTCTCTCCCTTAGAATGTGATTACCTCAGCATCAGCGATGACATTTTGAGAATTCTACCTGATGCTGTGGAAACTAGCTGCAATGGCAGTTAGCATCAGCTGAAGCCATTTTGTTTTGTGGCAGCCACTTTAGTTAGCCATGTGCTCGCCATGAGCTTTCTCCCTCTTTACTGTTGCCTGCCCTTGTATTCTGCTTAAGTCATCAGTTAGTTAACTTCTTCAGCACTGAGCCAGAGCACTGCACATGCTCAGACAGACCTGTAGCTGCCAGAATGCACCTGCTCTTAGATAACTGTCAGACTATTTTAACTGATGTCAGCAACTATGTAACTCCTCCCACTCTGTTGACTAAGCGATTCTCATGTATTCTTATATGTAACTAGCTATTCATGTGCACATTTGTACTGCCTCTTTTTGACTCTCCCTGCATGCTCAGCGGTAAATACAGTATAAAAGGCCCATGATTTCTGTACTCCTTGGACTGCCTCCTACAGTGGCCTGAGGGTACCGTATTGACACAGTCTCCCTCATGTGAGGTTAATAAATTATTGTTTTGATATTCCAGCTTCCGTGCCAATCTTTTCTTTGTTGGTTTAAGTACCAGGTGTATCAGTGAACCCCTAAAAAGGTTTTTTCTTTCTACAATGCTCGGGGCAGTTGATGTCGTCGTTGGCGAAGGTGCTAATAAAGGATTCTCTTACCTCATGCTGCTTCCGTCTTTATCTCTGGGAGACATCACAACTTTAGCGACGATTTGGATGGGATCCGGAGGCTGTAGCACGTAAACGAGGCGACAAGAGTTTATTTGAAATTTATGTTGAGACAGAGTATTGGAGCTGCACTTGTTGTGAGGCGTCACCAACTCGCACTGCCTTCCCTCAAGTTGGCGGTGTTGTGCTGCGCTGGACGAAGGAGTTGTTTCCCTTAACCAAAGGTACAGTCTGCTGTTTCTCTGCATCATGGCTACTCACCTGGCAGTCTGCTCCAGGGCATCTCCTAACGGCCGTTCTGTTAAGTGCCAGCCATTGCGTAGTTTTTCATGGAGTGGCGTTTTTTTTATAACTGTGAGAGGGTCTCTCACACAGAAGCGGTCTTGCTGCAGAGGAACATTTTTCTTTTTCTTTTGCATGCTTCTTAATGCTGGCTTGTCTTACAGGAAGCTCTGAAGCTCTTATCTGTTTCATTCCGTATCATTCAGCTTTCTTACGGAGCCGTGTTCATGCAGCTGTTTCAGCTAGTGACAGATTTGTGTTGATTACTTGAAAGCATGTAAACTAAGCCTGAGCAAAGCACTACGCTACGCTCGCGTAGTTTGCGAAGTTTGCGCTACTTCGCACTACGCGAATTGCACGTAGCACAGTGCAAACACGCGTACCGTTGCGTAGTGCAGCGGTCATATTTTGCTTGCTCGCGGTCCTCAACGTCAAGTTGGCGACCGCGAGCAAGCAAAATGACATCCCAGCGAGACTTTTTCCACGTTCGCGATCAGCAATATCAAGTTTGCGATCGCGAGCGTGGAAAATAAACCTCCCGGCGAGATTCTCAACGCGGGGAGGTCAGGTTTCTCATTGCGAGTGGTCGCGTATGCTCGCGACCACTCGCGATGAGAAACTACCGCTCAAGTAAAAATCTACTCGAGCAGCAGAAAACTACGGTTCACACTGTGCAAGATGCCGTTTTCAATGATTGCACAGTGCCGGATGCTTGTCCGCATTGTGCAATAATTGAAAACGGCATCTTGCACAGTGCGAACAGGGTAATACGCAGTTCGCGAAATGCTATGTGTAGCTCGCGTAGTGCGAAGTGCTCTTTGCGTTGCTACGCATAGCGCTACTTCGCGAACTACGCCCAGGGTTAAACTAAGCGATTTTCTTTGGTGACAGTTTTGTGTTGAATTCCCGGCAACTGTACCCAGTTTCCGGTTTCTGCTATAGTTCCTGGATTAACCTAGGCTGCGCTTAAAGGAGACATATTAACCAGGCTGATACAGCTTTTGAAAGCTTCGTGGATGTTTTTATATTTTTTATCCATCGTCATCACTCAGGGGTCTTTCCTTTGTGCCCATGTGCCTTCTTTTCAATCTGACTTCTTGGGACATATCACAATGTGGAAAAAGCGTCAGTGACAGGTGTTGTTCACTCAAGTCTTATAATGGCTGTGTAGCTCAGGGAAGTTACCTCATTTTCATCTCTGGAAATTAAGAGTTACACATTGTTAGAAGGTGGTTCTGACACTATGGGCCGCCAGGATTTTTCGCTTTTTGAGCACCTGATTGTTGAGCTTTTACTGTGGGGGAGCCTCATAAGTTGGGACTCACCCACAGTGAACTCAGGATGTAAGAGACTGCATGGGGATTTTACTGGTGTTCCCCTGGCTTGACCAGGCCACTGCGCAGCAGCTGGAGTAAGGGACACCGGGCTGGTTTCATGCAGACACATGTGTACATGCGTGTTCACACATGTACGGGCTGCGCAGGTGAGAATCCTAGCATGCGCAGTCCAGGAGCAGATACAAAGTAAATGGTGTGGCAGGACCTATGCAGTATTGGGTGGTGACATGGAATAGGCTTGATACACTGGAAAGAAACATGCCAGGGAAAGTCAGTGTGTTATACTGTGTTTTCACTTCATATTCCCCTATGGGGATGTGGGGCCCATGGCTAGATTAACTTCCATTAGGCCTACGGATTCCAGACACGCACTTAAGTCCAATGTAGCGAATGTGAAAATAAGTATTCTGCAGAGTCCAAAGTCATATTTGTACTGCTTTTGGGTCATCCAGAACTGTCATATTTCTCTGAGCCAGCCATGACCAGACCCAGGCTGAGGGCTGACCACAGCTGGATGGACTGATAACCTTTCTTCCACAAGCAAGGGTCTCCTCTCCATGAAGAGATGATGGGTGGGGCTAGAGGCTCATCCATCACTAGGTGCCAGGCACCAGGCGGCACCAAGGAGAGAAGGAGTTGGGTTTCAGAGGCCATGTGGCCAGAGACACTGGACAATGCCATTTTGAACAAACCCAGGGGCTGGACAAGAAGGAGGGAGCAGGGGCAGGAAAGTGATGTGTCGCTGTTTGATCGGACCAACAGGGACTTCCTGCCAGCCCCCTACTCAACTTTTAAAAAGTGCTTACACAGGAAGAGACCCCTGACTGCCCACGGGACCCTAACAGCACCAGAAGAAGAGCCCAGGACGGTGCGCAGGAGCAGTGGCCTCTGCGCAGGGAGAAGAGAGGCCAAGGAGGAGAGCCAGGCGAAAGGCTGGCGCAGGGAGCCAGTGAAGACAGCACCCTGCTGAATCTACTCTCTCAGAGACCCCGAGGGCAGAGGAGAGTATTCCCAGTGGCTGGGGCTGGTAAAGAGGAGCATGAAGCGCCCCATAATGCCTCGCCGGGCATTTGGAAATCTGCCGTTTTGGTGCTTTGTGGCCCTCAGAGGAGGAGGGTCACCCTCACTTCTGAAAAGGTGCTGGGGGAGCTGCTGGAGAAGCGCAGTCTCAACTCCCCAGCACGAAGAAAAGTCCCACCCTCAGTGTCATGGGGACCTAAAGGAAACTACCCCTCAAGGGCTCAGCTAGCATTTAAACACATTCTAGGCTGGAACTTTTGTTCTACAGCTGAGGGTGTGTGGAGAAGTGCATCATGAAGTGAAGGGCTGAGTTGGGGATGTGTGAAGAAGTGCATCCCCTGGAGGTGAAGTGGTGTAATTGCACCGAAATGCATTTACTAGTGGTTATTTCTTTTTAGGTGGACTGAAAGTCACATGTGTAAAGTGAAGTACCTCTGTAAGGTGATGTTAAGCTAAATGGAGTTATGTTGCTGGACCTTCCTGCTAGGAGTCTGGCTGTATTTATGTAATCCCATGCTTTTACCTGTGATTCCTTTTAAAGTGAAGAGGTGCACTGCAGGAGAAGTGTAGTTGCCAGGAGTACTTCTTTTGAAGGGACTGTAAGTCACATGTGTAAGGAGATGTCATAAGCCAAGTGGGGTTATGTTGCCAGACAGTCCTGCTAGGGTGTCTGGCTGTATGTGCGTAACCCTGTGATTTCATCTGTGATGCCTTTAGGGGCTGTAGTTGCAATGCATTCAAATGATCAACCAAGGTGATGAGTACTGTCATTCTAAAGTGTTCGTAAACATGGATTCTTGCTGCTGCGCTTAGGTGAAGACCCCAGACTGCTAGCCCTTAAGATATAGAGGTGCATACATTATGGTCAGTAGGAGATGCTCAGTCAGGGTCATGTGTCACAAAGGCAGGTTTACCCCTTTTTAATGCTTGTTGAGGTAATGGGGTGGGTCGCCACTGGGATGGTGCCAGTGCGCAGGGCCCTCGTTCCAGGTTATGTTCAACTAACTGCATTGGGGGCAAGTTGATGTGCATACATGGGAGTGGTGGTACTAGACCCCACCCCACTGCGGGAGGGGTGGAGATGTTATGCAATGTCACAAAGTAATTCCAACAGCTTATGTATATTTGTAAATTGGTGCATAGTATTGAGTAGTGTGTGTGTTTAAAAAATTTACTCTTACTTTTATAAAGCAAAGTACGGACTGGACAATCAATTATTGAGTGTTATTTTTGGCGCACCTGCAAATGGCGATTACTAGCCCACACCACCTCCCTTGAGTAAGCCTCAGACTGCTCTGCAACGCTACCCTCTGAGAGTCAGGCACTACAATTGGGTTTTTAGTTCCCAGTGAAGGACAAATGAAGTCAGGTTATTTGTGCAGGCCTCACAGATGCTGCCTCGTTTTCCAACATTGGTGGCAGTGGTGGGATACATAGTATCCCATTCTGGTGTGCATTTATAGCATTTGATAAGTCCAGTTTTGCCACACATTACCTATGCAGCAATGAGCAAATGGAAGAGCACAAGGCTCTGAGAAAGGTTCAAAGTTTTGGTTATGTGAACTAAAGGTATGGGAAAGGAAAGCTCCGCGCCCATATGTGTCATGTGAAGTTATTATGGTTTAAATGTAAGCTGTATTGAAATGACCGCGCTATGTTGATTATAATGTGCTAGCGGGATGGTGCTTTCCAGGAAATGATTACATACAAATATTCTAAGCCATATTGTACACTTTTGAACTCTAACACTACGTACACTACACCTGCATGAGGAGGGTGTCTCTTCAAGAGATAGGGACAGCAACTGACACCTACATCACAGGTGGGGGTGTAGAGGTGGATTGACCATCAAGGGGGACAGGAGAAGTAGGAGTCCTGGGAGGTTCCCGTGCTTTTTAAGGGCAGGGAGGGTTTCCACAGGAGGGGCCCCAGATATCCTTCCCCCACTGGAAGTTTCTTGCTAATGGCGCAGGTCAAAACCACTGGAAGGGTGGGGCAGGAGGTTTCTTTACCCCGGGTAGTAGCGCCCCAGAGGTTCCCATGGTGGGGGACCCCAAGAAACTTTTCCCACGGTGGGAGGAGGGTGTGGTAGAGTTGAGTGTTGGGCAGGTCCCCCAGGTTAACTGGTGGGGAGGTGAGCAACCCAGGGGTGGCCCCAGGTAGTGGTGGCCCCCAAGGAGGGTAGTTCTTGAGTGATGGCGTGTAGTGGTAGCCCCTAGGTACCCTAGGTGGGCTAGGTAACTGACCCAGTGGAGATCTGAGTGGGGGCGATGTGCTCCCTAGTTCCAGGTGAAGGGTTAGTGGTGGACCCTGAGGTGTCAGGGTCCGGTGGCTGGTGACCAGTCTGGTACGTCCGGTGGGACTTGAACCCCAGGAGCTGTAGGAGGGAACCTGAGGTGGTGGCTGGGGCGATGCCTAGCCGGTAACCAGTCTGGTAGGTCCTGTGGGACTTGGACCCAAGAACCAGGAGCATGGGGGTGTTCCCCTAGCTCGAGGCAGGAGGTGGACCTCTGTCAAGTAGTACCACCCTGAACACAGGTGGGGCCTATCTTAAGTGAAGGGACCCTGTGTTTCGTGAAGGGGTGGTGCAGGCCTAGCCGGGATCTTTAGGGTCCCTGGCTGAGAGTGGCAGTACTACCCTGAAGGCAGGTGGGGGCCTAACTTAAGTGAAGGGACCCTGCACTTCATAAGGGTTGGGGCAGGCCATCCAGGGACCATGTAGGTCCCTGGGCGGTCTCCCAAGGCACTGCAGGGAGACCGGGGAGAGCCATGAGAGGTGGGCCTGAGTCTAGCTAACTCGGGGCCCACAGGATCTCTAAGGGTACTCCGGGAGGAGAGCGCGCCTCTCGGAGGGAAGGGTACATAGGCCCTGTTCTCGCAGCAGAGAACAAGGAATGGGTCTTGGTTCCCGGGCTAGTTTCCGTGTGGAGCTACTGACGGGGGGAATAAGCTGTAGGATGTATTCAAATGATTCAAATGATCAACCAAGGTGATGAGTACTGTCATTCTAAAGTGTGCGTAAACATGGATTCTTGCTGCTGCGCTTAGGTGAAGACCCCAGACTGCTAGCCCTTAAGATATAGAGGTGCATACTTTATGGTCAGTAGGAGATGCTCAGTCAGGGTCATGTGTCACCAAGGCAGGTTTACCCCTTTTTAATGCTTGTTGAGGTAATGGGGTGGGTCGCCACTGGGATGGTGCCAGTGTGCAGGACCCTCGCTCCAGGTTATGTTCAACTAACTGCATTGGGGGCAAGTTGATGTGCATACATGGGAGTGGTGGTACTAGACCCCACCTCCCCTGTGGGAGGGGTGGAGATGTTATGCAATGTCACAAAGTAATTCCAACAGCTTATGTATATTTGTAAATTGGTGCATAGTATTGAGTAGTGTGTGTGTTTAAAAAATTTACTCATACTTTTATATACTAAGTACGGACTGGACAATCAATTATTGAGTGTTATTTTTGGCGCACCTGCAAATGGCGATTTCCAGCCCACACCACCTCCCTTGAGTAAGCCTCAGACTGCTCTGCAACGCTACTCTCTGAGAGTCAGGCGCTACAATTGGGTGTTTGGTTCCCAGTGGAGGACAAATGTAGTCAGGTTATTTGTGCAGGCCTCACAGATGCTGCCTCGTTTTCCAACACACATACTTCTGTATCTCTAGGTCTGCCTCATTAATACTGATCTGTGATAACTCATACCACAGTTAGATTTTGTGATTTTGTGGCTAAGTACAATGCAGAATGTTACTTCTCCACCGTTTTTCTACCCTCCCCAGGTGAACCTTTGATTGATTGGTCAAAGTGGAAAAAAGTTTTGGGGAATTCTGCACATGTATGTGGCACTAATCTTAGTGCAGAGCGGAGGCATGCTTTATTATTACATTGTTTGGGAGCAGAAGGGCAGGATGTACTTAAAAATTTACCTGACCTTCCTAATGCTGAAGCTCGTGATTTGAATGAGTATGAGATTGCTATTGCCAAATTGGACTGTCATTATTTGCCGCGAGTTAGTACAATTTTGGAAAGGTATCACTTTGATCAGAGACTGCAGAGGCAGACGAATCTGTAGAGGAGTATGTGACCGCACTGAGGAAGTTGGCTTCTAAATGCAAATTTGGGGGTTCGGTGGAAGAAAGAATTAGAGATCATCATCATCATCAAAATATCTTTATTCGGATATAAAAAAATCCAAGAAAAGAACAAAAATGGATACATATAGTTCAACATAATATTACATACAATATCACATGTTAAAATTCATCAAGACTGTGAAAAAAATGCAGAAATAAGGCGGATCTAAATGTCTTATTCATAATCTTACAGACTAGTTTTTGCAAAGCGACTGGCTAGCTCTACAGTCATCAAATATTCATTAATAAAGTGCAGGGTGCAAGAGCTATATAGTACAAAAAAGAAAAACAATAACCAAGTTAAAATGTACGATCATAGAGGCTTAAAACACATGTATAAAAAATGCTAGCATTAAAATACCCTATAACTTCCCTGGTACGATAAATCATCCAATACGTCATTTACATACTTTTATGGCATTATTACTGTTTTCTGCGTGGTGCGGAACTAATAACATGAGGCGATACGCCATCTCCTTTATACTGACAACGAGGTAACTTATATCTCACATCTCGATTTCCTCGATTTTACAGCAAGTCTTAAAAAATTCACAGTACAAAACAGTGTAAGAGGTTCCGCAGAGAGTTTTAAATATAACAGAGCTACCCTGACGTGGGTGAATTTATTCGCTTTTAGGAGGCGTTTTAAAAAGATATTCCGCGGGAAATCATATAGGGGACAAAAGAATACAAAGTGAAGAGTGTCCTGTGGAGATACCAGATCGCAGCCACAGGGACCCTTTGAACCGATATCTTTTGTGAATCCCGCGGGGACAGCTAAAATGTGGTGTAAAAGGTCCAGTCTAAATCTGGTCATTAAAAATCTGTCATTTTTGTTATAGATTTGCGCCAAATAAGGTTCTATACCAGCAACGGATTTCGTAAGTATATGTGCACGCACTGAGCCTTTCATTAATTCACTATCTTCTCTATGGCAAGCTACCCGCCTCAAGTATTCTGCTTTTATGAGTGTTTTTAATTGGGGCGTTATAGAGGAGGGGTCATCAAAACATCTTACATAGCCCAGCCACTTCAGTTTATCCTTCACGAATTTTAGCCATGGAATCTTGTGGCTTTTTTCCCTTCTTATACAGTCTGTAATTATATCTCTGCTGAAGCTAGCGTCAGGATTGGTCCAAATTTTAATCCAACACATTACTGGTTTTAGGCTTATTCTATCAGAGATGTAAGGGAGCCCTAACTCTTCATGTATGATACATGCCGGGATACTTTGTGGTACTTGCAAAATCCTTCTCAGAAACTTATTTTCCTCCAGTTGAATCGTGGAGGTGTTTCTAGTACCCCAGACCTCGCTCCCATACATAATCTTAGAACAACAGATTGAATTATATAAATTCAATAATTCGTTCGGTGACCAGTGGCCTAGCCTCGTGACGCGTGACATAATGGAACCCATTATGCTTGTGTGCTGTTTGCATTTTTCTGTGACTAGTGGCGTGAATTTTAGGTGTTTGTCAAAAATGATTCCCAGATAGTTAAAAACCTCTACCTTCTCGAGCTTATGGCCCCCGATTTTGAAACTAAAGTTCCTCTTTGGTCTTTTACCAGCTTCCATGATATAGGATTTTGTTAGGTTGGCAGATAAGTCTAGTTGTGCCATAAACCGACAGAAGCCGTCAATGAGGGCCTGCAGACCCCTCCCTGTTCGTGCGAGGAGTACTGCGTCGTCCGCGTATAGCAGAACGGGTATACTTCTGTTGGCTACTCTCGGGCAGTCCACCCCCAGTTCTACTAGGGCTTTATCCAGGCCATTTATGTATAACGTAAATAAAAAGGGCGCTAGGATACAACCCTGTCTTACCCCCCCAGTGCAAGCAAAATGATCAGTTAAATTCCCTTCATTGCTGTATCTGATCCGGGCAGTTGTGTCCCTATGTAGGGTTTTTAAAATAAAAATCAGACTAGGGTCCACCCCAAGCAACTTTAAAATCTCCCATAATTTTTCCCGGTTAACCCGGTCAAAAGCTGCCGTTAGGTCCATGAAAGCAAGATAAACTGTCCCATCATCGGCAAGAGTATACTTAGCCACCAGGTTATAAAGGTTGAGACATTGGTCTGAAGTAGAGCGACCCGTTCTAAAACCGTACTGGGTATCTGTGATAATATTGCTTTCTTCAGCCCAGTCCATCAAACGGTTTAGAATTACCTTCCCTAAAACTTTTGCTGAAACATCGATTAATGAAATCGGGCGGTAACATTGAGGATCACTTTTATTGCCCTTTTTAAAAAGGGGAACAATTGTGGCAGTCGACCAAGACCTGGGCATACCCCTTTCCACTGCTGTGTTAAAAACTCTAGTGAGTATAGGGGCCCAAAGGTCAACCTGGGATAAGAATAAGTCGGGAGGGATCCCGTCTGGGCCCGGGGCCTTGTTCTTTGTCAGGGCTTGAATTCCAATTTTAATTTCGTCCACTGAGAACTGAACCCATGAACTTGGCAACGCGCCTGCATCAGAGATGTAGTGAGTCAGGGTACTGCCCTGATTATACAATTTTTTGAAGTGGGAGACCCACGCTTCCGGCAAGATATTGCAGGAGACCTTCGCACTGTTTGGGGGCTGAAAACTAGGATCGTTAATCACCCTCCAAAACCGTGACATATCTCTCATTTCGGCTGCCTCCCTTAAATTCGCCCAGGCTTCATAGTGGATGGATTTTTTCCTATTTTTTATGGCCATTTTATAGTTGGTCCTACATTCCACTATCATACTCCTGTCCTTCGGGACCTTTTTAAGTGCCCGTTTAAGTTCTTTTTGGGCTCTAGAGCATGCTTTGTCAAACCATTTCGGCGTAAGATTGGGCGGTGCATGTGATTTAATCCTCAATAGTCTGTCAATATCCCTTGCCATGCTTTCAAATGCGTTTATCAAATCTTGGCCTCTGATATCTTGGTTTAGGCACAGCCATATCCCACTTTCTGGGTTTGCGAGAAGTTTTTTATAGAATGTTTCCCCATCAGTATTAGACCAACGCAGTCGCCTACCCTGATCAGTTGCTTCCAAATTTCCCCTTATCATCCGAGGCATTAACTGCCTGGGGTCAACAGCATCCCTCAATGATAACACCAGTGGGTTATGGTCGCTGAAGATACTGATTTCTATATTAAAATCTATGATCCTACTTTTAAACTCATAAGAAATAAAGATAAAATCTATAATAGTTTCTTTACCCCTGCCTTTAAACGTGGGATTTATGATATTTGGGAGCCTGGGCTTAATCAAGTCCATTGTAGGGACGAGATTATATATCCCCAAAATCATACTTAATTCACTGCCTTCCTGCGTATGTTCAAGGTGCCAGTCATCAGTGGAAGGACAAGAATTCCAAGATCCCTCGAGCCATTTCAGATATGGGCATGGGTGACAATTAAAATCTCCCACCAAGATTACGTTTGGGGGATAGTTTCCCCTAGAATGCAAATCAGCCAGTCTATTCTTCAGGTCTGCCAACCTCTGCATTGATTGGCCCGCATTGTAAAAATTTATCAAAACAAACTTAGTCCCCTTGTTACTGTAACTAAGACCCTGAGTATATTCCGAGTTCCAGCCCAAATCATCCCATGTCCCCTGTAGCGTCAGAGATACATAAGTTATTAGTCCTCCTTTCGCTCTTCCCATCACGGATTTTTGAGCGGGCACAAAACACATTTTGTACCCATCTAGATGGGGGATATTACTATCCATTTCCCATGTTTCTTGTAAACAGATAATGTGGAACTTTTTGCTGTACTCCAACCATTCCTTGGTTCTTAGTTTGGGAGAGATTCCGGCAATGTTCCACGATACTACCCTAAGTTCCCCGTTCCCCGGGTAAGTCCCGTTCCATACATGGGAATATTGAGTTTGGGAACCCCCTTCTCCTGAGCTAATCTGGTCTGCTTCGGGACTAATCGCTAATTGAGTTGTTACACCCTCATTTTGGGGGATTTCGGGAAGATGACTGTTTCCTATGGACCCAACAATTTCCACAGGCTTAATGTTGTCTGGAGGTGGTAAATTTACCGGTATTTCTACTTGAGTCTGTCAATCTAGTTCATCCATCACTGCCGCATCAGACAATGGATTGAACCTATTGGAGACTAACCCCAGTCTAAATGGTCTTGATAGCGGGACTACCACTCTATTACGTGGCTCCTGACGCGGTACTTTTGCCTGATCCCTATAGAAAAAATTTAGAGGGAGCATTTTAATAGACGACCCACTGTCAAACGCCACATAACTATAACCCAACAGTTCTTTTACCAGCTCTCGGTGTCTGAAATTGACAATGAGAGAGATCAATTTGTCTTACGCTGCAACAGTGACAAAGTTAGAGAAGAGCTATGGATGAAGGACGAACCTCCCTTGGAGGAAGTTCTCATTGTTGCTAAGCAGGTGGAACATATGTTGAAGTGTGTGGGTGAGTTGAAATCAGAGAAAAAATTAAATTCCTCTGAGAAAGAAAATTCCACTGAGATCAATGTTGTCAAGACCCAGGGTGTTCCTGAGGCTAAGCAGAATGTTGAGACGAAGAGTGTTAGGAGGTTTGAGCAGTATGTCAAAGTGAGTTGTTTAAGGTGTGGTTTTGAAGGTCATAAAGCCAATGACAAATCTTGTCCAGCAAGTACCACGATCCTTTGGGGCAGGACGAGGCATCTTCGCGCGACGGGAGGCGCATAAGAGCACACCTGGTCCCTCGCCTCGCGAGGTCGCGCGCGGGGCACGCCGGGCTAAGCCCGGGACAAGGGCGGGGCCGTCTGTGGCCGTCAGGGGCCGGAGGAGGACGGGACGGGCCACCCCCTTTTCATCCCTCGAGGAACTGCTATTGATAAGGCTGCCTACAGAAAGGTACTGTTGTTATTTGGATGCAAGCCCCTTGATTCAAATAGTGCTGTAACATAGTTACATAATAGTGGGTGACCTCGAGGTGGGACTATTGATTGATAGTGATCGGTCCTCTTTTTACATTATTATTATTATTATTATGGAATTTTGTAAAGCGCATGGTTACGCACCCCGGCATGTCCCCACGCTGAGAGGAGAGAAGAGGCGAGTCAAGCAAGAGGTCATATCAGAGCGGTGAGGAACAGGTGTGTTTTTAGTGCTTTACGAAATCTGATCTCTGAGGATTCAAGGCGCAGCTCCAACGGGAGTAGGTTCCATTTTTTTGCCGCCAGAAATCTGAAAGATCTCCCTCCCATTCTAGCTTTTCGAACTTTGGGGAAAGCGACCAGTCCAGTGCCCGAGGATCTGAGCGACCGCTCTGGTCTGTAGGGAGTAATAAGATTACAGAGAGGAGTGGGCGCCTTACACATAATGATGCGATGGCACAAGCACAGTGCCTTGAAGATAATCCGCTCCCTGACGGGCAGCCAGTGGAGGGACTTTAAGGCAGCTTTAGATGACGTTCTTCTAGGAAGCCTCAATACCAATCGGGCAGTTGCGTTCTGAAGAACCTGGAGACGGTTAAGGCATTTTGTTGTCACGCCCAGATACAGAAGATTTGAATAATCGAGTCTGGATGTGACCAAGGCATGAACAAGGGTCTGCCTAACAATAACTGGAAGTAAGTCGAGAGTCTTCCTAAGACTTTTAAGCATGCCAAAGCAGATTCCGACCACCCGATTAATCTGGGCCGTGAAAGAAAGTTTGATGTCAAACACCACTCCCAGATTTTTTGCCTGCTGACAAGGTATAGGGGTGAGTCCTAGGCAGTCCGGCCACCATGCCGATGACCATACATTCGGTGCACCACCCACCACGAGCACTTCAGTTTTTGACCCATTCAACTTCAGGCAGTTGTTAGACATCCAGGATGCAAGCTCCTGCATGCAGGCACTGAAGCTGGATGCTGCGGCGTCAGGAGCTCGTGACAGCGAGATGACCAGCTGTGTGTCATCGGCGTATGACACTAGTTGGAGGTCGTGGCTTTCCACAATGGTGGCAACAGGGGAGACATAAAGGTTAAACAGGGTGGGGCTCAGGGCCGAACCCTGAGGAACCCCTTGGTTAAGAGAGAACATACGGGAGTAATGTTCTCCCTGTCTAACCTGAAAGCTCCTGTCAGTAAGAAAAGATTGAATCCACATAAGTGCCGAACCAGTGACACCTCCTTTATTAAGACACTGTAGCAAGGTGAAATGTGCTACAGTGTCGAAGGCCGCGCTAAGGTCAAGTAATATAAGGGCCATAGTGTGCCCCTCATCAACCCCTTTCCTAATAGTCTCAGTGGCCAAGAGTAGTGCAGACTCAGTAGAGTGTTGGGCCCGAAAACCAAACTGAGTAGTATGAAGCAGGTTGGCTTTCTCCACAAAAGCCATAAGTTGGAGATTGGCCACCTTTTCTGCCACTTTGGCCATATAGGGTAGGAGTGAGATGGGTCGGAGATTATCCAGCCTGTCCCAACTAAGGTTGGGTTTCTTTTGGATCGGAAGTACCACATCTTAACTATATCTGCACATTAAATATCTTATCACCAAAATGAATAATCGGGGGAAAAAACTAAAATCCCAGCTACACGATCACATACTAAGCTGTTGGCAGCAGAACCACAACCCCTACCTACTTTGACTGCAATTGATAAAATGCTGCAACAGACTATTGGCGTTGTGGCGAATGCCATTGAGAATACGGAGAGAAGGCTATTGATCACACCAACATTATGTATTCAAAATCAGGGAAGAGACACCTCAACCACCATGACTGATGCTCTGGAGGCTACTTCTTATCTGACATCGTCATATGTAGATTTGCCCTGTAGCCAGATGCCTGTAGAAACCTCTATAGACGCCCAAGATCGACAAATTATTCTGACCTCCCCCTCTCCTGAGAAAAGGCTAGAAGCACGTAAACCATGCCCAAGGAAAAAGAGAGAAAATAGTCCAAACAAATTGGGTAATAATAAATTGGCAAACCACGAACTGGTGACCCCGACTATTAATTCGACCAGTCCAACACTAGGAATACCATGCTGGGTCGCTAACATGGTTGCCGATTTACAAGCATCCCTGGAGCGGACTATTGTTATCCAACTTAAACCTCGCGTGTCAAAACTTGACAAACTTATTTCCGTCATGAATATTAAGGGGGAGGGATAACTGAGTCAGTTAAACCACTGAGAAATCCTGCATCCCTTGTTACTGAAATTCCACCTCAAAATGATTCTAGTGCCAGAGTAGCTGAAAATAAAAACTCTTCAGTACAGACTACCAATGTAGGAGCTACACTAAGCACCCAAAAGCCCATACATGCTCCATCGCAAGCCCTGCCTAGTACTAATGTCCAGAAGCAGACTCGCCAAATAGCAGGACACTCGGCAAATGCCAGAGAAAATGTCACAGCAAAGACAAAAGGGGGATAAAACTAGTTCACCATTGAAAAGAAACGTAACATTAAGAGCCATCTCTTATCAGTTACCAACAATCAACCTACCCCCTGAAGCCCAACCATACCTGGTAGCACTTGCAGGAGTACCACCCCTAAGTGAGGGGAAAAGAGAAAGGGAGACTGAGTTAAAAAAACAAGTGCACTCAGTGGCCTAGGGTAAATAGACCCCTGCCAGTGAATGTCTCAGGTGAAATCCTGTTGGCTAGAAGAGTGGGTTGGATTGGGAGGGCCCCAAAGACAGTAGCAGGTGATGTCATAATTTTGAATTTCAGGGACGCCTCTGTTGTAGAGTATATCTGCAATGCTCCACTCTACAGACTAAATACGCAAATATGCCCATTGCACCTCTCGTATTTCCACCCCACTCCTAGTTTGGAACCATGTCGCCCCAGATTTACACATGATAACAGGGGGTGCCATCTCCCACCACATAGCACCCCAAATGGGGGAATATTTAGGGAGGGCAGGTCTTCCTATGGTCCCCTATTTCTGCTCCAGCCGCATTGGAATAGGTTTAGCGTGTTGGAAGAGGTGGATTGTCTTAGATTAGGAGGAAATTCTACCTCACAAGTTATTAACGAAGCTCCTAGAAGGGTAGGGGTAATAGAGGGAAATGTCTTACCACCAACCTCAAGGGAGGATCCAAAAACCGACTATACACCAGGAGAAAGGACTAGCAATAGGGGGAACAGGGCAGCTGCATTCTCCTGAGTGGGCTGCCTTAATGGCAAGACATGACATCTGCCTGACGCAAGAGACCTGGGCACTGGAAGAGAGTTCCAGTTTGACCTTTGCAACTTTTGACATCTTGGCAGTGTCCACAGGTAGAGGCCGCCCATCGGGTGGGTTATCAATTTGGATAGGCACTCATCTGGGAATCCAGGCAACTCAAATCCAAACAAATTCCCTGGATATCCAGTGTGTCTTATTAAAACCTCCAAGCAAACCCCCAGTAGCAATAATAAATATCTACTCGAGGCCATCTAGAAATGGGCAAGAATCGGATACAATTAAAGCCCTGAGCTCTTTTATCCAGGGACTAGATTCTTCCACCGCAATAATTCTTGGCGGGGACTTCAACTGCCGATTTGAACCGTTGGGTAGCCTCGAACTGGGCGAACAAGATGAAGTAGATGTACTATGGCACATCCCTGAGCCTAATATTGCCCCGTTTAGAGCATGGACACCTCTGGTGCTCCAAATAAAATCTCTCTCCCTTGCAACATCTCTGCGGGCGTGTAATGGGAGATTGGACCCTGATCGCCCAGCAATAGCAACATTCAACCGGGCTAGCCAAACATCCATCATTGATTATCTAATGGTGGATGTAAAAAATTGGGACAAGTTGAGGGAATTTAGAGTTGTACAAAGACAGGATAGCGACCACAATGCCTTGGTCCTAACTTTTAAGCCAGGGTCCTTTGGACTAACTAATCCTGACCCTAACTCCGCCATGACGATGCCCCCCCTCATGTTGACCAATAATAGAAGGAGGGTTAAATGGCCTCATCTTGCAGACTCACCCTCACAGCTTGCAAAATTTTACCAACTTGCAATCCCCCTTATAGCCCAGATGGGCGATTCGACTGGCCGACAGCAGGCATTAGATACACATAAGCAGTTAGTTGCGGTATTAGGGGATGTGTTCAACCCTGTAAGTAGAACTAAGAGGCGCGTGCCGAAAACGCACCCCTGGTTTGGTGATGCCTGCAGGAAATTAAAAAAGGAGCTTCTTGCGGCAATCACATCGAAAGATAAAACGAATATTAGGGCTACTAGACTGGTGTATAAAAAGGAGTTGTCTAGGGGCAAGAGAGAGTGGGAAGAAGCCAGGTGGGAAGAACTGAGGGGTGGCCTCGTGACAAAGGATGCCAAATTATTCTGGGCATTAGTAAATTCTGGTGCGAGAGAAGCAGGGGAGACTCTTTTACCAAATATTGCTCCCTCAGTGTGGGAGGCGCATTTTGATGCACTCTACACTAGTCCTCTGGCTGACACCCCTGAATACTTAGATAGGACCGTGATATTAGAGCTAGATGGTGCTCTTTGGACTTCCCCAGCCCTAGACCTCCCGCACGAGTGTCGACTGCGGGGGGCCTTGGGCTTGGGATACCAGACAGGCCAGTGGGACACCGGGGCGAGGGTGGCTCCTGGAAGCGTTGAGAGTATCTCAGTTAAGGAGGTAGAATCCGCGATTACTAGGCAGCTCCCTAATAAAGCAGCAGGCCTTGATAGGGTACCGGGTGACCTCTTTCGTTCCCAGCCAAAAATCTGGGCACCGTACCTGGCCGTATTGTTCAATGCGGTTTTCTTGGGAGCCAAGCTACCAGACACCTGGGCGGGGGCTGAGATCGTCCCCATTTTTAAGAAGGGCTGCCCTTTAGTGCCTTCAAATTACAGGCGATTAGTCTCTTGGATACCACCCAGAAACTAATGGGCCGGATTCTCCTGGATAGAAAACTTGGGTGGGCGGATGAGCACGAAGTAATGACCACCCTTCAGGCCGGCTTTAGATCTGGGATCTCGACCCTGGACCAACTCTTTAGGCTGCAGGTCCTTTTCTGGAAGACAGTAAGTGTTGAGGGTGGCAGCCAATACCTGGTCTTCGTAGACCTGCAGGCCGCTTTCGATCTTGTGCCCAGGGAGAGTTTATGGAGGGTCTTGAAAGAACTAGACCTCCCGCCCTATCCATTGGACGTCCTGAAGCGTTTCCATGCAGGGAACTATGCCCAGGTCAGGTGTGGGAAGAACGGGGAATTATCAGCCCGCTTCCCCGTAACCAGAGGCGTACGCCAGGGCTGCGCCCTGGCCCCTACGCTCTTTAGTCTGTACATAAATGGCCTGGTGGGTGAACTAGATAGCGTTAGGGATAGTGATGCCCCTTGGTCGGGTGCCTGCTCTGATGTTCGCAGACGATACTTTATTGTTGTCTCGAACATCAACAGGCATCCAACGGGTCCTGGACGGTTTTGTATCATTCTGCGCCTCGCGGGGACTCAAGATTAATTTAGAGAAGACGAAGTTCATGATCTTTGGTCCCCCGAAATGCACCCGCCCTAGTCCTGTGCTTAATGGCACCCTGCTTGAAAGGGTGAGAACTTTTGTATACCTGGGCGTCACCCTGACTGAAGATTTCTGTTGGGGCCCCCAGGTAGCCAAATCTGCCCTGAGGCTTTCACAGATCGTAGGGGGTATTGGCAAGTTTCAGAGCACAACCCAATTCAAGCCAGTCTCCCCAGTGCTTGAAATTTACGGCGCCCAAGCCAGACCTGCTGTAATGTATGGTGTAGAGCTCTGGGGCCATACACGCACATCAAGCCTTCTTAGGGTTGAGCAGGCATTTATGAGGAATTTGATAGGTCTCCCCCAGTGTACCCCGCTCATACCTTTGAGACTAGATCTGGGTCTAGAGCCCATTTCAGAACTGTTAGCGGCTCGACCTCTCCTGTATTGGAGAAGGCTCTGGACAGTACCTGAGCTTATTGATTACAGAGCTGAGTTTTCTGCAGTTTGGGGGTGGTTGAAGAGCAAAAATATACCCTGGTTATCCCACATTAAAGCTGTTGCATACCAAATAGGTTTGTCCAATTATGGGAGACCCCAGAGGAGAGTTGTCCAGCGGTGCGGAGAACTGAGCTGCTGGCCTCCCTGAGACAGTATCATTTAAGTCTGCTGTACTGTTCGTCAACTATGGGCAGGTTGTCTATAGAATTTCTGCAGGTAAAACTTGTGCCCAGGAGGGAGGAATTTCTGGATTTAATACAACCTCTATACACACAATTAAGACATGGCTGTCTGCCGATTGGGGCATTGACTTGCAAATGGGCTGGACGAGAAGAGGGAATCTGCCCAGCTTGTAACAACAGCAAAGAAGATATGGTCCATGTTTTATTCTTCTGCCCTGCGTATAGTGCAATACGGAGATCCTGGTTGGCACCATTGTGTAGAAATCTGGGCCTAAAACAATGCGCTCAAGCCTGTAGAATTTTAAGATATGATACTTCACCTCCCATTGTGTTGTCTGTCTCTCGTTTTCTATATGGTATGTGGCGTAGAAGGTCTACTTTGATTAATTGTGTTAAATTGTCATCCTCCATAACTTATTGTTTAATAATCTTTTAACTAAGGTTCTCAACTATTTATGTATTTTATCTTGTATGTACATATTTTATCTGTGCTTTTATGGTCTCTGACCGAAATAAAGTTATCAAAGAAGCATTGTTTCAAGCATGCAACTCATATGGTCTAAAAGGCAATTTTAGCAAATGCTGGAGAAACAGGTTAAAAAAACAGAGTAGGGGTAGGGCAAAGAGGCTTGTCAAGTAATCGTCTTGCAAGTTGGGGAGTCCAACAAACTGTTTCCGTCTGAAGTGGTATGCATTGATGGAAAGGATGTTGTGATGAAATTTGACTCATGTTCATGCATTACCATGATCTCTGAGCAAACGTTTTTAAGAATGTTTAATAACAATAAGACTCTCTCCAAGATGGACTTTCAACCGGGTGGTTATGGGGGTTTTAAAATTGATATGCTTGGCTACTTTAGGCATGTATAAATGTGAGACGTAAGATCACGTGTGGGAAGGTTTATGTCTCATATCATGGTGATGATCTCCTAGGTTGGAGTCCTCAGAAAGATTCGGGGGTCAGTTTACATCCTAACATGTCTCCTCAAGTTCAAATTGATGATATTTACTGTGTAAGAAATAAATTTGTTCAGAAATTTAGTAAATTGTTTCAAAACAAGCTGGGTATGTTGATTGGGTACAAACACCGGATCAAGTTGAAATGTCATGCAATTGCTGTTGTGTCTAAAGTGGGAAGGATTCCCGTATATCTAAGACGGAAGTTAAAGGAGTGTGGGGTCATTGAAGAGGTTGAAGCAACCGAATTGTTGGCCCCTATTGTCGTCGCACGCAAGGTTAATGGCGACATTCGTCTTTGTGTGGACCTCAGAGCTTTGAACAGTGAGGTAGTATTTGACAAATTTCCACTACCCAACATTGAAGAAATTATTTCTACTTTCTCAGGTGCTAGAGTTTTCAGCACATTAGACTTAATGAGTGTTCACAGGATCTGACTGCTTTTGCAACTCCTTTTGGGAATTTTCGGTTCAAAAGAATGCCTTTTGGGTTGATTTCTGCCGTGGCAGTTTGTCAAAGAATTATGTTGAACATTCTGAAAGATCAATCTGGTGTCAAGTGTTACCAAGACGATATAATTGTCTTTGGGTCCAACAATGAAGAACACGATCAGCGTGTTTTTTTGAGGTTTTATCAAAGTTTCATTTGGCTGGATTGACACTTAAGGCTGAAAAGTGCAAGTTTTGTGTTAATGAAGTCTCGTATTTAGGCTTCAACGTTACTTCAACAGGTATTAGACCAAAGAAAGATCTGGCTGATACAATTCATTCGCTTCACGAGCCAAAAACCAAAGAGAAACTTTCTTCTTTTCCTGGGATGGTGGAATATTATAGTCGATTCATTCTCGGCGAGAGCTCAGACTTTGAGATCCGCATTGATCGAGCGCACAGAGTGGGATTGGCGCAGCACACACCCACTCCTCCAACGGACATCTTGGCCTTCCTGCCAGACTTTCCACTGAAGGAGCGGATCCTGCGGGAAGCAAGGTTGAAACAACCTCTTCAGTACCAAGGCCATTCAGTGGCACTATTCCAGGACCTATTCCCCATCACTCTTCAAAAGCAGAAGATGTTCAAGGAAGTCACGTCATACCTGAGAGACAAGCGGAAACCCTACTCCTGGGGTTATCCCTTCCACCTGATCTTCAAATGGAATGGGGCGTTGTATCAAACAAGATCCCTCCGAGAGTCTTGCGCCCTGCTGGGTCTCGAGCACCGTGAACCGGACGCCTCCCCAGATTGCTCTCAAAAACCTCCGAGAGGAGGATGACAACGTGTGAGCCGACGGCCCTCGCCCATAGCGGTGTTGAAACCGGACCACATAGCTATGTCACAGGAACATGCTTTGGCCCTAAACGCAGTGACTAGAGACACCTCGCCTCTTCCATGAATTGTTTTTGCAGTTGGGGACACATTCGCACTGACACACAGCTGGCTGGGGGGGGGCAGGGTGCCTGGGTTACTGGAGTTGCACGCACACACAGGTAACATCACCACAAGCTTTGGACTATGGTAACGTGTTGGGGAGGTTCAATTGGGGTTAGGGCGGGGGAGGGGGGCGCTGGTTAGTAGAATGGGGAAAACGTTTTGGTTTGGCGTGGGCAGTTGGGGTTGGGGGGAGGCGGGGGATCCGGGAGCAGTGGGTGGGGGAGGGAACAGGTGTGCCATAAAGGGGGAGGGTCACAGTGAGACGCCATGTAGGAGTAGTCCCCCTCTGACAACACTTTCCCCAACATGCAGTCAGAATGGCGGGGCCACTCTGAAAGTTATTACCCTAAATGTGCGAGGGCTCAATAACCCCATCAAAAGACGCACCATTTTATCGTACTTAGAGAACTCCGGCGCCTCAATCTGTCTATTACAGGAAACACATCTACTGTCCAAGGACTGGCATCGGATGAGGTCCTGGGCATTTCCTCAGCAGTTCTACTCCTCTACCTCTGAGAAGAAAGCGGGGGTAGCTATATTAGTTGCTAGGCACTTTCACGGCCAAGTGGAAGACAGAGTAGCAGAAATCAAGGGGAGGCTGCTAGCATACAGAATACAGGTGGGTGCTATATATCCCTGATCGTAGGGTCCCTATATGTTCCCAACTCGGATCAAGAAGCCTTTCTTAAGGGCACCCTTTCGGAGATTCTAAGCCCTCAAGACAGGTACACGCTAGTGGGTGGGGACACCAATTTGGTCATGGATCGGGAGGTAGATACATCAGGACATCGCTTTGGCTCATCAGGGGCGATCTCATCGGAGGGGAAGGAATGGATGATTCAAAGGGGATTGATGGATTTGTGGCGGGAGGCTCACCCTCAGAGCACGCACTACACATTCTACTCACACGTGCACCACACTTATGCCAGATGAGACCACTTTATAGGATCCTCGGAACTCAACACGCTGGTAGATGAGGTGGACATTATCCCCTGGACCAAGACAGTGGGGGGAAGATGGCAATTGCGGGAGGCCCTATTACAAAGGAAGGGGGTAGCCCAACAGCTGCACAAAAGCATCACTGATTATCTCACACTCAACGATACACCGGACACACCCCTGACTGCGGTTTGGGGAGCACTTAAGCCGGTAGCAAGAGGGGAGCTGATAGCGATCTCAGCGGCAGAAGCCAAAGAGCTAAGGGACAAGCGGGAATCCTTAACTGCTAAGGTGGTCGAACTAGAGAGGGTGCACAGCCACATGGGAGCCCCCAGGATCTGGAGGCAGTTGAAAGCTGCTAGGGCGCAACTGGCCAGCCTGGACACCAATCGCGCCGAGTACGCTGCCATGAGGCTCCGACACACATACTATATAGGAGGCGATAAAACAGGGCGTCTCCTCGCAAGCAAGCTCAGAGCTAGAGCTCAGCGGTCTAAAATCACAACCCTTTACAACGCTCGGGGAGAGAAGCTGGGCACTGACGACCAGATAGCTGGGGCCTTTAGAGAATTCTATGCATCGCTCTATAGCAAAGATCGGTCTCTTGATGCAGATGGGGAGGCTTACCTAAGTAGGGCAGCGACAACACCTCTCAATGCAGTTGGTGCTGCCTCGCTAGATGCGCCTATCAGGATAGAGGAGGTGGTAGGCGCGATCTCCTGCCTCAAACCCTTGAAGTCGCCTGGGCCAGATGGCTTCTCAGATGGATTTTATAAAACTTTCTGCCCATTATTAGCCCCACTTCTAACCCGCCTTTTTAATTCATTCCAGGGGCCTGGCTCGATACCTCCTGATATGTTGGAAGCCGACATCATCATACTACCTAAGCCAGGTAAAGATGCCACCCAATGCGCCTCTTACAGGCCAATCTCCTTACTTAACATAGACTTTAAACTCTTCACAGGGATTCTCGCTGCCAGACTTGGATCACGGTTACTGGGTATTATTGAGCCGGATCAATCAGGCCTCATCCCTGGCAGACAATGCAGCGATAACACTAAACGTCTAATGCACTTTATCGACAAAGCTCACTACACAAGGTCGAATGCCATGCTCCTGTCGATAGACGCTGAAAAGTCGTTTGACAAGGTGGATTGTTTTTTTTTAGATAGAACGTTGGCATACTTCGGAATCGGGGATTTCTTTAGGTCGCCAGTTGCTCCGATCAACCAAAAGCAACGATACGTGTTAACGGCATTGGCTCACGGCTATTCGACATTAGGCGAGGCACTCCTCTTTGCGCTTTACGTAGAACCCCTGGCACAGAGGATTTGTGACAACCTCGACATCGCCGGCATTTCATTCAGTGGGGAACACCATGCAATTAGCCTGTATGTCAACAACATCTTGGCTGCGCTGGATAAGCCTAAACAATCAGTGCCCGCCTTCCTAAGGGAACTGGAGACTTTTGGGAGGGTGTCCGGCTTCAAAGTGAACAGAGGAAAATCAATGCTTCTCTTTTTGGGTCCCAACACACACACGCTCCACAAGGCAACTTCTAACTACGGGGGCCTGCAGCCTCATGCAACGATCCCATACTTGGAGATAGTCCTAACCCCATCCACTAATCAGACCGTAGCCCTCAATTACACGAAGCTCACCTCCCAAGTGCAGGGGGACTTAAGGAAATGGCAAAAACAACCCCTTTCACAACAGGGTCGCGTTGCGGCAGTAAAGATGTCCATCTTACCTAAAATCCTCCATACCTTTCACACCATTCCAGTGAGTCCGCCCCTGGGAACTATACGTAAGCTGCAAGAAGCGGTGCAACAATTTGTATGGGCTGGGAAGAGACCACGGATGCGAAGAGACCTGTCCCACCGACATCCCAACGAGGGAGGTTTTGGGATACCAAACTTACGGCCTACTTCCAAGCGGCGCAATTAAGATACCTGGTGGAATGGAGCTGCTCCGAATCGGAAAAAGGATGGCTCTTTCAGGACAGAGTGATGGCGCAAACATCGCTTTGGATGATTCCCTTCCTATAGCGATTCAACAGACCGGCCTATCTAAAAAAATCCCCCATTACTCGCACAGTGATGAGTTAGTGGGATGCGTGGCGGTCAGGGGGACGCTCACCACTTTCCCTTCACCGCTCACCCTTTTGTTTCATAATCCTGAATTTGCACCAGGGCTAGAAGCGCGGGCCTACCCGCAGTGGCGGCGGTCGGATTGCAGGTCTGCGGGACACTTATTCGACCTTGAGGGGTTCCTCCAGTTTTCTGAGTTAGCACAGCACTATGACATCAAAACCCCGCAGCGGTTCCAATACTTTCAAATGAGACATTGGTTGACACAGCCGGAGATATGCCCCCTAGTTGGTAGAAAACTGATAATCTACGAAAAATGGCTGCTTACCATAGAGTCAGACCGAAAGCTGACCACGGAACTCTACAAGATGCTCAGTCCCCCGCTCCCTCCGCGCCCCTCGGCCGGTCAGAAACGCTGGGAAAAAGAACTGGGGAGAAGCCTCTCCGGAACGGAATGGCAAGCTATATATTATAGTGCCAACCACACGGCCAGGAACACTGCCAGCAGGGAAGCAGCGGTTAAAGTTGCAACATACTGGTATTTGACACCGTTCAGGTTAAACAAAGGCAATCCCAACTGCAGTCCAACTTGCTGGAGGGGGTGTGACGGGGAGGGCACATTGACCCACCTACTATGGGAGTGCAGGGAGGTGACAGGATACTGGATAGCAGTCCTCAACAACATAGACAAACAATTTGACACAGAAATTCCATGCTTCCCTGCTTACACACTCCTGGGGCAGCCCAACGCAATAACCTTCCCATTGAAGTCAATCGGGGAGGCAGATGGGACTGGCCGTGGGAGCGGCTGTTCAACACATCCTTTCGTTATGGGGAACACAAACTCGCCCTACTCACACGGGCTGGCTACATAGACTGTGGTACACGGTGGGTATGGAGCACATACAAGCCTCTCTTATGCAGTCAACAGCATCCTTCAACACAATCTGGCAACCCATTCTGTCCCTCCTGGTGATGGAATTTAACGAAGTTCCGTGCCTGAAGTATCTTCGCCTTTTGCGAATTACTGACACATCGGCCCCAGAAGGCGCTCCTGAGAGCTAGACATCAAGCAGTCCTCACATACGATGGCCCAAGAAGACAAGGATATGGCACACCGGTTATTGGGGCAGGGTTCAGGGGGAGGGATCTTTCTCTTAGTTCTTTCTTGCCATTTTGCGAGTGGATAAGTAATCAAATTGTGGGAGCCTTGGCCTCATCTACACCCATGGACACTCGCGGCCCCGACGAACTCTTGTTACTGTACTGCTATTAAGGACATGGGTCGGAGCTCGGGGTTAACTCTCGACGTATCTATAGGGGTGTACACGAAATTGTAATGTAACTGCTCTATGCCACAAAATCAATAAAACAAAGTTAAACATAAAAAAGAAAACAGATTTTGTATGAGGACAAGAATGTCGTCAGGAATTTGAAAATGTCAAGCAGGAGTTAAACAATGTTCCTTCTCTCCAGTCGTTTGATGCAATGTGTGAGACCAAGATAGTCTGTGATGCCAGTGGAAAAGGGTTGGGAGCTCTTCTTATTCAAATGAAAGATGGAAAAGAGCATCTTATTGCGTGCATCTCTAAGTCTCTCAGGGACGCTGAATGCAACTACTCCATTATAGAAAGAGAGTCCCCAGCGGTGTAATGGTCAATGTTGAGATTTACACACTTTCTTTGGGGTGCCAGGTTTTATGTCCAGACTGATCATAAACCGTTAGTTAAAGTTTTCAAAAAGAAGGGTCTGAATTCGATCTCATCTCGCATTCGCAGGTAGATTGTTGGTTTGCAAGATTTTTCGTTCACCGTCTGTTGGAAACGGGTAGCGTGGTGCAGAGCGGGTGGGCCAAACTCCAGAGGAAATGTGCAAAGCATCCACACAGTACACACAGGCGACACACAAGGCACACTCCAAAAAGAGACGCTACACAAGATTTTGTAAGAATAACTTTTGTATTGTAGAACACAGGGTAAATTTCAGAAATCTCTATACGACTCCAACCGGCGCCAGGTCAATATTTACAGGGGATAGTATATACATGGCAGGGCCAATCGGGCCCCTGCCAGAACCATTGCGACTTACAAGACAATAAAGATAAGTCCATCAGCCTCAATCCTGCAATAAAAACATCAGGGCGTAGCATTAGGCCGGAAAACCTGTAATGGAAACATCATGGCATCACCATAAGCGTAAACGATATGACTAACCCCTGAGGCAGGAAAACTGTAAGAGGAAAACATTAGGCATCCACCTCCTTGTCAGTGTCCCCACCCTCCGGGGTTATGGACTGGGTACCCTCTCTCTCAGAGTCCTCCTCACACTCGAGGTCCTCCTCCAGGTCTCCACTAAATCCACCCTTTAAATATGCGGAGGGGTATTCTGAAAGGTCCACATAGGGCACTAAGGGTTCCCCCCTCCTGAGGGCCTCATAGAGAAACAGCTTCCGGCGCATGTTGCCTCCTTGGGGTATCCCTCTCTCTCTGCAGAAATCCCTCACTTCCTGCTCCGTGTACTCCATAAGGTAAACCTCATTGTAGGTCAACCCCATCCTGGCGAGGTACACCCGGGACAAAACACCCACAGTGCAACAGGGGAACACAATTCAAAAACACCACTTTCAGGAGGAAAGCACAATCAAGAAAAAAAACAATAATCCCCAAAACCTGTGATTACTTTAAATGCTCAGTTTGCAGTGCAACCCGTTGTCGCTGTGGTACTGCGAAACACAAGTCCTATCCCACCGCTGAACACCAATGTTGGAAACTGGTAGCGTGGTGCAGAGTGGGAGGGCCAAACTCCAGAGGAAATGTGCAAAGCATCCACGCAGTACACACAGGTGACATACAAGGCACACTCCAAAAAGAGACGCTACACAAGATTGTTTAAGAATAACTTTTGTATTGTAGAACACAGGGTAAATTTCAGTAATCTCTATACTGCGCCAAACAGCGCCAGGTCAATATTTACAGGGGATAGTATATACATGGCAGGGCCAATCGGGTCCCTGCCAGAACTATTGCGACTTACGAGACAATAAAGATAAGTCCATCAGCCTCAATCCTGCAATAAAAACATCAGGGCGTAGCATTAGTCCGGAACACCTGTAATGGAAACATCATGGCATCACCATAAGCGTAAACAACATAACTAACCCCTGAGGCAGGAAAACTGTAAGAGGAAAACATTAGGCGTCCACCTGTAGGCATAAACAAAGTAGGCAGGAACCATTAGGCATCAAACCCACAGTGGTCGGGCATACAGCCTGAATTAGCACCTTAAGCCGGCTATCACAGGGGACCTGGAACATGAATACCATGGGCATAAACCTGTGAACAGTAGGCCTACTTCGCAGGAAAACAAGTTATGCAAAACACCAATGATGTAGGCCTAAGGGGAGAAGAAACCATTTGCTTTAGGCATGAGCATGTTCAGTAGCATCCTCATATGCACTAGACATCCTTGTGGGCATAAACATGAAGCCTAAAATGAACCCATCCGGTCAGGCATATAAACACTCTATGTGCCAACACCTATCAGACTGGGGCCTAGAACCTATGCGCATGAAGGCATATCAGCATGAAAACATCGATGTAGGGCATTAGGCAAAATCACCAATCATAATTGCATTACCGCCAGGAGCTGCTGGTGAATAGCGAACTTCGCATCAGCACATTAACAGTGGACATAACTATAGCAGGACGGGCACTAGGCGTAATCAGATTAGCAGGGACGGAGGCAGCCCAAAGCCACCAGCATCAACGTGATAGGGAGCAGCTGCGCACATCATACGTGCCCCCAACGTTGCAACTGCCCACTGTCCTCGGGCAGTTGTGTTCAACCAAGTCAGTCCTGGCCTGACATTGTCCAGTGGGGAGCCCCTCTCTGGGACTCGAATTCAAATTGCCCCCAAGTTGCAACGGTGTAGTCACAAGGGGTCCCTGGCACCTATATCGTCCCTAGAGCCCCCAAAGGAACACTGGGCAAGCTGGCATCCCCTTCTCTGGGGCTCAAAAGTCAGGAAGGCCCCTTTGTTGCAGCTGCCCGCCGTTGCGGTGCAGCTGGGATGGCAGGGACTAGCACCAAGGCTCACTCGGTATCAGGGGCCTCAAGTACCGACCCTGTACCTCGGCCGGCCCCTGACAGCCTTCAACCCCAGTCCCCACTCACCGGGGATTTTCTTGGCAGCCTCCTGTCTCCCGCTGCAGGTGTAGGCTCTCTCCTCGGCAGGCAAAGCTCTCTCCTGACATGGGAGCCCTGCCAGCAACAGCACCTTCCTGGCGGCTCTCCACACTTCACCCGGACCCCCTCCTGGGTCCTGGGACTTTTACACGAGGCTCGCAGGGCTCTCCTCTCAATGCAAGAGCCCCGCCCGGACTCCGGCAGCAGGTGCGGGAACATGTGGGGCTCTCCCGCGCACTACGGGAGCCCCGCCAGCGGCAGCAAGTTTCCTGGCTTCACCCGGGCCCCCTCCTGGGACCCGGGACTTTAATGGGACATCCACGACTTGGGGGTGGCGGGGTAGGCTCCCGTCCTCTTCCTCGGGTCTTCGCCAGCGCGGGGTGGGCTCCCGCCTGGGGCCTCTGCAGACGCGGCTTCCTCAATGCGAGGCGGGACTTCCTGCCGGCACCAACCGCTGCGCGGCTCCCCTGACATCACGGGGAAGCCCGTGCGGTGCTTCTGAGCCTCCCGGGCCGGCGGCGGTGATCCTCAGCACCCGCTTTAGGTGCGCTGGGACTCGGGCCGGCGGTGGTGATTTTTTGTCAGTGTTGAAATGCGGGGTGGACTCCCGCTGACTTCAATAAGCACCATGTTGCGGGGTGGGCACCCGCTTTATTTTAATCGGCACCAGTGCGCACACACGCGGGGTGGGTTCCTGCTACTTTACTAAGCATACAGCGGGGTAGGCACCCGCTGTGCTCTGAAACCACAAGAAGGCGGCAATACGCGGGGTGGGCTTCTGCCGTTTCCAAAAAGCACCGGGCAGCAATAACACGGGGCAGGCACCCGCCAGCCAAAGTAGGCAAACAATTGCAGGCAGTTGTGGGGGGAACTCAAATATAGCGCCTGGATGGCACAGCGCTACAGGATCATTAAGTATAGTGATTCACAGGCACTAGGTAGCCCCATCAGATTCAGGGGCATAAGACGGTGCTCCTCTTCTCCTGGGCACTCAGCACATAGCGCCACCCACACCAAGAGCTAGATAGGAGGCAGGATACAGTCACTCCAGCGTAGCGCCCACCAAATATAGCGCTCACCTTGCGCAGAGCATGCGGTCAGGGTCCCACAAGGCGCTACAGCGCAGGCAGAGAGCGCAGGCCAGTCCAATGTAGCGCTCGTCTTCCTCAGGCGCTGGTCAGCAGAGCAGCAGGCACTCGGGAGTTGGTCTCCCTGGTTCCCCTCCCATGGGCAGGCAGGATTACTCAGCTAGCTTGGGGACAGCAGAGCCTCAGCTCAGTCAGCCACAGTAGTGTAGTCTCCTCCTAGCTCCAACCGCCTATACTCCAATAGAGGTTCCCCTGGTCCAGTGGTGTCCTAGCTATGGCTCTCCCTGGCCCTGTGGACAGCAGAGTGGTGCAGATAGGCTCAGGGCCCAGCACACAGGCCCATGTGGGGGTATCCCCTGGCAGCAGGTCCCCTCTCTCTCAGGTCCATGCTCTGACTGAGCACATGGCAGCCCAGCTCCGCCTACCAGACAGTGCCAGCAGCTTTTAGAAGCGTCTGGGGAAAACTGGATCTAACTGGCACACGGGGAGGTGTCCAGCACCCTGGATGCCAGGCTTCCCTCCAAAAGTTGGGGTTGCTGGGAAATAACAACTAGACTGGTAACCCAGCTCAGTCAGGCGGTACAACCACACAGCCATGGCATCCATTTTAGAAGTAGCATGTTTAAATAGGGAAACTCAGTCTGCGTACACCATTGCACAGCATTCAACATTTGCATTTAACATGCATTCACATCACATGTGGTTTCCCATAAAAAGCGAAAGAAATCAGGGAAAAGGGCCAAGTCCAACACCGTCCAATACATTCCTGGGGCAGGTAATTTCTCTGCTGATTGTTTATCTACCCCTCACTCTTTTGTTGAAGACGATCTCGATGAAGAAGATGAGGTGAGTGTCTGTAAGGTGACTGAGGGAACCATAAATGAAGATGAGTGGCTGTTTGAATTACAGAAGGATGACATTTTGTGTAAGGTGAAAAATGTTGTCAGTTCAGGTAAAAGAAACAGTTCTGAGATTAAAGAATGTGAGGGAGGTTGGGAAAAAATCATTGATGAACTCGCAGTGGACAAGGGTTTCTTGTTACAGGGTACTAGATTAATTCCTCCTGGGACGTTGAGAGGTAGGATCTTACAATTGGCTCATGAGGGCCACATGGGCATTGTAAAAACCAAGAGTATGCTTTACAGAGATTTTTGGTGGCCAGGTCTTGATCATGATGTAGAACACTTGATCAGAGACTGTTCTGAATGTGTCCTTAGTGACAAGGGTTTGAGAACTAGGCAGACACCTCTGGTTTGTAGAATTCTTCCTAAATATCCTTGGGAGGAGGTTTCAATGGACATTATGGGACCTGTGAGAGGAGAACAAGCTACTCCCTATGTTTTAGTCCCCATGGACCTGTACTCTAGGTGGGTAGAGGTGTTGTGTGTCCATGACATTTCTTCCTCTTAAATGATAACATTTTGGGATAATATCTTTAGACGTGAAAGTTTCCCTCGTTACCTGTTAACAGACAATGGTGTGCAGTTTTGCTCACGCAAGATGGCCAATTATTTGAATGGGTGTGGCATAGGGCACAAAACTTCTGCTTTATATCATCCTGAGACCAATGGGGCCATTGAAAGGGTGATCAAGACACTTAAAGAAGGATTCAATTGGCAAGAGTCAACAATTTGGACTGGAAGCTTGAGTTATCCAAAAGACTGTCTGGGTATAGTATGTCACCACATTCTACCACTGGAAAGTCTCCATTTGAATTGTTTAAAGGGAGGGCACCCGTAACCAAGGTAAATCCTGGTTGGATTCACTGGTCCAAAGGGTGTGTTGACAATACCATTGGTGAGTGGAGAAACAAAGAGTTGATTGCGCAGGAAAAGAGAAAAGTCATGTTTGACTTCTGAAAAAATGTTAAGAATGTGTCTGTGAATGTGGGAGACTTTGTAAAAATTAAAGCTCCCAAAGGTTGTTCTGATTGGTCAAAGTTGACTAGGAGATTACAAGTTGTGAAATGTTTAAAAAATGCTATCAAAACACATGACGGTCGAATCTGGAACAACAGCAGGGTAGTTGTTGTTCCTGATCCCAAAGAAAATGCTAGTGTCCAGGATGGTAGTGGCCAATTGTTTAATGTTTTACACAAAAAAGGTTTACAAAACCATCACGAGGGTGGTCAGGTGGAACAAAGGAAGAGTGTTAGAGTCATGAAGAGACCTGCTTATCTTAGAGATTTCGTAGAATGATTTTTGCTTGTTTTCTCTATTTACTTTTGATATCTTTTCTCGGCTCTACTCCCTAGTCTCTCTCTTTCCCCTATCTTCTATCCTGCATTTGCATTTGGGTCATACCTGTTCCTTGCATACTTCTTGGTCATCACTCCATCCTCCTGTAGTCCTCCTTTCTCTCTTCCTTTGCATTTGGAGGGAGAAGTGTGACAGTTTGCATTCTCTTGTCACCTTCTCTCTCTCCCTTAGAATGTGATTACGTCAGCATCAGCGATGACATGTTGAGAATTCTACCTGATGCTTGTGGCAGTTGATGTTGTCGTTGGCGAAGGTGCTAATAAAGGATTCTCTTACCTTATGCTGCTTCCCTCTTTATCTCTGGGAGACATCACAGTTGGTGTTCAGGAGAATGGTATGGCGGATCTCAGGTTATACCACACAGGAAGGGGTGTAGTCAGTGCAGGGTTTCTTCCACTTACAGTTGTTTATAGCATTTTCTATTGGAATGAGATACATTTACAGAGGCAAAACTCATGATGTAAGGACTGTGATGAGGAAGCCTTTGACTCAAAGTAATGAAGATGGATGGTAAGTGATCAGAGTATTCTCCTTCTTCTTGCCTCTTGAGCCATCTCCACTAAGAGAGGTTGCTGCGAAAATGCTAACCTACAGGGTATAGATGATTAACAGTGCATTATGGGTAGGTATTTTTGTTTCGAGTGCCTGCCCTTACTTTACTTAATAGGAGAGTACCATTGCTTCTCAGTGTGAGTTCAATACTTCTAAAAGGAGAGTGCTGCCACCTCTTGGTAGATAGCAGCCTCTCTGGGACAGTGAGTACTTGCACTTCTTCTTATCACTTTCAGGAATTGGTTCTACCAGTTACACTGTGGTGCTCAGTCCATTCTGGGTATCATTATGAGATGACTCCATGACATCAAGGACGCCATGTTCCAGTCCTACACTTTCCTTTTAGATATATTTGTTCACTGGTGTTACTTTCATTGGATCAGTTGAAATAATCCAAAACAGTAGCCCCCAGAATACATCAGGATGCTACGGGTAAACCCAGGACAGGCAAGTTGTATCCCCGCTGACATGGCGTCCTCTGTAACCTTAACTAAGGGGGACCGACGGGTAATGAGGGAAAACACAATGATGATGTGCTGTTCTCATCAGCTTGCATCATTTACAAAGACTACTGTGCAGATGCAACTATTCTTTTGCTGGAGCTGCTTACCAGATTCCCAGTTTCGTTTGTGAGTGAGTAGCTTATTCAGTCCTGATTTTTCTTTGTACCCTGCAAAGTGTCGCCCTCATTTTAAAAGGGACTAATAGGACTACAAATCCCAGAATCTAAACAAAAAACCTGGACTGGAAGAATTATTAATGCGTGGAATTCGCCAACTTGAGAGTTTGGACTTTAATTTAGGTTTTTTAGGCTCCCGTTGTTCTCTAATGGAGGATTTGGGAACTCAATCTAGCACACACAACAGAAAGAAACACAATGTGATTTTGATATCCAGCTAAAAATATATCGCCACTATTGTCTATAAAGTAACGTACTCACACCTACTCACAGAGCAATCAAGTTTCCTAGGTCCATACAGATGTACGTCAGCCAACCCAGAAAGCTTTGCAGTCCGTGGACTGAAGGTATACTGGCACATGCATCAACAATGCAATTTGCGATTCCTTAATAGCGAAAAATAAGGATTCGCTAATAAGGAATAGCAAAAGGCTATGCTTGTAGAAATCGCTTACAAAATAGCGATTTCTAAACATTCCTTAATTGCTACTCGCAAATTGCGAGTCGCAATTAAGGAATATCTCCCCATTGATTCCTATGGGCCTAGAGGCCCATAGGAATGAATGGAAAGACTTTCTCAATTTGCTAATCTCAATTAGAGAATCGCAAATTACTCATGCTATCCAAGGGTGCCAGGGTGTCAAAAAGACACCCTGTTGCACCCCTGAAATCTGCATATGAATACATCTTGCACACACACATGCCCCAAGGGCATGTGTGTGTGTAAAAATGGAACTTTGAAAAATGCACTTTAGTGCATTTTTCAAAGTTTTTGCAAATTACCATGAAGTTCAATTTCATGGTAATTTGCTCCCCCTATTAGCGAAATCACTAATTTTTTAACTTTCATGCATTGCATTTAAGGAATCTCAATTTGGGATTCCTTAAATGCAATAGCAATTTAAGGAATCGCAATTTAGAGATTCCTTAAATTGCGATTTTTGCATTTGGGATGATGCATCCCAAATGCAAAAATCCCAGTCGCAAAGGGGCAGATTCTGAGAATCTGCCCGTTTGCGACTGGTTTTTGCTTTGATGCATGTGGGCCATAATATGAAAATGGGTGGCATTAACAGGGCTGCAATCCCAGAATGCAAAGCAAATCTATGGATTTGATGAGCTAATGACACACCGATTTAGAAAACTGGATAGCTCTGTACTTGCCACTTTTGTGGGGAGAGTTTATCTTTTGAACTAGACAGTTCGGTAAAACCGGGGCAGACTCAGAGCCGCATCCTGAATCTGCAGAGCAAAAAAACAGCAAGGTGTGTGTAATGAGAAAACAAACATCTCATTTCGAGTCGCACAAACCAGCATGGGGTAGGAGGAGATGAGGCTCGCACTGCTTAATTCCACACAAAATGCGAACCCCTAATTGATAGAAGTGCCTTATTATCAGCCGTCTCAGCTGCTAATGAATCAGCCCGGTAAGTCTTTCCACGTTGTGCAGAATTTTAAAAAGCACAAACGAAAGTGGCGCCCTGCCAATGGGAGGAATTATTGACAACAATTGACTCTGTTAAACTCCCGCTCTCCTTCCATCGACTCCTCCTGCTCCCTCGCGATAAAGCTCCGGTGCATCTGTGCAGAATTGTAATACCAATGTGGTATGACTTCATAGCACCTGGAGGAAGTGCGTGACAGCTGTGCCCCTTTTTCTGAGAGAACGATGTCCATGTCTGGCAAGGATTGAACACCTCGGCCCTACTTTAAAACTGCTGGACATTCCATTATTGATAGGCCTGTGTGAAAGTCGGGTAAACATTCTTTATGAAAATTGTGTGGAATTCCTGAAAAATGGGGCGATCTGCTATTTTTATTTTTTAGCACCAAGTGCGTCATTACCTTCATTGTAAAAACATGGGGGTAGATTTACAAGTTCTGGCGCATCTTTGCAAATCAGCAGGGATGCGCCAGAAAAGATGCGGCACGCAATTATCTCCTTGCGCCACCAGGAATGTGGCGCAATTGCAATGAGGCGCACCGTGGCGCAAGGATAGGGCGATGCATGTCGCATCCTGTGGCATAAGAGCGGCGCATTGCTGGAGTCGTGTCGCAAGCGTGACGCGGCTCCAGCAATGCACAGGGGCCGCCCATACCTAACGTGGTGTGCCACTCCTTACGCCTGCTTCAAGCAGGCGTAAGGATTTGTCGCAGCGGCCTCGGGAAAGTGACTCAGTGAAATCTTGTAGATTTCACTGCGTCACTTTTACGTGGCGTTCCTGTGAGGGAACGCCCACCCTGCGCAGGAACGCCCACATGAAACCTGACGCAGGTTTCATGTGACGCAGGGCTTTACAACGTGACGCATCTCCCTAGATGCGTCACGTTGTAAATAAGGTGCAACGTGGCGCATGGTTTACGCCGCCACTGTGTCACCGAAGTGATGCAACAACGGCGTAAATGTGGCGCATGTGGCCAGGGCCGGACTGGCCGTAGCGGGCACCGGGCAATCCCCCGGTGCGCCGCACGGGTGGGGGCCGGTTTTGGGCCCCTGGGGGCCGTTTTTGTTACAGGGCCGTTTTTGCAGCATAGCTGCAAAATCGTCCGTGTAACAAAATCGGCCGAACCCAGCCCTGGCAAAGAGCTCGGCGACCCCCCTGTCGAGGGAGGGGGGCGGCCGAGCACTTTGCCAGGGCCGGTTGTGGTTTCCTGTCCGGCCCTGCATGTGGCTTGTAAATCAGCCCCATGATTTGCTATTAAAATGTAGCGCAAAATCGTGCATGAAGTGAACAGCCACTTGTGTTCTTTTTGCTCACTTTGCTCCTGTTCTTCCATGATAGGATTCTTAACCGAACGAAAGGTCAGTTAATGTTATGCGATGCTGCACAATGGTGTAATTGTGGCCATTTATTTTAAAAAGTGTGATGTGAAATGCCAGAAAATACACGCGATTACACCAGCATATATTACATTTATACCAGCATAAACAAAATTTCTCCCTAGCGCAATAATTAGACACTTCAAAAACAACTCCCCTATGGGCTCCAGCTATCTCTGATCTCATTTGTCTCTCGTACATGTTTTTGCAGCCCCTGGCCAGTGCTTAATTTGAGCTGGCGGTTTCCGGTGCTCGGCACTGGCACTTAATTGTCAACACCGTTAGGACAGTTACCACATGGTGGCACCGTTTGGATAATTTAGAGGTGACCAGGACAGCAATTGTTTATTGATTCAGTATACATTAAAAACAACTGATACCTGCCTCCCAAGCCTTTTTTGTAGCTTTGGGGGCCTGGAACAGTCTTAATTGTCACACTTGTAGCAGTGTGCTGGTTAGTAGTTGTATAGGTACTGTCATTGACAAAGCTGGCAGTAGCAATGGGTGGTGCAAGCTGCGGAGGCCTCCTGACTACGCCCCTGGCACTTATTTCTATTTTTCTTTTTTTACAAATTAAGCACTCGAGTGGCATGGACACTATGTGATCAAGAGCAGTTCCTTGTGACAATGGCAGGCCCTTAGGTAACACATGTGTATACAATAAGGAGCTCCAGAGGGAAAGAAGCCCAGGTCGCCCTCCACTCAAACAGTCTATCACAACAAAGACCTGGGTGTCAGAAGGTATTTTGTGCCATACAGGTTGGTTCGAACCTTGTAGGTCTTTGGTAACGCCCCGAGTCAAAAGATCTTTTTTGGGGTAGTTGCCAACTAGTTGGCTACCTTCACTTTCTTAAAAACCAGAAAAACGATAGATAGTTTTACTCTCAGCAGTCTCACAAATGATCGTGAAGGTGTCTAAACTCAAATGTGGTACACCTAGGGTTTCTCAATTCAATTAACTAATGAGTAAACCGTGAAAGAACACATAAATGTGCAAAAAATGTGAAAGAGACGTGATGGCACCTCACGTGCGCAACCCCAATTGAGCTTGCTGGCTGGTACTCGTCAGCATTGCCCACTCTTCTCATCACCGGCAGCCATCACGCTCGAAAATAATAATAAAGAAGAGGTGTCCAAAAGAAAAACAAGTTGTGTGACTTAATAGTGAACGTTAAAAAGTGAAACAGGTACACCCACTACAGGTTCAAACTTTATTCCTCCTTAGGAGTGCACCTACTTCAATATTTAAAAATGCATACCCTCCTTAAATGCCAACATGTTTCATCGCCTGGATTCTTTCTGGCGATTTCATCAGGGCAACAACAGTCGCTTGGCACACGATAAGGACACTTCTTAAAATCACATTCGGAGACTGCCAAAAGTAAAAGACATACACACACAACACTTAACTATGGTGTTCATCCCCTCTTCTTAGATCCACCCGGATTCTATTAGGTATGTCTATAAATCATTATTCCCTTACCCTCGTGGAGCCTTGGCCTCGCGTACCAGCTCAATGAATGAGGTCTCCAATAGGCTCCCTATGTGAGTCCTCGGGGTTCTGTGTGGCATTCCCCCGTAATGCCAACCTGTTAATAATTTTCAACAATTATACAGAATCTTCTTGTGTTCCATTTCAACCTATTGTATGGTCTCCCTCGCCATACTAGTGTCCCTCTGTCTTCGGGTAACCAAAAAGACTTTAAAATCAAAGCACACTGCTAGTGTTCCATCTGTACTGCAGACCCCCTCCCTCACCGGCAGGCACGACCCATTCTATCCTTGCAAATAAGTAGTGTTCTGGCTAGTGCAAAGCCCAGTTTCTCATGTTATCAGGGGATAGTTTCCTGGCCTCAAAAACTGACATAGATATACCATGCTGCAGCCCTCCCCTCTTATATCACACCTCCTTACCACCTAAAGCCTCACGGAGCTCCTTCTCTCCGCCGGTCACCAGTATTGTGATCCCGCGGCCAATTTATGCTGCCGCCCCTTACGCATCCTCTTCGGCGCGGAGCTAGAATGGGCGCCATCTTGGAATGGGGTGATGTGCATGTATCTCCAAACAAGCACTTCAATTGCCCGACCCTCGGAATTAGTGTCTTTCTCCCGATCTTGCACATACATTAGGATTTCGCCCCGATGTATCAATACAGGCCTTGAAAGAATTATTGTAATGCGAACCAAAGATTCCCCTAATAGGGAACTCCTCGTAACTGGGCAAAAGCAAGCGCCATCTTGGATTGGGGGGACTCGTGTGTATCTAGAGTTCTACTATTTATCATCAAGAGTCTCGGATTGAGTTTAGATTGCTCAGGGGTGATATCTTAGTATAATCTCCAACCCACCATTTATGGTATTGTGACTTAATACAAAAAAATCGGTGAGTCTAGACAAGGGAGGGGTTTGATGGCATTTCCCCTAATAGGGACCTCCTCATAACGGGGCAAAAACAGGCGCCATCTTGGGTTGGGGGGACTCGTGTGTATCTAAAGTTTTACTATTTGTATTCAAGAGTCTCGAATTGAGTTTAGATTACTCAGGGATGGTGTCTTAGTGTAATCTCCAACCCACCATTTATGGTATTGTGGCTTAATACAAACATCGGTGAGTCTAGACAAGGGGGGGAAATTTGCCCACATCTACATTCCTCTTGTGAGTAAACCGCAATCTAAATAGCGCAGTGGTCTAGGCTGTATCGATTTAATAACTTGCGGGATCCCCCGACATGTTACCACTTCATACATTTATCATTGTGTCCTAAAGAGGACCTAGTCCACCAAAGTATGGCTACACAAACCCCTCAAGGGGTTCCGCAGAGGTCCGGGGCCCACTCAGGGTACTTCTAACAGAACACACAGAAGGAATGATGGGAGCGAGCCTAGCTCTCTCATATAGACATATCTGAGTATTAAATACTCAGTATCTCGCCTTGCCCCATTCGATTTGGTCGTTCAATCCCTCCCGGTCAGTTTTCTCTTGGAAAATCCATCTCGCTTCCTTTGAAGCCAAGATTTCTTCCACATTTTGAGACGGGCCCATCATTCTCTCCAAGACAACCCAGGTAAAGGTGTGCTTAGCGTGGTGGCAGTGTTGTACCAGCTTTGTCGTTAGTTTGCCTGCTCTAATGGTGCTAAGGTGTTCTTGCATTCTGATTTTCACCTTCCTGGTAGTTAGTCCTATATATTGGAGGTTACATTGGCAGGTCAATCTGTATACGACATTGGCCGTGTTGCAGTTGCTAAAGTACTTTAAGTACCAGGTTTTACCTGACTTTAGAACTACACTTTGGGTTTTCTTCGTGAGGGCACACACTGAACACGACCCACACGGGTGGTGGCCAGGGGGAATAGATGACTCGGTAGACTTCTGCTCTACTTTTACCCGTGAATGCACCAATTTGTCACCCAGGTTGCTAGATCTTTTAAAAGCGAACCTGGGTGGGGGCATCTTGAAGCCCTCAGTGGACAGCAACCCCCAGTGTTTACGGATGGACTGTCGGATCTTCGTGGCCAGCGGGTCGAATGTCATGACTACCGGAAGGCAATCTTCTTTACTTTTTTCGTTCTTTTGCAGCAAGACACTACGGGGGGTGTTCATTGCCCTTTTTCTAGCTTGTCTGATAGTCTTCCGTGGATACTGTCTCATTTCAAGTTTGGCGCAGAGTTCCTTGGACTGGTCCAAGAATGTGGTGGTCGAAGTACAGTTCCTACGGTACCGAAGAAATTGACCAACAGGGAGATTATCCCTGAGTGCTCTTGGATGGTACGACCTATAGGAAAGGAGAGAATTCTTGTCCGTAGGCTTCTGATGTACTTTAGAACATAGCCTACCCCCATCTGCAAAGATGTCTAAGTCCAGATATACTGCTGTTTTGTTACTATAGTTCCATGTAAACCTCAGACTGGCATCCTGATGGTTAAGCCAGTTCAGGAATTGCAATAGACCCTCCTCTGGACCTGACCAGACGCAGAGAATGTCGTCAATATATCTCTTCCAGATACGGATGTTACTCTGGAAGTGATTTGACTGGTGGTATATGACATGCTCCTCGAACTGGCCCACATAGATGCAGGCCAAGCTCGGCGCCATCGTAGCGCCCATAGACGTGCCCGTAGTCTGCAGATACAAAGTGTCCTTATAGCAGAAATAATTTCGTGTAAGGGCCAGTTCTATGCATTGGAGTATGAAAGATTGTGGAGCATCATAGAACCACTCTTGTACCTTAAGTGCATGCGCTGCTGCCACCAACGCTGCATCCTGTGGTATACAGGTATAGAGTGACTCTATATCGATGGTTGCCATAAATTCATTCTCTGGATCAAATTGCAACTCTTCAAGAATGTTGAGGATTGCTGTAGTATCCTTTACAAATGATTTCTGGTTGATGACTGATTCCCTGAGGAAAAAATCGGCAAATTGCGAGAGAGGCTCAAGTACAGACTGGATCCCCGAGACGATTGGACGACCGGGAGGAGGACGTTGAGGCTTATGGATCTTGGGTAAAATGTAAAACGCCGGAGTTCTTGGCTTGTCATTAACCAGGAACTCGGCTTCTCTCGTTGTTATCCATTTCTTCTCCTTAGCCTCCATCACCATGGTCTTAATGGTCGCCAACAGTTCTTTCTGGGGATCCTGTGCCAGTGGACGGTAGTTCTGGCGAAAACTGAGTAGTCTCAACACTTCAGTGTCGTAGTCAATGGTATTCATTACTACCACAGCTCCTCCCTTATCTGCGTTTTTAATCGTAAGATGTTGATTGTTCTCAAGGCCTTTTACTGCTTCCCACTCTACCCTGCTCATGTTGTTAAATTTAGAGGTTGTATTCTGCTGTTCCAATTGGGAAATGTCCTGCAGTACCTTATTCTCAAAGACCGTGACCTCAGGGCCTATAGTTGTATTCGATGGACAGAAATTGGATGGTTTCCTGAGTGTGGTGTTAAACACATTTAGAGTATCCTGTGGTTTATCAGCGAAGAACTTCTTTAGTTTAATTCTTCGCATCGTTTCATGAAGCTCAATCCTACATCTAAAGGGGTCGTGTGTAGGGGTGGGGACAAAACCTAGACCTTTGTTCAACACCTTTTCCTCATTGGTGGTCAGTTCATGATCGGATAGATTCACCACTATGTTATTCAGAGTCATAGCTGGTTCCGTCCGCGGCTCCGTGTTACTCTTGGGGAATGGGTTTGCCAATGCTGATTTTGATTTTGGTTGCCCCTGCCTCGACCCCTGCCGCGCGGACCTCCCCCTCTGTTGCCCCTGTGGCTCTGTCCTAAAAAAGAACGTAGAAGGGATCCCAGGTCTTCGTTGTTTGTCTCCTGCTCGTTGAATCTAACTCTAGGGGGATTAGACTGTGGGCCCAGTTCTTCCTCTTCACTGGAGGTGTTATCAAATGTCCAGTTGTTGGGTGTGCGTTTAGTCTGTTGTTTTCCACCCCTGCCCCTTCCCCCTCTAAATTGATGTTCGACTACCTGGTCGTAATATTTGTCCTCCACGTAGGGGAAAGCCCATTCGTGGGAGAAACGATCAAGATTTCTTTTAAGCCCTTTGATCTTTTGATTGATCATATAATTTTTGTAATCGCTCAGGTCTTCCTGAATCCTTTGGAGCTGCTCCTTGGTGTCTACAAGGGTGGTGTCCCTCCTTATGCTCTCCTCCAAATCAACAATCTCCTTCAAGAGCTCTTCGCTTAGTCTCTTCGCAGTGTTGATTATAAGGATTAGCCAATCTCGTGTACATTTATTGGCTATATAGCTCCAATCCAATCTGAATGTTTTATCTTCCAGGAAGATCCTGGGCTCAATCCTTACTATCAGGCTCGCTGGGGCGGCTCCTGCTCTTAAATACTCTGTCATTAAAGCCCCATGGAGAGCTATCCTGACTTGTTTCTTCTTGGTATTACTGAGTCTTTCCCACTCTTCCCTTGCTGATGTAACATTGAGTAGAGGGGCATCAGGAAATAGTGATGGACCCGATAGGATTGCTGCGATTTGTTCATCCGTAAACGCAAGGCAATTCCTGTCCATTTGCGGGGAGGAGGTCAATCAACTAGGGTACACTCAACAAGGGAAAACTTGAAGGAGATGTGAACAGTGTGCTGTGTGTATCTGTCTAAAATGGGATAATCTCAACAAGTATCTTAAAAAAGCTCTCACGGCTGAGCCGCCGTTCACAACGTGTATACAATAAGGAGCTCCAGATGGAAAGAAGCCCAGGTCGCCCTCCACTCAAACAGTCTATCACAACAAAGACCTGGGTGTCAGAAGGTATTTTGTGCCATACAGGTTGGTTCGAACCTTGTAGGTCTTTGGTAACGCCCCGAGTCAAAAGATCTTTTTTGGGGTAGTTGCCAACTAGTTGGCTACCTTCACTTTCTTAAAAACCAGAAAAACGATAGATAGTTTTACTCTCAGCAGTCTCACAAATGATCGTGAAGGTGTCTAAACTCAAATGTGGTACACCTAGGGTTTCTCAATTCAATTAACTAATGAGTAAACCGTGAAAGAACACATAAATGTGCAAAAAATGTGAAAGAGACGTGATGGCACCTCACGTGCGCAACCCCAATTGAGCTTGCTGGCTGGTACTCGTCAGCATTGCCCACTCTTCTCATCACCGGCAGCCATCACGCTCGAAAATAATAATAAAGAAGAGGTGTCCAAAAGAAAAACAAGTTGTGTGACTTAATAGTGAACGTTAAAAAGTGAAACAGGTACACCCACTACAGGTTCAAACTTTATTCCTTCTTAGGAGTGCACCTACTTCAATATTTAAAAATGCATACCCTCCTTAAATGCCAACATGTTTCATCGCCTGGATTCTTTCTGGCGATTTCGTCAGGGCAACAACAGTCGCTTGACACACGATAAGGACACTTCTTAAAATCACATTCGGAGACTGCCAAAAGTAAAAGACATACACACACAACACTTAACTATGGTGTTCATCCCCTCTTCTTAGATCCACCCGGATTCTATTAGGTATGTCTATAAATCATTATTCCCTTACCCTCGTGGAGCCTTGGCCTCGCGTACCAGCTCAATGAATGAGGTCTCCAATAGGCTCCCTATGTGAGTCCTCGGGGTTCTGTGTGGCATTCCCCCGTAATGCCAACCTGTTAATAATTTTCAACAATTATACAGAATCTTCTTGTGTTCCATTTCAACCTATTGTATGGTCTCCCTCGCCATACTAGTGTCCCTCTGTCTTCGGGTAACCAAAAAGACTTTAAAATCAAAGCACACTGCTAGTGTTCCATCTGTACTGCAGACCCCCTCCCTCACCGGCAGGCACGACCCGTTCTATCCTTGCAAATAAGTAGTGTTCTGGCTAGTGCAAAGCCCAGTTTCTCATGTTATCAGGGGATAGTTTCCTGGCCTCAAAAACTGACATAGATATACCATGCTGCAGCCCTCCCCTCTTATATCACACCTCCTTACCACCTAAAGCCTCACGGAGCTTAGGTAACACAACCTGTTCTGTCGCACAGGATGAGTTTCCATTCTTCGGTATGAATGACTGCAGTGTACTCCAACTATTGTGAACCCAGTGAACACACATCACTTTTGTGCTTCCACTTGGATTTAAACTATCAGAACTGCATCCGTGCAATTGTATGAAAGGATATCGAGGAGAAAAATATAAAGTGACAAAAATATCTCAGCAAAAAAATGAAGGACCAAAATATCAAGAAGATAAGTGTAAAAGATAAGAATAGACTTACTGTTGTTAATTCAGCATCTACGTACGTTGAAAAAATATATATCGTCAAGGTACATATATGTGGAGTTAAGTATAGTAAAACCCCACCACGCCATGAGCATGAATACAATGTCCAATCTCAAAATAGATGGGTGTGTGTAGTACTGCAAAGGCGAACATGCAGTGGCGTGATAAAAGGCCCCCGCACCCAACACATTGCAGGGGGGGCCCAAGCTCCAGGTGGCCCCCTCAGCACAGTATGCTGGCCTGAGAGCTCCTGAGTGAGTCAGGAAGGAGGGCCCTCCATGTATGTTGCAGGAGGGCCCCCTTGAGTTTCATTACGCCACTGTGACTATAACAGAATGCCATTTTTGTAGGTAAAGGTCGACCCAGAACTTCTCAAACTTGTCTTTGGTCACACGAGAAGTCACATTCGCTCCAGGTTCTAATCTGCATTTCTTTTTTTATAGAAAATATGATAACAAGTCTGGAGAGTAACATTCTGTTCTCATCCTGGGCTACCCAGACTACCCTGGCTCATGGTTCCAACATCTTCAATACTGGCTATCCTCAAAATGAAGGGCATGAAGAACATTATATTGGGGAGTTTTGATGTGGTAGTTTATGCCTAAACAGGAGAGAACTATCAATGACAGACCCTCCGAGGGAAACAACTAGGGGTGGGTAAAGAGTTCCACTCTGCTGGCGGAGGTTGCAGAGTTTTGCCCAATCTGCGTGGAGCACGGAGTTCTGAAAAACTCAGTGAAGTGACACAGAGTAGAGTTTTTTCTCTCAAGCGGCTCGCCATTATTAAGTTGGTGAATGCTTGCAATGAAACATCATGTGCTAGACCTCCTTCTGGCGAGATGTCTCAACAAGGGTGGTTGCGGCAGGTCTCAACCGCATGTGTTGAGGAATCTGCTACTTGAGTAGTCCTCTGTCCCTCTGTTGTTTCTATTTTTTCTTTGCTCTCTCTTTTCCTTTCCTTCTACTCTTTGTGCCTTTTCCTCTTCTTGCCTTTTTCTGTTTTTTTCTTTTTGCCTCTTTACTCTTGTTGCCTTTCTTTCTTGCCCTCCAGCACTTTCCTGTTTTCCCGCCACTGCTGACCCGTGCAGCTACTCCCCCCCTTCAGCACGTCTTCTTTCCCTCTCTCTGCTTGCTGCTTCCTGCCTCCCAGCTGCCCAGCCTTCCCATTCACACTACTTAATGGCAGCCGCCGCAGTGAGGAGAGCAAGCCCACAGACCTGGTCAGTGTCACTGCTCTCCCTTGCGCAGCTCCACCACTAAGTAGCTGTCCCCTAAGTGCACTCTGACCCTTCTGGGTCAGGCATTCGAGGCCCTTCTCCATCGGCCGGCTCCTGCCTGCGCCTCATCCCTGGTGGTCCAGTGGGAGAGCATTCTTCTCTTCTGCTGTTCTGTCATCTGTCCCTCTGCTGCATCTGTCTTTTCTTTGCTCTTTTCTTTTCCTCCTACTCTTTGTGCCTTTTTCCTCTGCTTGCCTTTTTCTCTGTTTTTTTCCTTTTGCATCTTTACTGTTGTTTGCTCATTTCTTGCCCTCCAGCGCTTTCCCATTTTCCTGCAGCTGCTGACCCTAGTGGCCCCTCCAGCGCTCCACTTTTCCCACTCCTTGCTTCATCCAGCTGACCAGCCTTCCCTCCCCACACTCCTTAATGGTGGCTGCGCCAAAGGCAAGCCCGTTTGCACCTATCAGCTACCCGATCGCACCCAGCTCCAGGGATCATGGTCCTCCAACCTGACACCAGCATCCTCCATGATCTCAACCCCAGATGCAATAACATCTGCCAGCTCTCAACGTCGACCAACACCCATGGCCCCCTCTCTTGCCTTCACTGCTGCCTCACCTTCACCCGCCTCCGTACCCCAGTTCCCTCACCACACTCAAGCCTCTCAAGGGAATCCTCCTCAACATATGATCCCTCCACAAACATGCCAGAGAGATGGGGGACCTCCTCAGTGCCACCTCTACCTGACGTCACCTTTCCTGATGGAAACCTGGATGCACTCCATCTCAGCTCCAGACATCACCACTGCCATCCCTGACGGCTACAAGATCACCCTCCTCGCCGCCACTGATGACATCCACTCCCTCCTCAACCAGGGCAAAACCACAGCCATCATCCTACGGGACCTCTTGGCAGCCTTCAACACCGCCTCCCACCGCACCCTAGCCACAAGACCCCACAGCGCTGGTATCCAAGACAATGCCCTCAACTGGATCCGCTCCTTTCTCACCAGTAGAACACAATGGGTTACACTCCCACCTTACCTCTTGAAACTGACAGAGATCAGATGCAGAGTACCCCAGGGCTCCTCCCACAGCCTCATCCTCTTCAACATCTACATGACCCCACTCGCAGCCATCTGCAGGAACTGTGGGTTCAACACCGTCTGCTAAAACGAAGACACCCAGCTGATCCTCTCCCTCACCATAGAACCCAATGTTTCCAGGAACAACTTCCACAATGGAATGAAAGCTGTCACCACCTGGATGAAGAGTAGCTGCTGGAAGCTCAACTCGTACAAGACAGGAGACCTTATCCTGGGAGCCTCCCCCTCCGTTTCGAATGACTCCTGGTGGCCCTCTGCTCTAGGAAGTCCCCTACCCCCACGAACCATGCACGAAACCTCAGCATCGTACTGGACTCCTCGCTCACAATTGACCACTAGATAAACACCGTCTCCTCTGCCTGCTTCAACACACTCTGCCTCCTTCAAAAGACCTTCAAATGGATCCCTACCGAATCCAGGAAGACAGTAACCCATGCCCTCATCAGCAGCATACACCACTACGGCAACGCACTCTCTGCCGGCGTCACCCAGAAACTCCTTCGAAGACTTCGGAATGTCCAGAACGCCACATCAAGACTGATCTTCAACACCCCCATTGCAGCCACATCACTCAACACCTATGTGATCTCCACTGGCTCCCATTTGACAGAAGAATAACTTTCAAACTCCTCACCCATGCATACAAAGGCCCTTCACAATGTTGGACCTGCATACATGAATCACCGCCTCACATCCCACGTACCCACATGCCCAGCTTTCCCTGGCTACCACCCCATGAATCCTCAAGACCAGAAACAGAGCAATGTCTTTCTCCTACCTCGCCTTCAAGACATGGAACACCCTGCTCATGCACCTCAGGAAATCACCCTCGCTAACACAGTTCAGGAAGGACCTCAAGACCTAGTTCTTCAGATGAACTTAATACTTTGTCTGATCCACTAGGCCCCTACCCCCACAGCGCCTTGAGACCCTCATGGGAGACTAGCCACGCTTTACAAACCCCGATTGATTGATAACTTATGGAGACTGGCCATTCTGTCACATCGTAGAAGGCTGCAGGCAGGGTGGGCTGCTATGACCAAACCATGCTCCATGGCTTATTGTAGGCACTGCCTCCTGCGGTGTGGGGCTGGTTCCAATAATTTTACCAGGTCTTATTATGGTGTTGAGTCCTGCCTTGGCTACCAACTAGGGGTGGGTATAACTCACTAAATTTGCTGTACTGTAATTACGTGAAATTAGAGCAAAATATTCCAAGATTACAAGGAATCATTTGGAGGACATAATCGAGGAGTTAGTTCTATTTTGGTATTACACTGTGCACCCTCGCATCCAAGGTGAACCTGAGGATGCATGTTGCGGTAAGAAAATAGCACTAAATGCAACATAACACAAACAGCAGCAGCTGCTCATGCTCCCTAAATTCATTGTTCCTCTGCTCCTGCTGTAAAATTATTGTGGCAAGTTACTCATAATTACATGAACGGGTATAATCTTTAGTAATTTTGCATCAAAAGGTTAAGACAAAATTACTCAGATTACTCCGGTGCAATTACAATTTCACCTAGGCCTACTACCAACAGAGGTTGATTCCTTCCCAGAGAACATTCTGTCACAGATAGCTATCACACATAGGCCACTACTTATATGGTAGTCACACTTTCACCCTGATCAAACCTCCAGCTAGACCCCTTCCATGTAGTAATTGAATCACTCAGCTGCTGCTATGTATGTAACCGTTATTCTATCCCCATAAGGCCTTGTGTTGCTTAAGGAGGCCAACAGGGGCATACACACAGATCATTCATCCTCCAAGTGCACTTTCACTTGACCTCATTATACTGCAACAACCTTGGCACATGACTACCTGCTCTGACACCAAAGCCTGTTTTGCTGTTTTCGTGGTGTTAGGATTACATGCCCCATAACTCCCTGTGGCCAGAAAGGCTTTAATGGCAGCCAAGGACTCCCACAGCATGGGAATTACTCTGAAACAGACACCTGTTTTGATGCCTTCTGGGGATAGGATTACTTGCCCCATAACTCCTGAAGACAGGAGGGCTTAAAAGGCAGCCAAGGACTCCTGGAGCGTAGGGTGCACCCGGGAGCATGCCCTGTCCAAGAACAGGCCTGTCTGCACCCTTCAGAGCCCGAAGGAAGCTGTGCCTCTCCTCCTGGCTTAGTTCCCTGGCCCTGAGCCAGAGCCAATTTTCTCTTTTGCTATGCAAGGTGAAATTTGTTCCCGAGTGGGACTTATATTTCAAGGCCTGTTCAATATTTTTTTGTTTTATTTTCGGGGAAGTGTGCTATAGCTTGCCTGGGTCTGTACCATTTGGTTTCTTGACTGCTCTATTGTGCTAAAAAGGGATATAAGCTGCAATATGGGCAAACACAAGTTGGGGGTACCTAATCCAACCAAAGCCAAAAACTCAACTCTGGATGGGTTCATTGAGCAGGCGGTGGGAGACATTGATAAAGAAATTCTGCTTACAGAGCAGTTGCTGTCACTTGCTGATGGCAGCCTCGACTTGCCATCACTTACTGACCATATAGATCCATCTGTTCTTACTGGAAGGGCTCAAAGCTGTTGTTCAGGAGGCTCTATAACTGATAAACAAACTCCCCCAGCCCTCTCTCTGTCATTGCATATAGTTTTACCCCTCGCTTCCAGCTCTACCCCTGCGAAGCAAAAGAAGTGAGGAAAACAACCCAGTCCAAGGGTCATCAAAGCAGATTCTATGACTTTGCATTCTTGTGTCCCTTCTCGTGCTTCCATTCCTCCCCGTATGGACTTGACATTAATGGCCTCCTTACCCGGTTGTCATACTCCTTCAAATCAATTTTATCCACCAGCCTTTCTGCCACCAAAAGTAAGCTGTCAGAGGTCATGGGCTTGGTGACTGGGTACCCATCAGGAAGAAATCCAACTCCACCTTTGAAACTATGGCTACACAAACTAGCCTTCATGAACATGAATAAGGTCCCCGCCCATTCTCATATGTCTTCTCTCCAAATGACACCTGGAACTCCAACTGACTCACCCCCAACTCGTCACCCTCCAGAGTCCCTCCAACATCCTGTTTCTTTGGCTTCCGGCCAAAACTTGCCAGCCTCAGTCAGTGTCAGGCACAGTTCACCAGCATTTCATCCACTCTCTTCTGCCTAGCCTTACGTAGTGGTTTTAGCCAATGTTCCAAGACTCAAACCATAGGCGACCGGGAGAACCAAACAGTTAATGAACAAGGCTAATCATTGGCTACACACTCATGTTCAATGTAAAGCAAGCTTATTTCCAGATATTCTGTTTGCTCACAGAGTGACACGGGTGGGCTCCATGGGAAAAGAACATGAGGGGGATTGTATCATTGTTAATTTTGCCAATCCATTTGTAGCAGGAGATTTGATTAATTCAAGGCGTTGTTCGCAAAAGTGATGTGAAGGTATTGCCATGGGGGTATTTCTACAGAGACATGGGACCGAGGGATGGTGTCCTGAGGAAAAAGAAGTCCCTGATGTGCCACATAGTTTACGCTATTGTGTGCCAACCAATAATCGCTTTCCGGTTTTGTCTGGGGAGTGTGGCATTGACTGACTCAAAAGGCGCTCTTCGCTGCCCAATTCTGATTGTGGCACTGATGTTAACATACCCATTCGGGTATTCACTATGCTACCTGCTACTGACTTGATCATGGATGTTTTTCACAGTCCTACTATCAAGCTACAATTGGTATTCTCTCACCCCGGTGAAAAAGTCAAGCTAATGAGTTGGAATATAGCTGGGCTTGCAGCTTTAAGACTTCAGTAGATTTTATCTTATCATACAATAGTCATCCTACAGGAGACCTGTGCTACTAGGGACTTAATCTGTGATGGTTTCATCTATTTTTCTGTCCTGCTATATCTTCTGGGATGGGCAGGGCCTACGATGGGTTAGCCTTTTGGTTTAAAACCACAATTGATTGCATCATCTCTACCATCCCTAGAAATAGGCTAATCCAGGTGTTCCAAGTCAATTGCTCTAAAACCTTTAGCTTTGTCCTCATTAATTTCTATAATGATAATTCTTCCACCAATGGCAACCCAAATTTTGCCCTTTTTGTCGATTTTGTTCATGACCTGGAATAGAGTTTTACACTTAGACAATGGTCTGAATATTTTTCTTGTTGGGGACTTCAATGCAAAACTTGTTGTTTATGCGGTATATTTAGCATGTCTTGAACCACACGTTTTCAAACCCATTTGTTGATAGCCGCTGCTAGTTTCAGTGACTATAGAGGGTTAATGTTATTCCCCCCTTTGCTTAAATTTGACCTCTGTAACGCACTTGAATGGGAAGTGTCACATGCCTTTTGGCCCCCACTTTTATTGCTGGGGCTGGAATGTCCATAATCAAATATATTTTTGCAAGTTGTAACTTCCTTGAACATATTGTGGATGGTGAGGTTATTCCTAGTACCTATATTGATCACAACCCTCTTTCTATGCCCGGAGCTTCACTCCCGTGTCATTGATGTGGGGGGCATGAATGTCCTTCCGAGGAGTGATGGACTTATGTTATTGTGAAAGACAGCCAATTTGAATGATGTTCAGCACAGGCTTTGTGCAGATCATCTAAGTATGCTATATGACTGCCTCTGACTAACGATTCTACATGTACTTTGGACATTTTTGTTGCCCTAGGCCTCACCATTAAAACATATCTCTTGATGCCCTTAGTAAGCACCAAGATGGCCACCAGTTTCTGGTTTGATAATGCATGCAAGGAGGTCAATAGGTGCTTTCATAGCACCTTAAGGGCTACTCCCAGGTATTTGATGGCTGTCGCCTACTGCAGAAGGTCTTATAAATTGCCAATCAGCATGAGCAAGGCAGAATGTAGGAAGGACATATGGATCACCCTGAGTTCCTCTTGTTGGTGTAGAAATACTGTTTGGTTTTGGCAATTTGTGAATATCAACAAACTATTTAAAACTGATGTCAACTCTATTTATGCTAATATTAGTGCAGATGCTTGGGCAGACCACTTAGACAAGTGTGCCATATGTCTGACATAGTCAGTGTGGAATCTGATGCTGGCATGTCTACTTTTCCATTGGATATTGAATTTACTGTGGAATAAGTAGCCAAATCCATCCGTGAAAGCCCCATGCATAAAGCCCCGGGCCCAATGGTTTCAGGGACTATAGAGGCTTGATGTTATTCCTCCATTTGCTTAAATTTGACCACTGTAACGCGCTTGAATGGGTAGCACCATAGTGCCTTTCAATCCCCACATTGGTGTGGCTGCAATGTCCATTATTGACTATTGTGTTGCCAGTAGAAACTTCCTTGAACATATTGTGGATGGTGAGGTTATTCCTAGTACCTATAGTGACCACAACCCTCTTTCTATTACATTGGCATGTCCAGAGCTTCACTCTTGGGTCATTGCTGTGGGGGGGGGGCACTAATGTACTTCCGAGGAGTGAAGACTGCAACTTGAATGGCGTCCAGCACAGGCCTTGTACAGATGATCTGACTATGCTCTATAACTGCCTTGGACTGACTAACAATTCTACATAAAGCATGGACATTTTTGTTGCGCTAGTTCATACCATTAAAACCTGCCTGTTGATTCCCTTAGCATGCACCAAGTCTGCTGTCCATTGCTGGTTTGATAAGGAATGCAAGAAGGCCAACAGGTGCTTGCATACCACCTTAAGGACTACTCTCAGGTATTTGGTGGCTGTCGCCTACTGCAGAAGGTCGTATAAATTGGCCATCAGTAGGAGGAAGGCAGAATTTAGGGAAGAAATATGGACCGCCCTGATTATCTCCTGTAGGTTTAGAAATGCTGTTTTGTTTTGGCATACTGTGAATAACAGCAAACTACTTCAAACTGATGTCGGCTCGATGTGTGCTAATATTAGTGCAGATGCCTGGATGGACCACTTTGGACTAGTGTACCATACGTCTGAAATAGTCAGTGGTGAATCCGATGTTGCCTACTTTTCAATTGAATATCAATTTACTGTGGAAGAAGTAGTGAAAGCATACATGAAAGCCCCATACATAAAGCCCCGGGAGCCAGTGGGGTACCAATTGATTTATATAAGTCGGAGGTGGATTTGTGGGTACAAACTATTTCAAATTATGCCAGTACAGCCAGTCAGACTGGCCTGTCTGAGTCACGGTGTTCAGCCATTAGTGTCCTTATTTGAAAAAAGGAAACAGCGCATGTCCCTGTTGCTATAGGCCTATCTCCCTATTGGACTCTTTGGTGAAAGTTATCGACAGGGTCATCTTTAATGGAATTATGCCATGGGTTACTGACAACTATATTATCTCCATTGTCCAATATGGTTTTAGTCCCACCATGGGCGCCCAAGAACAGTGTCTCATCTTATATTTATTAATTAACAAATCCACTTCAGCTAAAGGTGTTATTGTCTATCTATCCTTCATGGATCCGTCCTGAACTTTTGATAGCATGGTCAGATCCATACTAATGCAAGTGTTAGAATCGAAGAGGCTTGACACTGGCCTGGTGTCTTTCTTACGTACCCTCCACCTAGACCCCAACGCTAGATTTGGGCAGAATAGTGAAGGTACTGCAAGTTTCAGATTGGGTTGAGGTGTTGGACAGGGATACATTCTGGTGCCAGTCTTATTTCTTTTGTACATTAATAAATTGGGTGCAGAGTAGGAATATCGACGGAGAAATATCGAGAGACATAAATATCACCGCAAAAATATCGTGGGGAAGAAATATCGAGAACAAAAATATCGTTGACAAGAATATCAACTGACAGGTAAGCAATATCGATTACAAAAACATCGACGTCTTATATATCGTTTACAAAAATATAGTTGACAAAAATATCGAATTATTATTAATGTTATGTATTTTAGTGCTTTTAATGAGAATTGTTTGTCATTTTATTATATGTTTTAAAATTTTACTAGTTATTAATTTATTTTAAGTTTCATTTTGTGTTTTTAGTTCTGTAGCGGGTTGTGGGTTTATAGGGGAATAGGGTGGGAAGTAAATTAATTATATAGATTTAAATTATTTCTAGTAGTTAATAATTTTTTTTTTAATTGAATTTTGCGTGTTTAGTTCTGTATCGGGTTTTGGGTTTATAGGGGAATAGGGTGAGAAGTAATTTAATTATATACCATTTATTGAATAATTAATATGTGTAATTGTGAATTTATAGAGTTAAATGTGTTAATTGATTAATTAATAATTGTTTGATAATTAGTTGTTAATTAATTTCAATTAATCAATGAATAATTAATTATGTTAATTATTTAATAAATGTTAGGTGTTTGTTGTGGTGTTTATTTGTGTAAATGGTGTGAAGGGTAGTAAGTAATTAATTTTGTATTGATTAATTATTAAATATTTTTAAATTAATTAATTAGTAATTATTAATTGTAATTGTGTAATTAATTTTAATTATGTGTTGTGGATATTATAGTGCTAATTGATGTGTAATTAATGTTTTTTATTATCTTTGTTAATAATAATATATTTACATTTAAATATTAATTATGTTAGTATTGGAAATTAAATTCACTAAAAATGTTGATGTTTTTGTTTTTTATTGTGGTGGGATCCAGCACTTTCCATACTGTTGCACTCACTGGAGTGAGAATAGTAATTTTTACCCCTCCGCTATCCAGCGCTTTCCCTAGTGTTGCACTCACTGGAGTGGGAATAGTAATTTTTACCCCTCCGCTATCCAGCGCTTTCGCTACTGTTGCACTCACTGGAGTGGGAATAGCAATTTTTACCCCTCCGCTATCCTGCGCTTTCCCTACTGTTGCACTCACTGAAGTGGGAATAGTAATTTTTACCCCTCCTCTATCCAGCGCTTTCCCTACTGTTGCACTCACTGAAGTGGGAATAGTAATTTTTACCCCTCCGCTACCCAGCGCTTTCACTACTGTTGCACTCACTGGAGTGGGAATGGTCATTTTTACCCCTCTGCTATCCAGCGCTTTCTCTACTCTTGCACTCACTGGAGTGGGAATAGTAATTTTTACCCCTACGCTATCCAGCGCTTTCCCTACTGTTGCACTCACTGGAGTGGGAATAGTCATTTTTACCCCTCCGCTATCCAGCGCTTTCCCTACTGTTGCACTCATTGGAGTGGGAATAGTAATTTTTACCCCTCCGCTATCCAGCGCTTTCCCTACTGTTGCACTCAATGGAGTGGGAATAGTAATTTATACCCCTCCGCTATCCAGCACTTTCCCTACTGTTGCACTCACTGGAGTGGGAATAGTAATTTTTACCCCTATGCTATCCAACGGTTTCCCTACTGTTGCACTCACTGGAGTGGGAATAGTAATTTTTACCCCTACGCTATCCAACGCTTTCCCTACTGTTGCACTCACTGGAGTGGGAATAGTAATTTTTACCCCTCCGCTATCCAGCGCTTTCCCTACTGTTGCACTTACTGGAGTGGGAATAGTAATTTTTTCCCCCTCGCTATCCAACGTTTTCACTACTATTATGTTTATTTTGTTATTAAATGTATGTTTTATTCTTTTTTTAATAGTTTAATGTGTTAATTAAATATAGAATGTATATATTTTTTTAATTATTTATAAATGTGTATATTTTATGTTTATTTAATTTAAAAAGTTTATAAATTAAATAAAGATAATAGTTAATCAAATGTATTTAAGTAAATATATGTATATGTACACGTTTTTTGTGTTTATTTTTATTAACTTAAGTTTATTTGTTATAATTAGTTAAAATATATTAAATCTAATTTATTTTGTGAATAATAATAATAATATTTAATCAATTTTATTTAAGTTATGTAATTTTTTTAAGTCGATATTTTTTACATCTATATTTTTTACTTCGATATATTTTTATGTCCATATTATTGTACTTACCTGTTTAAGTATAGGGAGTAGATATTTTTGTCATCGATATTTTTACATCGATATGTTTTTTAATCAATATTTTTAACATCGATATTTTAACATGGATCCAATGAATTGGATTCCACCCATGTTGGTAAGGGGAAAGACATGTCGACCATGAATGGCCAGAGTGTTCCAATGCTTTTTTATGCAGATTATGCTATTATAATGTCAAGAACACCTAAATGGAGATTATTTTGTCATAGCCTGTGGCCCAAACATCTGACGTCCACTTCGGGGACCTCCTACTGCAAGAACTCACAAAGTTTCATACCTGGGGGTGACATTAGACTCTCAAGGGACCTGGGCCCCCTGCCTGAAGCAGACAAGACATATCTTTTGCCACTCAATTGGTTATCTTTTAGCCTAGCATCCAAAATTGTTAATCAGCCCACAGCTCCGCTTGTTGAGATTTACAAAAGGAAGGACATACCCGTTCTACCTACTAGTTCATTTCTGCAAGGGTATAAATCAGCCAAGCATCTGTAGAATGAGGGGGGAAAAGTATGCAGGCATATCCTTGGTGTCTTATGAAGGTCACAAATGTATGCTGTAAAGGAGAAACTTAGATTACCCTATGTAGTCGATGACATTAACCTGGCTTCGCTAATGTTGCGGTGCTCCCTGAGGCTCCCCTGACTAGGGAAATCATTAATGATTGACTTTTATTTGACAAGGGTTTCTGTATCCTGTGGTTAAAGTACATCGTGGACCCCTGCAGCAAGCTAGGGCGTCCTGACATCTTCTCTAAGCTAGCTAATATTACTGGGAGAGATTAAAGCTGGGTTAAATCCGTCTTTAGGGAATACAGAGGAGGGGAAAGAGAACTGTCTGAGCTGAGGAATCCTGCCAACAGAGTAGCTGCTGTTTAAACCACTCTAGAGATGTATTGGCATCTGGAGATGGTGCCAAAAACCTGGGACAGAGCATCATTGACTAGATTCAGGCAGAAAACTGACATAATATTGATCACAACAATATCGTGATACAGAAATATCATATAAAAAATATTGATTGCAAAAATATAATTTCTCACTAATATTGTTACAAAACATACACAAATATAATGTTTTTAAATATTTATATACGAGCAAATGCCTGAAATAAACACAACAACATGATGGCTTGAGTAAACTTAACCCACTGTGATGGTGCATGAACTTAAAAACGAATATATTGAACTTAAATATGAATTTCACCATGGAGAAAGAACAAGGATTCACTAAGACTTTGTGAAATATATTCAAACTACCAGTGAAATACACCATGGGAATTGTATTTTAACGAAAGTAATGTGATTCCTGAAGTCAAAAGGTGCGCATGAATGCACTTGCACCTATTGATCCCCACCTGTGATCAAGGCAAAACAACGCCGAAATGCGTGAGGACATGGGGTATCCTTTGCACTGCTGTGAGTGTGAATAAATGCCTTCAACTCCAGTATTGGGCCTCTGTGTGGTGTGTAACAGATGTTATTTGGACCGGCTGCTCTGTGCCCTTTGTTAGAGGCCGCCCTGAAGGGTCAGGGGCTCCCTGCTCGGAGGCTGGTTTTGTGGATTCATTCATGGAAGCATGACCCACTCGCCATTTCAAGCCAAAGCAGGGCAATGCTACTTCAGTGAAAATTAGATGGCTGAGGAAGAGATTCGAAGTGGGACAACCTTTCACTTTGATTGTGCTGGAGACGGGGCATTTTTCATGAGGCAGACATGACATACAAGCACATGCCTGAAATCAACACAACAACATGATGGCGTGAGTAAACTTAACCCACTGTAATGGTGCATGAACTTAAAAACGAATTTCAGTATTGAACTTAAAAATGAATTTCACTATGGAGAAAGAACAAGTATTCACTAACACTCTGGGGTCGATTCCGATCTGGGTCAGAAAACTCTCCAACCGAGCTGGATCTGAAGTGTTTTCTGACCGAGCCGGACCCCTGCAGTCCAACCGAGAGAGTACGATGCGGCCGCATGCTGCCCGACTCAGTTCGGTCGGGCTCCCATAGAAGTCAATGGGAGCTGGTCGTACGACGCGTAAATGGGCTCCCATTGACTGAATGGGTATGTCTCGCACAAGGTCCCCCCTACAGTGGGTACGCGTCGGTGTCATCCGCACCGTACATGCCTGTGCTGGGGAAACCCTTGGGTCTCCCCCTGTGTCCGAGTCGTAAGGCTGCGTGTGATGGGGGTCCAACGTGGACCCCTAAAGGCAGCTTCCTGGACGTTTTGCGAGCCAGAAACTTTGGCTTGATCCGGCTGTCCGATGAGTATATCGTACTTGCTCTGTCGTGAAACGTCTCCATTGCGCGGTGCGAATCATGTCCGTACGAGTCAATTGGAGCGGCTCAGAACCGGAAACGGTTCGGTCGGAACACATGCGTACATGCGCATCGTACTTGCTCGCTCATACAGGTGTCCGAGTCGGTCGTGAAACACGCGTCCGACTTGTTCCTTTTTCCCGCCGGATCGCGTTCAGAGCCCATCCGAGTGAGATCGGAATCGACCCCTATGTGAAATATATTGAAACTACCAGTGAAATGCACCAAGGGAATTGTATTTTAACGAGTTATGTGATTCCTGAAGTCAAAAGGCGCTCATGAATGCACTTGCACCTAATGATCCCCACCTGTGATCAAGGCAAAACAACACCGAAACTCGTAAGGACATGGAGTATCCTTTGCACTGCTGTGCCTGTGAATAAATGCCTTCAACTCCAGCATTGGGCCTCTGTGTGGTGTGTAACAGATGTTATTTGGACGGGCTGCTCCGTGCCCGTTGTTAGAGGCCGCCCTGAAGGGTCGAGGGCTCCCTACTCAGAGGCTGGTTTTGTGGATTCAATTATGGGAGCATGACCCACTCGCCATTTCAAGCCAAAGCAGGACAATGCTACTTCAGCGAAAATTAGATGGCTGAGGAAGTTATTCAGAGTGGGACAACCTTTCACTCTGATCGTGCTTTAGCCGGGGCATTTTTCATGAGGCAGACATGAAATTCGAGCACATGCCTGAAATCAACACAACAACATGATGGCGTGAGTAAACTTGACCCACTGTGATGGTGCATGAACTTAAAAACGAATATCAGTATTGAACTTAAAAATGAATTTCGCCATGGAGAAAGAACAAGAATTCACTAGGACTTTGTGAAATATATTCAAACTACCAGTGAAATACACCATGGGAATTGTATTTTAACGAAAGTCATGTGATTCCAGAAGTCAAAAGGTGCTCATGAATGCACTTGCACCTAATGATCCCCACTTGTGATCAAGGCAAAACAACGCCGAAACGTGTAAGGACATGGAGTATCCTTTGCGCTGCTGTGCCTGTGAATAAATGCCTTCAACTCCAGTATTGGGCCTCTGTGTGGTGTGTAACAGATGTTATTTGGACAGGCTGCTCCATGTCCGTTGTTTGAGGCCGCCCTGAAGGGTCGGGGGCTCCCTGCTTGGAGGCTGGTTTTGGTTTTTAGGACCCATTATTCATAGGAAAATCATAACATTCTATTCCCAATAACTTTGGCGCCGGTTGATGAATCTTCGCAAAAGTTTTAAAACGAATGGCCCGTTCCGGTCACCTCCTATCCTGAAAGTTTGTGGGTGATTCGTCAAGCTGGGGCCGAGAAAAAAGGGGGATCCCAATACGCGTTTTCCCCATGTTATTTCCCATAGGAAATTTTAGACACGGATACAGCCCGAACTGCTAAATGGAATTACACCAAATTTTGCGAAAAGGTAGCCCTTGGTTCAGAAAGCGCCCTTTTTTTTAAACGGTGTAAATCCGTTCAGTAGCTCCTGATAAATTCAAAAAATAGTGGTGAAAAAATAATTTTCCCATAGGAAACTTTAGACACTGTTGCAGCAAAAACTGCTGGATCGGAATTACACCAGATTTGGCAAAAAGGTACTGTTTGGCTCAGAAAGCGACCTTTTTAAAAATGGTGTAAATCCGTTCAGTAGTTTTTGAGAAATTAAGAAATAAAGATAGTGATATCTAGAGGCATGGAGGATCCGCGCACCCTCCGGATCACAAGCTTCATGCTAATTGGCTGTCAACACTCCAAACCAGGAAGTGTTGGCAAAGCGAAAAACAAGCACGTAAAACATGAAAAGGGGGCAGGGTAGAAACACCCTGATCACCTAGGCCTGCTCAGGGTCAAAAAAAGCATTTTTTCTTTTTAAAACCCAGCGGGATGCACGGAGGATCCATTGATACGGCCACGAAAATGAAAAAAACGAAGCGTGGCCTCCCGTGCTTCATTTTAATTAGCCCCCGGGTGGGCCAAGTCCCGGGGGCAATGTTTAGATTATAATGAGGGGACCAAAGGGGCCCCCCAGCCCCGGGGACCGCCACTCCCCAGAGCTTTTCAAAAGTATTTGCGGGGGGCTCCCGGCCCCCCCCGCAGACCCGGGGACCTCCACCCCCCGGGCTTGAACAGTAGATGGGTGGGGGGGCTCTAAGGCACCCCAAGCCCGGGCGTTTTATTAAATATTGGCTGGGTGCACATGACCCCCCGCAGCCCCGGGGAACGCCACCCCGGGGCTTGTTTTAAAAAAAAATTAACTACCTGTGTGGGGGGGCTCGAACCCCCCACACACCCCGGGAACCGCCACCTCCCCCGGGCTCTAATTATTAAAACTTGGGGGTCCGTTATGGATCCCCGAGGCCCGGGGACCATCACCTCCCCGGGGCTTTGCACATGTTGGGAGGGGGGCCGCGTGCCCCCGAGTCCTGGAGCCCTGTTTTGGCCCTGGGGACCGCCACCCCCCAGGGCCGGCTCTTGCAGTGTCCCTGGGTGCCTACCCACGGGACACTGCTGTTTACTATGGCCCCTGCCATAGCAAACTGCTTTGGTTTTTGGAAGAGAGAGCAGGCAACCTGCTCTCTCTTCCAAAAACCAAAGCCGATTGCTTTTCCACACGGGGAGCTGTATCTTAGCAGCTCCCTGTGTGGTAAAGCAATGCCAGCTCACGAAAGACGCAGGGAGCCGGCGGGACCGTGGGGGGATTGGGGACCCCCCCACGGTCCCCAATGGTTTGGGCCGGCCCTGGGGGATGGGGTCCCTGGGGCCATAAGTGGGCCGGGAGGGGGACCACGCTGCCCCACTCCTCAATAATTACAAAAAAAAATAAACAAAGGCCGGCCCCGGGGATGGGGTCCCATGGGACATAAATGGCCTGAGGAGGGGGGCAACGCAGCCCTCCCTCCAAATAGATTTAAAAGTAAAAACTGGCCATGCCCCGGGGGATGGGATCCCCGGGGCGATTATGGCTTCAGCAGGGGGGTCAGGCCCTGTGGGATGGGGTCCCCAGGGCCAATAAATTAGGAAAAGAAAGGTGGCCCCACAGCCCCCTTCTTAAAAAATAAAAAAAAATAAAAAGACCGTCATCGCGTCGGAGGCCCCGCCCCCTCCCTGCAGCACTCTGCAAACGCTCCCCCTGGCGCATTTGCAGATGGGCAAATAATTCCCCTTGAATACTGTGGGTCCCTGGCCAGTATGCACCAGGGAGCTGCGTTGCAGCGAGGAGTGCAGAGGCCACGCCCCTTTTTACACCTCTCTGCAATGCAGCTCTGTGGCGCTTAATGGAGGTACCTGGTGGGCTAGTTGCACCCCAGGGACCCTCAGGATTCAAGGAGACTTAATCCCCCAACTTAAAATGCACCACAGGGCGCGTTTGCACAGTGGTGAAGGGAAGGGGCGGGGCCTGAGGTGACGTGTGCAAACATGCCCTGTGGCGCGTTTTAAGTTGGGGAATTAATTCCGCTTCAATCCTGAGGTCCCCTGGGGAGCAAATGGCCCACCAGGTGCTTCCAGTAAGCTCCACTGCGCTGCGTTGCAGAGAGGTGGTCTACGCCGTGCCCCCTCTGTGGCGCTTATTGGAGGTACCTAGTGGCCTAGTTGGACCCCAGGGACCCTCGGGGACTTTATCCCCCAACTTAAAACGCCCACAGGGAGTGTTTGCACACATGTCACCTCAGGCTCCCCCCTCCCTTCACCAGTGTGCAAACACACCCGTGGCGTGTTTTAAGAGGTAGTTTTAATCCCCCTGCCCTATTATATACTAGGGGCTTACAGAGGAGGTCATGCTAATCACAGGGGTCCCCCAATGCATAGTGTTCCCTATTGTTTGTAGGTGTTTTCACTGTATTCTAAGTGTCTTTTAGCATACCACTGGCTTTAGGCCTGGTTAGTCAGAGTCAGTTAACACCAGTTCCCGTCTGAAAAAGTTGTGGGCACAGGATGATTTGGTAACAAGGCCTCTTTCTGCTCCTCTGTTGGTTCTTTCTGCACATGTCTTGCTTCTTCCGACACTTTTCTTCGTCTTTGAGGACTTCTGTTGCTTCTTTCTGCATTTGCTGTTTTTTGTGTGTTTTTTCTTCTTTCTTAACATGTCCTACCTCTGTAGGCATAGTTAGAAACTAGCATTTAAAAATCCTTTGAAATTAACTTAAAAAACCATAGGTTTCAGGCACCTTTATAGTTAGAAATTAGCATTTAAAAAACCTTAGAAATTCACTGAAAAAAACATAGGTTTCAGGGGCGTTATAGTTAGTTGGACATTTCACTCGTACAAAACCATAGTAATTCCCCCGTTATAGTTAGTTCAGCTAACTATAACTTGCGCGCCCGCAATGCACTGCTGATGACGTCACATGTTACATCACTCATGACATGGTCAGTGACATCACTCATGACATCACTCATGACATCTCAAATGAAATCACTGATGACATCACTGATGACATCATCCAGTGAATGTGTGTTTTTCTGAAAAATAAATATGTTTGATATATGTATATCTCAAGGGCAATGGAAGAATAAATGGGTATATAAGTGTCCAAATGGATGATGTTTTTGTGTGTAAAATTGATTGTATAACTGACTGATTAAGTGTATCTTATGGGTTAGTGAGTAATGTTTCTATGCTTTTGTACGAGTGAAATGTCCAACTAACTATAACACCCCTGAAACCTATGTTTTTTTCAGTGAATTTCTAAGGTTTTTTAAATGCTAATTTCTATGTTTTTTTCAGTGAATATATAAATATATATATATATATATCAAAACCAAAGTCCTTCCCCTTTCTGAAAAAGACATAAGCCCACACAGGTGCTCTGGGATTCCTGCTTTTATTACAGCAAAACGAACGGCACGATGCATTTCGGCATGAATTGCCTTCTTCAGATGCCTTGAAAATCACTGTCCACTTATGTAGGGAGCCCCTCGCTTAGGATTGGTGGAGACACTCCGGCAAGCTTCAGAGGAGGGTATTCTCATACTCGATGCTCCGAGTCTGTTCGCTGCAGAAACACACACGTAAGTACTTGCCCAAGTGGGCGGTGTGTGCAGCCGCCTTTGATGCCTGGACAATGCCGTGGAGAGGAGGCAGGATTCCCAGGCCTTCATCCTGTCGCGAAAATGCGCACAGCATGCCAGAACACCCACCACTTCAGTAAGTAAGGGTATATATATATATAGTGTAATGTAAAAAAAATGTAAGTAACATTTAAACATATACTTATATAACTGTCAAAACAATAACTTCATAGGGTTAGGGTGCCGCATAAATTATGTAAAAAAGAACAGATAAATCTGGGTAGTTTCCAAGTTTAGGTAGAGAGCAGCTCATGTATGGATCACCCTATGGATCACCCTACAAAGTGTATCGTTTTGACTTATACTGGGTGCTCCTTTGTGTCTGGACAAAGCTAAACCTCTCTGAAGAGAAATAATGATTGTGAAACACATGTCAGGGGTTACTTTTATACATTCCAGGATGGCTCAGATGGTATTTTACTAATCCAAAGCTGTACTAAAAGGTTTTTGTCATTTTACAGCTCGACGTGGATGGTGCTGTGCTAATCCTATGCTTAAATTCTTTGTTTTAGTAATGGCAAAATACTTTGTCCCTTTCTTGCTCGGCATGGATAGCACTGTGCTATTCCTGTGCTTGAAAACTTTGCTAGAAAACCAGACATTCAAGGTGAGCAGATTCAAAGTGCCGCTGGTATTGTAGGGGGCTCTATACAGGAGCTGCTCTCTACCTAAACCTAGGAACTACCAGAAATCTCTGCCTCTTTCGTGCATTTCTATAAACATACACACACAAATATATGTTAGTGTATGTTTATGTATATATATATATACTATGATACTGTTATCTAATAATTAACTTTAAAATATAATTACACAATTTACATAATGATCAATTAAATATGAATACATTGTTAATTAATTGTTAAGTAATTATTATTAATGTCCCACCCTATATCCCTACAAACTCAGCAGCTCGCACATTATAGATCATTTTCAAAATATAATTATTGCACAATTCAGATAATTAATCAATGAAATAATTGATAATAAATAATTGTTAATTATAACTAATTATCTTTTCACCTTACAAACCGAGCAACCTGTTCCAACTATATGAATTCCTTTTAGTTAATTAAAAAGAAAATTATAAATCACTTAAACTTGCAAACGTTATTTGTAAAATATTAACAATTACACAATGAATAATAACCCGCAAGATTTATATATATACTAACTAACATAGAGATAATTCAAAAATATTTTTACAACTGTTATAGAAAACAATATCAACAACGATATTCTTGAAAACAATATTACTTACCTAAAAATCAACATTCTTGACAACGATATTTCTGCATCCCAATATTTTTTATAACAAGATTTTTTTCCTGATATTTTTGCTACCAATATTTAAAATGTAATATTTTGTCCAAATAATATTCAGGCTGGGCCAGATAAGATACCAGCTCTCCTTCCCAATGAGCCAGTTTGACCCCAAACTCATTCTGGTTTGCCCTTGTGATGGGCACTCTCTGCAAACACCGGCGGTCTTTGTGTTTTTTTTTGTAAGTTTTATCGTAGCTACACCAGAAGGTTTTTAATTCTGCTTCTTGGAGGCGTTTCAGTCTCCAGATATTTTTCAGCAACTTTATTTTTGCAGATGCTTCGCACACCTAAGGTATGTGCAGGCGTGGTTGCTTTTCTTAAAGATGCTCTTCGGTGTAGGCAAATACTATTGTTTTAGCTGTACTGATTGCCCCAGTTAATTTTGCAGACTGGCTTCATGTTTTTACTGCATCCGTTTGTTGAGGGAGCCCCTTGTCTGCACATAGTATATAGTTTTCTGTTTTTGTACTGTATTCTGTCATGCAGGTTTAAGGTTGTACTATTTTTGCTCTTAGCTAAATGGGGATTTGGAGCTAAGAAGGACAGTTCTGCTCATGGGCTGTGTGGCTATTGTTATTAACCCAACACGTTGCACTATTGTCGATAGTACATATTTTTAATGTATTTTTTCTTTATTGAACATTGTTGTGTAATAATTTTTAGTAGTCCTAAAATAGACTTTTTGTATTTGTCCTAAAATGGAAATTGCCCAGGTATGCCATTCGTCAGATTTCTTTGTTAATCATTTATTCTGCCGCTGAAAATGTCTTCAATGTTTGGACATTTAGGGCTCGATTCACAAAGGTAAAGTTAGATCAAAAGTCTAACTTAGACCAGAAGTCTAACTTTACTACTTTTCTGTATTCACAAAGGTAAGTTACTACTAGTAGCTTTACCAAAAAGTAGTAAACTTAGACTTAAGTCTACGTTTACTACCTTAGGTATTTATAAAGGTAAGTTACTACTAGTAGCTTTACCACTAGTAAACTTACTACAAGGAAACTTACTACTAGTAAAATTACTAGTAGTAAAATTACTAGAAGTAACTTAACTTTGTGAATACTGAAAAGAGGTAAAGTTAGAGTTTTCGTCTAAGTTAAACATTCGGTCAAACTTTACCTTTGTGTCTTGCATAAGTTCTTTTTTCATACATATGATTTTATATCATATATTTAATCATTCCTTTTATTGTATTTAATATGAATGTGCTTTTATGGTTTGCTTTTATGAACCAATTACAGCTTAATTGATTGATTTACTTACTTCCTACTACACTTACCAAAGAACTAGCATGTAAATGGCTTATTGCAAGATCTGGCTCGAAAGGCATATGCAACACATTCTTTATCACCTGTAGCATTGGAGATCTCCAAAATATTCAATGCATTTCCAAAGATTTGGTATTGTACTCTGTTAGATCTGGGGGTCTCTAGTTGGCAGGGTAGGTACCACTGTCCAAGTAGGGACCCTTGCTTCTAGTCAGGGAAAGGGGGATACACTGTTAAGATAACCCCTGCTCACCCACTAGGTAGCTTGGCCTGAGCAGTCTAGGCTATCAAAGGCAATGTGTAAAGTATTTGTACCAACACTGACAGTAACACAGTGAAAACACCACAGATTTACTCCACACCAGTTGTAGAAAAATAAGGTATCTTTACTAAAAACTTCACAAGACCAAATACTACAGAAAAACCAACATACAATTAAAAAAGGTTACTTAAAGATAGTTCAAGAGTTTGCAGAAAGTACTCTAGGATGTAAAAGTCAGTGTCCTGCACAATGCGACTCTCAATGCACAAAATGCGACGCTTTCGTGCCCAACAGTACCTGTAGTTGCGATAAGGTTCCCAAAAGCTATAACAAGGAAGATGGCAAAGGCGATGCGATACTCCTGAGATCCTGGGGAGGCTTTGCAGCAGCCCTGCTTCACGCAGCAGAGGTGGATGCGCCGGCTCCGATCTGTAGGGGGAGGATGCGATGACTTTGGCCTTCGTTGCGTAGGTTTCTTGGGGGGTAGCTTCACGCACAGGCTCGATGCAACACTCTTCGATGTGGTGCGATGCGTGGCGCAGCGTTGCCTTCTGGCGCCGCAACTCTCGATGCGCCACGGAACGGAACTCTGCGTCGACGCACACGATGACTGGAGACTTCTCACGCACCGGCAGTGGTGCGGCCCGCAAACTGGTTCTGCGACGACCCTCGCAATGTCAGGAATCTTCACGCTTCGGGACGATGCTCGACGCACTCGGCGATGCGGGGACCCTGCGTGTTGCGATGGTGCCGCGATGAAATTTTACACGCACTCTCGTCTTGCGACACGCAATCGGATGATGCGTTGGGTACCAGTCACTCTTGTTCACGCTTCTGCTTCCCAGCTCCCAAACACAGCAAAACGACCTCCTGAGGCCCCCAGACTGGGCAAGCACTCCAAGGCAGGTCAGAACTCCCTCAGCAGAGTTCCAGGGGAGCTGGTGGTGAAGTCCTTTTGTTCCTGGGACTTCTTAACAGGGAGCCAGCTCTTCTCAGGCCCTTGGAGATCAGAATCAAAAGAAGGGGACACAGCAAAGTCCTTCCCCTCTCCTTGGCAGCAAAGCAAAACAGCAAGCAGGCAGTCTTCTCCTCTTCAGTCCTTTTCAGCTTTCTCCTTGGCAGAGGTTCCTCCTTAGTTCCAAAGTGATCTAAAGTTTTAGGTGTCTGGGGTCCTCTTCTTATACCCCTCCAAGTCTTTGCCTCTCTTTGTTCCAGTGGGGGGATTCCCCTGCTCAAACCGGTTCCTGGGTGTGCTCTGCTCTGGAGCACCTGGTTCCTTTCAGAGTGAGGGGCAGGGTCGTTAGACGCTCAGCAGGAGGTGGAGCCTTCTTTGTGCCAGCAGAGGCAGAGTCCTCAGCCTGGCCAGCAGGGGGTGGAGCCAGCTTTGTGTTTGGCAGGGACATCCCTATTCAAACTCAGGGACTACTCCTCCCACCCATCTAAAGCAGATCTCCCTATTCACCCTGCTGCTGACTCATCCAGGCTCCTGGAGCCACCTGGCCCATCACATGACACCCTTCAGCCAACCAGCACACAGGCACACAGGAAGGTTAAACAGGAGAATAGCTACTTTCTAAAAAGTGCTATTCTCACACAGTGAATTTAAAAACCATCTTGCGAAAAAGATGTATAATTAAATTCTGAACACAGAGATACCAAACTTGGATTTTCTATCTTGCCCTTATGGGAAGATAGGCATGTAAACAGCCTTCCCCATTCTATCCTATGGGCAAGATAGCCTCTCAGCAGTGAAAAACGAAAATGGCTGTAATTCACTACCAGGGCATGTTACAAACCTCAGTACATGCCCTACCTTTCAGATACACTGCACCCAGCCCAGGGGGGTACCTAGGGCCACCATAGGGATGCCTTACATGTACAGAAAGGGAAGGATAAGGCCTGGTCAGTGGGTGCACTGGCCAGGTCGACATGGCAGTCCTGGACTGCACATAGGCACTGCAAGCAGGCCTAAGACATCATTTTAGCGCTACTCCTGTGGGTGGCACAATCAGTGCTGCAGCCCACTAGTAGCCTTCGAATCACCAGCCCTGGCACACGCAGTGCACTTTACTAGGGGCTAACAGGTGAAACAAATATACCAATCATGGATAACCAATCAATACAACAATTTACCAAGGGAGCACTTGCACTTTGACACTGATCAGCAGTGGCAAAGTGCCCAAAGCATCTAAACCAGCAAAATCGAAATCCAGCATAGCATCAAAAATACAGGAGGTAGAGGCAAACAGTCAGGGGTAGCCACGCCAAAGATGCCAGGTCTAACACGTGTCCCCTCCAGCTGAAAGTGGGGAGAACTACCCACCCTCTTGGGAGTTCTCGTCGCTAAGGCGGAAAAACCTGGACAGACCATCAGCGTTGGCGTGTTCTGTACCGGGGCGGTGTTCCACCGTAAAGTCCATCCCCTGTACGGAAATGGACCACCTCAACAGCTTAGGATTCTCACCCCTCATCTGCATCAACCATCTGAGGGGCCTGTGGTCCGTCTGAACCCGGAAGTGAGTCCCAAACAAGTAGGGCCTCAGCTTCTTCAGCGCCCAGACCACAGCAAAAGCTTCCCTTTCAATCGCACTCCACCTCTGTTCCCTGGGAAGTAGCCTCCTACTAATGAAAGCTACAGGTTGGTCCAAGTCCTCATCATTTAGTTCTGAGAGCACCGCTCCCACTCCATGCTCAGAAGCGTCTGTCTGCACTATGAACTCCTTGGAGAAGTCAGGCGCCTTGAGTACAGGTGCTGTACACATGGCCTCCTTCAGGGCCTCAAAAGCTTCTTGGCAGGCACTGGTCCAAATCACTTTCTTCGGTAACTTCTTGGAAGTTAGTTCTGTCAAGGGAGCAACAATGGTGCCATACCCCTTGACAAAACGGCGATAGTACCCGGTGAGTCCTAAGAAGGCTCTCACCGCTGTCTGGGTTTTGGAGGGTTCCCAAGCCCGGATGGTATCTATCTTGGCTTGTAGGGGCGCCACCTAGCCGCTTCCTACCTGGTGTCCCAAATACACCACCGAACCCTGCCCTATCTGGCACTTACTGGCCTTGATAGTGAGGCCTGCACTATGCAGAGCCTTCAACACTGCGCAGAGGTGTTGCAAGTGTTCTTCCCAAGTGGAGCTGAACACAGCAATGTCATCCAGATATGCAGCGCTGAATTGCTCCAGCCCGGACAGTACCTGGTTGACCAGTCTCTGGAATGTGGCAGGGGCGTTCTTCAACCCAAAGGGCATGACACGGAACTGGAAGTGCCCCTCTGGAGTTGAAAACGCAGACCTCTCCTTGGCCCCATCAGTTAAGGCAATCTGCCAGTACCCAGAAGTTAAGTCAAACGTACTGAGGTAGTTGGCAGCTCCCAACCGATCCACGAGCTCATCAGCTCCGGGGATGGGGTGTGCGTCAGTCTTCATGACCGCATTGAGCCCACGGTAGTCCACACAAAACCTAAGTTCTGGAGTGGCACCTGGCGCAGCAGCTTTCGGTACAAGTACCACTGGGCTAGCCCAGGGGCTGCTGGAGGGCTCAATCACCCCTAGCTCCAACATCTTAGAAACCTCCTTCTTGATGCTGGCCCTGACCTTGTCAGCCACCCGGTAAAACTTCTGTTTCACCGGCATGCTATCTCCCGTGTCCACGTCATGGACACACCAGTTGGTGATACCGGGGGTCAGGGAGAACAGAGATGCAAACTGACCCAGCACATGGCGACAGTCCCTCTGCTGTTCTGGGGTCAGGGTGGGCGAGAGGACCACTCCATCCACTGACCCATCTTGCTCCTTAGCTGCCAGGAGGTCAGGAAGAGGATCGCTATCCTCCTCCATCCCTGCATCTGTAGCCAGTAGCATTGTTATTTCAGACCTCTCAAAATGGGGTTTGAGGCGGTTCACGTGTAGGACCCTCATGGGGTTCCTGGGAGATCGCAAGTTGACCAGGTAGGTCACCTCACTCTTGCGCTCCACCACCTCATATGGCCCAGTCCACTTGTCCTGGAGCGCGCAAGGCTCCACTGGCGCCATCACCCACACCATCTGCCCAGGTTGAAATTCCATCAGAGTGGTATGCTGGTCATACCACCTCTTCATCTCATCCTGGCTGGCTTCCAGGTTCGCCTGAGCGAGGGCCCGGAAGCGCTGTGTCTGGTTGCGGATGGCCAGCACATAGCTGAACACATCCTGAGGGCTTTTCCCCGGGGATTTCTCCCAACCCTCCTTCACTAGACTGAGAGGTCCTCTAACAGGGTGCCCGTACAAAAGCTCAAAGGGACTGAACCCTAGAGACTTTTGTGGTACCTCCCTGTAGGCAAATAATAGGCATGGCAAAAAGACGTACCACTTCCGTCTCATGGGCTCTGTCAGCCCCATGATCATGCCTTTCAGGGTCTGGTTGAACCTTTCAACCAACCCATTTCCTTGAGGGTGGTAAGGAGTGGTGAACTTATAAGTTACCCCACACTCCTCCCACAGAGACTTCATATACCTGGAGATGAAGTTGGTACCCCGGTCAGATACCACCTCTTTGGGGAAACCCACACGGGAAAAGATCCCCATCAACGCACGGCCCACCACCGGGGCTGTGGTTGTCCTGAGAGGGATAGCCTCCGGGTACCGGGTGGCATGATCCACCAGGACCAAGATGAACCTGTTGCCTAAGGCGGTCCTGGGGTCCAGTGGCCCCACAATATCTATTCCCACCCGCTCGAAAGGGGTGCTCACTACCGGAAAAGGCTGGAGAGGGCCTTTGCATTTTCCTCCAGCCTTGCCACTTGCCTGGCAAGTCTGGCATGATTTACAAAAGGAAGCGACGTCCGTCTTCATCCCGGGCCAGTAAAAGTGGGTGGCAAGCCTTTGTCGGGTCTTGTCCTGCCCGAGATGTCCTGCAAGCGGCACGTCGTGAGCCAGACCCAGTAGGAAGTCTCTGAACCATGCGGGTACCACCAGGGTACGTGATCCACTGGGCTCAGCAAACCTAGGCTCACTGTACAACAAGTCATTCTCCCAGTAGAGAAAAAAGTCCTTCGGATCAGCACCTGCTGCCTGGTCTGCAGCCTGGTGCCGCAGACCTTCAAGAGTAGGGCATGTCTTCTGCGCACGGCAGAACTCCTCTCTGGAGGGACCACCCTCTTGCTGCCAATGGGTCAGCTCAGGTATGTCTCCCAGCTCAGCGACCTGTTCCCCTGTAGGCTCCAGGGCATCCCCCGTAGGTTCCGCTCCTTCCTGGACCGTGGGAACAGCGGGGGTGGACGCACCATGCCCCTTGCCCTTCCTCTTTCTGGCAGGGACCTGGGCCACTGTTTCAGGCTCCAGGTCTGCTTCACAACCCTGTCTGGCTGCCATGGACCGGGTGGTCACACAGACCCACTCAGGCAAACCCAACATCTCCAAATGAGCCTGGCGTTCCACCTCCTTCCACGGGGAACTCTCCAGGTCATTACCTAGCAGAGAGTCTACTGGCATGGATGGACTCACAACAACTTTGAGAGGACCTGAGACCCCCCCCACTCAAAGGGAACATGTGCTACCTTGCAAAGGCGCACAGAGTTGTCAGCTGACACTACTGGGTGAAGTACGTCTGGAATGATCAGCTCCTCAGGGACCCACTGACACCTGACCGTAGTCACACTAGCTCCAGTGTCCCTGAGAGCCTCCACCCTCCTCCCATTGATGGTCACCCACCGCCTGTACTTCTTAGTGTTATCAGGGACAGGGGTTTCCTGGACCATCTCTGTGTCTCCTAAAGAGACAAGGGACATAACTGCTAAACCCTCCAAATCACTAGAAATTAAATCCCCCCCAAAAGCTACACTAGCTATACCCGGTGTTGGAGCACCAGTGGGTGCCTGGGATTTCTTGGGACACACAGGAGACTTGTGACCCAATTCCTGACAGTGATAACACTTAATGGGACCCTTGTTATCCGACCTGCCCTTAGGGGGCCAGGTTGGTTTGGGTTTTGACTTGGGGGGCTGGGACTGGTTACCCTGGGAACTATTTTGGGGCCCTTGTGAGAACTCCTTTTGGTTACCCTTGTCCCCCCCACTCTTCTGCTGGGGACCCTGCCCACCTTTGGCAATGGTACCCACAATTCCTCTGTGGACCCTGGTACTGGTCCAGCGGTCCGCCTCCTTAGCAAGCTCAATGGGGTCCGTCAACTTGCTATCTAAAAGATGCTGGCGCAGCTCTGGAACACATAGACTACTCAAGTGCTCCCAACTAATTAAATGTAACAACCCCTTATAATCAGTTACCTTGCTGCCCTTCATCCAACCTTCCAGTGCCCGCGAGTACAGATTCACACACTCCATCCAAGTCTCAGACTCTTTCTTCTTGGAATTTCTAAACTGCAGTCTATACTGCTCTGGAGTAAGTCCATACCTGAGACATAGGGCCTCCTTCATATTGGGATAGGTCATGGCACCTGCTAATTCTAAGGGCTCTAGAGCACTCCTCCCAGAAGCCTCAAAATGTTTCCACAGGCCCGCCCCCCAATGCTGTTCAGGTACACCATTCATTCTTAATGCTATCTCATACGATGTAAACCAGGCATAGATATCTTCACTCCTATTGTAATTCTGTACTAAATCTTTGGGGATATATACTTTACCCCCCTGCACTGGCTGTGCGCTGCCACCATTTGAACCGGACTCCACCTGCTTGGCCTTGATGTCCAGTTCTCTCATGCTCACTTCATGAGCCAGAAGCAATTTCTTCTCCTCCAAGGCACGGGCATTCTTGCTCTCCTCCGCCGCCTTGTCTACTTCTGATTGCTTCATTTTCATTTTCATAATTTCCAATTCATGGTTTCTCACCCTTTGATTCTCCTCCAACTCCTCTGGAGTGAGCCCCCTACTGGAATGGGAGCTGCCAGCCCTTGAGACTGGTCTGCCCACAGGCAGATCTTGGGGAACAAAACCATCCTCTTCATTTGCATCACTTTCCTCTTAGGCCTCCCACCAGGCCTTCAGGACTCTTTGTAGCACATCCTTTCTAGCTCCGCTTTTAAAAGAGCAACCACGGTCTTTGCAGAATTGCTTGAGATCTTCAACTTTGTATGAATATAAATCCGCAATGGAAAACTCCAATTCTGCCCTCTCACTTGTTGCCACCTGAGACATGATGCTCTTGAAGAGTTACTCAAAAATAGAATCAAAAATAATACAGTGTGTGGTTGTCTATTGGTCTGCACTCCTAGTGATGTACACCAATTACTGTGGGTCAAGTACAAATACAAGTTCAATCCTCACCGCTGACCACCAATGTTAGATCTGGGGGTCTCTAGTTGGCAGGGTAGGTACCACTGTCCAAGTAGGGACCCTTGCTTGTAGTCAGGGAAAGGGGGATACACTGTTAAGATAACCCCTGCTCACCCACTAGGTAGCTTGGCCTGAGCAGTCTAGGCTATCAAAGGCAATGTGTAAAGTATTTGTACCAACACTGACAGTAACACAGTGAAAACACCACAGATTTACTCCACACCAGTTGTAGAAAAATAAGGTATCTTTACTAAAAACTTCAGAAGACCAAATACTACAGAAAAACCAACATACAATTAAAAAAGGTTACTTAAAGATAGTTCAAGAGTTTGCAGAAAGTACTCCAGGATGTAAAAGTCAGTGTCCTGCACAATGCGACTCTCAATGCACAAAATGCGACGCTTTCGTGCCCAACAGTACCTGTAGTTGCGATAAGGTTCCCAAAAGCTATAACAAGGAAGATGGCAAAGGCGATGCGATACTCCTGAGATCCTGGGGAGGCTTTGCAGCAGCCCTGCTTCACGCAGCAGAGGTGGATGCGCCGGCTCCGATCTGTAGGGGGAGGATGCGATGACTTTGGCCTTCGTTGCGTAGGTTTCTTGGGGGGTAGCTTCACGCACAGGTTCGATGCGACACTCTTCGATGTGGTGCGATGCGTGGCGCAGCGTTGCCTTCCGGCGCCACAACTCTCGATGCGCCACGGAACGGAACTCTGCGTCGACGCACACGATGACTGGAGACTTCTCACGCACCGGCAGTGGTGCGGCCCGCAAACTGGTTCTGCGACGACCCTCGCAATGTCAGGAATCTTCACGCTTCGGGACGATGCTCGACGCACTCGGCGATGCGGGGACCCTGCGTGTTGCGATGGTGCCGCGATGAAATTTTACACGCACTCTCGTCTTGCGACACGCAATCGGATGATGCGTTGGGTACCAGTCACTCTTGTTCACGCTTCTGCTTCCCAGCTCCCAAACACAGCAAAACGACCTCCTGAGGCCCCCAGACTGGGCAAGCACTCCAAGGCAGGTCAGAACTCCCTCAGCAGAGTTCCAGGGGAGCTGGTGGTGAAGTCCTTTTGTTCCTGGGACTTCTTAACAGGGAGCCAGCTCTTCTCAGGCCCTTGGAGATCAGAATCAAAAGAAGGGGACACAGCAAAGTCCTTCCCCTCTCCTTGGCAGCAAAGCAAAACAGCAAGCAGGCAGTCTTCTCCTCTTCAGTCCTTTTCAGCTTTCTCCTTGGCAGAGGTTCCTCCTTAGTTCCAAAGTGATCTAAAGTTTTAGGTGTCTGGGGTCCTCTTCTTATACCCCTCCAAGTCTTTGCCTCTCTTTGTTCCAGTGGGGGGATTCCCCTGCTCAAACCGGTTCCTGGGTGTGCTCTGCTCTGGAGCACCTGGTTCCTTTCAGAGTGAGGGGCAGGGTCGTTAGACGCTCAGCAGGAGGTGGAGCCTTCTTTGTGCCAGCAGAGGCAGAGTCCTCAGCCTGGCCAGCAGGGGGTGGAGCCAGCTTTGTGTTTGGCAGGGACAGCCCTATTCAAACTCAGGGACTACTCCTCCCACCCATCTAAAGCAGATCTCCCTATTCACCCTGCTGCTGACTCATCCAGGCTCCTGGAGCCACCTGGCCCATCACATGACACCCTTCAGCCAACCAGCACACAGGCACACAGGAAGGTTAAACAGGAGAATAGCTACTTTCTAAAAAGTGCTATTCTCACACAGTGAATTTAAAAACCATCTTGCTAAAAAGATGTATAATTAAATTCTGAACACAGAGATACCAAACTTGGATTTTCTATCTTGCCCTTATGGGAAGATAGGCATGTAAACAGCCTTCCCCATTCTATCCTATGGGCAAGATAGCCTCTCAGCAGTGAAAAACGAAAATGGCTGTAATTCACTACCAGGGCATGTTACACACCTCAGTACATGCCCTACCTTTCAGATACACTGCACCCAGCCCAGGGGGGTACCTAGGGCCACCATAGGGATGCCTTACATGTACAGAAAGGGAAGGATAAGGCCTGGTCAGTGGGTGCACTGGCCAGGTCGACATGGCAGTCCTGGACTGCACATAGGCACTGCAAGCAGGCCTAAGACATCATTTTAGCGCTACTCCTGTGGGTGGCACAATCAGTGCTGCAGCCCACTAGTAGCATTTGAATCACCAGCCCTGGCACACGCAGTGCACTTTACTAGGGGCTAACAGGTGAAACAAATATACCAATCATGGATAACCAATCAATACAACAATTTACCAAGGGAGCACTTGCACTTTGACACTGATCAGCAGTGGCAAAGTGCCCAAAGCATCTAAACCAGCAAAATCGAAATCCAGCATAGCATCAAAAATACAGGAGGTAGAGGCAAACAGTCAGGGGTAGCCACGCCAAAGATGCCAGGTCTAACATACTCCTTCCGCTCATTAGTATAGGCGGTGCTTTTTCTACCTTTGCCAGCATATAAAACATATCTGAATGTTGTGGCACTGCAGCCTTCACAACATATAACTCACACTCCGCATGGTCGTCATAGGAAACAACCTTTACTACGCGTTTTTTACACCGCAATACAATCACAACGCGGTTTGTTAAAACGACCGTGTTTTGACCACGCAGTGCCATTACATCGCAAGTCGTTACAACAACTTGCGCTACATGGCGCTCTATACTAAGGAATAACATGATTTACAGTTCTAACACCTTCCCTAGTGTTGCACACACTGGAGTTTGACTAGTAAATCATAATATTTCTAAGTCCAGCGCGCCATGTAGCGCAAGTCGCTGTGATGACTTGCTTTATAATGGCACTGAGTGGTCATAACGCGGTTGTAATACAGTGTAGAAACCGCGTTGTAAAAGTATATATTTGGCTGTCATAGCTGTCAAATGGCCTCATATCACCAGGATAGCTTTCAACCTTTCTAGGTTTATCCACAAACTGGGGAGGTGGATAGAGATATGTTGCTGTGCTCTCCCATTTCTCGACCTTTGTTCTTGTCTGTAGTACCTGGATAGCCTAAGAAGGGTCCACCACTTGATGCTTTGGGATAAAGAGCTTGGCTTGATGGTCAGCCATGATGTATATTGCACATTGCACATAGGACTGCACTCACTGCTGTTGTTATTGTGCAAGCTCGGCTCATCATTGTCATGCACAAGTCTGCGTGAGGTGCTGATTTGAGCAACTGTTTGTGCCTGTGCACATTCTACCACTCAACTAGGGAACCACCTGACCTCTGGTTGAAACATTTCTGTAGTTTTCGATGTACTCTCTATTTGGTATCTCCGGCCATGATAAGGGTATGTTAAATGCTCACAGCTGGCAGGTGTCGTTTTCAACCTTTTAGTTACAAAACTTGATAATAACTTGATGCTTTTCAATCTTAACAACACACAGTCTGCTAGCCCTCGGTAACTTGCTCTGATTGAGTTTTCTTCCTCTTAAAACCAGCTAGAAATAATTAAGTTGTGAGGTGTGCCCTTTACAAGCAAAGTCTGCATTACCAGAGATAAAACTCAAGGTAGCTATTGCTACCACCCTGTGAGGACCAGGCACCCATTCAGTGCCAGGTTCTGACAATGATATACACTACAGAAAGAGTTCACACAGTTCTAAATCTAAAGGACGGAGCATTAATATGTTTTTGTATCTGTTGGTCACTCTGAAAACACACTTGTGGATCCCATGACCATCCAATGGGTATGTTTGGGTGAATGGCCTAGTTAAATTAAGGGGCAGCTGGCATTTTAAGCACTTTAAGTACTCAAGCACTTTTGCACATATCAGTTTGGTATATGGTTCCTTACCTCTTAATGAGAGTGGAAATTCATAGGTGAGAAAAAGCTGAGGCACCTTATATGTACTTTAGGACACCAGAATGATAGTCAGCATTTTGCACTTCTCGATTGATGTGTTTTCCTTATTGATTTTGTGGTCGGGCATCTCAGACACTCTTTAGGATACCCAAAGTGGCAGCTAGCATCTTGCATTTTAGCAGCAAAGCACCTTCATTTATACTATGTTGTGGTGAGAGACAGCAGATCAGTCTTTGATAAGTTAATAATTTACCCTCCTTTACCCCTGGCCCAGTAAGAAAATGAGGCTACAACATTATTCCTTGAAAATAATTTTGTACAATGCCAATGGTTTGAATAACAAGTGAATAGCCAAGGCAGTCATGGATTGGATAGAAGGCCACTCCTCAGATATGGTCTTAATTCAGGAGACCCACTTCAAGAAGGGGGCGGCTATGCCCTACTATTTTTAGAAATTGGGTTGGGCTTTGTAGTATATCAAATGCAAAGGCCGTCCATAGAGGGGTGGCTATATATGTCAACAAATATCTTATATATTGCACAAGCAATTTTCAGACAGACAAAGAAGGGAGGTGGGCATGGGTTAGTGGGCTAATAAATTGTGCCAGAATATCTGTTACCACAATCTATGCCCCTATTGTTGGTGATCCAGCCCCTTTGTCAGGACTCTTTAAATCCTTGACAACCATCCCTGGCAAATTAATCCTGGGAGGGGATTTCAATTTACTTCTGAATCCGGAATTAGATTTGTCCCACATTATCCGAAAACAGAATAAACCGCAATCTGCCAAACTTATATCTCACTATATGAAATGTTTTGAATTTGGTGGATGGCTGGAGAGAGAAATATCAATTGAGGTGCAAGTGCACATGCGCTTCAGAATGATATGACAACGGCAAGGCTGGAACCTGCTCTAAGGGACTATACACATGTGCTAAATGTGTTCTCAGACCACTCGCTAGTAGAAGTTTCTGTGATGGGGTTGGTGCTTGATAAGTCAAGAGGCAGATGAACGTGTAGTAGGCTTAAATTAATGGATGAGACCTGGTCCAAATGGGCTGGAAATAAGATTGGCCCATATTTCAAGGCTAGCCAACACCCTGCTAGCTTAAAAACTGCCTGGGATTCTTTTAAAGTGACTATACATAACATCTAAGAGTCTTGCCAAAAAAAGTGTCTTAAAAAAAGAAGAGCAAAACTAGAGCAGGGATTGAAAGTGGGCGACAAAAATATTTTGCTGCATAGCAGTCATAATATCCAATGCGAACGAAATTGCTAATACAGAATTATTATTACGTGCAAGCCTATGTTGCCAATAGTGCCTATCTACAAAAGGCCCATGAGGAAAGCCGATGTAGTGGAAGGTTCTTAGCCTGGCAGGCTTGCAAGAAAACGGCATGATGAAGAGATTTAGATCCAGATTACGAATCCAGGGCAGATTCAGGACAAAAATCGAGATACACTATGAGCAGGTGTATAGTGTAAAACAGGAGGTCGACTCTGAACACCTTGGGCATATTTTGAGTAGACTCCCCATCCTAAAACAAAAGCAAGCACAGGTTTTGATGACCTCATTCACTTTAGATGAGGTGGAGTAGGTCAACAAATTTTTAGCCAATGGGAAGGCCTGTGGGAAAACGGTCTTCCTATTGAATTTCATTAAGAAAAACAATTTGTTTTAAAAATCTAAATATTGCAGCTTGCCGGCCACATTTTGAACCAATGTAAAATCCCAACATCATGTAACACTGCTTTTGTGGTTAGTTTTCTGAAAAAAGATAAGAACCCAGAGAACATTAATTTGTAACGGCCAATCAGCCTTCTCAATATGGATTATAAGATAGTAATGAAGCTATTGACCAACAGAAGGAAAAAAAGTTGCAGGAGCCCGCATTCACTGAGATCAATGCGGGCTCATCCTAGGCAGGCCACTTTAAACTAATACCAGTTTTTTGGTCAAGGCTTTAGACTACTTCAAATAAAAACTGGTTACAGCTCCGGTGCTATCTTTAGATGCCAAAAATGCTTTTGACCTGGTCTGTTGGAACAGCCTCTTCTTCACTCATGAGAAGTTTAGTTTCCCTACAACCTTCATTCAGGCTATTTCCAGAATATACGAGTATGCAATGATGCATTTAATTATAAACACAGATGATATAAGCAACTGTAAGATAAACCGGGGTACAAGTCAGGGGTGTCCACTTTTACCGATCTTATTTGTAATTTTTATAGAACCTTTGGCAATCACCATTAGAGAAGATGGGTATCTAGAACCCCCTGTGGGGTGAATGTCGAAAATCTACTTATATGTCAGTGATGTGGCACTGTTTTTAAAACCTGGCCCGGTCCTCAATAAAAGGGTCTTGAGTATCTTTTGAGAATTTCAATCTGTGGGCAGCTATTAGAGAAATAGGCTAAAACAGGAATTCCTTTATGTGACTGTATGAATGATACTTCACTCCAGAACACTGCCCCAGGTCCAAGCCCAAGAGATACTTAGGAATTTACACTACAGAGGATGTTGATGACCTGTTTGTATGAAATTATCTGTCTCTTATTAAGCAAGTTAAGACACTTTTCTGAAGGTGGATGGGTTTTCCTATTTCTTTTTAATTCGCTTTGATCCGCATGTTGGTATTACCCTCGTTTGACTTCTTAATCGCTGTCTTACCCTGTGCCCTGCAGATAAAATGTTTTGGGGAAATTGAGGGACTATTCTCCACTTTTATCTGGGCTAATAAAACACTACGGATTGCACTGAGCACTTTATATAGGCCAGCAACAGAAGGTGGTCTTTCTCTCCCTAGTGTAAAGAATATTATTTTGCCAGTTTTGCACATTTTTCATCCAGATATTTTAACCATGATAAACCAATTAATATATATTTTTTTCATTTAATCATGCATGAATATAACATTAATTATTTTTACGCTTGACTAAATCACCAAAAATCGTTTGCTCCAAACATCTGCAATGGCTTTTAAAACGCAAAGAACAACTAATACAATATGTTAATATACCAGTTATTAACAGCTCATCTTGATTTACTGCTATCTTTAAAGGATCACATTCCATTCTAGAAGGGGATTTTGCTCATAAAAGGGGGATGCATGATTAATGACTATTGGGGATTTTCTAAGTAAAGATACTTGGAAAGAGCTCCTTGATCTTGAGCCTAGTGGTGTTATAAAGAGAGAGGCCCCACACACAAGGGGGCAGTGCATTGATAAGTACCAGTGAAAAAAAGATTTCCACTCTGAAATGTACTGTATTACCAACATATCACTCAACCAATACATACACCCCTTTCATTAGCCACACCTCTGGAACAATCAAATTTGAATAAGCAAACTAGTACCACAACAGTATGGTAACCATAAATACTTGTATATTTAGTCACTATCACTCTGCTCAATATATTATGCCTGATACATAATGCATTATCTCAATTAATATCTATTGTATCTGGGATTTACAGCACGTTGGTACATCTAGGGCATTGAAGTGTTTCGGTGGAAATCCAAATTTAGCCACCTTTTTCAGGTCAACAAACACTTTCCCATACAATACGACACAATTACATAAAACAAGTGGGGGAATAAATGATTTCATTAAATATTTCTCCTGTACCATTTAGTAACAATTATTTTACATAAAAAGGGGCAGCAATTCATTATCGCCCTCATTATGATGTCGGTCGGACCACAACCGATGGCCTATCAGTTATGATCTGACTGAAATCTGCTGCTGTAGTCTGACCCCTGCATTAAGATGCGCAGTGTTCATAGCAATGAGGAGGAACCGACCAACGGTTCTGATGGGTTCAAAGAGCCCACCCAACCATCCGTTGGAGTGTAATTCCCCACTACAAGGAAGGTGCTTGCTCAGGTACCACCATAGGGATAACGATGTCCCTTTCAGACAGCCTTTCAATGGCGGTCCAACCGCCATTGAAAGGCTGTCAGAAACTGACTTTGCGGGACCCTAGCAGGGCCCTTTTCTCTCCATGGCCTTTGTTATGAGATCTGGGGGGCTCCTGTGTTGCCCCCTAAACATTCATGCATTGTGTGGCATGCACCGCATGGTGCCTACCACACAGTGCATGTATGTTTGTAAACATGCCCTTTGCCATTGCGGGCTGTGCTGCGGCCCTTTTCCGACCGCCAGCACATGCCGCAATAGTATGTTTCCGACTTTCGTGCTCTTAATACAGCTGGTGGGACCTTCGTCTCCTTCTCGGTCGGTCCCATTCCTGCTACGATGTTGGGCAGGCCCGCGACCGAAGGACATAGTAATCAGCCCTGTGTATATTCCCCTAGAATGTAACACAGAGTTTAGTCTAGCAAGCTTATATGTTGGGGAATTTGAAAATAAACATATCTACGATGAACAGGCCCCCTTCTTCAAAATCATTAAATGTTGGTATCAATTATGGACAATTTTCTGTTTGTGTGGGAATGCCCCAAGGAGCAGCTTGATGAATTTCAAATTTAGCTGAACCTGGGAGATTTCAATTTTAAATTCACAGCACAGATAAGTAATTAAAAAGTGTATTTTTTTGGGACATTAACATCAAGGTAAATGGGGGATATTTAAGAGTAGAATTGTTTACTAAAGCCACAGACAAGAACACTCTATTACATTACTCCAGCTTTCACCCCAAATCACAAAAAGATAACATTACTTATGGACAATTTTTCAGACTGAGGAGAAATTGTTCCTCCAATGAGGATTTTTATAAGCACTCTGAGATTTTGAAAAAGAAAATTAAAGACAGAGGCTATCCCAAAAAACTCATTAGCCACCCAGAGTGGAGGAAAACAGGGCTTGGACTCTGAGCACTTCTCCGCAATCCCACTATGTGGGGCTTACTGGAGGTAACAGGTGGGCTAGTTGGCTCACAAGGACCCTCAAGAACGAAGGAGACTTCATCCTCCAACCAAGAGAGCACCAGAAGAAACATTTGCAAAGTAGTGGGAAAGGGGGGGGGGGGAGATTCTGGCGTGTTTACGGCTTTCGATTTTTTCCAAAATATTAGGACTCCCCTTCCCTTGATGCTTTTGGGCCCCGGGAAACCCATCACCCCAGCCCTGACCCATTGTTTTTATTTATTTCCCTGGGGCATGGCAAGGTGGTTGAGGACCACGGGGAGCCTGAAGGCTCCCGCGGTACCAGCTGGCTCCTGCCTCCTGCAGGAGCCAGCATGGCTTATTACCCCCAGGGAGCTGCTGACATGAAGATCCCTGGGTGTAAACAGCAAAGAGGAATCACTTTGAACAAGCAAGAGCAAAGTGATCTTGCTTGTTCAAAGCAAACACACTGTTTGCAATGGAATGATGGGAGCAGTGCTCCCACGATCCGATATCAAGCTGTAAAGTCCCAGGGGTGGGAACCCTAGGACATTGCTGGAGGTGAGGGGTGAGGGTCCCATTTGTAAGTAACCTCAAGGAGGTGGTGGTCCCCAGGGCTGTGTGGGGGTGCTTGAGCTCCCCACACATTATTTTCAACATAGCACCAGGGTGGTGGCGGTCCCCGGGTCTGCATGGAAGGCAGAAGCCCCCCATGCATTTAATTTCATAATTGTAGCCCTGGGGAGGTGGTGGTCCCAGGGGCTGCGGACGACATCTTAGCCTCCCCCGCATTGAATGAATAAGCCCCGGGGCTGTGAGGTCCCGCGCGGGCCCCTGCATCACATTTTTCATTTCCCTCGGGATCTGGCCCACCCCGCGCTTTATTTTCTTAAAAACAAATTCTGCTGGATTCTTGGATCCTACATGAACCCCACCCAAAAATACAAAAATGCTTTTTTTGGGCCTGGGGTCCTGTGGACCCCCTGAACAGGCCTAGGGGGTCAGGGTGTTTCTGCCCAGACCCTTTTTCTTGCTTTTAATGTTTTTTCTTGTGACTCAGTTCAACCGAGTCACAAGATGGTTGCCAACACTTTCTGGTTTGAAGCAGTTCGAGCTGTAGCCGCGTCAAAAGTTTCCTAGGAAAAATTAACATGGAGAAAAAGTGTTTTGGGACCCCCACTTTTTCTCGATCCCCTCTTGACAGATCTCTCCAAAAGTTTCAAGACAGCAGCTGATGTGACCTCCCTAGTTTTGAAAAGTTTGTGAAGATTCGTCAAACGGTGCCAAAATTATTGGCAAATCCAAAAATTATTTTCCTATGGAAACCAGATCCTAACTATATATACCTGCTGGTGACCGCCAGTAGGTAATATATATATATATATATATATATTCACTGAAACATATGTAATTTTCAGAAAAACACACATTCACTGGATGATGTCATCAGTGATGTCATCAGTGATGTCATGAGTGATGTCATCAGTGATGTCACTGACCATGTCATGAGTGATGTAATATGTGATGTCATCAGCAGTGCATTGCGGGCGCGCGAGTTATAGTTATCTGAACTAACTATAACGGGAGAATTTCAATGGTTTTGTACGAGTGAAAAGTCCAGCTAACTATAACGCCCCTGAAACCTATGGTTTTTTCAGTGAATTTCTAAGGTTTTTTAAATGCTAATACCTAACTAACACGCCCCTGAAACCTATGGTTTTTTCAGTGAATTTCAAAGGTTTTTTAAATGCTAATTTCTAACTATGCCTACAGAGATAGGACATGTGAAGAAAGAAGAAAAAACGCACAGAAAGAAAAAAAAGAAATGCAGAAAGAAGCAAGTCCTCAAGGACGAAGAAAAGTGCAGGAAGAAGGATAACGTGCAGAAAGAACAAACAGAAGAGCAGAAAGAAGCCTTGTTGCAAAATCATCCTGTACCCTCAACTTTTTCAGACGGATACTGGTGGTAACTGAGTCTGACTAACCAGTCCTAGAGCCAGTGCTATGTTAAAAGACACTCAGAATACAGTGAAAACACCTACATACACTAGGGAGTACTATGCGTTGGGGTCCCCCTGTGATTAGCATGACCTCCTCTGTAAGCCCCTAGTATATAATAGGGCAGGGGATTAAAACTACCTCTTAAAACGCGCCACAGGGCATGTTTGCACACGTTAACTCAGGCCCCGGCCCCTCCCTTCACCACTGTGTAAACACGCCCTGTGGCCGTTTTTAGTTGGGAGATTAAGTTCATTTGAATCCTGAGTGTCCCTAGGGTCCAACTAGCCCACTAGGTACTTCCAGTAAGCGCCACAGAGCTGCGTTGCAGAGAGGTGTAAAAAGTGGCACGGCCTGGACCACCTCTCTGCAACACAGCTCAGTGGCGCTTACTGGAAGCACCTGGTGGGCTAGTTAGCCCCCAGGGGCCCTCATGAATGAAGGGGAATTATTCCCCCAACTTAAAACGCGCCATAGGGCGTGTTTGCACACGTCACCTCAGGCCCCGTCCCCTCCCTTCCCCACTGTGTAAACACGCCCTGTGGCTGTTTTTTAAGTTGGGAGATTAAGTCCCCTTGAATCCTGAGGGTCCCTAGGGGCAAAATAGCCCACTAGGTACGTCCAGTAAGCGCCATTACAGAGAGGTGTAAAAAGGGGCACGGCCTGCACCACCTCTCTGCAACGCAGAGCAGTGGCGCTTACTGGAAGCACCTGGTGGGCTAGTTGGCCCCCAGGGTCCTCAGGATTGAAAGGGAATTACTTCCCCAACTTAAAACGCGCCACAGGGCGTGTTTCCACACGTCATCTCAGGCCCCGTCCCCTCCCTTCACCACTGTGTAAACGCTCCCTGTGGCCGTTGAGAGATTAAGTCTCCTTGAATCCTAAGGGTCCCTAGGGTCAAACTAGTCCATTAGGTACCTCCAGTAAGCGCCACAGAGCTGCGTTGCATAGAGGTGTAAAAAGGGGCGTGGCCTCAGAACACCTGTCTGCAATGCAGCTCCCTGGCACATACTGGAGATACCTGTTGGGCTAGTTGGCCCTCAGGGACCCTCAGTATTGAAGGGGAATTAATTCCCCAACTTACAACTGGACAGGAGGCGTGTTTGCAGAGTGCTGCAAGGAGGGGGCATGGCCTCCAGCACGATGCCGGTCTTCTATTTATTTTAATTTTTTAAGAAGGAGGGCTGTGTGGCACCCCTTCTTTTTCTAATTTATTGGCCCTGGGGACTCAATCCCCCAGGGCCTGCACCCTAATATTTTTTGTTGAAAAAAATTAATTTGGCCCTCCCAAGACCTTAATCGGCCCCAGGGACCACAACCCCCGGGTCATGGACTTTTTAAAAACAATTCTTTAGGAGGGAGGCTGTGTTGTTCAGGCCACTTATGGCCCGGGTACCCCATCCCCCGGGGCCGGCCTTTGTTTTTTATTATTTTTTAAAAATATATATATTTATAGAAACACCTAGGACATGCTGGATAAACCGTATGTACCTCTCACCATGACGATTTGCGTGATATTCATTAAAAGGCGACTATTCATACAATGAATCCACGTGGAATGTATTTACACCGCTAGTGAAGCTCTGACGTGCCTAATCCCGGCGCTCCCGCCGGTGGGTACTCTCCAAGTAGACACCCTTGTCATTTATTTACACAAACATGGGTAGCTATTGACAGGCACATTTAATACACACGCACACCAAGCCATTCAAAGGGGATTCGACAAAAATTCGACCAAACTATGCAAGAAACCCCCCTCACGGTTAATAAAACACACATCCACCGCCGCATGTGTAGTACTTTTTATTTTACTCTTTGGAAAGGAGGCGAACCTCACTTGAGTCACAGCGTGCTCCTGGCTGAGCCCAATGCTGTGTTACACCCACCAGTGCCCACCGAGTGCCACACACCTCTGTGTTGTATTCCACCAGCTAGTGCGTATGCTATGAAACTCTCTAGCCCATGTGCACTGTAACACCACCCCGTGAATATGTCATGCCACACTTGCCTTCGCACGGGTTATATTGCCCCATCTAACGTGTATTTCTCGATGCCTATGTTATAACGCACAGCGCTATGCCATACATATTACAATCTGGGATCCATATCTTTGTCACAGTGCATATACTACGTTACACTCCCCAGCACATATTTTATATTACAACTTTAGAGACTAGTTAGGTTACACAACACTGCCCTGTGCATATTACACTCCAAGGCACATATCGCATAGCACGCGCTAGTGCCTGTGCCATCTCACGCTCTCCAATCAATCTGTCATTGCGCACAATGTATTGCATATTATATTTCACGCCTCGGTTCATCTTATATCACACTTTTTGGTGCATAGTTTATACCATATACTATATCTAGTTTTCATTTTCAATTGTGCTCTCAGGATTATGTTCTATATAACCCTGCGTCCACCTACCCTTTTCACTGGCATAACATTTTGCAATGGGGGGTGGAGGGTCAGGGGGTGTTTTTGCCAAGTGAGCCCGGAGTCACAGTCACAAACGTCCTCTTCTTCCTGAATAAAGTGAGATTATGCTGCATACTTGTTCATATTTTAAGTAGTTCGCACAGATACACATTTTAAAAACAATAACGTTCCTAATACCCACCTTCTCTGAACCGTTAGCTTGCTGTCCCATCCACCTCCTCCCTGTCCTCTGTTGTCTGAATCCATGGACTAGCCTCCTCCCTCCTGCCATGCATGGTCTGATGTGCTGCCACTGCCCTGCATTTAGCATGATGTACCAGTCCACTCCTCCTGCCCTCCATTGCCCAATTCTATGGCCCATCATTGACCACCTGTTTAGTCTCTGTGCTTAGCTTGCTGCCCCTATTCTCCTTCCCCCGCCCTCTGATGTCTTTGTGCATGCCCCTGCTCCATCCTTTTTGCCCACCATGTTCCATGGACCTGTCACTCCTACTACTCTGAGTGTTCTGTTGAGCTGCCACTCCCCTCCCACCTGCCCAGCATTGTCAGATGACTGTAATCTGTCCCTGCCACCTCCACCCTGCCTGTCCACACGCCATGCCCCTATCCCCTTCCTCCTGTCCTCCATGGTCCATTTTACTGCCACACCCTTCTGCCCTCCCTGGTCTGTTGTGCTGCAACTGCTCCTCCTGCCTGCCCCGCACGGTCTGTTGTGAGGCCCCTTCCACTGAACTCTCTTGTCTGTGCCCAGGTCCTGACCCTCCATTCTATCCTCCATGGTCCTTTGTGCATGCCCCTGCACCCTCCTTCTTGCCCATAATAGCCATTGTGCTGCCACTAACCCTCCCGCTTGCCATGCATGGTCTTCTGTGCTGCCATGGCCCCTCCCACCTTCCCTGTGTGGTCTGTATGTATGCCATCATAGTCTCATTGTTGCTCTCCATAGTGTGTCTTGTTTCTAGTGCCCATCCTGCCTGACCTCCATGGTCATCTTGCTGCTCCTGCCCTGCCCCCTTGCCCCCAGCCCTCTGTTTACATGTGCAGACCCCTATTCCCTCCCTCCTGGTTTGTCTGTTCCATTGTAATGCCCCTGATCTGTCCCTCCTGCCCTTCATGGTATGTTATGCTGCAGCTTTCTCTGATGTCTGTCCATTATGGTCAGCTAGCTACCATTGCCTCTTTCCCCTCTGTTCTCTGTTGTCCATTTGCATGGTCCTGTCCCCTCCCTACTGCTTTCTATGGATTGTTGTTCTGCACTCCTGTCCTGTGTGGTGTATTGTGCTGCTGCAAACCCTGATGCCTGCTCTGTAGGGTCAGTTTGGTGCACCTCTCCATGTACCTCCTGTCCTCTGTTATCCAAGTCCATGTCCCTACCCCAATTCCTCCTGCCTACCATGATCCAATGTACCATCCTTGCGAATATTTTGAACTCGGTAAGAGGGAGATCTTGAAAAAAAACTGGGGTATTCATTTTCCCCTTTGAGTTACATTGAAAAAGAGGAGATTGTAGACAGGAGACAGATCAAATAAAGCCCATTTGAGCTTAAAAACTTTGGACGTTTTCTGGCTGAAACGGGTCTGTTGGCATGTATGGTTGTACTACCACTGCCTCTTCCTTCTGCCCACAATGGTCTATTATATTGCCACAGCCTCTCTTGCCAGTCCTGTATTGTTGGTTTGTTGCCCCTGCCCCCCTTTCCACTGCCCTCCATAGTCTGTTGTGCTGCCACTGCCCTTCCTGCCTGCCCAGTCTGGTCAAATTGTTGCCTCTGCACTCTCCTACCTGCCTTCAATTTTCAGAGTCCGTGCCCCTGGCCTCTGCCTCTCGACAGTATCCCAATGAACAACTAGATTGCTAACATTCTATATTTATTACAAAAGTGTGGAATGCCTGACGTCATCTTGATGTAATCAAAATTGTAATACCTAGAGCATTTCCTTTAGAAATTACATATATGAGAGGGTCTTATTTGCATGAAAATTATGGTTAGTGCTCTAAAAAACTAAAATGAGGACATATTTTCTGAGTTTTCAAATAGCGACAAAGAACTTTAAAATTATTTGTAATCTTTATGTTTTTTTTATCCAGTTGACCGCTTGATTAAAAGTTGCACCTATTGGAGAGGATGTGGTGTTACTTCCAGAGCTGCAGACTTTGCAACTGGGGAACCAGGTTGGAGTTTCTGCTTCAGCTCAACATTCTGTGATTCAGGTCAAATCACTTAATCTCCCCATGTCTACAACCAAAATGAATTTTATCTTGTGTGATGTGTCCAATGCTCATGTAAAGCACTCCAATACCTGACAAGTCTGCACTATATAAAACTGCAAATACACAAAAAATAAGTGTTTTGCACACTTCTGTCTTTGGGATACATGTGGGCTACATCTGGGTGATATTTGTGCTGCATTTGGGCTCTTTTGTCTCTGGTGGCCATCTTGGGAGATTTATTTGTTATGAAGTTTCCTAATTTCCTCATTTACTGCAGTCTCCTCAGTAGGAAATTCTTTCAGTTTTTTACTTTTATTCCATCAAAAAGGTATTCAGATACGTCACACATTTGCCATAAATTCTGAATGTTAGCACTCTAGTTGATCACTGTAGTAAAGCTACTGCTCACCACGGAAGTCAGCTACTGGTATTAAAAGTGCATGTTTCAGTCTGCATATCAGAATTTTTTAATGAAATAGAAGAGGATTTGAGAAGTCACTCAAAATGTGCCCTAATTTTTCTTTCTTCAGCACTAATCATAATTTCTATGGCAAAATGAACCCCCTAATTGTGTTCCTTTTTAAATTAAATGTTTTAAGTGTTGCCAGTTTATTCCAATTAAGATGGCTTCAGGTGTGCCATACTTTTGTCATAAGTAAGACAGTAAGCGCTCTAGTTGTTCTTAAGAACACTCTGGGACATTCTGTCATTGGGCTATACTTGGGCTACATCTGGGTGATATTTGGTCTACATTTGGGCTCTTTTGTCTCTGGTGGCCATCTTGGGAGATTTGTTTGTTATGAAGTTTCCTAATTTCCTCATTTACTGCAGTCTCCTCAGTAGGAAATACTTTCAGTTTTTTATTTTGGTTCCATCAAGAAGGCATTCAGATGTGTCACACATTTGCCATAAATTTTGAATGTTAGCACTCTAGTTGCTCATTAGATCACTGTAGTAAAGCTACTGCTCACCAGGGAAGTCTGCTGCTGGTATTCAAAGTGCATGTTTCAGTCTGCATGTCAGAATTTTTTTATGAAATAGAAGAGGATTTGAGAAGTCAAAATGTGCCCTAATTTTTCTTTCTGCAGCACTAATCATAATTTCTATGGCAAAATGAAACCCCTCATTTTGTTCCTTTGTAAATTAAACATTTTAAGTGTTACCACTTTATTCCAATCAAGATGGCTTCAGGTGTGCCATACTTTTGTCATAAGTAAGACTGTTAGCACTCTAGTTGTTCGTAAGAACACTCTGGGACATTCTGTCATTGGGCTACACTTGGGCTACATCTGGGTGATATTTGGGGTACATTTGGGCTCTTTTGTCTCTGGTGGCCATCTTGGGAGATTTATTTGTTATGAAGTTTCCTAATTTCCTCATTTACTGCAGTCTCCTCAGTAGGAAATACTTTCAGTTTTTTACTTTGGTTCCATCAAGAAGGCATTCAGATGTGTCACACATTTGCCATAAATTCTGAATGTTAGCAGTCTAGTTGCTCATTAGATCACTATAGTAAAGCTACTGCTCACCAGGGAAGTCTGCTGCTGGTATTCAAAGTGCATGTTTCAGTCTGCATGTCAGAATTTTTTTATGAAATAGAAGAGGATTTGAGAAGTCAAAATGTGCCCTAATTTTTCTTTCTGCAGCACTAATCATAATTTCTATGGCAAAATGAACCCCCTCATTTTGTTCCTTTGTAAATTAAACATTTTAAGTGTTACCACTTTATTCCAATCAAGATGGCTTCAGGTGTGCCATACTTTTGTCATAAGTAAGACTGTTAGTACTCTAGTTGTTCGTTAGAACACTCTGGGACATTCTGTCATTGGGCTATACTTGGGCTACATCTGGGTGATATTTGGGCTACATTTGGGCTCTTTTGTCTTTGGTGGCCATTTGGGAGACTTATTTGTTATGAAGTTTCCTAATTTCCTCATTTACTACAGTCTCCTCAGTAGGAAATACTTTCAGTTTTTTACTTTGATTCAATCAAGAAGGCATTCAGATGTGTCACACATTTGCCATAAATTCAGAATGATAGCATTCTAGTTGCTTATTAGATCACTGTAGTAAAGCTACTGCTCACCAGGGAAGTCTGCTGCTGGTATTAAAAGTGCATGTTTCAGTCTGCATGTCAGAATTTTTTAATGAAATAGAAGAGGATTTGAGAAGTCACTCAAAATGTGCCCTAATTTTTCTTTCTGCAGCACTAATCATACTTTCTATGGCAAAATGAACCCCCTCATTTTGTTTCTTTTTAAATTAAATGTTTTAAGAGTTACCACTTTATTCCAATCAAGATGGCTTCAGGTGTGCAATACATTTGTCATAAGTAGGACTGTTAGCACTCTAGTTGTTCTTTAGAACACTCTGGGAAGCTGCAGTAGAACACAAAGGAATCAACTGACAGTCTCTGCGCATGTTGGATGTACATGTTTTACTGAGAATGTCAGACTTCATTCTCACATGACTGAGAAAGATCATGTGAATTTACAGAAAATATGCTCTCAGTTTAGCTTATAGATCACCTTCCTAACCTCTGTGGGAAAAGCATGAGAAAATAGTTTTCTCTCAAACATGATTCATGATATCGCAGCAGAAGGCTTTTTCACATGGTAAAATCACCTTATAACACACCACAATTCCTAAAATGAGTAAGGTACCATCAACAAATGATTTATAATGTAACGAAAGTCTTAAAATCTTCTATTAACTGCAATGCTTTTTAATGAGGTGCTATCATGTATGTTGGTCCCAAGATGGCTGCCAACACTTCTTGGATGAAGTACTGACAGCCAATCAGATCTCACGATGAGATGTGTGGTTAGTGTGATATAAGATGAACCGGGGGCGTGAAATATAATATGCAATACATTGTGCGCAATGACAGATTCATTAGAGAGCGCGAGATAGCACAGGCACTAGCGCGTGCTATGCGATATGCGCCTTGGAGTGTAATATGCACAGGGCAGTGTTGTGTAACATAACTAGTCTCTAAAGTTGTAATATAAAATATGTGCTGGGGAGTGTAACGTTGCATATGCACTGTGACAAAGATATGGATCCCAGATTGTAATATGTATGGCATAGCACTGTGCGTTATAACATACACATTAAGGAAGGCACGTTAGATGGGGCAATATAACCCGTGCGAAGGCAAGTGTGGCATGACATATTCACGGGGTGGTGTTACAGTGCACATGGACTAGAGAGTGTCATAGCATACGCACTAGCTGGTGGAATACAACACAGAGGTGTGAGGCAATCGGCGGGCACTGGTGGGTGTAACACAGCATTGGGCTCAGCCAGGAGCACGCTGTGACTCTCAAGTGAGGTTTGTCTCCTTTCCAGAGAGTAAAATAAAAAGTATTACACATCCGGCGGTGGATGTGTTTTTTATTAACCGTGAGGGGGGTTTCTTGCATAGTTTGGTCGAATTTTTGTTGAATCCCCTTTGAATGGCTTGGTGTGCGTGTATATTAAATGTGCCCGTCAATAGCTACCCATGTTTGTATAAATAAACGACAAGGGTGTCTACTTGGAGAGTACCCACCGGCGGGGGCGCCGCGATTAGGCACGGTAGGGCGTCAGACACGTCAGAGCTACACTAGCGGTGTAAATACATTCCATGTGGATTCATTCTATGCATAGTCGCCTTTTAATGAATATCACGCAAATCGTCATGGTGATAGGTACATACGGTTTGTCCAGCATGTCCTAGGTTTTTCTATAAATATATATATTTTTAAAATAATAAAAAACAAAGGCCAGCCCCGGGGGATGGGGTCGCCGGAGCCATAAGTGGCCTGAGGAGGGGGGCAACGCAGCCCCCTCCTAAAGAATTTAAATAAAAAAAAGGCCATGACCCGGGGGTTGGGGGTTGGGGTCCCCGGGGCCGATTAAGGCCTTGGGAGGGCCAAATTAATTTTTTTCAACAAAAAAAATTAGGGTGCAGGCCCTGGGGGATGGGGTCCTTAGGGCCAGTAAATTAGAAAAAGAAGGGGGGCCACACAGCCCTCCTTCTTAAAAAAATAAAAGAAATAAAAGACCAGCATCGCACTGGAGGCCACGCCCTCTCTTTGCAGCACTCTGCAAACACGCCCCCTGGCCAGTTGTAAGTTGGGGAATTAATTCCCCTTCAATACTGAGGGTCCCTGAGGGCCAACTAGCCCAACAGGTATCTCCAGTGTGCTCCAGGGAGCTGCGTTGCAGACAGGTGTTCTGAGGCCACGCCCCTTTTTACACCTCTATGCAACGCAGCTCTGTGGTGCTTACTGGAGGTACCTAGTGGGCTAGTCTGACCCTAGGGACCCTTAGGATTCAAGGGGACTTAATCTCTCAACTTAAAACTGCCACAGGGCGCGTTTACACAGTGGTGAAGGGAGGGGATGGGGCCTGAGGTGACGTGTGCAAACACACCCTGTGGCGCGTTTTAAGTTGGGGAAATAATTCCCTTTCAATCCTGAGGGACCCTGGGGGCCAACTAGCCCACCAGGTGCTTCCAGTAAGTGCCACTGCTCTGCGTTGCAGAGAGGTGGTGCAGGCCGTGCCCCTTTTTACACCTCTCTGCAATGGCGCTTACTGGACATACCTAGTGGGCTATTTTGCCCCTAGGGATCCTCAGGATTCAAGGGGACTTAATCCCCCAACTTAAAAAACGGCCACAGGGCATGTTTACACAGTGGGGAAGGAAGGGGACGGGGCCTGAGGTGACGTGTGCAAACAAGCCCTGTGGCGCGTTTTAAGTTGGGGAAATAATTCCCCTTCAATCTTGAGGGACCCTGGGGGCCAACTAGTCCACCAGGTGCTTCCAGTAAGCACCACTCCGCTGCGTTGCAGAGAGGGGGTCTAGGCCGTGCCCCTTTTTACATCTCTCTGCAACGTAGCTCTGTGGTGCTTACTGGAGGTACCTAGTGGTCTAGTTGGACCCTAGGGACCCTCAGGATTCAAGGAGACTTAATCTCCCAACTTAAAACGGCCACAGGGCGTGTTTACACAGTGGGGAAGTGAGGGGACGGGGCCTGAGGTGACGTGTGCAAACAAGCCCTGTGGCGCGTTTTAAGTTGGGGAAATAATTCCCCTTCAATCCTGAGGGACCCAGGGGGCCAACTAGCCCAGCAGGTGCTTCCAGTAAGCACCACTCCGCTGCGTTGCAGAGAGGTGGTCTAGGCCGTGCCCCTTTTTACATCTGTCTGCAACACAGCTCTGTGGCGCTTACTGGAGGTACCTAGTGATCTATTTGGACCCTAGGGACCCCCAGGATTCAAGGGGACTTAATCTCCCAACTTAAAACGGCCACAGTGCGTGTTTACACAGTGGGGAAGTGAGGGGACGGGGCCTGAGGTGACGTGTGCAAACACGCCCTGTGGCAAGTTTTAAGAGGTAGTTTTAATCCCCTGCCCTATTATATACTAGGGGCTTACAGAGGAGGTCATGCTGATCACAGGGGGACCCCAACGCATAGTGTTCCCTAGTGTATGTAGGTGTTTTCACTGTATTCTGAGTGTCTTTTAACATAGCACTGTCTCTAGGACTGGTTAGTCAGACTCAGTTACCACCAGTATCCGTCTGAAAAAGTTGAGGGTACAGGATGATTTTGCAACAAGGTTTCTTTCTGCTCTTCTATTTGTTCTTTCTGCACGTTATCCTTCTTCCTATACTTTTCTTCGTCTTTGAGCACTTCTGTTGCTTCTTTCTGCATTTCTTTTTTTTCTTTCTGTGCGTTTTTTCTTCTTTCTTCACATGTCCTATCTCTGTAGGCATAGTTAGAAATTAGCATTTAAAAAACCTTTGAAGTTCACTGATAAAACCATAGGTTTCAGGCACGTTATAGTTAGGAATTAGCATTTAAAAAACCTTAGAAATTCACTGAAAAAACCATAGGTTTCAGGGGCGTTATATTTAGCTGGACTTTTCACTCGTACAAAACCATTGAAATTCCCCCGTTATAGTTAGTTCAGCTAACTATAACTCGCGCGCCCGCAATGCACTGCTGATGACGTCACATATTACATCACTCATGACATGGTCAGTGACATCACTCATGACATCACTGATGACATCTCAAATGACATTACTAATGACATCACTGATGACATCATCCTTGTGATAGAGTGGCAGACCTCCTCTTCCCCTAATATAACCTTTGATACACACATTCAAAAATAGAAACTACAATGTTCAAAACAATGGACATACCAATACCAGTTACAACAACCTATTCAGTAATTCTAAGATCCACATACACATCCACTCATTCACCAACAGTCCTATACAGTCACTCCTACATGTACTCACACACCTATACATCCTGTTACACAACGCCACTCATCCATAGAGTTACTCACACACATAGTCACTCATGCTAATAAAGAATCAAACATCCATTTACTTGCATATACAGTTATACACACACCACCACACTTACTTCTACAGAAACTTACACATACTTAGTCTTTTAAACAATCACTTATAAAAAACACATACTTATTCATACAGGAACTTTTTCAATCTCTCAATCTCACATATACTCACTTATATACACCAATAGTCACATCTACTAGTTTAAAACATATGTAGTTACTCATAAAGACACTATTGAGACAGTCTATCACTCACTAACACACCCATGCACACACTCATCCACCCATACAGACCTGCACACATGCTGTCTTCAACACATACAAACAGTGAGTCACTCATTCATGCACCTATGCACTACGTAATACCCCCCACCGAACCATACAGACACTCAGACCGTCATACTGATACTCAAAAAACCAACTAATAACCTATATAGTCAAACACCATCAGGATATTTTTGATCTCATCCTGGACTTCCATTTTGATCTTCTGTTTGTTACTGAAACCTGGCTGACTGACTCTTCCAATCCGATAGTGCAAATGGCTATCCCGGCAGGCTATTCAATTTGTCGGGCGGACCGCATGGGTGGTAGGGGGGGGTGTGGCTATTATCTATAGAAATGTCTGGGAGATGAAACTGGGCAACACTATTTCGTTAGCTCAGAGTTAACTCCTTGACTTTACCATCGTTCTCTCGGCCCATTCTACACTAGCCGGTACCCTAGTTTACAGGCCACCTGGCTATGCTGGCCCATTTCTTGGTGATCTTGGTGAGCTACTTGTTTCCCGTGCTTTACGCTTCTCACAATATCTGTTCTTGGGTGATTGTAATATCCATCTCGACCAACGGGACTTGAGTGATTCTAAAGCCTTTTTAGAGGCGCTTGAACTTGCTCAGCTTACCCAATGGGTCACGTCACCAACCCATGGCGGCGGTCATATCCTGGATCCTATTTGTTCTAACTTTCCCATCTCATTAGATACTCCTCGTCCAGTCCCCTGGTCTGATCATTTTCTTTCCTGCTTCACGTGGTCCATGAGTGAAGGGTTTTCTGATCAACAGCTCAATTCTTGTCCTTCAACAGCTAAAATCGACCCTCTTGCATTTGGCCTCTGCCTAGATAAATCTAGGGTTACTTTCCCTCGTGACCTGAAAGGAGCGCTTGCTTGTTTTCTGGGTTGGATTGGACGAGCTGTGGACTATTTATCTCCCCTGCCTTGTCGTCAGCGCCATAGGGATTCTCCCTCTCAACCTTGGTTTACCCCCAATTTGAAGCTGCTTAAACGGCAATGTAAAAAGCTAGAACGCAGCTGGCGCACTGGCTTCTGTCCAAAGGCCAAAAAGACGCTTAGAGATGCTCAGAAGATTTACTATAAGGCCATCCGTGAAGCAAAAAGTCTCTACTACACTCAACGGATTGTGTGTGCCAGCAACAATTCGAGAGAAATCTTTACTATTGTTCAGAGTTTTATGGCTCCAGCAGCGATGGCTGCCAAACTGCCTGTGTCCGCTTCCTGGTGCGAAAAGCTCTCTTTTTTTTGTTGCTAAAATTCGGTCTATTCAGGCAACATTTGTTTCTAATAGCGTGCCTCCGGTCGATAGCCCTACTCCGGTGGTGTTATTTTCTGACTTTTCCCCGATAGCGCTCTCTGACTCTCTGAAACTACTACAATCCTTAAAGTCAGGTTCCCCGTCTGATCCCTGCTCGGCCAGGCTTCTGGCTTCTATTGCTGAGACAATAAATCCTGAGGTTAACACTCTTGTTAACCTGTCCCTTGTTGAGGCGGTTGTCCCACGGGAATGGAAAGAAGCCAAAATCACCCCATTGCTTAAAAAGCCATCTCTTGACGCCAGCATTCCTGCTAATTTTTGCCCGATCTCCTTACTGCCTTGCCTGGCTAAGATCTGTGAGAAAGTTGTTAACAAACAACTGACGGAGTTTGTTGAGAACTCGAGGCTTTTCCATCCAGCTCAATCGGGTTTTAGAGCGTCCTACAGCACTGAGGCTGCCTTAGTTGAAGTATCGGAGGCTATCCGCGAGTGCTTGGATGCTGGCGGGAGTGCAGCCCTTATCCTTTTGGATTTGTTGGCTGCATTCGACACCGTCCCTCATGCTTTGTTACTAACCCGGTTAGCTGCTATCGGCATAACAGGCCAAGCCTGGAAGTGGCTGGAATCTTTTCTTACAGCACGTTCGCAACAGGTCTGGCTCCCACCTTTTGCGTCTCCTCCTCAGCCTGTTTCCACTGGTGTTCCTCAGGGCTCCTCGCTGAGCCCCTTGCTTTTCAATCTTTACGTTACGCCTCTGGTTCAACTGGCCGAGGAAGGGGGAGCTAAGGTCGTTGCATACGCTGATGACACTCAGCTCCTGTTTACATGGGATAAGACTGACTTTTCCACATCCAAAGTGCAGAGTTGTTTGTCAGCCGTCTTCCAATGGTTATCGTCCGCCCAGTTGAAATGTAATGAGGAAAAGACTGAAATTTTGCTCTAGCTCCAGCTTTTCCTCCTCCAGCTTGCACGGGTCTTCCAGTTAGAAACCTAGGTATCTGGTTTGACGAGCAGCTGTCCTTCCTGCCTCAGATCAATAAGCTCACAGGTTGCTGTTTCGGCATACTCAGATCCTTGAGAAAGTTTCTACCTCTGTTGCCTAGATTAGCCAAGGAGACGGTAGTCCGGGCTCTGATTCTCTCCCGGCTCGACTATGCTAATGGTCTCTACATTGGCCTACCCGATTACTTGTTGAAAAAACTCCAGGTAATCCAGAATGCTGCGGCTCGGCTGGTGGTTAATCTTCCTATAAGGAATTGTATTTCTCCTTCGCTTCGTCAACTACTCTGGCTCCCTGTCAGAAAACGTGTTGAATTCAAGGCTTTGGTCATTGCCCATCGTGCCCTCTATGATGGAGGCCCTTCCTATCTTAAGAAGCGTTTTTCCTTCTACCAGCCTACCAGGCTTTTGAGATCTTCATCGCAGCTTCTCGCTTCTATCCCCGGCGTTCGCCTTCAACGTATGGGGGGTAGATCTCTTGCCTTTAAGGCCATTAAGCTGTGGAACGCCCTGCCGCTATCTCTGCGCGCTATTCAGGACTCCAATTTGTTCAGGAAACATCTCAAAACTCATCTGTTTTAATCTATTGTCCCATTGTCCTTGTGGCTCGCGCGGGACACTCTTAGGAGTAGCTGAGCGCGTTATAAATTTACCATAACGTAACATAACATATAGACACTCATGTAGCTACTCACTACTGGTTTTGTACGAGTGAAAAGTCCAGCTAACTATAATGTCCCTGAAACCTATGGTTTTTTCAGTGAATATATATATATATATATATATATCAAAGCTCCAAGGTTCCCACCTGTGGAGACGCACTCTGACATCCACTACAGCAACCTTCATGAGGTAAAAGCCAGATCGGTGGCCGGATCAAGTTTACAGCATGCCTGTCGGTTCACGCCTGATGCGTTTTGTGCTCATTGCACTCTTCAGAGGCACGACAGTCATTTTGGCATAGAGGCACACCTCCCACTTTGAAGTATGAGTCCGCAGGATTTAATTTAAATTAATCAAGATGTCACGTTGTAAAATAATGCGAAGGTTCATCAAACTAAATTGGTTTGCTAAATATGCCTTTATCGTGCTAGCAAAAATGTTACTGGTGTTTTAATGTAGAGGAGAATGCTAATTGGTGTCCCCAGTTGACTTCAACAGGGAAGACAAGCGGGCTGAATGTGGAGGAGACCTTTGTACCCCTGGCATTTTGGGCACTGAAGAAGACAAGGGTAGATGGAGCAGATGGAGAGGTGGTCCAGTACCCTCTTGCCTAGCAGAGAGCTATGGGCTCTGTTTGAAAAATTGCCAGATTCAATTTGACAACTGAATGGTGAACACAACAAAGGACATAAAAGTAATAGGTATAGATTATGGGAAGTATGTTGAAAGGAACATTGTGAGCAAAACGCATTCCACAGGGGGGGTGCCACATTTAAAGTAAGGGAAGAAAAAAATTGTCACCCCTACAGATCAGTTACATTAAAGACTTGGATATTATTTGAAATATACTGATAAAATTGAGAAACTCAGATGAATGTTATAAGGTCCTTTAAAGACTGTCAAATGACAGATATTGGTGAGTAGGGACATTCTCCGTTGATTGGGGTGCACCCGGGTGCTCATAAAGTGAGTTGAAGAAGAGACAGAGTGGTAAATAGAGCATGAACCGTAACACAATCCCCCAATATAAATATGTGTAATCTTGGGGAGAGTCCTGCTAGGGTAGTAACCCACTAGAGTTGCTTGGAGAAAGATTTGAGCGGCAAATTAAAGTATAAATTAGATCACAGCTCCATCATAAAAAAATATATATTCTGTTTTGGAGAACTCTGATAGGACAGTTACCCACCACGAACCATGTGGCTATACTATCAAATGAAACACACAAATTCTATCCACAAATGATGGTAAGGAACAACAATAAGAGGAATGAAAGTACATTCGCCAGAGGGTTTAAGTTCAAGTGTCAACACAGTATTGGGCAACATGCAATGGATTGTACCACATGGGGGCCTTCTTTAATTTTTGTAAATTTTTAGGGAAGTATACATAATGAATTGCAGCCCCCTTTTTATGTAAAAGAATTGTTGTCAAAATGTACGGGAGAAATATTTATTGCCATTTTTTTTGCCACACCTCAGACAGTACAGACTGCAGAGGCAGCTCTCAGGGTTCTTTCATGGTCTCATAAGCAGGAACCATCATCAAACATCAGATGATCTGATTTAAGTGGTGGCACATCTTGTATGTCAGGTCTGGGCTTGGTATATATTTCAGTAACATCAAAACAGTCATGTCAAGCTCATCTTCATATTCAGTAACATCTTTTCCAGGTACTGGCATACGCATGGCATAGTTAAGTGTAGTACATCTCCTGAGAGTAACATTATCCGCTTCAAGCATAACTTGCTCATACTTCGTGAGGCGACTGTTGGCGAGATATTGGTTTCTTGGTGTAAGTTAACAATACCTCCATGGAATGGGGAACAAAAACTGAACCTTAACAATGCTCTTGCACTCATCAATACTAACGCCTGTGGATGCCACAGCTTTGAGACAGAAAGGCAAAGCCACAGCTACTAGATCAAGTGTGGCTGAAAAATATGCAACGGGTCTTCAAGCATTCTGAGTTAGCACTGAGAGAGGCAGCCCTCCTCTAACTGCAGACCAAGGCAAAATATTTATTATAATCAGAAATTACCAGTGCCGGAGCATGGCAGAGACATTTACTTAGCTCTGAGAATGCACAAAGACAGCTGTCATCCCATGGTACCTGATCTGACACATCTCATTGTTTCAGCCTCTGTAAACGCTTGGCCACTAGGGAAAAGTTGGGAATCCACTGTCGACAGTAGCCCACAATTACTAAGAACATCCTGACTTCTTTCTGGGTAGTCGGCGGCTTCATTTTCCAAATTGACGATATTCTCTCTTTTGACACCTTCCTCACTCCTTTCTCTATGTGGTGTCCTAGGTACAGGACTTCTTTCTGATACTATTGCAACATGGTCGGGCACACTTGGTGTCCATTCTCAGCTAAGTGGTTCAACAGAGCAATTGTGTCTCATTTGCAAGCCTATTGAGTATTTGGTGCCACCAATTGGTCAACAATGTATATGCCTAGTACTGAGTGATAGAGCATTACCAAGGACACCAGATTCTTCTTACGTACCTGGTTAAAAAAATGACGGACTCTTTGTATAGGCAGTGGTCGGTATCAAAGTACGTGAGTGGAATGATGTGCAGTGTCTGGTGAGGGAGAATTTAACTTCACCAATAGGTGAGCAATCAAGCAATTCCATTTGATTTAGGTACCCTCACACACCCTAGTGGTGTCATGCTTCATCATCGGGTCACCCCGACGCCTAAAAGTCGGGGTGGGCTCAACCACAATGTTGGGAGCTCTTTGAAGATATTTATAGACCAGGGGGGGCTAGAAATTAAAAAACCTCAGGCAGATCCCCAGTTTCCCTTTATTATTGGGTCTGTCTGGGTTAATAAAATTACTAAAAAATGGGGTCTTAATAGGAGTATTATGGTCCTAGGACCCTAGTGCCAACATGTTTCAGTCCAAGTGCGGCCGTAAAGGTCCAGGACTTTCTTCAGGGCAAAAGTGGCCTCCCTGGATAATAGAAAGGAAATTCCCTATTCTATTTTTTGATGCAAGGGCAGAGTAGCTGCTCCTTGTTTGATCGACTGATTGATTAATCCGTCATGTGTGATATTCCATCTGAAAGAAAAAACATGGGCAACAAAACAAACAACTTGTATTTGTAGACTTTTCTCATGGTTTTTCAAAGTGATGTGTCCCATAAACGTGCTAAGGACAAAGAACAACACCAACAATTGCCGTGTGATTCTATGACATAGTGGTGTGTCCAAACATGTGCCACTGTATCTGTACACAATTAATCAACGTGACAGATATATCGTGCAGTGGCGATTTTGCTCGCATCCTAACTGTTTTTGCATGCCAGTTAGTGAATACTATCAATGTATCACACTCTACAAAATCCCGCTCTCACACAACACTCAAACCGTATCAATGTATCGACATAGTAATGTGAACTATGCGTGACTGTTAAAATCAATGTTTTACTCGTGCATCGTTGCGGGGGAATCTTTCCTTTATGTATCTTTGGGATCGTGTAAAATAGTGGTGTTCTGGGATCTTCCTGATTCAAAAAGGCATACTCTTTTTTAGTGATCCACTCTTTGGTAAGGGCATCTGTTGTGAGTGCCGTAATGGTGGTTTTGATCTGTTGTATTGGATCTCTGTTGATCTTCTTATAGTATCTTGTATCTGCCAGGAGATTCAGACAGGCCGTTCTGTATGCATTGGTGCTTTGAATGACTGTAGCTCCACCCTTATCCGCTGGTTTTATGACTATATCCGTTGGGACACATCACTTTGAAAAACCATGAGAAAAGTCTACAAATACAAATTGTTTGCTTTGTTGACCATGTTTTTTCTTTCAGATGGAATATCACACATGACGGATTACTCAGTCAGTCGATCAAACAAGGAGCAGCTACTCTGCCCTTGCATCAAAAAATAGAATAGGGAATTTCCTTTCTATTATCCAGGGAGGCCACTTTTGCCCTGAAGAAAGTCCTGGACCTTTACGGCCGCACTTGGACTGAAACATGTTGGCACTAGGGTCCTAGGACCATAATACTCTTATTAAGACCCCATTTTTTAGTAATTTTATTAACCCAGACAGACCCAATAATAAAGGGAAACTGGGGATCTGCCTGAGGTTTTTTAATTTCTAGCCCCCCCTGGTCTATAAATATCTTCAAAGAGCTCCCAACATTGTGGTTGAGCCCATCCCGACTTTTAGGCGTCGGGGTGTACCCGAATTCACAACAGGATTTGTGTTTACATTGGAAACTTAATTGGAATTAAATCTTTGAACGTTTGTGTTGGACCTGTCCCTTTCTGCTGGGTCACCCCCAAACTTTCAGCCTTCTTCCGCTCCTTTTTCGTACCTCGTTTTTGTTGGCTTTAGGACTCTGGGCACTTTACCACTGCTAACCAGTACTTAAGTGCATGTGCCCTCTTCCGAAAATGTGGTAGCAGTGGCTTATCCACAACCGGCATATTGATTTTACCTATGACTTCCTAGTAAAGTGCACTACACGTGACCAGGGCATACAAATTAAATGTTACTAATGGGCCTGCAGCACTGCATGTGCCACCCAATTCATTAGCCTTTTAAACATGGCAGAGGGCTGCCACCGCAGAGCCTGTGTGTTCAGTTTAAACTGCCATTTTGACCTGGCAAGTAAACCTATAGGTCACCTCTAAGGTAGGCCCTAGGAAGCTCTATGGGCAGGTTGCATTGTATTTAAAAGATAGGACATGTACTTTGAATTTTACATGACCTGGGATTGAAAAACTGCTACACTCATTTTTCACTACTGCAAAGTATATCTCTCCAGAGGTTAACACTGGGAATTGCCTTAAAATATTTTGTCAGTGTAATTTCCAATTGAGAAAAGATAGAGCTTTGCAGTTTGGTGACTCTGGACTCACAATTTAAAATCACAACTTATGGTTACGTCACATTTTGAATTGTAAGTCTGAAAATGCCACTTTTAGAAAGTTGGCCTTTTCTTAATGTAACCATTCTGTGCCTCTGCCTTTCTTTGAAAACAGTTCTAGGTTGGAGGAAAGCAGGGCTTTGTACATTCCCTCTCGAAAGTGACACAAAAAGAGAAGGGGTGTGAAATTTGCATCCTCGTGACCTATCACCAGGCTGACTGGACTTCCTGAGGTGGATTGGGAGGGAGGAGCTGACACTTGCTCCTGAATAGGGCTGAGCCTGTCCATACACAAAGAGCTGCATACCCCCCTGTAGTGAGTCTGGATCCAGGGCAGGAAAGACAGGGACCAGGTGATCTTCAATTGCCTCTTTGAAGTCTCCCCCACGTCAGTCACGCATTTGGGTATAAGTACTGGACCCCTGACAGCAAATCAGAGCTTTGATGGAATCACAGATGTTCTGTCTGGAAGAAGAGCTGATGTGCTGTAGGAGGGACTGCAGCTTTGTTACCTGCATTTCTGTGTTGGCCTGCTGATTGATGTGCTATAGGAGGGACTGCCACTTTGCTAACTGATCTGCTATTTTGACTTGCTGCCTGCTGCTTCTTGCCTGGAAGTGAAAAGGACTGGACATTTTCTTAGCATCCTAGAACTCAAGTTTCTCCAAGGGCTTGTTGGCTTGCCCCTTGTTCACTGCAGTCTCAGGGTCACAAAAGACCTTGCTACTCTGCTGGAGTCTGTCATCTGTGAGTCTTTCACTTGCCTGAGGTGCCCCTTCCAGGCCTGGGCCTCAGAAGCAGGGTTTGCATCTGTTTTCTGCAAAAATCGATGCAGTGACACCTTTGCGCCAATTGGAACTGATGCTGTGCTCTCAGACACAGTGCTGATTCCACAACTATGTGGGTCCCGAATGTAAGGTTAGATGATGATTCAGCTGTGAGACTCAACTTAGATGCAGCACTGATCCTTTAACACCATCAGTGAGACTCAACTTCAATGCATCACACTGACTGCGTCAATCGGAATCGGTACAACGAGACTTTGACGCCGACGCTTGCTCCATCCAAGGTACTATTTCAGTGGACCCTGCGTAGATCCTGTAGCCGGCCTGTCCTCCATTGAGGTTGGCCTGTACCTTTGAATTTACCCCCGTCTCGTGGGATATCAAGTAACCTTTTAGTGTTATTGATTTCTAAGCACCGTTTTGGGTTTTAATCTTTAAAAATTCAGATTTCTACTTATTAATTTTTGTCATTTTGGTCTGGTTTTACTCAGAAAAGTATTCTCTATTTTTCTAAATTATTGTGGAGTCTTTTTGCAGTGTTTTAACTTTTATTGTAAGTAAAGTGCTGCACAAATACTTTACACTTTACCTCTTAAGTTAAGCCTGACTGCTCTGTGCCAAGCTATAAAAGGGTTTATCGATGGCGAAATTGCCGTAAGACGAAATACGTGTTGGATGCTCTGTTCTTGACTACATATGCCTTGTGTGTATACCTGATGTCCATGAGATGGATAAAGGAATAAAGAGGGACAAAGGAATAAAGAAAAATCAAACTTTGTACACTCAAAGATTGTTGATTGACTTTTGAGTGCTCAGGACTATTTGCTTTTGTTCATGAATACATTTAACTCTGTCCTAGGGGTTCACGTTTTAAGGTTGTCTGGTAGCCAACTTTGGTCCTAGAGCATCACTGGATTACATTAACAGCTTACTACTGCTCCTTGACTACTGGTTGAGTACCGTCCAAAAGCCTGGCTACCTCCCTTGCTGTCTACTAAAGGATGAGCACTGGTTAACTTGAGTTGCATTTCTGACCTATCCGGACTAGTATTGTGGTCCCTATTTAGACAAGGTGCAAACCTCTGCCAACTAGAGATGCAATTTCTAACATTGGTGAGCAGCTGTGAGGATAGAACTTGTGTTTGTGCAGTACCTTACAGTAATTCGGTGTATACTGTAGTTTTGTATTCTCGGTCTCTGTGCTTGCTGTGTCTGACCTTACATTGAGATTGCACAAATTGACCATTCTGAACATGATTCCCATTTGCCATGTTACCAGCAATGAATGAACAGTCTTGCTTCCAATGCCCCAACTTACTGCATACATGGCAAGGATTCAACATTATCAAAGGTGCCACATCAATCCTTGTACTCCGATTATTCAGAACACCATGACCTCTAACCTGCGATTGAAACCCATTTCTACCTTGCATCACAGGAACTCCCTGCTGAAACACTTCCTGCATGGTACCAGCATTCCAAGCAAACTGCTGATTCAGACCTCACTGTGCAGCTTTTATCTGTGCCATCAACAGCTTTTCCTTCAATTTCTTATGTTTCATATCCAATTCATTGCTGAGATTCTAATTTCACTATCTCGTCAAGGGGCTTGCACTGCCAACAAATCAAATGCTGTTAAATCATCAAACTAATCTCAGGTTTAAATCAATGCACAGATATGTACACCAAATGTCCCATGTCTTTAGTCTCAAATATCTCTGTCCCACTACTGCTTAAATGCCTGCAATAAGTCTCTCATAATAGGTGTGTATTGTTTCTTTAGACTTTTGGGTTGTTCTGTCAATCTTGACTCACTCAATATCTTTAGGAGATATTTTCAGTTTCAAAAATTTAATCACCTGATGATGCTTTTCTTTTTCCATTCCAACAAACTTTATTTCGGTCAGTATAGACCATAAAAAGTACATGATAAAAAACAGTTTGCACAAATAAAAACACATAACGTAGACCAATAAGTCACACATATATAAAATTGTGAATTTGGTAGCATTAAAATACATCGCATTAAGCACCAGGTGGGAGAATCGGGGAGTCCAGGCCTACACCCCGTCCTCGACTGGCTGCCGTGTCTATTACCCTGTGTAAAGCCACTAGCGCCATAAGCAACTATACATACACATACAGTCTTATCAAAATAAAATTACAATCAATCACTAGTCTTAGTTGTTAAAACATAGGAATGGTTTAAAAATAGATTTCAAAGATTAAAAAGGAAAATACATGGACTATGGACCTTTTATCAGTGTGGTGCTGAGTTTACCAGCCACCTACGGGTATGCCACATTGAGTTTAAAAAACAGGATATGGCAAAAACAATGGGTGGGTGGGTGTCATATTTCAGGACTCTAAACGCCGACACACAGTGCACAAACCCTAAATTCCTACAAAGTGGGATGAGCCAGGACTGTCTGGCTGGTTTATAGCCGGGTCAGAAAAAGAAAACATGGAGCTCTGACTCATCCACACAGTTGCAGGCGGGGCACCCGAGGGGAGTGGCTTTTAACCATTTGTTGGTAAAAGCTCGAAGCGGCAATGTTCCTATTCTAATCTGTATATATACTTTCCTTGCCGAGTAGGGCTGGATGTCATCCAGAAAGGACTCGATCTGATAATTGTCTTTAAATTCTTAGGAAGTCAGCCGTCAGGTGTTCTAGTTCCGGGTCCCCCTGGACATCTGCTAATTTGAGTAACCTGTAGGCTTTTACCAATTCTGAACGTGATCTTACCTGACACGTTTCCTCAGGGTTGCTCCATATGCTAGGTTTACCCAATGTACAGCATATGTCCTTAATATACATAAGCCAGGGTATTTTGCCCAGACCTGGGAGGTTCAATAACTCCTTTAGCTCTGTCTGATAGACTGCTAGTTTGGTCAGTCTGTCAGAGGGACGGTGACCCCATATTTCAGCCCCATACAATGTAGTGCCCCTTGCTTGCACTTTATTAATCAAGAAAACTTTATTGCGATTGTTTAAAATCATAAAAGTACAGTCTTAAAAACACAATTTCCATGATAAAATACATATTCCAGTCAATTTGGGAGTACAAAAATACCAAATAGATAATAATCAAAATACCAATGTGGTTTTACAATATTCTAACCATGCTTGACACCAAGATATCAATAAGTGATTTCGCTAGTTAGTTTCCTGCGAATTAACCACATTGAAAACAAAAACTTGGTAACTGAAACCACAATAAGTGAGTTGGTATCACTTCTCAATATCCTGAAAAAATCAAGATAGCTCCTAATGCCCAAATTTAAACATAACTGGATGATCCATTTCTTCCGAATACCGGCATAAGCCGGACAAAAGAGCACAACATGAATCATGGTTTCCTGTTCAATCGAACAACTGGGACATACACGATGTAGTCCGCCCGCCCATCGATCGGTGAATGAATATAGGGGAAGGGTTCCGTATCTGAACTGTACATATAACTTCTTTGCTAAAGTTGGCTGAATAACATCAAGTTCAGATACAAAAGCGTAATGTGGCTTAAAGTAAAAAAAAGCATCAGTCAGGCTTGATGCTTTGGCCAAGCTGTAAGCTTTCATTAAATAATAATCTTTGAGTATTGTGGCAAGAGATTTCTTGGTAATGCCTGGAGTTGAATCCTCTGGGTTAACCCAGAGGTGTGCCAGACCAATCTGATTGAATGTCTGCCTAACGTACTGGAGCCAGGGGATCTTGTCGGCTCCTAGTGTACCCAAGATTACTTTCAGTTCATCTCTATAGCATACCAACTCTGTGGTACTCCAGATCCTCCTCCAATACATCAATGGCCTTGATGCAGCAACCTCTGAAATGGGGCGAATATTTAAATCCAACCTCAATGGTATAAGCGGTATATTATTTGGAAGGGTTAGGATTTTCCTGATGAAATTATTTTCAGTACTGACCATATCTTTTGTAGAAGTATGGCCCCATAAAGTGTCGAGGACCTGGATTGCACAGTATAAATTTCGAGAGGGGCACTTATAATTTTTGAACTGCATTTTTTATGGACTTTAAGGATGCCCCCTATAGCCTGGGTAAGTTTTAACTTTGCCTTAAGCTTTTGAGGAGCTCATCCCATTTTATCATTCAAGGTCAAATCTAGATACTCAAAAGTAGAAACTCGATCCAAGGGGATACCTTCCATCATGGGATGTGGATAATTGTAAGATTTTACATTAAAGGCCATATATTTTGCTTTGTCTATGTTGACCACCAGATTCCTTTTATTGCAGAAGTTGGTAAACTGGTTCAACACCCGCTGCATGCCCATCGGCGATTTTGACAACAGCAGGGTGTCGTCTGCAAACATAAGTGCAGGATATCTTCGAGAAGCCAATTTAGGGGCATCAATATCTGTAGTTGCCAGAAGTTCATCAATGAGCCCGTTGAGAAAGAGCGAAAACAAAGTTGGAGCAAGGACACAGCCCTGACGGACACCCTTCTCTACTGGAAAGGGTCCAGTCAGATGACCATGTTTTCCATAACGAACTCTGGCATATGTCCCTTCGTGGAGAATCTTCAGTTGATAGCATAGATATGGTGGAACCCCCATGGATAACAATAGATTCCAAAGCTGATTACGGTCCACCATATCAAATGCAGATTTCAAATCCACGAAGGTCAAGTATAGGCTACCCCCCTCCAATGTAACGTGTTTCCAGTAAAGGATCTGAAGCCTAAATAATTGGTCCATAGTTGATATTTTGGACCTAAATCCCGCTTGAAGTGGGGTTAAGATGTTATTCTCCTCGATCCAGTTCTGCAACCGTTGCAGGAGAAGTCTTGAGTAGATTTTCTGGCTCACGTCAATAAGGCTTATAGGCCGGTAATTACCTGGATCAAGGGGGGATCCCTTTTTAAAGATAGGGATTATTTCCGCACCCGTCCAGGTAAGCCTTGCAGAATAGCATTAAAGAAAATTAGGAAATAAGGTGCCCAAACTGGCCGTTCATCTCTATAGAAGTCCCCAGGGATCCTGTCTAACCCAGGGGCCTTATTTAATTGTAGATTATCCAGTGCCAAATCCACTTCCTTTATCGTCCAAGGAGGGGCATCCCAGGATGGTTCCAAGGTCATTAAGATAGCGGGGGGATCGTCTCTCCTAGTTGTATTAATGGAGTAAAGTTTTTTAAAATGCGATGCCCATGCATCTTCGGAAACATTGGGGTCAATCGTGGTTTTACCCTCCGATTTCCCCGTGTGAACAAGGTTCCAAAAGGACCTTGAATCTTTTGCCATAAGGGCTGTTCTGATAGCAACCCATCTTCCCTCTTCCCACTCAGTTTTGGCACTGAGGATTATCTTCCTATAGGCCCGCCTTGCTTCCAGAATATGTGGCCGATTGCCTGCCTTAATGGCCTGTAGTAGTTCACATTTAGCTACCCTACAGCCCTTTGTAAACCAGGGATTTGTTTTCCCCTGCTTCTTTGGGTTTGCTGAACCTATTTTATAGAAAAAGCCAGACAGTATTTCAACAAGGTCCTTATGAATTTTGGCCAAGTCCATGGTTCCACCAGCCACAGAGTTATTAACTTCCATCGTAAACACCCTTTCAAGGAGAGGGAGAATATTTTGGTACATACTGGCAATAACTGAATCAGACTGTTTTACAGTAAGCCAGCGTATCCGCTTCCCCCCTGCTTTTCTTTTTCATTACCACTGGTAACGGCGCATGTGATATGGGATGCCTCATCGGTTCCTTCTCGGGCTGATCCACAGCAACTTTGCATTTGACAAACAAGTCCCCTGAAACAACAATTTCAAATCAGGTATTCAACTCATTCTACAGAATCTTTGGTCTATTTACAAACCCATCAACCTGTCTGTACCATTCCACTGGGTTCTCTCTCAATTTCGGAAAATCATTTGTCAATGGCGCAAAGTCAGTCCTGCTCCAGGTTATGTGGACATAGCCTCCAACAGGCACTGCTCTCTTTGGAAGCATGTTTATTTCCTCAATTCATTCTTTGATCTGTAACTTCCTTCATGGTGGTCTCATGTTAGCAGAATCCCTGTCATTAAAGCTTAAACAGTAACTTCTCTGTAGGACCTTAGATTTCTGCAAGGCAATTTCATATCTGTGAGCCAATTCAGTCAATCTTTCATGAGCTTGTCCTGCACAGCTCCTAATGTTTTTATACATAAACAATAGCTCATCATCTCAATAAACATTTAATGAGGACATGTCAAGAGTTGTAGATAATGATAGCACGTTCCTGAACAGGAAAATGTCTTTCGTTTTGCACTCAATCTCAGAGATATGATCTCTTTTGTGAAATTAAACTCAGGTAAATCGGAATTTATTCAAGTGTAACTTGAGTTTATTAACCGTTGTTCAAAGTTAATGAAGTCAAAGAATTGTATTCATTCTTTATCAATGCATCATATATCCAACTGCCCAATGCATTTCGGGCTTTTTTTAAGCCCTTCTTCAGGGGCGGTACTCTGAAAGGATAAGGTATAGGGTTCAGTATATATATACATCTTATAAACACTCAATGGAAAAGAACAATTTTTATCCAAACAATTATACAGTAGATTTTGATTGTAACAAACATGGTCATGTTGAAACAGTATTAAAAGTAATACGTTCGTAATGAGTAAAAAAACACAATACCAGTGTTGGTAATTACCAAAATGGAGGTACACTACACATCAAAGTGATGTGAAAATATCCACTTGTTTTACATGTTAAAATAACATACTGTGATGTGCATTTACCAAGGTCATAGGAAATAGTGAAGCCGAAATGGACCAAGAAAGTTTGGGTGGTAGTGTAAGTAAAAAAATTAAATGAAAAAATGAAAATGCCATATAGGACAAAGTAATGTGGTGTGTTTTTGCCAAAATTGTAGGAAAAAGTAAAAACGAAATGAGAAGAAAAATCTAGATGGTGGTGTGGGTAACAAAAATACATACAGCGTGGGGCCTTTTAAAAGAATACAATCACTATCTGACAAGTAACGGAAGATCAAACTTACAGTTGGTATGGTGATGTATAGGTTCTCCTGAACCCGGGAGAATCAAATTGGAAATGCTCCGGTCAGTGTAATGGATGGTAATCATGTGATATATAGACATGTGATAAGGAAAAGTGCGGGAAAACGAGAACTACAAAGAAAACAGACTTGTAGTTCCAAGAGGTAATCATGTGATATGTAATGAAGAAAAATGCGGGAAAAGGAGAACTACAAAGAAAACAGACTTGTAGTTCCAAAAGGTCAATAAAGTTTAGTGAAACTACCCGTGCAAACAATATATAAAATAATAAACAATATGTAAAATAATAAACAAAAGTGAGTGCAGTTAAATCTGTAAAGGAATTAGGCCAAAAGTAAAATGAAAAATGGAATAGACAGCGTGTGACACCGAAGAAACACATGTAATTCGAGTGATTCGAACCAAAAGCGATAGTTAAAAAAATGTAAGATATTATCAAATCCTGGAGCTTGTAAGGAAGCGTCAATGTAATAGTGCAATAGTACATGTGTATAAGATGAAATTAGTAAGTTAAATAAAATAAAATAACTGTAAGGTTCAACATGAACTGTAAAGTTACACAAGGTACTAGGGTATCACAAGTCGGGTGGAAAGTTCAAATCTCCAATTTAAGGTGAATAAAGGAGACCTTAATTACAGAAAACAGCCCAGATCATAACGCTCGTTAAGACCTTTCGGATGTATGGAATTCAGCTTGTGGATCCAAAATGTTTCTCTTTGTAATAGATATTTACTATTGTCACGACCCCTCAGCTGGGGAATCTGTTCAAGAACCAAAAATCGCAGTTGACAGATGTTATGCTGATGCTGGTGAAAATGAGTTGCGATTGGTGATTTCGCCTGTTTGGTACGTATATTGCTTTTGTGTTCATTGATCCGTATACGGATTTTTCTCTCAGTTTTGCCCACATAAACCAAACCACATGGACATTTCAACATGTAAATGAGATTCTGACTATTACATGTGGCTGTAACCTTGAGTTTGATCGTGTTGCCTTGTGAAGGATGTTGGATGTTGGTACCTTTGATGATAGAGTTACAGTTACCACAGTTAAGACATGGTAAAGTACCTTTGAAGGAGCTGGTAGTGAGTTCATCAGCTTTAGACAATATTTGTTTGATATTGCGTGATCTTTGGTAAGCAAATCTAGGTGATATTTCAAAAATGTTATTGAAATCCATTTCCATGCTTAACATAGGCCAATACCTGAGGATGGTTTTTTTTATGTTGAAACTTTGTGTGGAAAATTTTGACACAAATGTCATTCGTTGATCAGAAGTTTTTGGTGGTTTGGGTGAAAGAAGCATCTGTCGGGTAGATTTGTTAGACTTCAATATGGCGCTGTCAAGAACTTTGGTAGGATAATTTCGTTGTTCAAATTTGGAAATGCAAGCGGATTTGCTTGATTCAAACAATTCATTGGTACTTGAGATTCTTTTCAATCGTAGTAGTTGTGAGTAGGGCAAATGATTCTTGAGAGATGGTTGGTGGAAACTGTGAAAGTGCAGGAGATTATTGCGGTCAGTAGGTTTAGTGTAAACCTCAGTGGTGAGGTTTCCTTGGTATAATGTTACCTTGGTATCCAGGAATGTTATCGATTCTTTGTTTATACAATGAGTGAATTGAATTCGTTGGTCAACTGTATTAAGTGATTCGATTAATGATTCCAGATGATCAATTGAGCCATTCCACAAGATAAAGATGTCATCAATGTATCTTTTATAAAGGGTAAGATGTTGGGTCCACTCGTGTTTGCAAAGTATGTTGTCTATTTCAAAACGGTGCATAAAGAGGTTCGCGTATGTTGGGGCGGCACAATTGCCCATGGAAGTTCCGGAGCATTGAATGTAAAATGTTCCTGCCCATTCGAAGTAACTGTGATAAAGGGTGAAATGCATGAGTTCCATCAGAAATACTTTGAGATTCTCTGGTTTGTCTGTGGTCATCAGAAATGACTCGATTGCCTCAATGCCTTTATCATGGGGTATGGAAGTGTAAAGTGAGTTTACATCAATGGTACATAGGACGGTTTCCATGGTTATCAAATTTTGAATGGACTCCAGGATATTGAGAAAATCAGTAGTGTCCTTAATGTAGGTAGTCATCGACTGAACAGAAGCTTGTAGATGTTTATCCAAGTATTTCCCTATGGGTTCATGTAGTGAGTTCACTGTAGACACAATGGGTCTGAATGGCGGTCTTGTGGCGTTTTTGTGCATTTTGGGGAGCATATAGATATAGGGTGTAGATGGGTTGCTTTTGATCAGATATGTTTTGTCTTCGTCGTTGATGACACCCTGTTCTAAAGCTGTATTAACGATGGATTTTAGCACAATCATGAAATCATTGGTTGGATCCGTTGGGGTGGGCATGTATGTATCTGAATTGTTGACGTGATCATTAACATTTTTAGTGTAAAAGATGGTATCCATAATGACCAGTGCTCCACCTTTGTCGGCTTGACGTATGGTAATTTCTGGTTTGTTTGCTAATTCTTTTAAGGCTTGTTGTTCCTTTTTGGTTATGTTAGAGTATGCCTTTTTGTTATGGTAGCCAATTTTTTTGAGTTCTTTATTAACGATTGTTTCGTAGGCATCCAATACTTTATGACTCATGGGTGCTGTGAAGGTGCTCCTATTGCGAAGTCCCATTAGGGTGTTCTTCCGTGGTACATCTGGAATGTTAAGGATGTTTCGAAAGTAGTGTTTAAGTCTCAGTAGACGCATGAATTTAAAGAAACTTATATCAGTTTCTAATTGATTGGAATGGTAGGTGGGAACAAAGGAGGTTCCTTTTTGAAGTGTAGCAATCTGGAGTTGTGTAAGATTATAAGAAGAGATGTTTATCACGAGGTTTTCTGACTGCGCGTGCTCTTGGCCACTGATTTTGTTGATGTTTTTCCTCCTGGATCTCCGGGTGGCCTTGTGCCTGCCTCTAAAAAATGAGATTGTCCCGAACTGCTAGTTGTTGGGCCTTCACTGGCTGTATGCTGTGGGTCTCCTGTCTCTGTTGATCTAAGATTTGGTTGTGAAGTTTGGGGTGCTCTGGTTGTCTTATCTCTACTAGATGAGTCATCGGAAGATGTAGTGTCTATATCCGATCTTTGTCCTGTGTGTTGACGTTGTTGTCTTTTGTAAGCATAGGCTTCTGCCCATGTGTAGACCTCTCCTAATTTATAATCCGTACTGTCACGTTTGAATTTTCGTGTTTTCCTTTCATTAATCTCTTTAGTATATTCGTCAAGAGATTAATGAAAGGAAAACACGAAAATTCAAACGTGACAGTACGGATTATAAATTAGGAGAGGTCTACACATGGGCAGAAGCCTATGCTTACAAAAGACAACAACGTCAACACACAGGACAAAGATCGGATATAGACACTACATCTTCCGATGACTCATCTAGTAGAGATAAGACAACCAGAGCACCCCAAACTTCACAACCAAATCTTAGATCAACAGAGACAGGAGACCCACAGCATACAGCCAGTGAAGGCCCAACAACTAGCAGTTCGGGACAATCTCATTTTTTAGAGGCAGGCACAAGGCCACCCGGAGATCCAGGAGGAAAAACATCAACAAAATCAGTGGCCAAGAGCACGCGCAGTCAGAAAACCTCGTGATAAACATCTCTTCTTATAATCTTACACAACTCCAGATTGCTACACTTCAAAAAGGAACCTCCTTTGTTCCCACCTACCATTCCAATCAATTAGAAACTGATATAAGTTTCTTTAAATTCATGCGTCTACTGAGACTTAAACACTACTTTCGAAACATCCTTAACATTCCAGATGTACCACGGAAGAACACCCTAATAGGACTTCGCAATAGGAGCACCTTCACAGCACCCATGAGTCATAAAGTATTGGATGCCTACGAAACAATCGTTAATAAAGAACTCAAAAAAATTGGCTACCATAACAAAAAGGCATACTCTAACATAACCAAAAAGGAACAACAAGCCTTAAAAGAATTAGCAAACAAACCAGAAATTACCATACGTCAAGCCGACAAAGGTGGAGCACTGGTCATTATGGATACCATCTTTTACACTAAAAATGTTAATGATCACGTCAACAATTCAGATACATACATGCCCACCCCAACGGATCCAACCAATGATTTCATGATTGTGCTAAAATCCATCGTTAATACAGCTTTAGAACAGGGTGTCATCAACGACGAAGACAAAACATATCTGATCAAAAGCAACCCATCTACACCCTATATCTATATGCTCCCCAAAATGCACAAAAACGCCACAAGACCGCCATTCAGACCCATTGTGTCTACAGTGAACTCACTACATGAACCCATAGGGAAATACTTGGATAAACATCTACAAGCTTCTGTTCAGTCGATGACTACCTACATTAAGGACACTACTGATTTTCTCAATATCCTGGAGTCCATTCAAAATTTGATAACCATGGAAACCGTCCTATGTACCATTGATGTAAACTCACTTTACACTTCCATACCCCATGATAAAGGCATTGAGGCAATCGAGTCATTTCTGATGACCACAGACAAACCAGAGAATCTCAAAGTATTTCTGATGGAACTCATGCATTTCACCCTTTATCACAGTTACTTCGAATGGGCAGGAACATTTTACATTCAATGCTCCGGAACTTCCATGGGCAATTGTGCCGCCCCAACATACGCGAACCTCTTTATGCACCGTTTTGAAATAGACAACATACTTTGCAAACACGAGTGGACCCAACATCTTACCCTTTATAAAAGATACATTGATGACATCTTTATCTTATGGAATGGCTCAATTGATCATCTGGAATCATTAATCGAATCACTTAATACAGTTGACCAACGAATTCAATTCACTCATTGTATAAACAAAGAATCGATAACATTCCTGGATACCAAGGTAACATTATACCAAGGAAACCTCACCACTGAGGTTTACACTAAACCTACTGACCGCAATAATCTCCTGCACTTTCACAGTTTCCACCAACCATCTCTCAAGAATCATTTGCCCTACTCACAACTACTACGATTGAAAAGAATCTCAAGTACCAATGAATTGTTTGAATCAAGCAAATCCGCTTGCATTTCCAAATTTGAACAACGAAATTATCCTACCAAAGTTCTTGACAGCGCCATATTGAAGTCTAACAAATCTACCCGACAGATGCTTCTTTCACCCAAACCACCAAAAACTTCTGATCAACGAATGACATTTGTGTCAAAATTTTCCACACAAAGTTTCAACATAAAAAAAACCATCCTCAGGTATTGGCCTATGTTAAGCATGGAAATGGATTTCAATAACATTTTTGAAATATCACCTAGATTTGCTTACCAAAGATCACGCAATATCAAACAAATATTGTCTAAAGCTGATGAACTCACTACCAGCTCCTTCAAAGGTACTTTACCATGTCTTAACTGTGGTAACTGTAACTCTATCATCAAAGGTACCAACATCCAACATCCTTCACAAGGCAACACGATCAAACTCAAGGTTACAGCCACATGTAATAGTCAGAATCTCATTTACATGTTGAAATGTCCATGTGGTTTGGTTTATGTGGGCAAAACTGAGAGAAAAATCCGTATACGGATCAATGAACACAAAAGCAATATACGTACCAAACAGGCGAAATCACCAATCGCAACTCATTTTCACCAGCATCAGCATAACATCTGTCAACTGCGATTTTTGGTTCTTGAACAGATTCCCCAGCTGAGGGGTCGTGACAATAGTAAATATCTATTACAAAGAGAAACATTTTGGATCCACAAGCTGAATTCCATACATCCGAAAGGTCTTAACGAGCGTTATGATCTGGGCTGTTTTCTGTAATTAAGGTCTCCTTTATTCACCTTAAATTGGAGATTTGAACTTTCCACCCGACTTGTGATACCCTAGTACCTTGTGTAACTTTACAGTTCATGTTGAACCTTACAGTTATTTTATTTTATTTAACTTACTAATTTCATCTTATACACATGTACTATTGCACTATTACATTGACGCTTCCTTACAAGCTCCAGGATTTGATAATATCTTACATTTTTTTAACTATCGCTTTTGGTTCGAATCACTCGAATTACATGTGTTTCTTCGGTGTCACACGCTGTCTATTCCATTTTTCATTTTACTTTTGGCCTAATTCCTTTACAGATTTAACTGCACTCACTTTTGTTTATTATTTTACATATTGTTTATTATTTTATATATTGTTTGCACGGGTAGTTTCACTAAACTTTATTGACCTTTTGGAACTACAAGTCTGTTTTCTTTGTAGTTCTCCTTTTCCCGCATTTTTCTTCATTACATATCACATGATTACCTCTTGGAACTACAAGTCTGTTTTCTTTGTAGTTCTCGTTTTCCCGCACTTTTCCTTATCACATGTCTATATATCACATGATTACCATCCATTACACTGACCGGAGCATTTCCAATTTGATTCTCCCGGGTTCAGGAGAACCTATACATCACCATACCAACTGTAAGTTTGATCTTCCGTTACTTGTCAGATAGTGATTGTATTCTTTTAAAAGGCCCCACGCTGTATGTATTTTTGTTACCCACACCACCATCTAGATTTTTCTTCTCATTTCGTTTTTACTTTTTCCTACAATTTTGGCAAAAACACACCACATTACTTTGTCCTATATGGCATTTTCATTTTTTCATTTAATTTTTTTACTTACACTACCACCCAAACTTTCTTGGTCCATTTCGGCTTCACTATTTCCTATGACCTTGGTAAATGCACATCACAGTATGTTATTTTAACATGTAAAACAAGTGGATATTTTCACATCACTTTGATGTGTAGTGTACCTCCATTTTGGTAATTACCAACACTGGTATTGTGTTTTTTTACTCATTACGAACGTATTACTTTTAATACTGTTTCAACATGACCATGTTTGTTACAATCAAAATCTACTGTATAATTGTTTGGATAAAAATTGTTCTTTTCCATTGAGTGTTTATAAGATGTATATATATACTGAACCCTATACCTTATCCTTTCAGAGTACCGCCCCTGAAGAAGGGCTTAAAAAAAGCCCGAAATGCATTGGGCAGTTGGATATATGATGCATTGATAAAGAATGAATACAATTCTTTGACTTCATTAACTTTGAACAACGGTTAATAAACTCAAGTTACACTTGAATAAATTCCGATTTACCTGAGTTTAATTTCACAAAAGAGATCATATCTCTGAGATTGAGTGCAAAACGAAAGACATTTTCCTATTCAGGAACGTGCTATCATTATCTACAATTTGAATTCCCTACTCAGGGGGATTAATTCGTTTGCACCAACTAATTTTGCTTAAAATATTGACCTGGAGAAATTTTGAGTGCGCAACTTCTGTTCTAACTTTTGACATGTCAAGAGTTCCCAGTATCATTTCTTCCAGTTCTATTTTCAGTTTAGCCACATCCATTGTTCTTTCCCACTCTGGGACCTAAGTATTCCTTCCACTTGCTCTGGGGTTTCCATTACCAGTCGAGGTGTCTATACCTCTGAACCAATTATCAAGTTCCTGGGCAGTGAGACCTTGCTGTTCTACCGGAGTATTAAGAACTATGTCTCCCCTAAACATGTCAGAACTTTGCATACCCATGGGCACTTCTGTCCTGGGGGTACTGTAATTAATGCATGGAAGCACATTCGTCTTGGGCATGATAAAGGATGGCAATCTTTAACAAAACCTTTTAGTCAGGTCAAACCCTGTCCGATGTCTGGTCTTCACTCACAGCACATGGGGTATTCCCTTGTGTCATAGTTTGAGACATTTGTCTCATTGTCGAGCTCACAGGATTGCTACCTAAGATACGCTTTGTAGAAGGAAAAGCCAAAGTATGAGTAGTATTTTCTACCACAGCAGGGTTATACAAAGGAACTACGGGATCAATTATACCACAGGAACAGTCAGTGCATCTGGGCATTAAGGGCAACTGAATTTGAAGGGACTGTCATTCTTGAACTCTCTACCATTGGATTAGAATTTACATTTACTGGTGCCGTATGCACATCAAAGGTTTCACGCATAGTTACATTACTCGCTTCTCCAGTTTAGGTCACATTGTATGGAGATGGATGGTTTAACAAAAATGTGGTTATAAAATCCTCATTTGAATTGCTATCCCTGTCCTCAGCTACATTCTCAGTATCATCTGTCTCTTTCTTTCTTTTCTCATCTTTTTGTTTATTTTTCCCTTCTTCCTCACTCATTAATGCAAGATATAATCTAGCTCCCTCAATCATATCAGTTCTCCAAGTTTACTGTTCTACATCCAATCTAGCATCCTGACAAGGGTGTATGGCTTTCTTGACCCTTCCTTGAAATCTCTCTCTCTGCCTAAGATGAGCTGTATGTTCCCAGGAATTAAGTGCTTTGTAATGTGTAGGTCTAGGAGGCGGTTTCATGTCATACAACGTCCTCCTTAAATGTTCAATGATTCTCAAATTAAATGTGTCATAACAAGGAAAGGTCAAAGGACCAACACTGTCATTGCTCTTAAGCCATTGTTCGAGCCATATACACATGTGAAGACCAATGTCTATTGCCATAATTTGACCTGGCGGACCTTCGGGTGGTGCCTCTTCCCCCTTTCTCACAGGTACAGTCACATCTCCCTTCATTAGACTTTGTAGTACTTTAACTAATTTAATTTTTTATCAAAATATGCAAGATTCACAAATGACATTTTTCATCCAGAATACTCTGTTCAGCAATAACAACCAATACCTACATGGCTCTCTATGATGTATCCAACCAATACCGATGCAGCTCTACACCAAACGGACAATACCAGCGTGGAACACTGTGGCATCAATATCACTCCTTGCAGCAGCTCATTCTTCTTTACTAATCTCAAGACGTCCTTCTCTCAGCAATTTATGCACAAACAAATACAAGCAATTTCAACAACTGACTGCTCCTCTTATGAAATTAAAGATGTTCTTACACACAAGAACCATTTTGTAGCAACACTTTCTGACCTACTCTTACTTTCACTTCGAATGAAACCTCAACCAGCTGGATCTCATCTGGATTGATAAATCCTCCCTGTTCATTGAGATTCACTATACCAAAAGCACCTCACAGTCACACAAAGATAAAGTCAGTATCTCAATGATGCTGTCGATGATATCTCACGACCTGCACCACGACACAGCTGACAACTACACCCAGTGTCTTCTACACAGACAACTTATAGTTTGTCTACACCAGTATCCTAGGCCACAAAGGTCCCAATAACTACTTCAAATTCTCTGCATCAAGCACCAAATTCACACAACAACATACATCATCTTCGCAGAATATCACACAGCCACTGCACAATACCGCAATCTAATCTTAAGCGATTGCAACACGCAACTCTATTAATACTCACATTCTTCCACTGCTCCAAATCTTTTTTTAACCTCTGGAACTCCAGCAATCCTCCAAGCGAACCATGACTTTAGAGATTTGGACTGGGGTTAGGCGATTTCTAAATGGGACACCCTAAGTCCATCATGTCAGTGGGAAACCATCCGACATGCTACCAAGTTGATCCAGCACTCTGGGCCAACCCTCCTACCATTTGTCCTCCGATAGATCTTTCCTTTCCCGCCTGAGAGGTGTTGAGAGTTCACATTACATTATATCAATTTTAATTAACAGCGTACCCTTTTGGCTACACAGTATGGACCAGGAATTAATAACTATAGTTAGGAAATGTTATTAGTTAGCAATCAGGTTAAGGTACCCGAATCTTAGCACAATGCTATAAAGATACAGAATAACAACTGGGAAATGCAACCTCCTAAAGAAGTTTAGGTGTACCAGTATGTGTCAAACAGGAAGTTCAGTCACTTCAATACAAAAGATCAATAGAAAGCTGTGGTGCTCAGAGAAGAGCTCTAGAATCATTTAAGTTAAAGTGCAAACTAAAAGGATGGTTTGATAGTCTAAGGAATCTTAAAATTCTAGGAAATGCAGAAAAATAGGAAAAACACAGGAAAGCTCTGCAAGTAAAGAAATAAGGGAAGTAAAGGAAGGTGTCAACATTGAAGAAGCTCGGTCACGTGTCTTCTTGGGTCAGGGGAATGTGAGTGCTAGTCGAAGCCACACTCAGCAAAATTCAAAGGGAATAAGCATAGAAGTCTAAACCTCTCAAAGTCCAAGGAAAGTGGTGGGAATCTCAGACAGTGTAGACTCCAGTCATTTGCACCAAAACCACTTGGGTAGCACCCATCGGTTTGCATCATCAGAGGTTCCATTCTCAGGTTGTAAGCTGCAACATTTAAGAAATGTCTCACACTGAACATGGGAACATCATCCTTGTTCAACTAAGTCATGTTGCAATAATGCTGAATAGGACTCTTCAGTTAACGCTATGGCTCTCCATGTTCTTTTATCAAGGTCTACTCCTCATGCTCTCACTCTATCGCTAGTACAGTGTTGTATCTATACTCAAACTAAAAATTTATTTGAACGCACCTGCAAGGGAAAAGTCATAGAAGCAGAAATGGAAAACAGTATTTTATTCAGAATGGAAAACAGGCCTACTAGGGGCAATTTAAGAATATTAAATCAATGGTGCACCTTTAATATGTGTGTGTACTTTCAAACACAAATTAATATAAACGTAAATATATTAGATTCGTATTGCATGTGGCATTGAGTAAAATCTTTAGAAAGCATGGCTAAGAACTACATTTTAAATGAAATATATGAAACAGTGAACACATTACATGAACCCATTGTTGTTTGTATAGTAACCACATTCTAAATAGGTGAGTATGGTTTATTCATCAAGTCTCCAAAGAATATCTCATTCAAAACAGTTAAGGCACACATTGTTAAGTGTTCATTCTCCAATTCTACAGTGAATCCACTTCAATAATGATGTGAAGTGTAACATTTTATATCAATGTCGTTAGGCCACACAGGTAACGTGCTAAGTACATGTTTATGGTATGTATTTGTGATGTGCAAAGGTGGAGCTAAAATTATGTTGCTCCAAAGATCTACATAAAATGGGACCTTTTGTGGCTCTGCACTTTCTGGAGGAACGATTTAAAAGCTTGAGAGCCTGTGGCGGTTTTAGGTGTGGTGCCTGTTGGCTACTTCATAGAATGCATCCATAATCCACAAGGCTGCAGTGTTAAAAGAAATTTGAAAGTATTATTTGACGCCCCAGAAATTATGATCCCTATTGACTGGTGGCCTATCTCATCAAGGTGTACCTACAGGACGATGTGAAATTAAACCTTTCTCCCAGATGGTTTGTTTCACCTTATTTGTGGAGATTTCATCATCCTCAATGACGCAAGTACATTGAAATTTATTTAAAGCAAGCAGACAACATTACCCATAGTTCTGGGCAGCTGATGCGTTTGGATCAAATAAAAACAATACTATCTTTTTCCTGTCAGTCCTGTTTTTTTGGGGGTATTTTAAAATCAATTGTCTAAAGTTCACAATTTCCATGATGTAGTATTACATGTTTTACCAGTATGTTTTACTTTCCTGTGATCTGCCATCTCTCTTACAGCAGCGTATCGTGCTGAAACCATGTGACATTTTGATTGACTCCGAGTGCTGGATCCATTTTAAGGCTGCCTCAATGCATGATGTAAATTTGCCTTCAGATCTCTACCAATGCAGGAATCACTTGTTTTGGGTACTTACCTTTAGCTAGCAATGCTTGACTAGTCTATCTTTCTCTAACCTGGACCCAGGAAATGTCCAACCAGTCTCCAGGTATGACCCTGCTACTTCCCTTCAGATTGTGTCAACTATTTTCTTGTATCCTTAGGTTTAGCAAAAGCAAATATATAATCCTCCAATATCTGCATGGAGAACTTTGCAAGCTGTCATAATTTTAAAATTTGGCAGGTCTTCTTGGCATGGTTATCACTTTCGACTTTATGTTTTGACACAGATTACAAAATATGTTCACAGTCGCTTCCAATCATCAAAACTATTTGTCTCACTCTTCATCATGCGACAAGTCAAGCAGAGATATCGCCGTTTAATTGACTGCTGCATGCACTTCAGACACCCAAGAAATAGATTTTCAAGAACAAGGGATCACGCACTTCTCATTTAAAGTAAAATGGAGAGGGGACTAATCAACGATGAAATACATGGACATGAGAATTAGGTACTCCACCTGGACTCCATTTCTGAAACTCATGATAAAGATAACCTCACTGAGGGGAAGTGAATACTAAGAAAGTTATCATTTTGAAATACTTTGCCTCTGTTTAATACTGAATTTAGATTATTTTTAATAGCTTTGAAAATAATGACCTACATTTCACAGAATGCCTCATTATGGGCAGGACTGTTACTATAAATATGAACACTAAAAGAACTACAAGCTGTGAACAAGACCAAGTGCTTGAAACATATTGTCCGGATTTCTTGTTACCGTTATGATGGCTGAATAAACAAGAAGATTACACCTCTCAAGTGCCACTAAGTTCTCTGGAGACAACTATCTATCTATCTATCTATCTATCTATCTATCTATCTATCTATCTATCTATCTATCTATCTATCTATCTATCTGTCTGTCTGTCTGTCTGTCTGTCTGTCTGTCTGTCTGTCTGTCTGTCTGTCTGTCTGTCTGTCTGTCTGTCTGTCTGTCTGTCTGTCTGTCTGTCTGTCTGTCTGTCTGTCTGTCTGTCTGTCTGTCTGTCTGTCTGTCTGTCTGTCTGTCTGTCTGTCTGTCTGTCTGTCTGTCTGTCTATCTATCTATCTATCTATCTATCTATCTATCTATCTATCTATCTATCTATCTATCTATCTATCTATCTATCTATCTATCTATCTATCTATCTATCTATCTATCTATCTATCTATCTATCTATCTATCTATCTATCTATCTATCCACCGAAAAAAACATAGGTTTCAGGGGTGTTATAGTTAGCTGGACATTTCACTAGTACAAAACCATAGAAATACCTCCATTATAGTTAGTTCTACTAACTATAACTCGCGCACGCAATGCACTGCTGATGATGTCACATATTGCATCATTCATGACATGGTCAGTGACATCACTGATGACATCACTGATGACATCATCCAGTGAATGTGGTTTAGTTTGAAATTTAAATATGTATTATATATATATACCAATCTGTTTTGAAGATTGAGTGGATATATAACTGTCTCGATGGAGGATTTAGTAGCTGTCTGACTGTCTGTTTAAGTGAGTAATTAAAAGTGTCTCACTTCATACATGGATTAGTAACTAAACTATGTGAATGTGTGCAGCACTGTCTCTGTTGTTGTATAACATGCTGCATAAATTGGTCACTAACTACATGAGTGTGTATATTAGTTATTGATTAGTTGGGTGAGTATTTGTATGGGACACTGAGTTTGTGTGTGGTTGGATGGGGTGTTTGTAACTATGCATAGATGTGTGAATGGTTGATTGACTAGGTGTATAGGTTTAAGAGTGCATGTGGAAACAGTTGTTTGGGTGACTGAGTGTATTTATTTGTGTGTTGGTGAGCGAATATATGTTTTAGTTGTACATCTTCAACAAAGTGAAAAAATAAAAGGCATTGTATGTGAGATTTGGTGTTTATAAATAAGTATGTGTAAGAGTCAGTGATTGTGAGAGTAACTATATGAATGAGTGTATAATTGTAATGGTGCTTTTTTAACATATTAACTATGAGTTACTATGTGTTTGAATAAATGAGGTGTTGTTGGATAATTGTGTAAGTGAGTAAATGTAAGTGCGATTAATTTTTTTCATGAGTGAGTAGGATGACCGCATAACCGACTAAGATGACTGCTGATGTGTCAATGTCTATATATGTGTATAAGTGCATTTGATAGTGTTCTATTAATTAGTGACTGCATGTATAAATGATTCTGTTGTTGAATGGGTAGTTGTGTGTATAGACTTAGGAATCAGTGAGTGGGTATGTAGTAACTGGTATTGATGTGTCAATGGTTTCAAATATGGTACTCTGTATTTTACAGTGAGTGATGAAAGGTTATACTAGTCTATGGTGAGGTGTATCAGATTGTCACGTGGATGATATCATCAGTGATGTCATTTGAGATGTCATCAGTGATGTCATCAGTGATGTCACTGACCATGTCATGAATGATGCAATATGTGACATCGTCAGCAGTGCATTGCGGGCACGCGAGTTATAGTTAGCAGAACTAACTATATCGGAGGAATTTCTATGGTTTGTACGAGTGAAATGGCCAGCTAACTATAACACCCCTAAGACCTATGTTTTTTTCAGTGAATTTCTTAGGTTTTTTAAATGCTAATTTCTAACTATAACGTCTCTGAAACCTATGTTTTTTTCAGTGAATTTCAAAGGTTTTTTAAATGCTAATTTCTAACTATAACGTCTCTGAAACCTATGTTTTTTTCAGTAAATTTCAAAGGTTTTTAAATGCAAATTTTTAAGTGTGATAGTAGTTATACCTATTTTTTGTACTGATTTTCTACAGTTTTTTAACTGTTTATTTATAAATATTTTATTCATTAAATAACATATTTTTCTGAAAATTGCAAAATAAAAATAAAAAAATTAAAACTGAAATATTGATTAATTTTCTTGTTTTCATTTTTTATTTTAAGATATTTATATTATTTTCTTTTTTTTTTAAATTAATTTTTTTTTCGGAGTTGCGCACTCAAAGCGTACACATCATGGTGCACTCTAGCTGCCATTTTAGAAAAGTCATGAAGGATCCGCATATGGTGTGCGACGGCTGCGTGTTTTTCAGTTACATCATATACATTTAATATCACGTGATGTGCGCGGTTGGTATGCGCCCAGTCCGCGACTCCCGCGCATTCGCGACACATGCGCATTACGGTACGAGAAGTTTGCGCGGTTGTGGGTCCCACGTGATGTCATATACGTGCTGGGACGCGCTGGGTGCGCGACTCCCGCAAAAATATTTTATGGCCCAAAATTATATGTATGTGTCTTTAATATACATATTAGGGCAAGAGATTATGTAAGATATTCATAAAAATAATATATTTGTACTTATAATAAACTTATATTATTTTTAAATATATTTTTGCGAAGTCGGGTGCGTGCATCGTGAGTGCAGAAAACCAGGTCCGCAGAGCTGCTGTAGTGCCAGAGAACCAGGTCAGCAGAGCTGCTCTAGAGCCAGAGAACCATGTCAGCAGAACTGCTTTAGAGCCATAGAACCGGGTTCAGCAGAGCTGCTTTGGAGTCAGAGAATCAGGTCAGCAGAGCTGTTGTAGAGCCAGAGAACCAGATCACCAGAGGTGCTCTGTAGCCTAAGAACCAGGTCAGCAGAGCTGCTCTAGAGCCAGCGAAACCAGGTCAACAGAGCTGCTTTAGAGAGAAAGAACCAGGTCAGCAGAGCTGCTTTAGAGCCAGAGAACCAGGTCAGCAGAGCTGCTCTAGCTGACACTGACTGACTGTCACTGACTGACTGACACTGATTGACTACTCTCTAATACTCTCTACTACTCACTCTCTACTACTCACTACTACTCACTCGCTACTACTCACTCGCTACTACTCACTCTCTACTACTCACTACTACTCACTTGCTACTACTCACTCCACTACTCTCCACTACTCACTCTCCACTACTCGCTCTCCTCTACTATTCTCTACTACCACTCTCTACTACTCACTCTCTACTACTCTCCTACTCTCTCTCTACTACTCTCCTACTCACTCTCTACTACTCTCCTACTCACTCTCTGCTACCCACTACTACTCACTCTCTGCTACTCACTCTCTACTACTCACTCTACTACTCACACTACTACTCTCTACTACTACTCTTTACTACTACTCTCTACTACACCTCTCCCTCCACATCTCTCCCTCTACCTCTACACCTCTCCCTCTACACCTTTACCTCTACACCTCTACCTCTACCTCTACACCTCAACCTCTACACCTCTACCTCTACCTCTACACCTCTACCTCTCTCTACACACACACATATGTATGCATATATATGCATATGCATTTATATATATGTATGTGTATATGTATATACATACATATATAAACATATATATATATATAATCTGCATATCTATATAAATATAAATGCATGCATACATATACATATACATTTATGCATACATATGCATGTTATGTACATGAGAGTTTGAAAAAAACTAATACAAGCAAAGCTAAAAAGCCACCTAATTACAAAAAGAATTGCTTTAACTTAAACGAGGGCGAGACCTATTGCATTTTCAATGCTTGTTTACTTTGGTTCCATCAAGAAGGCATTCAGATTTGTCACACATTTGCCATATTTTCTGAATGGTAGCACTCTAGTTGCTCATTAGATCACTGTAGTAAAGCTACTGCTTACCAGGGAAGTCTGCTGCTGGTATTCAAAGTGCATGTTTCAGTCTGCATGTCAGAATTTTTTAATGAAATAGAAGAGGATTTGAGAAGTCAAAATGTGCCCTAATTTTTCTTTCTGCAGCAATTTCTATGGCAAAATGAACCCCCTCGTTTTGTTCCTTTGCAAATTAAATGTTTTAAGTGTTACCACTTTATTCCAATCAAGATGGCTTCAGGTGTGCCATACTTTTGTCATAAGTAAGACTGTTAGCGCTCTAGTTTTTCTTTAGAACACTCTGGGACATTCTGTCATTGGGCTATACTTAGGCTACATCTGGGTGATATTTGTGCTACATTTGTCTCTGGTGGCCATCTTGGGAGACTTATTTGTTATGAAATTTCCTAATTTCCTCATTTACTACAGTCTCCTCAGTAGGAAATACTTTCAGGTTTTTTACTTTGATTCCATCAAGAAGGCATTCAGATGTGTCACACATTTGCCATACATTCGGAATGTTAGCACTCTATTTGCTTATTAGATCACTGTAGTAAAGCTACTGCTCACCAGGGAAGTCTGCTGCTGGTATTGAAAGTGCATGTTTCAGTCTGCATGTCAGAATTTTTTAATGAAATAGAAGAGGATTTGAGAAGTCACTCAAAATGTGCCCTAATTTTTCTTTTTTCCGCACTGATCATAATTTCTATGGCAAAATGAACCCCCTAATTTTGTTCCTTTGTAAATTAAACCAAAATCTGGACCATTATGAAACACACTAACTGCAATTCGGCAATTGTACACATAGGAGGGCTCTCATTTTTGAGCCTCCTCCCCCCTTTTTTCAGCTGCACCGCAGAGGGACTAAAATGTAATTGTAATTTAATTTCATTTTAACCCGGAGTTATCATCACGAGACTCCGTGTAGTTCTGTTTTGTGTTTTTTTCATTTCCATTACGCACACACAGGCGCCGTCTGCACTACTCGCAGCCACTGCGCTCTAGTCTCTCAGAGCCGCACCACGTGACATCCCATCCGTCTTACTGTTTTCTTTTCTTTTTAACCACTCCCTAATTTCCATTACGGGGCTGAACAAGCGGACCCGATCGCTGTCCTAGGTACCTCGGACCTTACTTTCCCTGACAATTGTGAGTATCAGACTCCGAAGGGATCATGTCGATTGATTTGTTACTTTACCGTCCAGAGGCTCTATATTTAGCATTTTACGTTGATTCAACGTAAGTAACTTTATTCTTCGTAGCCTCCATTTGTTTCACAACAAACCCCCCCCCCGCCATTACCTTTCTTTTTCATTAAGGTCAAGAGGGGATTTAAACGTCGATCGATTTCCAGAGGCATAACTACCTCTTTACTCAAGTGAGACCGCTTTCCATGTTGTCTGTCTTCAAAGTTGTTGTTTGTATGTCATTTATTGTTTGTATGTCGAATTTCACGCATACTTCGTACCAAGTTAGAACGCGCCACCATTTTAACAAACATTGACTACGATGCACGCGCACTTGGCCTAAAAAGCATATTGGGCCCCCAGATTAGCCATCATTTGCCTCTCAACACCTAGTATGTGTAATACAATTGCGATTGCGCCATATACACGCACACTATTGATAAATGATAGAGATTATGAGCACCATGTGCCCCAGTAATACTTGATTACGATATTGACTCACTCACGGAATCCCTGTGTATGTCTACACTATTGGGGCACATTGTAGCCACGCAAGCCTGTTCTAGTGTTCGTGCATGCCCACCATGCTACTGGCATTAGATCACCAGCCACAAGTTGAAAGGAGCATGCATTTAGTTTATATGCATGATTCACAACAGTTTTACATATCCTTACTAATTAACTTTTTATTTTCAGGTAGTCTCAAACGGAGATACTGTGAGTACATTACCACTACACTCACAGCACACTTTAGGGTGTGTGCTGATATTTACACGTGGCCTATACCTTGTTTTTATGGCCATTCACCTTTTTCTGGTCCTGACGAAAGCCTCTAGAACCATCCAGAAGGCTGAAACTAGTTGACCTTATTTACAAGGGATATCAGGAAAATAATATTCCTAACTATATATCCCGCTTAACTTTTTAACATTAGTCCTGGGACCCTTCTAATAAAAAGTTTTTTTCAAAGGGCATTTCTCAGAGACTTTTTTAACCTATAGTCACATCTCACATAGCACGCCACTCTCTGCTCAATATCCTGCTCCGCTGTAATCCAGGCGTCGTAGCACAGCTGGATTGTACTAGGCAATCCAGTTGGGCCCCAATGATGAAGCATGCCACCTACTAGGTAGGTGGGTGAGGGGTTTTTTCCACAGCAGTTGTGCTCTCTCCTTTCAAGTTTTCCATAAGGTGATAGCAAAAAACGTTTGCTCTGAATCGTCAAAAACTTGTCCATTTTGTTTTGCTCTGGAAGTAACACCACATCCTCTCCCCTAAGTGCAACATTTAATCAAGTGGTCAACTGGAGAAAAAAACATAAAGCTGTTGCAGCGCGGAAACCTGGTTAACGGGGAAAAGGACGAGACCCGTACCGATATTCTCCCTTTTTCACAGACCAGACATCACACTAACAGATACAGTCATTGGTGGGGCCCATAACACCAACATTCACACATTACTTCACACTGGTCTGCACTTACAGGAGAGATTAGGGGTTCAAGCGCTGACATGAAAGGAATACCTTATAACCTATAGGAAAAAAAGTTATATTACATATCTATACATTAATATCCTTACTCCTACAGATCTCAATCCTAAACATCAAGGCACTCCTCCCACGTGATCAATGGATCATTTAGTTGGATTGGTTGATTGTAATTTAGAACCAGCTAAAACACATTTCAAGATTTCAATCTTACCTCCCTCAATAAATCACAAACGCATTTGCTTGTTAATCAATAATTGTTTATCTATTTTATCGCAAAAAGGTTAAGTTTGCGTTTAGAAAGTTTTATTAATTTTTATGTAAATCACAGAACACCATATTTACCTATTCTGGCTATCGGGCGTCCTCTAAGTCATCAAATTCGCCGTCAATCAGTCAATAGCAGATCAGAATTCAAAAGTTCTTCATGCAGCACGCTACAGTCCCCAAGAATGGGCAAGGACCAGAGACGACGTGCGAGCATCTATCAGTGCCCATAAATTTTATAAAGTTCGGAGTCCATCAGGAAAATGGGCAGCATTCGGACTGTCAAAGATTCAGGAACGCAGCAGACACCCTAGATAGTAGCGTCGCGTAGCGTCACCGTCGTCTTCGTCAGCAAAAGGAAAGGGAAAGTATGCGCAATTCTCTCTATTCTATCACCATTTTTATAATAAAAGTAAGGTTAAGATGCAACAATTTACAAGATTTGGGCATTTCTGATTGGTCGGTTGAGATCGTCCGGTGAGGTTTAGCACAGTTTGAGGGGTTGTGTCATAGTTCAGTTTATTCCGGTTTCTTTGTAAACGTCCATTGTCCTGTCACTTGGCTGTTTTCCCACCGTGGCCTTGTGCGGGAACACTAAGGCACGGGTCATGACGAGGCCACAGGAGCAAAATGTCGCACCGGCGTACTTCACCCCAAACCTCATGGAACGGTGGCCATCACGTCGTGTTGCGTCAGCGGGCATTTTGATTTTAGGCCCAAAGGGCAACTTAAGTGAAACAAACACAAAGGGGTAATTAATTCATAGAAATAATGAATAAAATGTTAACCCCTTACTAATCCCTCTATGTGCTTGTATTTATCTAGTGTATAGCGACATTTAAAGCGTTCATATTCACCCATTTCATGTCATCTTGGGCAACATTACGAAAACGTCACAAAAGCCACATATCATGCAATATTCTATTTAATACATACACTAGTTAGTAGGCATACGGATTTTAGTAGTAAGGATTATTTAGCCATGCAAAAATGCAAATCCCATGTATATCTCGTATATTAATAAGGTTGATTAATACACATGCAAACTCATTTAGTAATATTATAATTAATAGATTCTATAATTCATGCAGAATAGGCGGGTATACAAAATTTTGTACTACCCGCTCCATCAATCCCCCCTGGTGATTTTATCACCACACCAATAAAAATGTTGTATTAATTTTGTCATGAAAATGAAATGAACTCTTACTTTCAATTTACATCTCTGTTTCCCCAATTTCTTTTCTTCTGGCTGTCTTATACATGTTCTCTTTCATCTCTTCTAATTCTACTTCTTCAAATTCCCTCTCTTGTCTCTTATTCTGTTTTCTTTTCCGATTTTCTCCTTTTAACTTTTCCTGGATTCTTTTTCTTTTATGACATAGACATCATAATCTTAATATTAATACTACAAAAATCACACATGTTAATGGAAATAAGATTTTACCTATAAAGGTACTTCCTAAATTTACTAAGAAATTTTTAATAGAAGAAAGTTTCTTCCCAATCTTTTCCCATACACTTTCAACCTCCAGTGGTGCAATTTCCTCATTGCAGATCAGTTATGTTTTTAATGTAAATCTTCAAATGTTTGCTTCCATCTGGAATGTAAGTACAACAATGTTGAACTTTCAGAATTCCACAGACTCCACCCTCTTTTGCCAATAATATATCAAGGGCAAGTCGATTTTGCATTACCATGGCACGCATGGCAACCATTTCAGTATTTACCAATAAAAATCCTCCAGCGGTGCTTGTTGACAAGTGATCCACTACTGTTGATATTCTTCTAATTTTGTTTGCATTCATAGATATTCCCACTGCTGGTATCAATGCTCCAAAGATGTCACCTACAATTTCTGACCAAGATTCTCTCTTTCTACGTGCTAGATAACTACCTAACTTATGTACACCATCTTCTCCTCTTCCCATGAGAAAAATCTGTGGGAAACCAGACCGACATAACATGTGCCATACCAATGATCTGGCAAACAATAATATGCCTTGATCCCACAGATAAAATATAACCCAGGAAAAACTGGATCATTTCCTCCTTTAAATCCCCATCCACCCATGATTCGGTATGTATCATGGCACTCACTGTTACCTACAAAGTAATTATCATATGCAGTTTGATTCCATCTAATACACAATTTTCCTTTCTGGGGCCAATCTAAAGCCATAGTTGGACTAGCTTCTCCCTTCAAGTGTTTTTCCATTTCAACATCCCAAACTGTCTTTTCTATTTTTCCCTTTGCTTTTTCAATCTCCTTTCTTCAACCATATCCAAAAACGTATTTTCCTCTTTCTTTAAACTGCAAGTCAAATTATTTCTAAATATATATTCTAATGTTAGTTCTTTAGTCTCTAAGAAAAATTCACCTAATACCTTCGCAGGTTTTACCTTATTTAGCTTGTTAATTGAAGGTACTTGTGAAAATATGTTATCTACATCTGAGAAATAATATTCTAACTTCCCTGTTTTGTAAGACAGACTAGCTATTACACTACATGTTATTCCATAAGTTACTGGAAGGTGGTGGTAAGTCACTCCCTCCGATACAGATGCAGGTAACGGCATACAAACGTAGCAGTCCCTTACGTCCATTGTCTTTACATATTCATACAGTAGTTTCGAAAATACATTGTTAGAAAAATCAGTTATAGATCTGACTTTATGCAAATAATTTCTATCTATTTTAGTCGGAAATACCCTCTGGATCTTTTCTATATTAGTTTTGTTTGTTATGTCCTTCTATTGTGTCTATGGTAACCTTAAATGAGATCATCAGAGCTAGTACACTCCACAGCAGCATTAGTAATCCTGTACAACAACAACACATTTTACACCATTGCTTCAAGAATACACATCTATCTTTTCTACTATCTGTGTTTCCCATTTTTGTAAAAATGAACAGTGTCTTTTGACTTAGCCTCTTCTACTTAACAACTAGTTTGTCTAACCCAAGGCTCAAAGCACCTACTTGGTTCTTCCAGTTTTGTCTTTTCCCGTGTTTTATTGTCTTTCCATTAGCAGCATTCTTGTCTTATTCAGTTTGGCATTTCATCGTCCTTCACTTTTCCTTCGTAATCTGAATACAGAATTTCCTGAACATCCGTTTCTTCTCCAATGTCGGACAAGATAAGTCTCAGGACTTCCGATTCTTCATTTTCCTCAACCACTTCCGGTACAGTCACCTCTGGGCTTTCTTGGCTATCCGCCTCTTCTTTTATTTGAGGCAGGGCCACATACGTCCATTCCAGCGACTTATACTTCTGGTTAGGTTTTCTCGTTCTTTTGCTTTCCTCTATTACAATTATTTCTTCGTCTTTTGATTTCTCTTGACTAGTCACTTCATTCACCTGTTCAGCTCTTGGTGAATTTACTCGTGTCAGTCGATATCTCAGCCTCTTTATTTTGTTTGGCCTAACTTCATCTCTTGCTGATCTTTTCAGTTTACTTCCTTTATTATTCTTTTCAGTTCTCTATGCTCTCTTTCTCAGGACTCGACCTTCTGGTACTTCGTCTTCGCTTTCCTCCGATTCTGTTTCAACTTGCTTTTTACTTTCAACAGCTTTTCTTTCCACCACTTCTTTTGTTTTCCCTACTTCTGTACCTCCTTGTGTTTTTTGCACACAATCGTCCTGCTGACTGATTGTCCCTTCCTCTAACTGGATGTTGGAGTTCCCTACACCTCCTCGGGGGACTTCCGTAAGAATCTTTCCCTCTCTCTCTGTATCTGGCAACTGTCCATCTACTTTTGTTATTTCAGGTGGAATCTCTCTCAGTTTTTCATCTGGAGCTTCTTTATCAACAATTTCTTTAATTGTCTTTTCACTGTCTTTTTCTTTTCTCGAATGTAAAGTTACTTGTTCAGTCTCTGAGTCTGAGCAGGTATCAGAAATCTGTAACCTTCTTCTTAAGGAAATACTTCTTGGGACAAAAGTCAGATCTGACTCTGTTTCCCCTCTTTCAGGATTTTCTCTTGTTCTTGTTTCTTCCTCATCCGATTCAGAACTTGATTCTGAGTCATCAAGATATTCTCTTTCTTTGTTATCCACGGGATTTGGAATCCTCAATATGTGACTCGCATGAATCCAGTTCTTGATTCCAGCACACTTCACAGCTGTTGTAGTCAAAATCACCTGTTGTGGTTTTCCCCACCGTGGGACCAAACAATTCCTCCTTCTGTGTAGTTTGATTCTCACCCAGTCCCCTGGGCTGAGTTCATCAGCTTGCTTCTTTTCAAGGGTGGAGGCATCCGCTCCAACCTGATGAAACACAGAATGAACTGCGTCAGCCAGGCCTTTACAGTAATCCAACACCATGTCATCAGTTATAGGCAACAGCTTGTCGACTGGTATGAACACATAACGCATTGCTCTGCCCATGATAATTTCAGGGGGACTCAAGCCTGTGGTTCTGTCTGGAATTGATCTAATAGTCATGAGTACTAGAGGCAAGACATCAGGCCATTTCAAACCCGTGGCTAAACACATTTTCCCTATTCTGTTTTTAATAGTACCATTTATTTGTTCCACCACACCAGAAGCCTCTGGGCGATAGGCACAATGTAGTTTTTGTTGTACATTCAATGCTTCACAAATCAATTTTACGATCTCATTAGGAAAATGTTTTCCTCTGTCTGACTCAATTGTTACTGGAAACCCGAATCTAGGGATGAATTCCCTTAAAAGCAATTTTGCTACTGTGATTCTATTGCTTCTCCTTGTTGGGTATGCTTCTACCCATCTAGAGAACAAACAGACCATTACTAGAACATACCTCAACCTGTTGCAGGGAGGCATCTCAATTAAATCAATCTGCATTCTGGTGAAAGGTCCTCCTTCTCTACCCATCGTTCCTAGACTCACCACTGTTTTTCTTCCAGGATTGTACTGCTGACATATAAGGCATCTTTGACAAAGGCTCTCTGTTACAAGTCTGAATTTTGCATTGTACCAGGGCTGTTTAAATGCCCTAATTATGGCATCTCTACCTATGTGTCCCTGTCCATGATACATCCGTGCCATGGCAAACACCATGCTATCAGGCATAACTGATCTTCCATTCCGATAGACCCACACATGATCCTTCTCTCTTGGTGCACATCCTGCTTTTACCCACTGCCTCATTTCCTCATCTCCTGCCTCTTCCTGCAATTGTCTCACTTACTCCCAGGTACCCACAATGTTAGTAAACATTAAGGTGCAAGAATTTGTTTCTTTTTCCTTCGCCTGATTCACAGAATTCTGATTACGTGCACAATATTGGGCCTATCGTTGGCGTATTTGTTGCCAAAGGCAGTATAGTCGCCAGATTGACTATGTGCAGCACACTTCACTACGGCCAATTGCTTAGGCAGCTGTATCGCCTCAAGCAACTTCCCAACCACTTCAGCATTCTTTATGGGAGTTCCACTTGATGTCAAAAATCCTCTCTGTAGCCATATTTGGCCGAAATCATGCACAACACTGAAACCATACTGACTATCAGTTATCACAGTCCCTCTCACGTTCTTTCCAATCTTGCATGCTCTAGTCAAAGCAACAAGCTCAGCTACTTGTGCTGATCTTACTCCTTTCAGGTAGAATGCTTCTATTACTACTGCAACTGTGCATACTGAATATGCTGCACTCAACATTCCGTCATCTGTTCTCAAGCAAGACCCATCTATAAACATCACAAAATCACTTTCTGGCAATGGTACATCTTATATATCAGGACGTGGTTTGGTGCAGAAATCTAGTACATCCAGACAATCAAGATCTGCTTCGTCTCTAATTTCCACATTCTCAGCATCAGGCAACAGCGTTGAAGGATTCACATTCAAGCATCTCACAAGGCTCACATTCATTGCACCTAATATGACTTTCTCATATTTAGTCAGCCGACTATGTGTCATGAACTGAGTGCGACTCCTTGTTAAAAGGTTTGCCACATCATGAGGTACAAACACTTTCACAGGATATCCCATCACAATTCCTTCACTCTGCTCCAAACTCCTACAGGCAGCAGCCACTGCTTTCAAGCACCCAGGTAGAGCTACAGCTACTGGGTCTAGCATAGATGAAAAGTATGCAATTGGTCTCCTCAGTTTTCCATGCTTCTGAATTAATACAGAGAGTGCACATCCATTCCTCTCACTGCAGTACAACTCAAATTCTTTCTCATAATCAGGCATACCTAATGCTGGCGCTTCACACAAACCATATCTCAATCGCTTAAAAGCTGCCAATTCTTCTTTATTCAAATCAATGGGATCTCTCACATCATTCCTCGTCAAGCGTACCAAAGGTTTTGCAATCAGGGAGAAATTGCTTATCCATTGTCGACAATACCCAACCATTCCAAGAAACATTCTCACCTCTCTTTGCGTCATGGGGACTCTCATTCCTCTTATGATTCTGATTCTGTGTATTGTTATCTTTCTCAGTCCTTTTTTGATGTTATGACCTAAATAGTGTACTTCCTTTTGGCAAAATTGTAACTTTGATGGTGACACTTTAAGTCCTCCATCAGCCAAATGATTCAGCAAGGCTATGGAGTCCCTTACACAAGCTTCACGAGTCTTCGATGCCACAAGCAGGTCATCGATATACTGTACTAACACTGAATTCTCGGGCATTTCTAGGTTCTCTAAGGACTTTTTCAATATCTGATTAAATATTGAGGGGCTTTCTGTATACCCCTGTGGGATTCGGCACCAAGCCAAAATGCGTTCACCAAAACGAAACGCAAAAATATGCTGGGTGTCATGGTGCAATGGGATGGAGAAGAAAGCATGGCATAAGTCAATCACAGTATACCATTCTGCATCATGGGGAATCTGATACAAAATCACAGATGGATTTGGTACAATGGGACAACATGACACAACGATTTTGTTTATCTTTCTCACATCTTGCACTATCCTGAACTTCCCTTTAGGCTTTTTCAGTCCCATAATTGGGGAATTACATGGACTACTCATTATTTCTATCAAAATGCCTTGTTTTATCATTTTCTCAATTATGGGAGTAATTCCTTCAATTATCTCAGGGGTCAGTTTATATTGAGGGACATTTGGATAGCTTATTCCTTCCTTCACTGTTATTTTTACTGGGTCCACATTTCTCATTAGTCCTACATCTTTTCCTGTGAAATCCCAGACTTCTGCTTTTACAGTCTGTTTCAATTCTTTAGGTAATTCATCAGGGTTAAATACAGCATAAGCTTCAGTAACCTCATTTTCTCTATTAGCCATAGTCATTTTGTACAGTACATCTTCATCAGGGGTCTCAAATGCTATACCATCAGGGGTACAGAATATAGTGCAATTCATTTTGCACAACAAATCCCTACCTAACAAATTCACAGGACTTGTATCGCACACAACAAAGTGGTGCATTTCAGTGAATTTCCCTATGCTAACTTTCACTGGTTCTGTAAGATACTTTTTAATCTGTCTGTTGGATACACCAACTACTTGGATTGTTTCATCCGAGAGAGGAAGATTCTTAACATCAGCTGACCTAACAGTTGATCGAGTAGCACCAGTATCTACTAGGAAAGTAATATTCTCATTATTTACCTTTCCGTCCACAAATGGGGCTGTCTGGTCTACTTCTTGAGTTGCGCCAAGTACGCACTCTTCTTCCTCCCTTCGGCACCGTCAATACCTTCTTCTGACTCACTCTCATCGCGTTGTAGCCAATACTGCGAAACAGCGCTAGCGTGCGGCAGCTTAGTTACCTGTTCTTCGTTGTAGAATCCTGTCTCATTACTGTATTTCTGTGAATTTTTGCTTTGTGGAAAAGGCGGTTTTGGCACCTGATTCTGTTGGGTAACAACCTGCTGCTGTCGCTGCGGTTGACCACTCACCTCATTCTGCACCTGTGGATTCAATGATGCATTTTCATTATTAGTACTTGGGGGAAATTTACACTCGGATTTCCATTGCCCTATTCTTCTGCAATTATGACATGGCCATTTCTTTTTAGCTTCTTCTATATTAAAAATTCCCTTACCTTTCCCAGGAGTGAATTTTGGTCTGGATCCTGTATTATTCGCTTGTTCCATTAACTGAGCTCCCTGTCTTTCTGCTACCTTTACTTGTGCCCACATAGCTTTCTCTTTTAATTTTCGCTGTTTGGCTTCAATCTCATCAATAAAATATTTTGTATGTCTTAATACTTCATCTATTTTCTTATTTTGCCAATCTACAGTATGTTGCTTGATCATTTCACTAGTTTTTGGACGTAGACCATATACAAATCTGTATACAAAGTGGCTCGAATCCTTTTCACTCAAATTTTCATCACCACTGAACTGCTTAAAGGCCAGGATTAATCTCTCGTAATACGCGTGTACTGACTCCTTACTCTCCTGATGAGTTCTGTCAATTTTTACCCAATCACTTTCTTTGGGAGGTACTTTATTTTTCAGAAAGGCAATAACCTGTTCATATTTCTTCACAACTTCTGGGTCAGGGGCTCCTGTCTTTGGATCCCTAGGGTATTCTTGTGTAGGCCAATTTATCATGAGCTTGCACTCTGTCCATAGATCTGCTGGCACTATTATGTCAAATAGACTGTTTAGATCAATCCATAATACCTGAGATAATTTCACAAATCTATCCACTTGCCCATACCACTCGACAGGCTTTTCGCGTATCATCTCGTTTTCGGTACCACCTGCTCCTCCATTTATCCACATCTCCCCATTTCCTAAACAAAATAATGATATCCTTAATCTGATTTATGCGTCCTGTGGTGTTCAAATTTTCAATACATTTTTCAGTGAAATCTACCCGATATGGTTTTTGTAACACCTTCACCTTTTCAATATCTGTACCCATTTCATTTGCTACTTCTTCTAATCTTTCATGCAGATTGTTTGCTCTCCAAGTTAGACTTTTGCACAGAAATAGTAATTCCTCATCCTGATAAGTTTTCAACTTCTCTGTGGGGATAGTTCCTACTATTAATTCTTCCAGAACCATTCTCAGCTTGGCCACATCTATTGATTGAGATTCTCTGTCTTTTCTCTGTAAGCTCCTCAACCATTCGCTTAATTCTTCTGAGGAAGGACCTACTGGTTTTTCTCTATTGTTTTGTTCCAGGTCTTTTGGAGTCTCTAATACTGATTCCATAGTCATTGTATGTCTTTCTGCTATATTTGGGCTTAACATCAGGTTTCTTGGAACATTTGGCTCAATTGTACTTACTGTTTGTCTCCATGGGTTTTCGTCTGAATTTAGCTTTGGCCTTTCAATCTGTTTATTACTGTTATAAGGGACCATCAGACAATGTTCACTATCTTTCTGTTTGTCAAAGATAGGCATCACAGGACCTATAGTCACGGGAACAGTCACAGCTTCTAAATTTTTAGTCAATTCCCTTATCTTTTCAGTTAATTCTAAAGTTGTTTTTGCTAATTCTGCCGAGTTTTCACCCTTCACTTCATCATCTGATTTTCTCTCTATCTCTCTGAAGGAATTATTTTTCTCTAGTTCTTGGGGTACTTGTTCAATTTTAATGTTTTGTAAAGTCACTCTCATTGGGGCACTTGGTGTCAACATGTTAGATTCTGGTTGATACGGGGGTGGATTTTTATAAAACATGTCATCAAGAACATCATCCTCCAATTCATGCATTCCATACCCTCCTGATTCTATATTATGTCTTTTTTCCGTACATTTTCTACCTCCGACTTCTTCAGCATTTCTTACACGACACAAACCATCAGTCATACTGGCATTTCGCCACCTCATCATTCTGTCATATTGATTTTCATGTCCATATCTACCAAACATATATCTATATCTTCCTCCACTCCTCTGTCTCTCTCTGTCCTGCATCTCATCCTCCCATTCCGTTAATGCTTCAAACTGTGTTGGTCTAGGTCTTGGTTCCAGATTCATCATTTTCTCTCTCAAATTTCTCAAAACCGCTAGATTAAATGAATCATGCTCTGGAAATGCCAAAACTCCATCATCCTTTGTGTGTTTTACCCAATTGTCTAACCAAATACAAGTATGATATCCATATTTCACTACCATAAAGGATGCGGGTGTTTTTGGTGGGGGAAGCAACTGCCCTTCCCTAGTCACAATCGGTTTATCCTTTTTAAACATTTTCTTGATTTTCCCAAACCAGGACTTTTTCTCCTCTTCAGGTGGATCGTAATACATCATTTTGTCTATTCTGTGTATCGCTAGTTTTCTCCTACGACTATCCTGTTGTTTTAACCAATCGTAGCGTGACTCACACTAACGCACCAATCCAGAGCGTTGACGTCACCCTGTAATTCTCCAATCCTAGCGCGGCGTACACTAACGCACCAACCAGGAGCGTCTACATTTTCTTACTGTCAGCCAATCCCAGTGAGGCTTTTCTGATGTCAGCCTTACTCGCTGTCACGGCTCTCACTCCTGCTCCTGTTGACCCCTCCTTCACAAAAAATTTCTCGGCAAGCTTTTTACGTTCTTCAAATTTACAAATCTGTTAGTAACTACATAAAAACGCCACCATTGTCTGTTTCAATAACCAAGAACAGTTTATGACCTTTCTCACAAGAATTCCGTCTTTCCCGAGAGCAGCGCTTATGTCTACCCTACTATGGAACCGTTACTTCCGTTGATAAAGTAGCACATCCCTCTACCTTACCCTTCTAACAAGCATCAGTTTAACCGATTCTCCAGAATTAAGACACCTTGTTGGAGACGCAATGCTCTTGAGAAATAAAACCAAATTTTGCTCAATTATCCTGAATGCCTTTTCATTCACGCACTTTCACACAGAAAATGTAGTACATTCACACAGAATTCTGTCTTTTCCGAGAACAGCGAACAGTCTGTCCTACTACAGAATTATAACACTCGTTAACAAAGTAGCACTTCCCTCTACTTTATCCTTCTAGCAAGCTTAGAGAACACCTATTACCTTTCCAGTGATAAGCGTAATTAGAGTGCCTTTTGGACTCCTGGTACCAAAGACCAAAATTTCACAGGTGACCTTCGCTACCATACACTTCTCTCATACAGAAATGTCTCCAATGGCAACACACGACGATGTTACCAAATCGAACCCAGGCAATGCGTCGTGCAACTCCAATCGTCACACGTTTTCCCTGTGTACCTACAGGGCAACAACAATTCCGTCTTTCCAGAGAGCAGTGCTTACCTCTGCTCTACTATGGAACCGTTACAAACTTCCGACTTCCTACATCACAGAAGCCGTGCAAACAACATAGAACTCGACGCAACTCAACATAGAGTGTTAATACATAAACCAATACCAATCAATAATCAATCATCAATAAGCAATGCACAAGCAATAATCACCAAACCAAAACAATAAAAACCATCATCCTGCTGCCAGAAAAACTGTTACCGAGCGGAAACCTGGGTAACGGGGAAAAGGACGAGATCCGTACCGATATTCTCCCTTTGTCACAGACCAGACATCACGCTAACACATACAGTCATTGGTGAGGCCCACAACACCAACATTCACACATTACTTTACACTGGTCTGCACTTACAGGAGAGATGAGGGTTTCAAGCGCTGACATGAAAGGAATACCTTATAACCTATAAGAAGAAAAGTTATATTACATACCTATACATTAATATCCAAATAATGCCTTGAGAGAGGTTGCCCCCTTAGTTACTAACGCTATAATCCATTCTAACCCTGTCTCTGCTCACCCACAGACAAGAGCAAATAAAAAGGGGGCTAAAAGTGCAGCTTCTAAGAGGAAGAGAGATGGGCTGACTCAGGGGGGGAGACAGGCTAAGCACTCTAATACTGCATCATATCCACCACAGGAGACCGGTGAGGCTCATGTTATCGATAATTCCCCTTTGGTTGAAACTCCCAATAGGCTTCTGGACCAGTCTCAACATAGTGACTTGATGCCTCAGATCGAACAAATAGTTCGTTCCTTTTTATTGCCACTTCTAGAAAGGGTAAAGGTGGTTTCTGACAAAGTTGACCGACTTGAGCAAACTATTTTAGATAATTTTTGCTCATTAAAAAATGTTATCAAACTAGCCAACAAGGATACTGTCAACCTTGTCAAGGTGAATCCTAGTCTTTCTGCCCCGTCACTTTCTCCTCCCACTATTGAATACCATCTATACCTAATTCTAGGGTAATTTCCCCTAGAACTCTGACAACAGACAATACCACCGCCCAAGGTGGTAGTCAGGTCAGGGCTGGCTTAAGGGATTCATCAGGAATTAAATCAGTTAGTAGGGATACACATAAAGGATTAAATACAGATCATGGGGAGAGAACAACTAAATCCCCTAATATCCATATCCACCTACCCCCTCAATCTATTCCTTATGTTGTTGTTTTGACTGGGGTTCCGGAATTGAAAACCGGCACAGAGGAATCCTATCAACAACTTAAAAATAAAGTTATTTTCTGGCTTAATCAAAAGAGACCCATCCCGAACTTTTTGGACGGGAAGATTCTCTTTGCCAGAAGAGTCAGTTGGCTGGGCCTCAGACCAAAAAATGTCACAGGGGATTGTATTATTATTAATTTTAAGGACAACCGAGTTGTGCGTTTTATCTGTGATCAACCACTTAGTTGGGATAGGTCGGAAATAAGGGTTCACGATTTAAGGTACTTTTATAATCCTTATCCTAACACCTCGGGAAGTCTTGGTCAAATCCAGGAAGGTAGGGGAATTAGCCCAAACTTTGCTACACTCCCCTTCGAGATTACTGATAATATACATCACCCGGATGCCTTAGCCTGACCGGACCAGGAGGGGCCTCCTCCTTGTAAGTCTCCCGCACTAAACAACCTGATAACCAGACCTGAGGGAAAGGGAGCAGTAGTGATAGAGTTGCATGAGTTCACCCCAAAAAATACCTGCAAAATTCTAAGCTGGAATATTGCCGGCATTAGATCTAAAATTAAGGACGAGTTATGGGTGGGTTATGTTGCGTCCCATGATATTATTGCATTGCAGGAAACCTGGGATACAGCGAATAGCCTTTTTTTTGGACGGTTATGTTCATTTTTATATTTCAGCAACACCTAGCTTGATGGGGAGGGCAAAGGGAGGCCTTGCATTGTTGGCCTCATTGAGCCTGAAAGGATCAGTTAAACAGGTAGATTCTGGCTCCCAACATTGCCTAGCTGTAGAACTAGTGGTGGCAAATTCCCCTTCTTTGCTTCTGGTTAATTTGTATAATTCTAAAGATTGTGTCAGCTTAAATCAGCATCTAGAATCTCTGGGGGAGATTCTGGATAAATACAGAGCGTCACATAATAGTTTTGAGGTCATCTTAATGGGCGATCTTAATATCCATCCTTGCAGCCTAGGGTGTATCTTGAATGATGAGGATGGATTTCCCTATTCATCATTCACACACTTTGAACACACCAAACAAGGCGAGGCTTTGGAGAGCCTATTGGCTTCCTCAGACCTCTCTGAACCTGGTTGCTGCGCGGAAGGTCAGAGAACGTGTACTTTTAAAGGTCCTGATTCAGGGTCAGTCATCGATTACATTTTTGTTTCCTCCTTGATTTTTTCCCTGATTTTAAACTATAGGGTGGAGGACTCCGCATTTAGTGACCATAATCCCGTGATAGTTGAGGTCGCCACGGAAGGGTTCTTGGCCTTTAAAGACTCAAGAAATTTGGGAACCAGAGCCCTTATAGCAAAAGACCAGGGCAGGAGGTTAAAATGGGCCCAGGTGTCCCCGATCACTTTCCTACAAGAAGTTCTGTCTAAGGCTGAACCGGAGATGGGTATATGCTTAGACCATGTTAATACCAAATCCAGTATAGTTGTGGCCTCTACTACCATTTGCCTTCATATAAATGCAGCCCTTTTGGTTAAATCCAAGTCAGGTGGCCACATAGGCAAAAAATGGTTTGATACCAACTGTTCTAAGGCCCATTCTGCTCTTTTGAAGGCAATCAAAGGTAAACCAAGAAATAGACGCCTGATTACATTTTTGAGGAAACAATACAAACAGGCAATTAAAGCTCGTAAAAAAGAGATTCAGGAAGAAGCCTGGAATAATTTGTTGTCACCGGACACTTTGCGGGATAGCTTCAAATTTTGGGGAGTGATAAACCATCCCTTTTTTTCCGGTTCCGAGAACCAGGCTATGGAATCTTGTATTCCTGACGAGCAGTGGTTAGCCCATTTTGAAAAAATCTATAGTTCAGTCTCGTCTGGGTATTCAGAGGGGCTGTTATCCTTGAAACAGGTTGGTCCAGTTGCGGCCTTCAAGGAGGAGGATGTAGAAAAAGCCATCTTAGAGACATCTAAGAGCAAGGCGCCAGGCCCTGACGGTGTTCCTGCAGATCTATATACTGGCCGGAGTGAGGGGCGGGAAGAGGAGCCAGGTGCGAGTGATCAGCAGCAATGAAAGCACTCTGGTCCTCGCAGTCCCACAACTAAAATAAAATCACAGTAAAAAGCCCCGTGTTGTTTGGTTGAAATCCGTGCTGTCCACACCAAGGTCCGCTGCGGGGAACAGTTCTGGATGAGCCTGAGTGAGAGCAAGGTCCTGCGCCTGCGAGCGGCTCCCGCGAAGCGGGGGCCGCGAGGCGTGAAGTACTGGCCGGAGTGAGGGGCGGGAAGAGGAGCCAGGTGCGAGTGATCAGCAGCAATGAAAGCACTCTGGTCCTCGCAGTCCCGCAACTAAAATAAAATCACAGTAAAAAGCCCCGTGTTGTTTGGTTGAAATCCGTGCTGTCCACACCAAGGTCCGCTGCGGGGAACAGTTCTGGATGAGCCTGAGTGAGAGCAAGGTCCTGCGCCTGCGAGCGGCAATATTAATTCATAACATTATGCTTATTACATTACTATCTCTTACCTTCTTTATTGAAGTAGATATGAAACTCATTGAAACAATTTTGCAGTTGTTTTATTATAATCAAAATTAAAAATATTTTGAAACTTTAGAATTACTTTCTGTAAAAGAGAATTTTTTTTTTATATAGGTCTGCTCCTAAATTGTGGGCTAAAATTCTTACAAATGTTTTCAATGCCGCCAGATATAAGAATATCCCCGAGTCTTGGGCAAAATCCACAATCATCTCAATTTTTAAAAAAGGCCAGAGGGATGATCCGGCCTGTTATAGGCCTATCTCCCTAATTGACTCTGCCGTAAAAATCTTAGGCAGAGTCATTCTGGATAGATTAAACACTTGGCTCGAGGGTAGCGGCATATTATGAGATGCCCAATACGGCTTTATGGCTAATAGGAGCACGCAGGATCAATGCTTAAATCTTCATCTACTTATCTCCAAATACACTATTGCAAAGGAGGGGTCTCTGTATATGGCCTTCATGGACCTCTCTTCAGCCTTTGACCTGGTCAACAGGTCAAAATTGTGGAGTATTCTCTTGGATATAGGGGTTGACCCTCCTCTGGTTGGATTTCTGGCAGATCTCCATCATGGCCTACTAGCATCGGTGAGAGTCACCCAGGGGGGAAGGTGTACTAGCTATTTTAAATCTGAGAGGGGTGTTAGGCAGGAGTGCATATTGGCACCTCTCCTCTTCACATCATATATAAATGCTCTGGATCCAGTCCTGGCCAACGCAGTCATGGATGTACCCCGTGTAGGAGACACTAAGATCCCAGTTCTCCTATACGCGGATGACGCCGTGCTCTTGGCACGTTCAGGGGTGGCTCTTGACAGACTACTGGCCTCTTTCGGTGATTTTATGACATCATTAGACCTGAAAATTAATACTCAAAAATCACAGGTCATGATCACTGGCCAGGCCAGTAGGAATAAGAAATCTAAATCCTTTTTTTGCCTAGGCTACGAGGTCAAAAGGGTCCCAATTTTTACTTACCTGGGGGTCATCTTTGATGAGAAAGGCACTTGGGGCCCGCAACGTAAATTAAAAGGCAATTCTTTGGCAAGATCGGCTGCAGCGATCCTTGGTTTCGCCAAAAGGTTGGGAACCTGCCCTCTGGAGGCCATTCTTAAGGTCTATAAAGCAAAATCGTTGGCAATAGCCACCTATGGCTCTGCCATATGGGGCTATTCTAACACTGACACCATACAGAGGGTGGAAAACAAGTTTTTAAGATCTTTGATGTCTGTTCCCCAGTCCACACCCACCTTTACAATACACTCAGAATTGGGCTTGGGGTTTGTTGCTGGCTTAACCAGGAGATTTTTCTAACCCATTTGATACTTAAGGATTGCCTTGCCCTGGATAGAGCGCATAGAATTCCATGGCTAGTATATGTTAAAAAGATGTTGGCAACAGTAGGTAGACCAGAGCTATTTAACTCCCCTGACTGTATTAATAAAAAGGATATCACGGGAAATAAGACCGCACTACTGTCACGATTCATGGCCGAAAGGGAGGACACAGAATTAAATAAGCCATTAGTGAGAAGGAACTACGGGCTAATAACTGTTCCCGGTCTTGAACCTTACCTGGCATTTGTAACCAGCCCACTTCACAGGTCCCTCCTAATCAAATTCCGTTTAAACTTGATACATTTTGTGCTAGGATTTTATCCCACATGGGCCACCCCTGATAATGCTACCCCATGTTATTGTGACAATTTTTCCTGTCAAGACACACTACATTTTATTATGTTTTGTGAACACTATGCACAGATTAGGTCAAAATATTTGTTACCTTTACTGAAAGGGGCTGGTTTTGTCCAGGTTCGGCCAGCGCTTCTGTTCTTGCAACTCCTGCCCAATATTACCATTGCTTTTCATGTAGCAAATTTTTTAGTGGCAGCCGTCCGCATTAGCAAGAAGCGTGTCAATGTACGGCCTAGTCTTAACATAATTGATGTGGTTGCGACGGAGGGTGGTTTGTAGTCGTCGAGTACTCTACTCCTGCTAGATTTTTTAAAATGGAAATTTTACTTCTATATCTTATTTATTCTTTTTAAATTAGAATTGAACCTAGGAAATATGTTCTATTCAAATTTTTAAAATTCTGATAAGGTTATTTATAATTGTATTGGTAATTGATGAATTCTTACCCTGTATTTTATACAATGTGACTATCTGTTTGTATTGTCTCTTTTTTGATCTTTAAATTGATCGAATAAAGCAATTGACTGACTGACTGACTATACATCAATATCTTTACTCCTACAGATCTCAATCCTAAACATCAAGGCACTCCTCCCACGTGATCAATGGATCATTTAGTTGGATTGGTTGATGGTGATTTAGAACCAGCTAAAACACATTTCAAGATTTCAATCTTGCCTCCCTCAATAAATCACAAACGCATTTGCTTGGTAATCAATAATTGTTTATCTATTTTATCGCAAAAAGGTTAAGTTTGCATTTAGAAAGTTTTATTAATTTTTATGTAAATTACAGAACACCATATTTACCTAATCTGGCTATCGGGCGTGAGGAAATTCGATTTTCGATCTCGCTTATATTCAGCCACCATTTTGTGTTCCACCGCCATTTTATGTTGCCCTCACTCAGGCAGCACAATGAACGAAGTTTTTTCTGCTGATCTCACTGCGACGTGTTAAAATAACCTCCTGCCTCTGTTTACAAGACTGATGTCATGGACTGGCTGAGTCCACTAATCCCCGTCTGGTCCGACTGATCCCTGTTTCAACTATCTGTTGGTTTGCACCATTGTTTCCTGACTTTATCTTATCTTCTGGCCTTCGCTATTCTCTACTTGTATTCTCTCGTTTCACAACTGTCCTCAAAAGCATACAAATGTGTCCTGCCACCTGCAAGTTGAGTTCTAGACCCAACCACTGATTAACTTTGTGGGGAGGGGTGACAAAAACAGTTGTAAGAGAGGTTTATTTGGGTTACTTGATATCTTGTTTTCAAACTTTTCTCATTGGTTATATCTTGTTTTCAAACTCTTCCCATTGGCTAAACATGTATGCATTGGGTGTGTTCTTGGTGAATCTATGTGCTATAAAAGATTGTGCGCAATGGAGTAAAGTGGCAGTCTCCTAAGAACATACCGGGTGTACTTCTGGGACAACTGTACTTAGCTGCAGCTAATAAACCTGATCTTCTACGCTCAACAGAGTGTCCTGTGTCTCTGTTCAACAAAGCAGGTGAACTCAGGAGATTAAGGCGTACCTTGCATCGCCAGGCCTAATTCAGCTTGTTCTTCAAATGGTGCCCTCTGTGAGGCGGCTTCAGAGGTAGCGGTTTTGCCCTAAGGTCGTGAGGAACCCAGCAAGAAAATTCTGGAGGAATCGCGAACCACGTCAAGCGACCCCTGCATGTCAAAGTGGTCCGAAGGTCTTTTTCAGCACGGTTTCTCCTTCCTGACGGCTGCGGATGACTGCTGCCCTGACTGCCGCCTTGCTTTGGCCCCCTTTTTTGGTGATGTATGGTATCGCGAGACGTTAGACGGGCCTCTGTTGGCGTAGGAAGACTCTTAGTTAAGTATTGGTGGGTAGCTCCCACTATTTTGTTTGATTTGAGTCTTTGATTCGGCTATTGCAAAAGCCGAAGCCGAGGGGTGAGTACAGTTTGTGCTATATTATTTGATTTACCCCTTGATGTTTGTGAACAGTCCAGTGAAATAAGGATGCCTGGTCTGAGTAAGTTTAGAAAGTTTTGTTGTTTTGGTTGTGAAAGGGATTCCCGGCTGGAGGACTCTTGTCCAATTCCTCCGGTTGGAACTCCCACTTATGAGCTTTATTCTAAACATGGTGTTGGGCCCATTGCCTTTAATGAGGCATGGATCCGATACACGAAGAACGAGGGTGTTCTGCAGTGGCCCCAGAATGGTAGCTTTGAGCCTGACATATTAGATAATTTGGAAGCAATTTTTTTTAAAAGAAAAGCCCGGCCGGCAATGTTTGAATCTTTCCGCCTCTGGCACAAGGAAGCCAAACAGAGAGAAATTAAACAGGCAAAAAGAGATAAGAAAACACAAAGTATGACGATTATACAGGCTGCCCAGCAGTTTAAATATAATGAGATTAATCAAGAAATGGAAATTTCAGAGAGACAGCATCGTATGGCGATAGATAAATGCTATCCGGTGTTGCCTATTTCCCCTTCTGATAAAAGTAAGGATCCGGAGGAAGATCCTTTGATGTCTCACTTATTGAGATTGCCTCCTCCCTATGTACAAGGTGCTAATGCACCCCCATTGTTACAACCAGTTCAGCCATTAGTTGCGCCTCCGCCTGCTCCGGCTCTTCCGCATTTGCCCCTTCCGGTAGTGCCACCCCCACCTCTTCCGCCACCAACTTCTTTGCCTTCGTCTCCTGAACATCAATCTCCTTTGCCTTCGGCACCCTTTATAACTGTTAATTTTTCTGTTAGTTCACCTAATACCTTGTCCCTGTCCTTATGTCTAATTCACCCACTGTGCGCAAACGAATCACAGATACTGTTTCTGATTTTCTGTCTCCTTTCTTTGAGACTCTTAATATGTCTCCGGTTTTTCCCCGAAGACAGTCTCGTAGTCAGCTTCCAGCTTCCGACGAACGGGTAAAATTGGACTCTCTCGCTCGCAAATGGATCGAGAAGGGTCCCCAGTATAGTGTGAATGATATCATGGCCACCTTTCACCAGTGGGAAGTGCCCACGCAGAGATATGTTTCTAATGTTATGTGTGACACTCTTGTTAAAGGATGGGAGGATATGGATTTGGGTTCAGTTCCTCAGGGTTTGTTAGATGTTCAGGGTAATTTCGATAAGGGACTCATTGTGGGTTCTAAGATTAAGGACGCCGTAAAGACACTTGTCACTTTTAGGTCCCTATTTTCCTCGCAGACTTTTTTTGATTCCGACCCTGCTGTTAGGCTGACATCCAAACATTATCCCATGAGAGAGGTTCCTCCAGTGTGGAGAGAAGCGGTTGCAGCAGCAGGTGCTAATCCAGCTCTTCCCGCACACTTCCAGCGTATATGGGTACATGTCCCCTGGAAAAGATCTGAAGTTTTAGCTCTTAAACAGTCTCTACCAGATCCCCGTAAAAACCCTGCTGGTTATTATAAAGAGTTGTCTCAGACTGTTGATGCCTGTATTATGAATTTACCCGATATTGATATGTTGAGGGGAAATGTAGTCCCACAAGCATTATGGGCTCGAAATCGTAGAGAGGATCACGCCCAAGCATTAGGTGGTGATTGGGCTGCTATAATTGCCGCGGATAGAGCTCAAGAGGGTGGTGCTAAGCCTGATGTTTTGATTTCAGAACTCCCTGGTAGGATTATTATTTTAATGAAAACGATGATGCCCGCCTTGCGAGTTAATTGGGATAAACTAACTGCGTGTAAACAGAAGAAAGATGAGAGTGTCTCTGATTTCTTCACTCGTTTTGAGGAGACGTTTATTGATCACAGTGGTCAGGATATGACTACGGAGGGTGGACAGCGATTATTTGTAGATAAATTCGTATTTAATTTGCTTCCCGAGCTGTCACATAAGTTGAAAGACTTTGAAAGTTCATGGGCTGTTTCCTCTTCTGCTCAGATATTGGCTACTGCTCAATATTATGAGAACAGGGATAAAGAGGAAAAAGACAAGCAAGAGAAACCATTGCGCAAATGTCTGTGCCATCCACACAAAGAGAGGTGCGTGCCTTTCTGGGCATTACCTCTTATTGTAGGCAATGGATTCCAAATTTTTCTTTGTTGGCCAAGCCTCTGTTAGCACTCACTTTGAAAGACACACCCCAACCCCTTCCTTGGACTGACGAATGTCAGAAGAGTTTTACTGATTTACGTGCTGCTCTGTGTTCTGCTCCTGTGTTGGGTACTCCAGATTACAGGTAGCCCTTCACGCTCTATGTCCATGAAAGAGAGGGTTGTGTGTTGTCAGTCTTAACACAACGATTTGGAGACAAACAGCGGCCATGTGCCTATTTTTCAGCTACATTAGACCCAGTAGCCAAGGCATTGCCTAGTTGTCTTCAAGCTACAGCAGCAGCAGCGATTTCTATTCGTCAGTCTGCTGGAGTGGTGCTAGATAATACTCTCATTGTTATGGTACCACATGCAGTGGATACCTTGCTAAATAGGACAAAAACACAACATCTTACAAGAGCTCGATTGTCTGGATATGAGCTGACGCTCTTGGCTAGTCATGTGTACATCAAACGATGTAACATTTTAAACCCAGCCACACTGTTACCTCTTCCAGAAGAGAAAGATATTCAGGAACAACATGATTGTTTTCTCCGTACTGAGGAGGAAACAAAAGGAAGAATTGATTTGAAAAATACGCCGCAAGTGGATCCAGATGGGATCCTGTGGGTGGATGGTTCTTGTTTCAAACTCCCAAATGGCGAGACAACTTCAGCTTATGCTGTTACCACCTTGTATACAATTGTGGAGACAGCACGCATCAGATATAATTCAGCTCAGGCGGCTGAACTGATAGCTTTGACCAGAGCATGTGTGGTATCTAAAGGAAAGAGAGTGAATGTATATACGAAAGCCAGTATGCGTTCGGTGTGGCGCATAGCTTCGGTCGTTTGTGGAAGGAAAGAGGATTCCTTACCTCCCACGGTACTAAAATACAGCATGGTCAATTGGTAACTGATCTTCTTGAGTCACTTGCTTTGCCTACCCAGATAGCAATTGTGAAATGTAATGCGCATAAGAAGATTACTGATGATGTTGGTCGCGGAAATGCTTTTGCGGACGAGGTAGCAAAAAGGACAGCCAGAGATGCTACAAGTCGCATGTATGTTGCGGGCCCTGCAAATTGGGTCAGGGAAAGAGGGATGTGTGAGGACACAATAGAAAGTGTGAGATCGATTCAGGGAGATGCTACAGAGAAAGAGTTGAGAAAGTGGAAAGAGAGTACAGGAGTGTTAGACGCAACAGGATGTTGGATAGAATTGTCAGAACACCAGCGTTGGTTGTTACCAGATGCCTATGTACTGCCTGTAGTTACTATGGCGCATGGTCCAGCCCACATCAGTGCAAAAGGAATATGTAAACTTCTGGCTCCAGTGTGGGTGAACGAAGGGATTCCAAAATGTGCAGATAATGTGGTGAAGCATTGTATCATTTGCTTGATGTACAATCCGGGAAAGGGAACCCCAACTCCGGCAGGTCATTTTGCTCCCCCAACATATCCTTTTGAGGTGTTGCAAATCGACTATATTCACATGGATCGATGTAACAATCTTAAATATGTTCTGGTGGTGGTATGTGCCTTTTCCAGATGGATAGAGGCTTACCCCCTGAAAGACAACACTGCTTTGTCCACTGCCAAGGTTCTTCTAAAAGAGTTCTTCCCTAGGTTTGGTTTGCCGCGCATTGTCTGGAGTGACAATGGAAGTGAATTTGTAGGCCAAATTATGCAAAAGGTGTGTACCGGTCTTGGTATAAGGCAGAAATTTCATGCGGCAAATCATCCTCAGTCCGCAGGTTTGGTAGAGTGCTATAATGGCACTCTCAAACTTAAGCTTGCAAAAGTACAAGCCAGCACAGGTCTTAGTTGGACCGATGCTTTACCTTTGGCTCTCCTGTCCACTAGAACAGCTGTACATTCTCGTTTGGGACTCAGCCAATACGAGGTTGTTTTCGGGCGCCCAGCTAATGTATGGGGAGTCCCTCGCCCTAAAAAGTACTCTGACATACAGTATCCAATGCTGATTGACTATTTACATGACCTCACCACTAAATTACGTGTTCTTCACCAACAGGTTAAAAACGCTTTACCAGAAGCCTCCACAGACCCAGGTCATTCTATCCAACCTGGAGACTGGGTCTGCGTTAAAAATTTTCAGAGGACAAAGAATTTGGAACCTCGCTGGAGGCCACCTCGACAAGTCCTCCTGACAACTCGCACAGCAGTAAAAGTCGAAGGGGAAAAGAACTGGATCCACGGCGTGCACTGCAAGAAAGTGCCCTTGCCTTTTGATCAGTGGGTTCGTAGAGGTATAGGTGATTCTGAAGGAGAAAAAGTCCCCCGATTCATACCTTTCAATAGTGCACACCTGGATGGAACTCGATCGGAGAAAGAAGATGACGACATTCTACAGGAAGCCATACCTTCCGATCTCCGATTAAACACTACAGAGCCACAGACCCTATTTCAAGACCAAACTGTACCAACAAGGACTAGATAAAATTTAAGACCCAGATTGGTCAAGGACACCTGAGATTTTCATCTCTTCTGCTACATTTTTATCATCTGTCCAGGTTGCAGGGTCACGGTAGGAGTCTTGGTTTGTGACCTGTATAGTGGCTAGGCCCCCAGGACTTGCAGTGTCATAGGACGGCTAATAATCACAGCCAAGTGAGTAAGGAAGATTGCCGTGAGCAACAATTTTAGAGGGTGGATGTTAAATTAGGAAAGAAGGATAATAAGGAAGAGATGAGAAAGAAATATTGTAAAATATTGTACAGTCGATGTGGCGTAACATTGTGTGTTTTTATGTTTTTGTGTATCTTATTGGCTTGTGTAGGTTGGGTTATTCCTGCTACGCAGCAAAAAGTTGTCCCTAATTCTATCTCTTTGCCTCTTCATTCTACTATCTCCCCACATCAATTATATCACTTCCCGAACATGAACTAATCAGGAGAACAGAATATTTTAATAATTCATTTATCCAATTGTTGCACCAACACCAATTGGTAGTCAACACAACCGACTGTTGGGTGTGTGGACTTATGCCTCATAGCACAGATAAAGGGATGCCATATTTAGTCCTTCCATTTTCTTATGAAGGTTCCGCTTGGGCTTATTTTGTAATATTTTCAAAGGCATATCAGAGCCGATTTAGACGTCCAGTTGGTTCCTATGGTAGTAAGCCAGATTTTAGTCATAATTCTCTGATAAAGGGAATGGTAGCTATGATTAAAATTGTGGAGAATAATAAGGTTCCTGTTGATGAGAGACAATCATATACTAATTAGAACGTGACTCGTTACATTACTAGCCTTACAGAAAAAACTAAACAGGGAAAATCTCCACCAATTTGGACTGTCCCTCATCAAGGTAATTTCTGTTTACAAATGAATGGCCAAACTACTGACACTGGACAAAGAAAAAGCTTTTGTTCCCATACATACATCTACACGTCTCAAAATTCACCGCCGTTAGTGCCATCCCAGGGCACATATTTTGTCTGCCACGATAGAGCTTACACGTGGCTACCAACGGATTTTTCAGGAACATGCTATAAAGCTTTTCTTCTCCCTCCTACATACCCTGCTCCTTCAGGCCATCATAGAAACAGATATGGCAGAGGGATTATTGATTCTAAAGACACGGCAGGACAAGAGGGAAGTGATTTCCTCAAAGGATTTCTTCCTTTTTGGGGCCCAATGGCCAACAGCAGAAACATGAGACAGCTGGTTTGTGTTGTTGAGACTACCATAGATGTCACAGTAGGAGCCTTGAGTAAACTCACAGCTGAACTTCAGGCGGACCGTCTCATGACTTTGCAGAGCCGGATTGCACTAGATGTTATTCTTGCAGATCGTGGTGGAGTCTGTAAATTGATCGGATCTAGCTGTTGTATTTATATACCCGACGACGCCCCTACGGTATACCAAGCCATCTCCAAATTACATATGATCTCCGAATCGATCCATCAAAACGAAGGAGATTGGTCTTTATTGGGATGGTTTTGGGGATTACTATGTAAATGGGGATGGAAAGCACTAACCTTCCTTGGAGTGGTTTTGGCCATCATTTTTTCCTGTTGTCTCTGTATGCAGTGTGGCCCCGCCATCTGCGGTCTTTAAGCCTCTCTGTGTGTCCCAAGACCTGAGTCACAGAAAACAGAGAACATTAAAATGATGTTGCAGCAACAGCTTGACGACCTCATGGCTATTGACATTGATTCAGATTAACGTGAATCTGTGATGTTTTGCCTGAGTTATGGCAAAAGGAGGGTCTGTGGAAATTCGATTTTCGATCTCACTTATATTCAGCCACCATTTTGTGTTCCACCGCCATTTTATGTTGCCCTCACTCAGGCAGCACAATGAACGAAGTTTTTTCTGCTGATCTCACTGCGACGTGTCTCTGTTTACAAGACTGATGTCAGGGACTGGCTGAGTCCACTAATCCCCGTCTGGTCCGACCGATCCCTGTTTCAACTATCTGTTGGTTTGCGCCATTCTTTCCTGACTTTATCCTGACTTTATCTTGTCTTCTGGACTTCGCTATTCTCTACTTGTATTCTCTCGTTTCACAACTGTCCTCCAAAGCATACAAATGTGTCCTGCCACCTGCAAGTTGAGTTGTAGACCCAACCACTGATTAACTTTGTGGGGAGGGGTGACAAAAACAGTTGTAAGAGAGGTTTATTTGGGTTACTTGATATCTTGTTTTCAAACTTTTCTCATTGGTTATATCTTGTTTTCAAACTCTTCCCATTGGCTAAACATGTATGCATTGGGTGTGTTCTTGGTGAATCTATGTGCTATAAAAGATTGTGCGCCATGGAGTAAAGTGGCAGTCTCCTAAGAACATACCGGGTGTACTTCTGGGACAACTGTACTTAGCTGCAGCTAATAAACCTGATCTTCTACGTTCAACAGAGTGTCCTGTGTCTCTGTTCAACAATGCAGGTGAACTCAGGAGATTAAGGCGTGCCCTGCGCCGCCAGGCCTAATTCAGCCTGGTTCTTCAGGCATCCTCTAAGTCATCAAATTAGCCGTCAATCAGTCAAAAGCAGATCAGAATTCAAAAGTTCTTCATGCAGCACGCTACAGTCCCCAAGAATGGGCAAGGACCAGAGACGTGCGAGTATCTATCAGTGCCCATAAATTTTATAAAGTTCGCAGTCCATCAGGAAAATGGGCAGCATTCGTACTGTCAAAGTTTCAGGAACGCAGCAGTCACCCTAGATAGTAGCGTCGCGTAGCGTCACCGTCGTCTTCGTCAGCAAAAGGAAAAGGAAAGTATGCCAATTCTCTCTATTCTAGTACCATTTTTATAATAAAAGTAAGGTTAAGATACAACAATTTACAAAATTTGGGCATTTCTGATTGATCGGTTGAGATCGTCCGGTGAGGTTTAGCACAGTTTGAGGGGTTATGTCATAATTCAGTTTATTCTGGTTTCTTTGTAAACGTCCATTGTCCTGTCACTTGGCTGTTTTCCCACCGTGGCCTTGTTCGGGAACACTAAGGCACGGGTCATGACAAGGCCACAGGACCAAAATGTCACACTGGCGCACTTCACCCCAAACCTCGTGGAACGGTGGCCATCACGTCGTGTCGCGTCAGCGGCCATTTTGATTTTAGGCCCAAAGGATAACTTAAGCGAAACAAACACAAAGGATTAATTAATTCATAGAAATAATGAATAAAATTCTAATCCCTTACTAATCCCTCTATGTGCTTGTATTTATCTAGAATATAGCGACATTTAAAGCGTTCATATTCACCCATTTGATGTCATCTTGGGCAACATTACGAAAATGTCACAAAAGCCACATATCATGCAATATTCTATTTAATACATATACTACAGTTAGTATGCGTACAGATTTTAGTAGTAACGATTATTTAGCCATGCAAAAATGCAACACCCACGTATATCTCTTATATTAATAAGGTTGATTAATACACATGCAAACTTATTTCGTAATATTATAATTAATAGATTATATAATTCATGCAGAATAGGGGGAGTACACAAAATTGTGTCCTACCCGCTCCATCAATAACAAATAATTTAAAAGTGCTTTGTCTCTATTTGAAAACTCAGAAAATATGTCCTCATTTTAGTTTTTTAAAGCACTAACCATAATTTTGATGCAAATGAGACACTCTCATATATGTAATTTCTAAAGGAAATGCTCTAGGTATTACAGTTTTGACTACATCAAGATGACGCCAGGCGTTCCACACTTTTGTAATAAATATAGAATGTTAGCAATCTAGTTGTTCATTAGGATACTGTTGAGAGGCAGAGGTCAGAGGCACGGACTCTGAAAATTGAAGGCAGGTAGGAGGGGGCAGAGGCAACAATTTGACCACATTGGGCAGGCAGGAAGGGCCGTGGCAGCACAACAGACTATGGAGGGCAGTGGAAAGGGGGGCAGGGACAACAAACCAACAATACAGGACTGGCAAGAGAGGCTGGGGCAATATAATAGACCATTGTGGGCAAAAGGGAGAGGCAGTGGTAGTACAACCATACATACCAACAGACCCGATTCAGCCACGAAACGGACAATGTTTTTAAGCTCAAATGGGCTTTATTTGATCTGTCTACTGTCTGCAATCTCCTCTTTTTCAATGTAACTCAAAGGGGAAAATCAATACCCCAGTTTTTTTTCAAAATCTCCCTCTTACCAAAATCAAAATGTTCGCAAGTTGGGTACATTGGATCATGGAAGGCAGGAGGAATTGGGGTAGGGACATGGACTCGGATAACAGAGGACAGGAGGAACATGGAGAGGTGCACCATACTGACCCTACTGGGCAGGCATCAGGGTTTGCAGTAGCACAGTACACCACACAGGGCATGCGGGACAGGAGTGCAGCAAAACAATCCATAGAAAGCAATAGGAAGGGGACAGGACCATGCACATGTACAACAGAGAACAGAGGGGAAAGAGGCAATGGTAGCTAGCTGACCATAATGGACAGACAGGAGAGAAAGCTGCAGCATAACAGACCATAGAGGGCAGGAGTGACAGATCGGGGGCATTACAATGGAACAGACAAGCCAGGAGGGAGGGAATAGGGGTCTGCACATAGAAACAGAGGACTGGGGACAAGGGGGCAGGCCAGGAGCAGCAAGATGACCATGGAGGTCAGGCAAGATGGGCACTTAGAAGCAAGACACACAAATGGAGAGCAACAGTGAGACTATGATGGCATACACACAGACCATGGAGGGAAGGTGGGAGGGGGTCTGGGGCAGCTAGCTGACCACACAGGGAAGGTGGGAGGGGCTGTGGCAGCACAGAAGACCATGCATGGCAAGCGGGAGGGTTAGTGGCAGCACAATGGCTATGATGGGCAAGAAGGAGGGTGCAGGGGCATGCAAAAAGAACCATGGAGGATAGAAGGGAGGGTCAGGACCTGGGCACAGACAAGAGAGTTCAGGGAAAGGGGCCTCACAACAGACTGCGCGGGGCAGGCAGGAGGAGCAGTTGCAGCACAACAGACCAGGGAGGGCAGAAGGGTGTGGCAGTAAAATGGACCATGGAGGACAGGAGCAAGGGGATAGTGGCATGGCATGTGGACAGGCAGGGTGGAGGTGGCAGGGACAGGTTACAGTCATCTGACAATGCTAGGCAGGTGGGAGGGGAGTGACAGCTCATCAGAACACTCAGATTAGATAGGAGTGGCAGGTCCATGGAACATGGTGGGCAAAAAGGATGGAGCTGGGGCATGCACAAAGACATCGGAGGGCAGGGGGAAGGTGAAGAGGGGCAGCAAGCTATGCACAGAGGCTAAGCAGGAGGTCAATGATAGGGCATAGAATTGGGCAATGGAGGGCAGGAGTAGTGGACTGGTACATCATGCTAAATGGAGGGCAGTGGTAGCACATCAGACCATGCATGGCAGGAGGGAGGAGGCTAGTCCATCAGACAACAGAGGATAGGGAGGCGGTGGATGGGGCATCAAGCTAACTGTTCAGAGAGGTGGGTATTAGGAACTTTATTGTTTTTAAAATGTGTGTCTGTGTGAATTACTTAAAATATGAACAAGTATGCAACATAATCTCACTTTTATTCAGGAAGAAGAGGACGTTTGTGACTGTGACTCACTTGGCAGAAACACCCCCTGACTCTCCACCCCCCAATCGCAAAATGTAATGCCCGTGAAAAGGGTAGGTGAACGTAGTGTTATATAGAACATAGTCCTGGGAGCACGACTGAAAATGAAAACTAGATATAGTGTATGGTATAAACTATGCACCAAAAAGTGTGATATAAGATGAACCATGGCGTGAAATATAATATGCAATACATTGTGCGCAATGACAGATTCATTGGAGAGCGCGAGACAGCACAGGCACTAGCGCGTGCTGTGCGATATGCGCCTTGGAGTGTAATATGCACAGGGCAGTGTTGTGTAACCTAACTAGTCTCTAAAGTTGTAAAATTAAATATGTGCTGGGGAGTGTAACGTTGCATATGCACTGTGACAAAGCTATGGATCCCAGATTGTAATATGTATGGCATAGCGCTGTGCATTATACCATAGGCATTGAGGAAGGCACGTTAGATGGGGCAATATAACCCGTGCGAAGGCAAGTGTGGCATGACATATTCACGGGGTGGTGTTACAGTGCACATGGCCTAGAGAGTGTCTTAGCATATGCACTAGCTGGTGGAATACAACACAGAGGTGTGTGGCACTCGGCGGGCACTGGTGGGTGTAACACAGCATTGGGCTCAGCCAGGAGCACGCTGTGACTCTCAAGTGAGGTTTGTCTCCTTTCCAGAGAGTAAAATAAAAAGTATTACACATCCAGCGTTGGATGTGTGTTTTATTAACCGTGAGGGGGGTTTCTTACATAGTTTTGGTCGAATTTTTGTCGAATCCCCTTTGAATGACTTGGTGTACGTGTGTATTAAATGTGCCCATCAATAGCTACCCATGTTTGTATAAATAAACGACAAGGGTGTCTACTTGGAGAGTATCCACTGGCGGGGGCGTCGGGATTATGCACGGTAGGGCGTCAGACACGTCAGAGCTTCACTAGCGGTGTAAATACATTCCACGTGGATTCATTGTATGCATAGTCGCCTTTTAATGAATATCTCGCAAATCGTCATGGTGATAGGTACGTACGGTTTGTCCAGCATGTCCTAGGTCTTTCTATAAATATAGTTTTTTTTTTAAACCAAAGGCTGGCCCCGGGGGATGGGGTCCCCGGGGCCATAAGTGGCCTGAGGAGGGGGGCAACGCAGCAAAAGGCAAAAGTTGCAGGCAAGTGGCGTGTCCTAACGTTACCACAGAGTTCTGCAATCTATCCAAAAGTTGCCACCAACATACGCAGGACTCCTTGTGGAGTGGGTGTTCCCAGGGGGTGTTTGTGGCAGCACCCCCAACACATAAACACCAACCTCTTTGAAGTTTCAAGGAGAGGAACACCACGAGACTCCAGAAAAGCTGCTCAAAATCCAATTTATTTTGGCATTACTGCATGACGCGTTTCGTTAATTAAAACTTTCTCAAAAGCTGCCGGGATTCAACACCAATAATTCTCCCACCCTCCTTTTGAAGCCGGTTGCCTTGCTGTGATTGGACAGGGCAACACAGGTGACCAAAGCACTGGGAAGTCGAAAACCCAGGAATGGATTCTCGCGGAGCAGACACACCTGAGCAAGTGCTGTACCAAGTGGGCGGTGCCTTCTCCTGTCACACACACACACACATATATATATATACATATATATATATATATATATATATATATATATTGACACTGAACAGAGTTCCACTCCTGCACTTGGCTCCTTAGAAAGGATTACAACACAAACCGCTTCGTGCTATTGGTTGTTGGCCCAGGTGAGGGAGGAGCCAACGACATGAAAGGTCAAAAGCACAGACACTTGCGCAATTTCCCCAGAAAGAAGGTCAGGAGACCGAAACGCGTAGGGATAACATTATGTTCCGGTTTTAATAAATGCAAGATTACTGAAGGCCGAGTGCGTCTCTCATCCTTTGCTGGACACGTGAGGATTGTGTTTGATGTTATGGGCGGCGCCGGTCCAGCGCCGTTTTACAGAGACTGCACCACCTCGCCAAACGCAGATTGTAGCGTAGGGGGTCCTGGTCTGCCCTACATTACGGACTTGCCAGGAGTCTTCAGGCATGGATGCCGATATTTTGAACATGATTATTGCGGCCCAATGTGGGATTAATTTGAAAGATAGCTGTTGCCCTGAACTATGATGACCAGAATACACCTGGATGGTTGCTATTAGTTGTTGGCCCAGGTGAGGGAGGAGCCAACGACATGAAAGGTCAAAAGCACAGACACTTGCGCAATTTCCCCAGAAAGAAGGTCAGGAGACCGAAACGCGTAGGGATAACATTATGTTCCGGTTTTAATAAATGCAAGATTACTGAAGGCCGAGTGCGTCTCTCATCCTTTGCTGGACACGTGAGGATTGTGTTTGATGTTATGGGCGGCGCCGGTCCAGCGCCGTTTTACAGAGACTGCACCACCTCGCCAAACGCAGATTGTAGCGTAGGGGGTCCTGGTCTGCCCTACATTACGGACTTGCCAGGAGTCTTCAGGCATGGATGCCGATATTTTGAACATGATTATTGCGGCCCAATGTGGGATTAATTTGAAAGATAGCTGTTGCCCTGAACTATGATGACCAGAATACACCTAGATGGTTGCTATTGGTTGTTGGCCCAGGTGAGGGAGGAGCCAACGACATGAAAGGTCAAAAGCACAGACACTTGCGCAATTTCCCCAGAAAGAAGGTCAGGAGACCGAAACGCGTAGGGATAACATTATGTTCCGGTTTTAATAAATGCAAGATTACTGAAGGCCGAGTGCGTCTCTCATCCTTTGCTGAAAACGTGAGGATTGTGTTTGATATATATATATATATATATATATATATATATATATATATATATATGATTTGTCCAAAAGTGTCCTGTGCACGAGGGAGCACTCACTCAGCAGTAAATTCTTCCGAATTATTTTGCATTCAGGGAACCAGCTAGCAACATTCCGAGTTAGTAACCTGCCTTGACGCGTTTCAGAGCCCCCGGCTCCTTTGTCAAAAGGCTGCCTGCAGTTTCAGCAACACAAAACCAAGGTTAAATCACGTGCAATTCAAATTTATTACCCTTTGATGGATTTCAGGTGAGTATATTACGCAGTGGATGCTGGTATCTGTAGTTAACCTTGTTTGCTTTCATCTTTTCAATAGTTTATGTGCAGCTGCAGACACGTAATATTTAAAGCCCTCCAGTGGGCCTCAGGATGTCACATTTTTAATCCATTTTAAAGCGCTGCTGTGTCGAACAAGTCAATGAATAATTCTTTGACCCCTCGCCCCATATTTCCTTTGATGGGGGGTTCTCTCCTCCACGGCCGGACTGCCGTTTTATAATGATTTGCCAAAAGGGCTTTAAATATTACGTGTCTGCAGCTGCACATAAACTATTGAAAAGATGAAAGCAAACAAGGTTAACTACAGATACCAGCATCCACTGCGTAATATACTCACCTGAAATCCATCAAAGGGTAATAAATTTTAATTGCACAACGTGATTTAACCTTGGTTTTGTGTTGCTGAAACTGCAGGCAGCCTTTTGACAAAGGAGCCGGGGGCTCTGAAACGCGTCAAGGCAGGTTACTAACTCGGAATGTTGCTAGCTGGTTCCCTGAATGCAAAATAATTCGGAAGAATTTACTGCTGAGTGAGTGCTCCCTCGTGCACAGGACACTTTTGGCAAATCATTATAAAACGGCAGTCCGGCCGTGGAGGAGAGAACCCCCCATCAAAGGAAATATGGGGCGAGGGGTCAAAGAATTATTCATTGACTTGTTCGACACAGCAGCGCTTTAAAATGGATTAAAAATGTGACATCCTGAGGCCCACTGGAGGGCTTTAAATATTACGTGTCTGCAGCTGCACATAAACTATTGAAAAGATGAAAGCAAACAAGGTTAACTACAGATACCAGCATCCACTGCGTAATATACTCACCTGAAATCCATCAAAGGGTAATAAATTTGAATTGCACAACGTGATTTAACCTTGGTTTTGTGTTGCTGAAACTGCAGGCAGCCTTTTGACAAAGAAGCCGGGGGCTCTGAAACGCGTCAAGGCAGGTTACTAACTCGGAATGTTGCTAGCTGGTTCCCTGAATGCAAAATAATTCGGAAGAATTTACTGCTGAGTGAGTGCTCCCTCGTACACAGGACACTTTTGGCAAATCATTATAAAACGGCAGTCCGGCCGTGGAGGAGAGAACCCCCCATCAAAGGAAATATGGGGCGAGGGGTCAAAGAATTATTCATTGACTTGTTCGACACAGCAGCGCTTTAAAATGGATTAAAAATGTGACATCCTGAGGCCCACTGGAGGGCTTTAAATATTACGTGTCTGCAGCTGCACATAAACTATTGAAAAGATTAAAGCAAACAAGGTTAACTACAGATACCAGCATCCACTGCGTAATATACTCACCTGAAATCCATCAAAGGGTAATACATTTGAATTGCACAACGTGATTTAACCTTGGTTTTGTGTTGCTGAAACTGCAGGCAGCCTTTTGACAAAGGAGCCGGGGGCTCTGAAACGCGTCAAGGCAGGTTACTAACTCGGAATGTTGCTAGCTGGTTCCCTGAATGCAAAATAATTCGGAAGAATTTACTGCTGAATGAGTGCTCCCTCGTGCACAGGACACTTTTGGCAAATCATTATAAAACGGCAGTCCGGCTGTGGAGGAGAGAACCCCCCATCAAAGGAAATATGGGGCGAGGGGTCAAAGAATTATTCATTGACTTGTTCGACACAGCAGCGCTTTAAAATGGATTAAAAATGTGACATCCTGAGGCCCACTGGAGGGCTTTAAATATTACGTGTCTGCAGCTGCACATAAACTATTGAAAAGATGAAAGCAAACAAGGTTAACTACAGATACCAGCATCCACTGCGTAATATACTCACCTGAAATCCATCAAAGGGTAATAAATTTGAATTGCACAACGTGATTTAACCTTGGTTTTGTGTTGCTGAAACTGCAGGCAGCCTTTTGACAAAGGAGCCGGGGGCTCTGAAACGCGTCAAGGCAGGTTACTAACTCGGAATGTTGCTAGCTGGTTCCCTGAATGCAAAATAATTCGGAAGAATTTACTGCTGAGTGAGTGCTCCCTCGTGCACAGGACACTTTTGGCAAATCATTATAAAACGGCAGTCCGGCCGTGGAGGAGAGAACCCCCCATCAAAGGAAATATGGGGCGAGGGGTCAAAGAATTATTCATTGACTTGTTCGACACAGCAGAGCTTTAAAATGGATTAAAAATGTGACATCCTGAGGCCCACTGGAGGGCTTTAAATATTACGTGTCTGCAGCTGCACATAAACTATTGAAAAGATAAAAGCAAACAAGGTTAACTACAGATACCAGCATCCACTGCGTAATATACTCACCTGAAATCCATCAAAGGGTAATAAATTTGAATTGCACAACGTGATTTAACCTTGGTTTTGTGTTGCTCGGCCTTCAGTAATCTTGCATTTATTAAAACCGGAACATAATGTTATCCCTACGCGTTTCGGTCTCCTGACCTTCTTTCTGGGGAAATTGCGCAAGTGTCTGTGCTTTTGACCTTTCATGTCGTTGGCTCCTCCCTCACCTGGGCCAACAACCAATAGCAACCATCTAGGTGTATTCTGGTCATCATAGTTCAGGGCAACAGCTATCTTTCAAATTAATCCCACATTGGGCCGCAATAATCATGTTCAAAATATCGGCATCCATGCCTGAAGACTCCTGGCAAGTCCGTAATGTAGGGCAGACCAGGACCCCCTACGCTACAATCTGCGTTTGGCGAGGTGGTGCAGTCTCTGTAAAACGGCGCTGGACCGGCGCCGCCCATAACATCAAACACAATCCTCACGTGTCCAGCAAAGGATGAGAGACGCACTCGGCCTTCAGTAATCTTGCATTTATTAAAACCGGAACATAATGTTATCCCTACGCGTTTCGGTCTCCTGACCTTCTTTCTGGGGAAATTGCGCAAGTGTCTGTGCTTTTGACCTTTCATGTCGTTGGCTCCTCCCTCACCTGGGCCAAAAACCAATAGCAACCATCCAGGTGTATTCTGGTCATCATAGTTCAGGGCAACAGCTATCTTTCAAATTAATCCCACATTGGGCCGCAATAATCATGTTCAAAATATCGGCATCCATGCCTGAAGACTCCTGGCAAGTCCGTAATGTAGGGCAGACCAGGACCCCCTACGCTACAATCTGCGTTTGGCGAGGTGGTGCAGTCTCTGTAAAACGGCGCTGGACCGGCGCCGCCCATAACATCAAACACAATCCTCACGTGTCCAGCAAAGGATGAGAGATGCACTCGGCCTTCAGTAATCTTGCATTTATTAAAACCGGAACATAATGTTATCCCTACGCGTTTCGGTCTCCTGACCTTCTTTCTGGGGAAATTGCGCAAGTGTCTGTGCTTTTGACCTTTCATGTCGTTGGCTCCTCCCTCACCTGGGCCAACAACCAATAGCAACCATCCAGGTGTATTCTGGTCATCATAGTTCAGGGCAACAGCTATCTTTCAAATTAATCCCACATTGGGCCGCAATAATCATGTTCAAAATATCGGCATCCATGCCTGAAGACTCCTGGCAAGTCCGTAATGAAGGGCAGACCAGGACCCCCTACGCTACAATCTGCGTTTGGCGAGGTGGTGCAGTCTCTGTAAAACGGCGCTGGACCGGCGCCGCCCATAACATCAAACACAATCCTCACGTGTCCAGCAAAGGATGAGAGACGCACTCGGCCTTCAGTAATCTTGCATTTATTAAAACCGGAACATAATGTTATCCCTACGCGTTTCGGTCTCCTGACCTTCTTTCTGGGGAAATTGCGCAAGTGTCTGTGCTTTTGACCTTTCATGTCGTTGGCTCCTCCCTCACCTGGGCCAACAACCAATAGCAACCATCCAGGTGTATTCTGGTCATCATAGTTCAGGGCAACAGCTATCTTTCAAATTAATCCCACATTGGGCCGCAATAATCATGTTCAAAATATCGGCATCCATGCCTGAAGACTCCTGGCAAGTCCGTAATGTAGGGCAGACCAGGACCCCCTACGCTACAATCTGCGTTTGGCGAGGTGGTGCAGTCTCTGTAAAACGGCGCTGGACCGGCGCCGCCCATAACATCAAACACAATCCTCACGTGTCCAGCAAAGGATGTTCCGGTTTTAATAAATGCAAGATTACTGAAGGCCGAGTGCATCTCTCATCCTTTGCTGGACACGTGAGGATTGTGTTTGATGTTATGGGCGGCGCCGGTCCAGCGCCGTTTTACAGAGACTGCACCACCTCCCACGACAAGACTACATCACCAAGCACCTACGAGACCTCCACTGGCTCCCCGTTGAAAAAAGAGTGACCTTCAAGGTACTCACACATACCTACAAAGCTCTCCACAACACCGGACCCCAATACCTCAACAAAAGAATCTCCTTCTAAGCCCCCAAGAGAAACCTCTGCTCCGCTGACCTTGTCCTAGCCAAAATTCCCCGCATCCACCGAGCCAGAACGGGAGGCAGATCCTTCTCGCACGCCCTCGCCTCCTCGGACTACATCCTCCTAGGGGACCTCAACTTCCACCTGGAGAACAACAACGACAGCAACACCACTACCCTGCTGGACAACCTCAAGCAACTGGTGAACACCCCCACCCACTATGCCGGCCACACGCTTGACCCAGTCTTCTCCTCCAGCAACCACATCGCCTTCAGCCACTCCACCGGACTTCACTGGACTGACCACAGCTGCGTCCACTTCAGCTTCAGAAGGACCACGACCCACCACCACCCGCAACAGGCTCCTCGCAGGAGCTGGAACAAGATCACCACCGACCAGCTCACTATCTCCCTCAGCCAGGACCCGCCCGCCAGCACAACGGACCCCAACAAAGCAGCCAGCAACCTCACACAGTGGATCACCAACTGCGCAGACGACCTCGCACCACTGAAGACCCCTCACAGCAGACCCAGCAGCAAGAAAGCCTCCTGGTTCACCGACGAACTTACGAACTCCAAGAAGAACTGCTGCACCCTCGAGAAAGCCTGGCGCATCAACCAGACCACAGACAACATGACAGCCCTGAAGCACGCCACCCGCTAACACCACCAGCTGATCCGCACCACCAAGAAGACAGCATTCAAAGAACGACTGGACAACAACGCCCACAACTGCAAGGAACTCTTCAAAGAGCTCTCCAACCCCAGCGCCGGGAACAACGACATCACTCCCTCGCAAGACCTCTGCGACTCGCTTGCCTCGCTCTTTCACCGCAAGATCGCCGAGATACACAACAGTTTTGGTGCACCAACCACGCACCCAACCACCGAACCAACGCCCCCCACCACCACCCTCTGCGCCTGGACTCCAGTCAGAACCGAAGACACCACCCGCACAATGAACACCATCCACTCCGGATCCCCAACCGACCCATGCCCCCACCACGTCTTCAACAAGGCCGGCCTTCAGTAATCTTGCATTTATTAAAACCGGAACATAATGTTATCCCTACGCGTTTCGGTCTCCTGACCTTCTTTCTGGGGAAATTGCGCAAGTGTCTGTGCTTTTGACCTTTCATGTCGTTGGCTCCTCCCTCACCTGGGCCAACAACCAATAGCAACCATCCAGGTGTATTCTGGTCATCATAGTTCAGGGCAACAGCTATCTTTCAAATTAATCCCACATTGGGCCGCAATAATCATGTTCAAAATATCGGCATCCATGCCTGAAGACTCCTGGCAAGTCCGTAATGTAGGGCAGACCAGGACCCCCTACGCTACAATCTGCGTTTGGCGAGGTGGTGCAGTCTCTGTAAAACGGCGCTGGACCGGCGCCGCCCATAACATCAAACACAATCCTCACGTGTCCAGCAAAGGATGTTCCGGTTTTAATAAATGCAAGATTACTGAAGGCCGAGTGCATCTCTCATCCTTTGCTGGACACGTGAGGATTGTGTTTGATGTTATGGGCGGCGCCGGTCCAGCGCCGTTTTACAGAGACTGCACCACCTCCCACGACAAGACTACATCACCAAGCACCTACGAGACCTCCACTGGCTCCCCGTTGAAAAAAGAGTGACCTTCAAGGTACTCACACATACCTACAAAGCTCTCCACAACACCGGACCCCAATACCTCAACAAAAGAATCTCCTTCTAAGCCCCCAAGAGAAACCTCTGCTCCGCTGACCTTGTCCTAGCCAAAATTCCCCGCATCCACCGAGCCAGAACGGGAGGCAGATCCTTCTCGCACGCCATCGCCTCCTCGGACTACATCCTCCTAGGGGACCTCAACTTCCACCTGGAGAACAACAACGACAGCAACACCACTACCCTGCTGGACAACCTCAAGCAACTGGTGAACACCCCCACCCACTATGCCGGCCACACGCTTGACCCAGTCTTCTCCTCCAGCAACCACATCGCCTTCAGCCACTCCACCGGACTTCACTGGACTGACCACAGCTGCGTCCACTTCAGCTTCAGAAGGACCACGACCCACCACCACCCGCAACAGGCTCCTCGCAGGAGCTGGAACAAGATCACCACCGACCAGCTCACTATCTCCCTCAGCCAGGACCCGCCCGCCAGCACAACGGACCCCAACAAAGCAGCCAGCAACCTCACACAGTGGATCACCAACTGCGCAGACGACCTCGCACCACTGAAGACCCCTCACAGCAGACCCAGCAGCAAGAAAGCCTCCTGGTTCACCGACGAACTTACGAACTCCAAGAAGAACTGCTGCACCCTCGAGAAAGCCTGGCGCATCAACCAGACCACAGACAACATGACAGCCCTGAAGCACGCCACCCGCTAACACCACCAGCTGATCCGCACCACCAAGAAGACAGCATTCAAAGAACGACTGGACAACAACGCCCACAACTGCAAGGAACTCTTCAAAGAGCTCTCCAACCCCAGCGCCGGGAACAACGACATCACTCCCTCGCAAGACCTCTGCGACTCGCTTGCCTCGCTCTTTCACCGCAAGATCGCCGAGATACACAACAGTTTTGGTGCACCAACCACGCACCCAACCACCGAACCAACGCCCCCCACCACCACCCTCTGCGCCTGGACTCCAGTCAGAACCGAAGACACCACCCGCACAATGAACACCATCCACTCCGGATCCCCAACCGACCCATGCCCCCACCACGTCTTCAACAAGGCCGACTCCATCATCGCACCCCAACTCCGGGACATCATCAACGCCTCCTTCAACACCACCACCTTCCCGGAAAGCTGGAAGCACGCCGAGATCAGCGCCCTCAGCGGATCACACCGACCTCAAGAACTTCCGACCCATCTCGCTCCTCCCTTTTCCTGCCAAAGTCATCGAGAAGACCGTCAACAGACAGCTGGCCGCCTTACTCGAGACGAATGGATCCCTCGACCACTCGCAGTCTGGCTTCCGAGCCAACCACAGCACCGAGACCGCCCTCATCGCAGCCACTGACGACATCAGATCCCTGCTCGACAACGGGGAAACAGCGGCCCTCATCCTCCTGGACCTCTCCGCAGCGTTCGACACTGTCTGCCACCGCACCCTAGTGCAGCGCCTCAGCAACATCGGAATCCAAGAGAAGGCACTGGAGTGGATCATCTCGTTCTTCGCCGGAAGAACCCAGAGAGTCCACCTCCCCCCGTTCAGATCCAAGGCCACAGAAGTCATCTGCGGCATACCACAGGGATCATCACTTAGCCCCACCCTCTTCAACGTCTACATGAGCCCCCTCGCAGCCATCGCATGCCAAAACAACCCCAACATCATCTCCTACGCCGACGACACCCAGCTGATCCTCTCCCTCACCAACGACCCAGCCACCGCCAGAACCAGCCTACACGAAGGGATGAGAGACGTCACCGAGTGGATGAAGAACAGCCGCCTGAAACTGAACTCAGACAAGACGGAAGTCCTCATCCTGGGATCATCGCCCTCCACCTGGGATGACTCCTGGTGGCCTCCGGCCCTGGGCACCGCACCAAAGCCAACGGACCATGCACGCAACCTGGGCTTTATCCTGGACTCCTCCCTCACGATGACCAGAAAAGTCAACGCCGTCTCATCATCGTGCTTCAACACCCTGCGCATGCTCCGAAAGATCTTCCGATGGATCCCTACCAAAACCAGGAAGACGGTCACCCAGGCACTCGTCACCAGCCGACTGGACTACGGCAACTCCCTCTACGCCGGAACCACTCCGGCCACCTGAGAGACCTGCACTGGCTCCCCGTCAGCAAGAGGATCATGTTCAGACTCCTCACCCACGCACACAAGGCCCTCCACAACCAAGGCCCCAAGTACCTCAACAACCGCCTGACTTTCTACACGCCCACCCGTCAGCTGCGGTCGACCAGCCACGCCCTTGCCGCCGTCCCACACATCTGCAGAGCCACCGCTGTAGGAAGATCCTTCTCGTACCTGGCAGCCAAGACTTGGAACTCCCTTCCCATCCACCTTCGGCGAACCCAGGACCATCTCTCCTTCAGGAAGCTACTCAAGACCTGGCTTTTCGAGCAGTAGCGGACCCCTTCCCCCAGCGCCTTGAGACCCTACCGGGTGAGTAGCGCGCTATACAAATGTCATGATTGATTGAATACATCATGGCCAAGACCTGGAACAAACTCCCCTTCAACATCAGACAAAGCCCCACACTACAAGCATTCAGGAAGAGCCACAAGACCTGGTTCTTTGGATGACTGGAGCTGCCTGAAAACACCCCTCCCCCAGCTCCTTGAGACCCTAAGGGGTGAGCAGTGCGCTCTACAAATCCCTGATTGATTGATTGGGCTTAAATATAAAGGCCTGACCCCTATTTGTCCACCACTCTGCAAATGCGCCTCCTGGTGCCCTGCTCGTTGGGGTATGAAGTCCCCTTGGATTCTGAGGGTCCTTGGGTCCAAGTACCCCTCCTGTTACTACCAGTAATTCCCACACAGCAGGATTGCTGGGAGCTCCTATGGAGCCCCCGCCCCGTTTCTCAACAACTCTGTAAACATGCCTCCTGGTGCACTACTCATTGGGGGATAAGATCTCCTTAGATGCTGAGGGTCCTTGGGGGCCATGAACCCCTTCTTTTACCACCAGTAAGTTCCACACATTGGGATTGTTGAGAGCTCATCAACGGTCCGTCCCCTTTTGTACACCATTCTGCAAATGTGCCTCTTTTGGGGTCAAGAACTCCTCCAGTTACAACCAGTAAGTCCCACCCACTTTCTCCACCCACTGTACAGACCATACAACCACTCACAAACCCACTCACACAGCCACTCACACACCCACTCACAAACCCAAACAGCCACTCACAAACCAATTGCACACCCACACAGCTCCTCACACACCCACACAGTTGCTCACACACCCACATTCCCACTCACACACCCAGTCACAGACTCATACAGCCACTCACACACCCACTCAGTGATCTATATAGCCACTCACACACCAACTCAGCAACCTATATAGCCACTCAGATGCCCACTCTGAGAGGTTAAAGGTTACATATAAGACATACAATAAAAAAAACTTCAACTTCACTAAAACAAACAAAGGTTACAGGGACGTTATAGTTAGGAAATAGAATTTTACAAAACCTTAGAAATTCACTGAAAATAACAGGGATGTTATAGTTAGGCTTAGCTTTCAATCTGACAAAACCATTGAAATTTAGCAGTTATAATTAGCTGAGCTAACTATGACTTATGCCCTCGCAATGCACTGCTTATGATGTCATATGTTACATCACTCATGACATGGTTAGTGACAGAAATAATGGCATCTCAAATGACATCACTGATGACACCATCCACAAAAGCACTCGCACACCCACTCACACCTCTTTATAACCTCTCATACACCCACACAACTACTTACATACCCATTCACAGACCCATACAAATACTGATACACAGCCACTCGCTAACTCTTACAGCCACTCAGATAACCAATCACTCATACAGCCACTCATCCACCTATACAGCTACTAACAAAGCTACTCATTCTATCCATGCAGCCACTCATACATACATTCACTCTTTCCCAAAACCACTCACAAACCCATTTACACATCAAACCAAGTACTAACACGCATCAAGGTTTTTAAAATGCTAATTCCTAACCATATCAGGCCTGAAACCTATGTTTTTTTCAGTACATTTCAAAGGTTTTTTAAATGCTAATTCCTAACTATATCAGGCCTGAAACCTATGGTTTTTTAATGAATTTCAAAGGTTTTGTAAATGACAATTTTTAATGTATTAATTGTTATACTGATTTTTTTTTACTGGTTTACTACATTTTTAAACTGTTTATTTTTAGATATTTTATTTTTTTAATTACATTATACATTACAATACAAAATATACTTTCTCAGAATGAATTACTTTAGTTTAAATACTTTGCAAATAGGCAATAGACTTTTAAGTACAGTAGTTACAGTTGTTGCAATGGGCAACACAATTTCAAACACAAAGCAACATTGAGCTCAATGTGAATTTCTAGTCAAATGCAATTAGTTACTTTAAGGATTACTTTTCTAACCACAGTACTGGATCCTACATTCAGTCCTTGGACATCTCCTGTAAACAGTTGAGTAAAAGCGTTTTGGTTACAGTAGTTATTTTTAACCTCTTCAGTGCCCATGACGAGATAGTCTCGTCATGGAGCACAGTTGCGCTGTGCCCATGACGAGACTATCTCGTCATGAACCCCACCCACTAGTGCAACGCCCGGCACAGGAGGGGGAAAGGGCGTGGCACTGAGGGGGTTAAGGATTATTATTGTATTTTAAAAGTTGACACCTAGAAAAATGTTCACATAGAATCACCAATGTTATCCTATGGCAGAAAATTCACTTAGCAGGTAAGTAGTATTATCGTTACTTTTTCTTACTCAGTGGTGGATCCTAGATCCAGCACAGGTGAATCTCCTGTAAACAGTTGAAAGAATGTGTTTAAGTCATACAGACGATTTTTTAGGAATATTTTTAGTTTGTGAAAATAGACACTTAGAAACTTTTCTGCTGAAAACCACACAATGGATTCCTACGGAAGGAAAAACAAGTTACTGGTAAGTACGCTTAGAATTACTTTTCAAGGTCAGTGCTGGTCTAAAAGATGTAGCACTGGATTCTCTCCTGATAACAGGTGAGTAAATCGGAATTCGTAGTTCGGCAGATTTTAGAGGAATATTTGTAAGTTTCAAAAATGGACACTTCGAAACTTTTCTGCTGAAAACCACACAATGGATTCCTATGGAAGGAAATACAAGTTACTGGTAAGTACGCTTAGAATTAATTTTCAGGGTCAGTGCTGGGGTAAAAGATGCAGCCCTAGGTTCTCTCCTAATAACAGATTAGTAAATCGGAACTCGTAGTTCGACTGATTTTAGAGGAATATTTGTACGTTTCAAAAATGGACACTTGGAAACTTTTCTGCTGAAAACCACACAATGGATTCCTATGGAAGGAAATAAAAGTTACTGGTAAGTATGCTTAGAATTACTTTTCAGGGTCAGTGCTGGGCTAAAAGATGCAGCCCTGGGTTCTCTCCTGATAACAGGTGAGTAAATCGGAATTCGTAGTTCAGCTGATTTTAGAGGAATATTTGTACGTTTCAAAAATGGACACTTAGAAACTGTTCTGGTGAAAACCACACAATGGATTCCTATGGAAAGAAATACAAGTTACTGGTAAGTACGCTTAGAATTACTTTTCAGGGTCAGTGCTGGTCTAAAAGATGCAGCCCTGGGTTCTCTCCTGATAACAGGTGAGTAAATCGGAATTCGTAGTTCGGCTGATTTTAGAGGAATATTTGTACAATGGTGAAGGAATGGGGCGGGGCCTGAGGTGACATGTGTGCAAACACGCCCTGTGGCACGTTTTAAGTTGGGGAATTAAGTCCTCTTCAATCCTGAGGGTCCCTGGGGGCCAACCAGGCCCACCAGGTACCTCCATTATGCGCCAGGGAGTTGCGTTGCAGAGAGGTGTTCAGAGGCCACGCCCCTTTTTACACCACTCTGCAACGCAGCTCTGTGGTGCTTACTATTAGTACCTGGTGGGCTAGTTGGTCCCCAGAGACCCTCAGGATTGAAGAGGAATTAATTCTCCAACTTAAAACACACCACAGGGTGTGTTTTGCACATATGTCACCTCAGGCCTCGCCCCCTCCCTTCACCACTGTGCAAATGCGCCCCGTGGCGCATTTTAAGTTGGGGAATTAAGTCCCCTTGAATCCTGAGGGTCCCTGGGGTCCAACTAGCCCATCAGGTACCTCCAGGAAGCGTCACAGCGCTGCGTTGCAGAGAGGTGTTAAAAGGGGCGTGGCCTCTGAACACCTCTCTGTAACGCAGCTCCCTGGCACATATTGGAGGTTACTGGTGGGTTAGTTGGTCCTCAGGGACCCCCACTATTCAATGGGAATTAGCTCCCCATCTTACAACGTGCCAGGGGGCGTACTTGCAGAGTGCTGCAGGGAGGTGGCAGGTCCTCCAGCGCGATGCTGCTCTTTTTGTTTATTTATTTTTTTATCCCATCCCTCAGGGCCTGACCCCTATTTTTTTTTTTTTTTTTAAATTGTAAGGCCATATTCGGCCCCGGAGACACCATCCCTCGGGACATGGCCAGCTGCTTTTTTTTTAATTTAAATTATTGGAGGGGGCTGCATGGCCCCCCTCATCAGTCCATTTATGGCCATGGGGACCCCATCCCCCGGGGCTGGCCTTTCCTTGGGGGACCCCCTAAGCAGGCCTAGGGGGTCAGGGTATTTCTACCCTGCCCCCTTTTCTTTTTTTTTGCGTTTGTTTTACTGATTTCTTGTGCCTCGGTTCTACCGAGGCACAAGATGGCTGCCAACACTTCCTGGTTTGAAGAGTTGACAGCAAATTAAAATGCAGCTCGTGATCGGGAGGGTGCGCGGATCCTCCGTGCCTCTAAATATCAAAACATTTATTTTTGATTCTCTCAGCAACTACTGAACAGATGTACACCATTTTTAAAAAGGGCGCATTCTGAGCCAAGCAGTATCTTTTTACCAAATTTGGGGTAAATCCGTTCAGCAGTTTTGGCTGTATCCTTGCATAAAGTTTCCTATGGGAAATTGATTTTTTTACTCTTATTTTTTTAATTTCTCAGCAACTACTGAACAGATTCACACCATTTAAAAAAAAGGTCTCTTTCTGAACCAAGGGCTACCTTTTTGCAAAATTTGGTGTAATTCCATTCAGCAGTTCGGGCTGTAGTCGTGTCTAAAGTTTCCTATGGGAAATAACATGGAGAAAATGCATTTTAGGACCCCCCTTTTTTCTCAGCCCCCGCTTGGCGAATCACCCCGAAACTTTTTTGATAGAAGCTGACCATAGTGAGACCAACATTTTGAAAATTTAGCGAAGATTCTCCAACCGGCGCCAAAGTTATTGGGAAAAGAAGAAACACTTTTTGAATAGAAACAAGGTCCTGATTATAACTACCTACTGGCGATATATTCACAGAAAAAAACATAGGTTTCAGGGGTGTTATAGTTAGCTGGCCATTTCACTTGTACAAAACCATAGAAATTCCTCCGTTATAGTTAGTTCTGCTAACTATAACTCGTGCACCCGCAATGCACTGCTGATGATGTCACATATTGCATCATTCATGACATGGTCAGTGACATCACTGATGACATCACTGATGACATCTCAAATGACACCACTGATGACATCACTGTGGTTTAGTTTGAAATTTAAATATGTATTATATATATATACCAATCTGTATTGAATATTGAGTGGATATATAACTTTCTGGATGGAGGATTTAGTAGCTGTCTGACTGTCTGTTTAAGTGAGTAATTAAAAATGTCTTACTTAATATATGGATTAGTAACTAAACTATGTGAATGTGTGCATCACTGTCTCTGTTGTTGTATAACATGCTGCATCAGTTGGTCACTAACTACATGAGTGTGTATATTAGTTATTGATTAGTTGGGTGAGTATTTGAATGGGAAACTGAGTTTGTGTGTGGTTGGATGGGTTGTGTGTAACTTTATGCATAGATGTGTGAAAGGTTGATTGACTAGGTGTATGGGTTTAAGAGTGCATGTGGAAACAGTTGTTTGGGTGACTGAGTGTATTTATTTGTGTGTTGGTGAGCGAATATATGTTTTAGTTGTACATCTTCAACAAAGTAAAAAAATAAAAGGCATTGTATGTGAGAGTTGGTGTATATAAATAAGTATGTGTAAGAGTCAGTGATTGTGAGAGTAACTACATGAATGACTGTATAATTGTAATGGTATTTTTTTAACTATGTGTTTGAATAAATGAGATGTTGTTGGATAATTGTGTAAGTGAGTAAATGTAAGTGTGATTAATTTTTTTCAGGATGACTGCATAACCGAGTAAGATGACTGCTGATGTGTCAATGTCTATATAGTGTTCTATTAATTAGTGACTGCATGTATAAATGATTCTGTTGTTGGGGAGTTGTGTGTGTAGACTTAGGAATCGGTGAGTGGGTATGCAGTAACTGGTATTGGTGTGTTAATGGTTTCAAATATGGTACTCTGTATTTTAAAGTGAGTGATGAAAGGTTATACTAGTGTATGATGAGGTGTATCAGATTGTCATGTGGATGATGTCATCAGTGATGTCATTTGAGATGTCATCAGTGATATCACTGACCATGTCATGAATGATGCAATATGTGACATCATTAGCAGTGCATTGCGGGCGCGCGAGTTATAGTTAGCAGAACTAACTATAACGGAGGAATTTCTATGGTTTTGTATGAGTGAAATGGCCAGCTAACTATAACACCCCTGAAACCCATGGTTTTTTCTGTGAATTTCTAAGGGTTTTTAAATGCTAATTTCTAACAATAACATCTCTGAAACCTATGGTTTTTTCAGTGAATTTCAAAGCTTTTTTAAATGCTAATTCCTAACTATAACGTCTCTGAAACCTATGGTTTTTTCAGTGAATTTCAAAGCTTTTTTAAATGCTAATTTCTAACTATAACGTCTCTGAAACCTATGGTTTTTTCAGTGAATTTCAAATCTTTGTTAAATGCTAATTTTTAAGTGTGATAGTAGTTATACCTAGTTTTTTAACTGTTTATTGATAAATATTTTATTCATTAAATAACATATTTTTCTAAAAATTTCAAAAAGATTTTTTTTAAAAATTCAAACTGAAATATTGCTAAAAATGTTTTTTTCATTTTTTATTTAAATATATTTCTATTATTTTCTTTTTTTTATTCCAAATTATTTTCGTACACATCACAGTGGGTGCGCGGATTCTAGCCGCCATTTTAGAAAAGTAGTGAAGGATCCGCGTACGCTGTGCTACGGCTGCGTGCTTTTCAGTTACATCATATACATTTAATATTACGTGATGTGCGCGATTGGTATGCGACCAGTCCGCGACTCCTGCTCCCGCGCATTCGTGACATAAACGCATTACGGTATGAGATGCTTGCGCTGTGGTGGGTCCCGCGTGACGTCATATACGTGCTGGGGCACGCTGGCTGCGCGACTCCGGCAAAAAATAATTATGTTACAAAATGGTATGTATGTGTCTTTAATGTACATATTAGGGCAAGAGATTATCTAAGATATTCATAAAAATAATATATTTGTACTTATAATAAACATGTTATTTTTAAATATATTTTCACGAAGTCGGGTGCGTGCATCATGAGCGCAGAGAACAAGGTCAGCAAAGCTGCTGTAGATCCAGAGAAACCAGGTCAGCAGAGCCGTTGTAGAGCCAGAGAACCAGGTCAGCAGAGCAGCTCTAGAGCCTAAGAAGCAGGTCAGCAGAGCTGCTCTAGAACCAGAGAACCAGGTCAGCAGAGCTGCTCTAGAGCCAGAGACCCAGGTCAGCAGAGCTGCTCTAGAGGCTGAGAACCAGGTCAGCAGAGCTGCTTTAGAGGGAGAGAACCAAGTCAGCAGAACTGCTTTAGAGCCAGAGAACAAGGTCAGCAGAGCTGCTCTAGAGCCAGAGAACCAGGTCAGCAGAGCTGCTCTAGAGGCAGAGAACCAGGTCAGCAGAACTGCTTTAGAGCCAGAGAAACAGGTCAGCAGAGCTCTTTAGAGGGAGAGAACCAGGTCAGCAGAGCTGCTGTGGAGCCAGAGAAATCAGGTCAGCAGATCTGCTTTAGAGGGAGTGAACCAGGTCAGCAGAACTGCTTTAGAGCCAGAGAACCAGGTCAGCAGAGCTGCTTTAGAGCCATAGAACAGGTCAGCAGAGCTGCTTTAGAGCCAGAGAACCATGTCAGCAGAGCTGCTCTAGAGCCAGAAAAACCAGGTCAGCAGAGCTGCTTTAGAGGGAGATAAACAGGTCAGCAGAGCTGCTCTAGAGACAGAAAATCAGGTCAGCAGAGCTCCTTTAGAAGCATAGAACCAGGTCAGCAGAGCTGCTCTAGAGGCAGAGAACCAGGTCAGCAGAGCTGATTTAGAGGGAGAGAACCAGGTCAGCAGAGCTGCTTTAGAGCCAGAGAACCAGGTCAGTAGAGCTGCTCTAGAGCCAGAGAACCAGGTCAGCAGAGCTGCTTTAGAGCCATAGAACAAGGTCAGCAGAGCTGCTTTAGAGCAAGAGAACCAGGTCAGCAGAGCTGCTTTAGAGCAAGAGAACCAGGTCAACAGAGCTGCTCTAGAGCCAGAGAACCAGGTCAGCAGAGCTGCTGTAGAGCCAGAGAAACTAGGTCAGTAGAGCTGCTTTAGAGCGAGAGAACGAGGTCAGCAGAGCTGCTTTAGAGGGAGAGAACCAGGTCAGCAGAGCTGCTGTAGAGCCAGAGAAACTTGGTCAGTAGAGCTGCTTTAGAGCGAGAGAACAAGGTAAGCAGAGCTGCTTTAGAGGGAGATAACCAGGTCAGCATAGCTGTTTTAGAGCCAAGGGACCAGGTCAGCAGAGCAGCTCTAGAGCCAGAGAACCAGGTCAGCAGAACTGCTTTAGAGCCATAGAACCGGGTCAGTAGAACTGCTTTAGAGCCAGAGAACCAGGTCAGCAGAGCTGCTCTAGAGCCAGAGAACCAGGTCAGCAGAGCTGCTTTAGAGCCAGAGACCCAGGTCAGCAGAGCTGCTCTAGAGGCTGAGAACCAGGTCAGCAGAGCTGCTTTAGAGGGAGAGAACCAAGTCAGCAGAACTGCTTTAGAGCCAGAGAACAAGGTCAGCAGAGCTGCTCTAGAGCCAGAGAACCAGGTCAGCAGAGCTGCTCTAGAGACAGAGAACCAGGTCAGCAGAACTGCTTTAGAGCCAGAGAAACAGGTCAGCAGAGCTCTTTAGAGGGAGAGAACCAGGTCAGCAGAGCTGCTGTGGAGCCAGAGAAATCAGGTCAGCAGATCTGCTTTAGAGGGAGTGAACCAGGTCAGCAGAACTGCTTTAGAGCCAGAGAACCAGGTCAGCAGAGCTGCTTTAGAGCCATAGAACAGGTCAGCAGAGCTGCTTTAGAGCCAGAGAACCATGTCAGCAGAGCTGCTCTAGAGCCAGAAAAACCAGGTCAGCAGAGCTGCTTTAGAGGGAGATAAACAGGTCAGCAGAGCTGCTCTAGAGACAGAAAATCAGGTCAGCAGAGCTCCTTTAGAAGCATAGAACCAGGTCAGCAGAGCTGCTCTAGAGGCAGAGAACCAGGTCAGCAGAGCTGATTTAGAGGGAGAGAACCAGGTCAGCAGAGCTGCTTTAGAGCCAGAGAACCAGGTCAGTAGAGCTGCTCTAGAGCCAGAGAACCAGGTCAGCAGAGCTGCTTTAGAGCCATAGAACAAGGTCAGCAGAGCTGCTTTAGAGCAAGAGAACCAGGTCAGCAGAGCTGCTTTAGAGCAAGAGAACCAGGTCAACAGAGCTGCTCTAGAGCCAGAGAACCAGGTCAGCAGAGCTGCTGTAGAGCCAGAGAAACTAGGTCAGTAGAGCTGCTTTAGAGCGAGAGAACGAGGTCAGCAGAGCTGCTTTAGAGGGAGAGAACCAGGTCAGCAGAGCTGCTGTAGAGCCAGAGAAACTTGGTCAGTAGAGCTGCTTTAGAGCGAGAGAACGAGGTAAGCAGAGCTGCTTTAGAAGGAGATAACCAGGTCAGCATAGCTGTTTTAGAGCCAAGGGACCAGGTCAGCAGAGCAGCTCTAGAGCCAGAGAACCAGGTCAGCAGAACTGCTTTAGAGCCATAGAACCGGGTCAGTAGAACTGCTTTAGAGCCAGAGAACCAGGTCAGCAGAGCTGCTCTAGAGCCAGAGAACCAGGTCAGCAGAGCTGCTTTAGAGCCATAGAACCAGGTCAGCAGAGCTGCTTTAGAGCCAAAGAACCAGGTCAGCAGAGCTGCTTTAGAGCCAGAGAACCAGGTCAGCAGAGCTGCTCTAGAGCCTAAGAACCAGGTCAGCAGAGCTGCTCTAGAGCCAGAGAACCAGGTCAGCAGAGCTGCTGGAGAGCCAGAGAGACTAGGTCAGTAGAGTTGCTTTAGAGCGAGAGAACGAGATCAGCAGAGCTGCTTTAGCGGGAGAGAACCAGGTCAGCATAGCTGCTTTAGAGCCAGGGAACCAGGTCAGCAGAGCTGCTTTAAAGCCAGAGAACCAGGTCAGCAGAGCTGCTCTAGCTGACACTGACTGACCCTGACTGACTGACAATGACTGGCACTGATTGTCTGACACTGACACTGACTAATGCTGACACTGACTGACACTGGTTGACTGACACTGACTGAATGACACTGATTGACTGATGCTGACTGACTGACACTGACTGACTGACTGACACTGACTGACACTGATTGACTGACACTGACTGACTGACACTGACTGACACTGACTGACTGACACTCATAAAATGTAAATGTAAATGTAAATTGATACTTGTATAGCGCACTACTCACCCGCAAGGGTCTCAAGGCGCTTGTACGAATACCGCTGTGGAACCCATCCTGGCTTTCCCTGTGAGGCGTCCACTCCTGGGCACCCCCAAGGTGGAGGCCAGGCATCCTTAGCGTTGTGGGGGCCGTTGTGGAGATTAAGCAAGCTATTGCCCAGAGTTGCAGAGTGGGACTCCATGATTGGAATGGCACCGAGGCGAGAATTATCAGGTCCGTGGAATTTTTTAGCCCAAGACCCGCCGAGGCAGGGAATTGAACCCTGGTCCCGGGCTAGACCTCTGCATCAGGGTCTGCCGCTCTAATCATTGAGCCACACTTCTCCACTGCTTTTTCAATGCTTGTTTACTTTGGTTCCATCAAGAAGGCATTCAGATGTGTCACATTTGCCATGAATTCTGAATGTTAGCACTCTATATGCTCATTAGTTCACTGTAGTAAAGCTACTACTCACCAGGCTGCTGGTATTCAAAGTGCATGTTTCAGTCTGCATGTCAGAATGTTTTAATGAAATAGAAGAGGATTTGAGAACTCTAAACGTGCCCTAATTTTTCTTTCTGCAGCACTAATCATAATGTACATAGCAAAATGAACCCCCTCATTTTGTTCCTTTGCAAATGAAATGTTTTAAGTGTTACCACTTTATTTCAATCAAGACGGCTTCAGGTGTGCCATACTTTTGTCATAAGTAAGACTGTTAGCGCTCTAGTTGTTCATTAGAACACTCTGGGACATTCTTTCATTGGGCTATACTTGGGCTACATCTGGGTGATATTTGGGCTATATTTGGGCTCTTTTGTCTCTGGTGGCCATCTTGGGAGATTTATTTGTTATGAAGTTTCCTAATTTCCTCATTTACTACAGTCTCCTCAGTAGGAAATACTTTCAGTTTTTTACTTTGATTCCATCAAGAAGGCATTCAGATGTGTCACACATTTGCCATAAATTCGGAATGTTAGCACTCTAGTTGCTCATTATATCACTGTAGTAAAGCTACTGCTCACCAGGGCAAACTGCTGCTGGTATTGAAAGTGCATGTTTTAGTCTGCATGTCAGAATTGTATAGTGAAATAGAAGAGGATTTGAGAAGTCACTCAAAATGTGCCCTAATTTTTCTTTCTGCAGCACTAATCATAATTTTTATGGAAAAATTAACCCCCTCATTTTGTTCCTTTTTAAATTGAATGTTTTAAGAGTTACCACTTTAATCCAAGCAAGATGGCTTCAGGTGTGCCATACGTTTATCATAAGTAGGACTGTTAGCGCTCTAGTTGTTCTTTAGAACACTCTGGGCAGCTGCAGTAGAACACAAAGGAATCAACTGACAGTCTATGCCCTTGTTGGATGTACATGTTTTACTGAGAATGTCAGACTTCATTCTCACATGACTGAGAAAGATAATGTGAATTTACAGAAAATAAGCTCTCAGTTTAGCTTATAGATCACCTTCCAAACCTCTGTGGGAAAAGCATGAGAAAATATTTTTCTCTCAATCATGATCTCCCAGCAGATGGCTTTTTCACATGGTGAAATCACCTTAGAACATACCACAATTCCTAAAATGAGTATGGTACCATCAACAAATGATTTATAATGTAACTAAAGTCTTAAAACCTTCTATTAACTGCAATGCTTTTTAATGAGGTGCTATCATGTATATTGGTCCCAAGATGGCCGCCAACACTTCTTGGATGAAGTGCTGACAGCCAATCAGATCTCAGGATGAGATGTGTGGTTAGGCTCCGCCCACATATATATATGATTTTATTTTTGATTTTCTCAGGAACTACTGAACAGATTGACTCCATATATGCAAAAGGCACATCCCTGAGCTGAGGACTACCTCTCTGCCAAATTTCAAGTAATTCTGTTCAGCCGTTCGGGCTGTACCTTGGACTAAAGGTCCCTATGGAAAATTGCATGGGGAAAACGTGTTTTGGGACCCTCCTTTTTTCTCAGCCCCCGCTTGACGAATCCCCCCGAGACTTTCAGGGTAGGAGCGGAGCGGAGCGCCCCACCTATTTTTAAAATTTTGCGAGGATTCGTCAACCGGCGCCAAAGTTATTCCAAATAGAATGTTGCGGATTTCCTATGGAAACACGGTCCTAACTATAACTATCTACTGGGGACCGCCAGTAGATAATACTAATCCACTATTTCCGGACACATATTCCAGGCTGTCAAGGGCGGTCCGAGAAAAGACGCCGGAAATCTTATATAATATGCACAAAAGTTACTGTAATCCACAGAAACCTCTCGGACACCTTCACGTGCTGCAAAAAAGCTACGTATTTAATGGCAAGTATACAACTACGCGTTTCGGCTTTACGCCTTGGTCACGATAATCAAAACTCCATGTTAACGTGATTAAATTCATTATTTATAAAATAAACAAAAGACTCTAACACATCCTGTGTGGACACACTACTATGGCGGCCATCTTGTAATATATACAATTGAGAACCCGTCTAAACACATTCAAACTGATTTCTTTGAATGTATACATCCGACAATTAATACGTCCAAAAGAGTCAACTAATTCAATGCTACAAACCAAGATTGTAATTCTCCTGGTCTTCCTATATGTATATTGCCACACATTTTGATTACACATGTGTTATACTGAACAAGCTCCCAATCGTCACAGCTCATACATATCAATCTCACATAAAGCCCAAGTGGGCTATAAAATTAATATAGCATTGGGACACTTGGTATTGTCGACTTCTGGTAGCATATGGATCCCTGATCCTCACAGTCCATACATATCGATCTAAGATATAAGCCTGATGGGCTGTAATACAACATTAAGGCATTAGGTGTTGTATATTTACAACTTCAGTCACCCAAGTGGGTATAACATAAACATTGATATTTAGATCCAAAGTTCTCAATCTGTCACAATTAGTGAATTTACAAATGGCCACACAGATTTTTCAATTAGTAGATTGATGAGATGACACCACCTAGAATAAAAAGATAAATTTACTGACATGTTATATTTCTATATAACAATCAACAAGTCATTATTTATCATACAGATGAATCACCAGCTCCTCACTTGAGTTTAGACCATTTGGTATTAGACTTTCTAAGTCAATGATATACCTTGACTCCAATTGTCTGAGAGACAATTCTCGGTTGCCACCTCTCACTCCCAGATTTATTGAGTCAATGACAACCATGCGAATTCGAGTTTCATCTTGAAAGTGTTCGGCATAAAAATGACGGGCTACTGGATATTGTCTATTGTTGTTTTTAATAGCCCGAATATGTTCCAGGACTCTCTTTTTGGCTGGGTGTTTGGTGCTTCCCACATACCATTTATTGCAGGGACAGATCAATACATAGATACAATAAGTCGTGTTACATGTTAAGCTTTTTCTTATTTGAAACTCTCTCTTTGAGTTAGGTAAAGTTAGTGTGTCACAATCAAAACTACCTTTGCAAGCCTTACATTTCCTGCAACACTTAAAACCTGATTTGTCCTTAAGGATAGTCTGTCCTGCCTCTGCCACGTAATTGTGACTAAGTTCATCTCTCAATGAGCGATGAAAGTGATTTGTGGATTACTGCCCAGATTTCTCTTCAGATGTTCATCTGTTAGCAATACATGCCAGTGTTTATTAAAAATTCTACGAACCTCGTTCGCCTGCCCTGAGTATGTGGTAATGAATCTTATTCCCTCACCCTCTTCTTCTTTTCTTCTAGGGTGTAACAGTTCATTTCTGGTGACTCCCTCGACCCTTGATCTAGCCTCTCCAATAGTTCTATCACTGTAGCCACATTCCTTAAAACGTTTACACATGATTGCTTCTTCAGTGTTATAGGCATCGGCCTATTGCAATTTCTTTTGGCACGTAGTAATTCCCCATAGGGTATACTGTAAATAAGGTTCCGTGGATGTGCACTGCTGGCACTAAGAATACTATTGCCAGCAGTTTCCTTTCGGAACAGTCTAGTCTCCAATACATTCCCTCTGACTTCTAGAAGTACATCTAGAAATTCTATAGTACTTTTACTGATGTGTTCAGTCAGAGTTAAATTGTACTCATTCACATTCAATTTTTCAATAAAGCTTTCAACTGAGCTTTCGTCCCCACTCCAAATAAAGAAAATATCGTCAATGTACCGCAGCCACAGGGTTACATTGTTCTCAAATTCTGTCATCTGTGAGACCACCTGCTCCTCCCACCAGCCCATGAACAAGTATAGCTGGGGGCGAAGCAGGTGCCCATCGCAGTACCCTGTGACTGCCGGTAGATGGTATCATTGAAGATAAAAAAGTTATTGACTAGACAGAATTGAATCATGTCTATAATCATCTGTGAATGGTGCAACAGTGAAATAGATCTTGATTTCAGGAAGTGTTGGATAGCTTGTATGCCTAGATCATGTTGGATACTTGTATAGAGGCTACTCACATCCATGGTCACTAGGATGTAGCTCTTTTCCCAATGAATCCCATCAATTACTGTAAGAAAGTGTGTAGTATCTCTTAAGTAAGAGGGGAGGGCTACAACATACTGTCTGAGATAATGGTCAATACATTTAGACGTGTTCTCTAATAGAGAACCCATTGAGGAGACAATCGGTCTACCTGGGGGGTCAAACAGATTTTTGTGGAGTTTTGGAAGTAAATAGAGGATAGGAATCCTTGGGTGGGGACAATACAAAAAATTAAATTCCTCCCACTCCAATAGTCCCCTCTCCCTCCATTCAACCAAAAGTTCTCTATAGCTCACATTAGATTTCAAAATGTCTGCCATGCTCGATTTACAGTAGCAGTCCCCATCACTCAGTTGTCTGATCCCTTCCGCTAAGTATTTGTGTTTATCCTGAACAACTACGTTTCCTCCTTTATCCGATTGACGGATTACAATATTACTGTCAGCTCTTACATTTTCCATAGCCTTAAACTGTGTCAAGGTTAGATTTTTTCTATTGCTGGGGATTTTCGTATATCTTATCTTATTCAAATCCATCAAAACACCTTTTTCAAATACATCTATGGCATCACACTGCACATTGGGAAGGAATACAGATTTGGGTTTGAAACAGCTTCAAGGATTGGTACCCAACTCCTCCCCCCAAGATTCCACATTTTCTAATGTACTGTTCTCAACAGAGCCATTGTCACTCAGAGTATTCAATACCTGTAACATCTCAATATCCGCAATATTAAGGTTACTCACTTCACTTAATGTGGTATTTGCTGTCCTTCCTGGTGGTCGTGTATTGAACCAATTCTTCAATTTGAGCTTCCTTGAGAAGAGAAACACATCAATCCTTGTTTGGGCATAATTCATGTTCGAGGATGGGCAGAAGGATAGTCCTAAAGAGAGGGTCTCAATTTCTTCATTGGACAGAGGTCTCTGAGAAAGATTAACCACAGTCATATTTGTTGTTTCCTGCCCCTTGTCTCCATTCCCACCGGAGCTCTGTCTTCGACTCTTCCTCCTCTCTTTTGCCTTCCTATTCCTCTTATTCGTCCTCTGCCTCCCCGTCCTCTGCCCCTCTGTACTCCTTGTTCTTGCTGAAATTCTGTCCTGGTTTGATTCAACATCTGAAATTGCAATAAAAAATTATTTGTCTTCCTCTGTGGATCTTGTATTAGCTCCTGGTTTATAGCTGATGTAGATGCATCTGATGAATTGCCATCCGATATGTCACTCTCACTGATTTCTATGGGTGCCACTGGTGTGATAATTGGCTTAGTCGTTGATGCCTTGTTGCCTTGAAACAAATGATAATACTTTTATTGAAAAGACAATGTCCGTCCCGACTGATAATCCTTAAAGTCGCGTACGAACTTTCTTTGTTTTTTGGCAGTTATTTCGACGTCAAGTTTATCCATCCGGATCATTAGATTTTTCATGTATTCGTCCAATGCTTCTTTAGGAACTAATAGGCTGATTTCCATCAGAACCTTCTCTATTTCCAGAAGTAGTTTGGATCTATCCTTGAGTGCATACTTGATTAGAATGCGCATCATGGTTAATGAACATGCTGTAGAGTTGTCTGACCATTCATCCAGCATGACAAGATCCGGATCTTCATAGGTGGGGATAGTAAAGATACGTAAACCATGTGGTACTCGTTTTACTTCTATGTAGCGTTGCAGGGACTCTGCCTCCCACCATTTTGAAAGTTCTTTTTTGTGCAATTTCTCCAAGGTACTGTATAAGGCTTGTATGGTAATCTCTTCTGAAATATTGGATGTCGGGGTCAATGCCCCATTGCTGGATCCACTTGGTGCAAAAAACAACTTGTCTGCCGTCTGCTTCCTTCGTGCTTCTAAAGCACTTGCCATGACATATGTACAGATTACTTACAGCTCACAAATGCCGGTGCGGGGATAAATCTCTCCCTAATAGCACCCAGCACGTGAAGGTGTCCGAGTGGTTTCTGTGGATTACAGTAACTTTTGTGCGTATTATATAAGATTTCCTGCGTCTTTTCTCAGACCGCCCTTGACAGCCTGGAATATGTGTCCGGAAATAGTGGATTAATGCATTTGAAGAAATCCGGGGTGACCCCCTGTGAGCTGTGGTAACGGTGCTACGGAGACTGATATGGTGACATCCGAGGAGTAACAAGATCAACACGCACTGAAGATAATGAGCGTGAGTCTGGGCACCGTAAGCCAAAAAGAGCAGGAAACGCGGCACGGGGTGACGAGGAGCGGGTGAGTGAAACTGGGACTGCCGTATTTGTGGTGCACATGAGGAGTGATGCCCGCAATGTACCCACGAGTTTGTGGTGGTTGTAGCTGACTCACGGGCTCCACGCGCCCTACACTAGTGAACGCGTAAGCCCAGGGGCAGGGAGCTGGGTGCTATTAGAGAGAGATTCATCCCCGCACCAGCATTTGTGAGCTGCAAGTAATCTGTACATATGTCATGGCAAGTGCTTTAGAAGCACGAAGGAAGCAGACGGCAGACAAGTTGTTTTTTGCACCAAGTGGATCCAGCAATGGGGCTTTGACCCAGACATCCAATATTTCAGAAGAGATTACCATACAAGCCTTATACAGTACCTTGGAGAAATTGCACAAAAAAGAACTTTCAAAATGGTGGGAGGCAAAGTCCTTGCAACGATACATAGAAGTAAAACGAGTACCACGTGGTTTACGTATCTTTACTATCCCCACCTATGAAGATCCGGATCTTGACATGCTGGATGAATGGTCAGACAACTCTACAGCATGTTCATTAACCATGATGCGCATTCTAATCAAGTATGCACTCAAGGATAGATCCAAATTACTTCTGGAAATAGAGAAGGTTCTTATGGAAATCAGCCTATTAGTTCCTAAAGAAGCATTGGACGAATACATGAAAAATCTAATGATCCGGATGGATAAACTTGAAGCCGAAATAACTGCCAAAAAACAAAGAAAGTTCGTACGCGACTTTAAGGATTATCAGTCAGGACGGACATTGACATTTCAAAAAAAGTATGATCATTTGTTTCAAGGCAACAAGGCATCAACGACTAAGCCAATTATCACACCCAGTGGCACCCATAGAAATCAGTGAGAGTGACATATCGGATGGCAATTCATCAGATGCATCTACATCAGCTATAAACCAGGAGCTAATACAAGATCCACAGAGGAAGACAAATAATTTTTTATTGCAATTTCAGATGTTGAATCAAACCAGGACAGAATTTCAGCAAGAACAAGGAGTACAGAGGGGCAGAGGACGGGGAGGCAGAGGACGAATAAGAGGAATAGGAAGGCAAAAGAGAGGAGGAAGAGGCGAAGACAGAGCTCCGGTGGGAATGGAGACAAGGGGCAGGAAACAACAAATATGACTGTGGTTAATCTTTCTCAGAGACCTCTGTTCAATGAAGAAATTGAGCCTCTCTTTAGGACTATCCTTCTGCCCATCCTCGAACATAAATTATGCCCAAACAAGGATTGATGTGTTTCTCTTCTCAAGGAAGCTCAAATGGTTCAATACACGACCACCAGGAAGGACAGCAAATACCACATTAAGTGAAGTGAGTAACCTTAATATTGCGGCTATTGAGATGTTACAGGTATTGAATACTCTGAGTGACAATGGCTCTGTTGAGAACAGTACATTAGAAAACGTGGAATCTTGGGGGGAAGAGTTGGGTACCAATCCTGGAAGCTGTTTCAAACCCAAATCTGTATTCCTTCCCAATGTGCAGTGTGATGCCATAGATGCAGGGCTCAAAAAATCTAAAAAATGGCACTAGTCCTGCAGGACTAGTACCTTGAAAAATCTCCTCGCCCTAACAGTGACCTACTTGACCTCCGTCTCTGAAAGCGGAGCAAAAGTGACAAGATAACAAGATTTAAAGGCATTTTTATTGCTCATTTGCTTTGTGAGCAATAAAAAGGCCTTTAAATCTTGTTATCTTGTCACATTTGCTCCGTTTTCAAAGACGGAGGACAAAATTTAGTATGTTTTCCTACTCGCCAGAAAGGGCGAGTAGGACCTAAAAATAGCTCGACCTCTTAAAATTTACCTCGCAAATGCGAGCGGTCGAGTGGATTTGTCGAGCCCTGAGATGTATTTGAAAAAGGTGTTTTGATGGATTTGAATAAGATAAGACATACGAAAATCCCCTGCAATAGAAAAAATCTAACCTTGACACAGATTAAGGCTATGGAAAATTTAAGAGCTGACAGTAATATTGTAATCCGTCAATCGGATAAAGGAGGAAACGTAGTTGTTCAGGATAAACACAAATACTTAGCGGAAGGGGTCAGACTACTGAGTGATGGGGACTGCTACTGTAAATCGAGCATGGCAGACATTTTGAAATCTAATGTGAGCTATAGAGAACTTTTGGTTGAATGGAGGGAGAGGGGACTATTGGAGTGGGAGGAATTTAATTTTTTGTATTGTCCCCACCCAAGGATTCCTATCCTCTATTTACTTCCAAAACTCCACAAAAATCTGTTTGACCCCCCAGGTAGACCGATTGTCTCCTCAATGGGTTCTCTATTAGAGAACACGTCTACATTTATTGACCATTATTTCAGACAGTATGTTGTACCCCTCCCCTCTTACTTAAGAGATACTACACACTTTCTTACAGTAATTGATGGGATTCATTGGGAAAAGAGCTACATCCTAGTGACCATGGATGTGAGTAGCCTCTATACAAGTATCCAACATGATCTAGGCATACAAGCTATCCAACACTTCCTGAAATCAAGATCTATTTCACTCTTGCACCATTCACAGATGATTATAGACATGATTCAATTCTGTCTAGTCAATAACTTTTTTATCTTCAATGATACCATCTACCGGCAGTCACAGGGTACTGCGATGGGCACCTGCTTCGCCCCCAGCTATGCAAACTTGTTCATGGGCTGGTGGGAGGAGCAGGTGGTCTCACAGATGACAGAATTTGAGAACAATGTAACCCTGTGGCTGCGGTACATTGACAATATTTTCTTTATTTGGAGTGGGGACGAAAGCTCAGTTGAAAGCTTTATTGAAAAATTGAATGTGAATGAGTACAATTTAACTCTGACTGAACACATCAGTAAAAGTACTATAGAATTTCTAGATGTACTTCTAGAAGTCAGAGGGAATGTATTGGAGACTAGACTGTTCCGAAAGGAAACTGCTGGCAATAGTATTCTTAGTGCCAGCAGTGCACATCCACGGAACCTTATTTACAGTATACCCTATGGGGAATTCCTACGTGCCAAAAGAAATTGCAATACGGCTGATGCCTATAACACTGAAGAAGCAATCATGTGTAAACGTTTTAAGGAATGTGGCTACAGTGATAGAACTATTGGAGAGGCTAGATCAAGGGTCGAGGGAGTCACCAGAAATGAACTGTTACACCCTAGAAGAAAAGAAGAAGAGGGTGAGGGAATAAGATTCATTACCACATACTCAGGGCAGGCGAACGAGGTTCGTAGAATTTTTAATAAACACTGGCATGTATTGCTAACAGATGAACATCTGAAGAGAAATCTGGGCAGTAATCCACAAATCACTTTCAGGAAGAGTCGCTCATTGAGAGATGAACTTAGTCACAATTACGTGACAGAGGCAGAACAGACTATCCTTAAGGGCAAATCAGGTTTTAAGTGTTGCAGGAAATGTAAGGCTTGCAAAGGTAGTTTTGATTGTGACACACTAACAATACCTAGCTCAAAGAGAGAGTTTCAAATAGGAAAAAGCTTGACATGTAACATGACTTATTGTATCTATGTATTGATCTGTCCCTGCAATAAATGGTATGTGGGAAGCACCAAACACCCAGCCGAAAAGAGAGTCCTGGAACATATTCGGGCTATTAAAAACAACAGTAGACAATATCCAGTAGCCCGTCATTTTTATGCCGAACACTTTCAAGATGAAACTCGAATTCGCATGGTTGTCATTGACTCAATAAATCTGGGAGTGAGAGGTGGCAACCGAGAATTGTCTCTCAGACAATTGGAGTCAAGGTATATCATTGACTTAGAAAGTCTAATACCAGATGATCTAAACTCAAGTGAGGAGCTGGCGATTCATCTGTATGATAAATAATGACTTGTTGATTGTTATAGAGAAATATAAGCTGTCAGTAATGTTATCCTTTTATTCCAGGTGGTGTCATCTCATCAATCTACTAATTGAAAAATCTGTGTGGCCATATGTAAATTCACTAATTGTGACAGATTGAGAATTTTGGATCTAAATATCAATGTTTATGTTATACCCACTTGGGTGACTGAAGTTGTAAATATACAACACCTAATGCCTTAATGTTGTATTACAGCCCATCAGGCTTATATGTTAGATCGATATGTATGGACTGTGAGGATCAGGGATCCATATGCTACCAGAAGTCGACAATACCAAGTGTCCCAATGCTATATTAATTTTATAGCCCACTTGGGCTTTATGTGAGACTGATATATATGAGCTGTGACGATTGGGGGCTCGTTCAGTATAACACATGTGTTATCAAAATGTGTGGCAATATACATATAGGAAGACCAGGAGAATTACAATCTTGGTTTGTAGCATTGAATTAGTTGACTCTTTTGGACGTATTAATTGTTGGATGCATACATTCAAAGGATTCAGTTTGAATGTGTTTAGACGGGTTCTCAGTTGTATATATTACAAGATGGCCGCCATAGTAGTGTGTCCACACAGGATGTGTTAGAGTCCTTTGTTTATTTTGTAAATGATGAATTTAATCACGTTAACATGGAGTTTTGATTATCGTGACCAAGGCGTAAAGCCGAAACGCGTAGTTGTATACGTGCCATTAAATACGTAGCTTTTTTGCAGCACGTGAAGGTGTCCGAGTGGTTTCTGTGGATTACAGTAACTTTTGTGCACTATATATATATATATACATATATATATATATATATATTTATATATATATATATATTCACTGAAAAAACCATAGGTTTCACACATGTTATAGTTAGCTGGACATTTCACTCGTAAAAAAGCATTGAAGTTCCTCCGTTATAGTTAGTTCAGCTAACTATAACTCGCGCGACCGCAATCCACTGCTGATGACGTCACATATTACATCACTGTATTCACTAAGATACTGTTAATAAGTCAGTTATACAATTAATTTTACAAAAAAACATCCATTTAGACACTTATTTACCCATTTATTCTTCCATTAACCTTTAGATATACATATATAAAAAATATTTATTTTTCAGAAAGACACATATTCACTGGATGATGTCATCAGTGATGTCATCAGTGATGTCATTTGAGATGTCATCAGTGATGTCATGAGTGATGTCACTGACCATGTCATGAGTGATGTAATATGTGACGTCATCAGCAGTGGATTGCGGTCGCGCGAGTTATAGTTAGCTGAACTAACTATAACGGGGGAATTTCAATGGTTTTTTACGAGTGAAATGTCTAGCTAACTATAACATGTGTGAAACCTATGGTGTTTTCAGTGAATTTGCAAGGTTTTTTAAATGCTAATTCCTAACTATAACGTGTGTGAAACATATGGTTTTTTAAGTGAATTTGCAAAGTTTTTTAAATGCTAATTTCTAACTATAACGTGTGTGAAACCTATGGTTTTTTTTGTGAATTTGTAAGGTTTTTTAAAATGCTAATTTATGTGTGTATTATTATATTTTTTATATATTTATTTTACAATAAACTACCTATGTATATAGTTATAGATTGACTGTATCCTGTAATATGGCATGGCTCAGCTCTTTTTTTTAAATTTGGATAAAGTTGAACAGCATAGTTAATATCTTCTATAAACTTATAAACTGTTTAAAATGTTTTTTTTTTGTTAAGAGTTTTTCACCGTGCGTGCACCGTGCGCACACTGTACGCGCACTCCGCGATTTTTTGAAAAAACCTAAAATGTTTTTTTCACCCTTCGGGGTCCTTCAGGGACCCCCTGACAAAGGCTAGGGGGTCAGGAACTCTCTACCCTGCCCCCTTTTCACGTTCTCCACCTTTCTTTTTCACTGTCACACACAAAATGGCGTCCAACACTTCCTGATTTCGACCGATTAGAATGTTGACTGACATCTAACCACCAATCAGAATTACGCTCGCGGACATTTGTTGCACGCACCGTGCGTGTACGGTACGCGCATATAGATATTTATGTACCTTTAACTGCAATTTTCTCAGGAACTACTGATCAGATTGATACCATAAATGCAAAAGGCACATGCCTGACCTGAGGACTACCTCTTTGCCAAATTTCAAGTAATTCTGTTCAGCCGTTCGGGCTGTACCTTCGACTAAAGGTCCTATGGGAAAATGCATTGGGAAAACGTGTTTTGGGACCCCCCTTTTTTCTCAGCCCCCACTTGATGAATAACCCCGAGACTTTCAGGGTAGGAGCTGAGTGGAGCGCCTCATTAGTTTTGAAAATTTCACGAAGATAAGTCAACCGGCGCCAAAGTTATTCAAAATCGAATTTTCAGATTTCCTATGGGAACTCGGTCCTAACTATAACTATCTACTGGCGACCGCCAGTAGATAATATATACTATTACCACTCCTGTGTGTATTCACGCATGGCGAGAGAAACTGACAACTTCATGTGCTGATTTTGCCAATATAGCGTTTATTTTCTAGTTGTAGGTGCAGTCGAGCATGATGTGTTTCGGAAAACACAGTGGCCTTGGTCACATGATCGCGTCACGTGGAAGTGGTTAATTTATTCGATACCCTAATACCATGTGACACCAAGTCTGCAACTGGTATAGACATAGACAACATACTGCTGTTTTAGGCTTGGATGCCTATGCTGTTCATTAAAAGCAACTGTTCTATATATTCCGAGGATTTTTTGTATAATATTGACATGCTTAAAAATCTGACGTATAATTCCTTAATTTCATAAGCTGTCAAACCTGTCCTACCTTAATGAAAACTTAATATAAAAAAATATATATATATCATGGTGGCATTTTCACTGAAATAAAAAATAGCACCAATGAATGGGTGTCTGTTTCCTGGTTGAAAGTTTGGGCAAACAAAAGCTTTCAGAAAGTTGGAGATTTACCTATATATATATATATATATATATATATATATATATATATATATATATATATGTATATATATATATATATATATACATACATATATATATGTGTGTGTATATATATATATGTATATATATATATATATATATTCACTGAAAAAAACGTAGGTTTCAGGGGCGTTCTAGTTAGCTGGACATTTCCCTCGTGCAAAACCCTAGAAATTCCCCTGTTATAGTTAGTTCAGCTAACTATAACTCGCGCCCCCGCAATGCACTGCTGATGACGTCACATATTACATCACTCATGGCATGGTCAGTGATATCACGGATGACATCACTGATGACATCTCAAAAGACATCACTGATGACGTCATCCATGTGATAAATTAGTGCATCTTCTCACACCCTAATATAACCTTTGATACACCGACTCAAAATTTCAGACGGCCATTTTGACAACCATAGATACTCCAATACCAGTAACTACTCACCCACTCATTGACTTTTAGGTCTACATACATGTCCACTTACTCACCTCTACAGTCACTCATACTTACAGTCACTCTGTGCATTTATACACCTATATAGACACTCACACACCGCCAATCATCCATTGAGGTACTGACACATCTAGTGAGTCATGCAAATAATTAATCACAGTCCAATTTACTCACCTATACAGTTAAACACACTCAAGTTCACTTACTCATAAAAATACTAACAAATTTTGTGTCTTCCTGCAGAAAAAACAGCACATGACACAAATATCCTTGCACTATGGCGTATACAGCCACTCCCAAAATCTCACACACTCAGATATAGATAGTTATATACTCTTACACACATATACACTGCGTTTCCCACATGTAGTTACTGACACATGTACAACTGAGATATACATTCAATCACTAACACACCCATACATACACTCACCCAACCATACAGTCTATCACAGATGCACTCTTAAAACCATGCACCCAGTGAATCACCCACTCACACATCTAGTCACAGAGTCACACACACCCTACCCACACAAACACTCAGGCACCCATACAGATACTCAGACAACTAACCAATAACCAATATAGACACTCATATAGCTATTTACAAAACCATGCAGCCACTTATACACCAACACACAGACACATACAGACATTCACACAGTTTAGTCACTAGTCTGCAGCAAGATACATTTAATGACTCACTTATAGAGTCAGTTAGGCACCTAGAAAATCATCCATTCACACACTTGTACACCCACTTATTCTTCAACAGGCCTTTCCCTATATATATTAAACATAATAAAACTGTTCAGAAACACATACTCAATGGATGATGTCATCAGTGATGTCATTTGAGATGTCATCAGTGATGTCATCAGTGATGTCACTGACCATGTCATGAGTGATGTAATATGTGACGTCATCAGCAGTACATTGCGGGGGCGCGAGTTATAGTTAGCTGAACTAACTATAACAGGGGAATTTCTAGGGTTTTGTACGAGGGAAATGTCCAGCTAACTATAACGCCCCTGAAACCTATGGTTTTTTCAGTGAATTTCTAAGGTTTTTTAAATGCCAATTCCTAAATATAACGTCCCTGACACCTTTGGTTTTTTCAGTGAATTACAAAGGTTTTTTAAATGCCAATTCCTAACTATAACGTGCATGAAACCTATGGTTTTTTCAGTGAATTTCAAAGGTTTTTTAAATGCTAATTCCTATCTATAACTTATCTCTGAAGATATCATGAAAAGCATTCTTTTTTAAAAGTAGGGTGCACATTAGTTTTGTGGAAAAGCATCTTTGTGATTGGTTAAGAAAAAGCAGTTTCAACGTGGAGTATATATCATAGGATAAAATTTGCTCAGCTCAACCACACCTGCTACTTGCATTTGGAAGGCACTGTTCGAACTTAAAACAATCATCAACTTTTAACCTGCACGTGTCGTTAAATGTTCAAGAAAATGTTACAAAAAAATATCGTAAAGTTTTTAAAAATTGATGAACTTTTAACCTGCACGTATTGTAGAATGTTCTAGAAAGTGTGTTGATAGAATACGTTGCACTTCTGACTTCTATGTGTTGTTGAATATTTTAAAAAACGGTTCATATGGAAAATTCAAAAGAAACCAATGGCAAAGTTTTGAAACCTAAAAGAATCAAGGAACTATTCTAATTTATTCTTTACATGTATTTATGTGTGCAGCAACAAAATTATAGACACAACAGCACTAGGAAGAGGAAGAAGCAGGGAGTGGGGGGAGGGGGGAGATGGGCAGTATGGCACACATGCACACTTAAGTACAACACACATATAGACTAACAATGGCCAAAATGAAACACACCAACAAGGAGCACAAGTCACACAACCTGCCAACATCACACCACTGAACGAGCATAGAAGTGAAAACCACGCTCATACAGGATGTGTACAAAGGCCAGTCGTTGGTGTTGTGGGATGTCTGCGACGGTGGTCATCATGGATGAGATGCCCAGCATGTGGCACATTGTCGAGTTCACTGTGTGTTATGTTGCCAAACGGCTGCTCCTCCCTCCCACGAGCCCCCACACTTTTGTACGGTGAGCTGTTGTATCTCTTGCACTCGTACGGCACGCCACTGTAATGCCTATTTGTGCATGTCCTGCTACATTCCGACTACAACATCACAGTGCCGTTTGGAGGTGGTGCATGCCACTTTACAACATCGACTGCTGCGGCTCTTGTAACAGGCCACACCAGAACACAGAGACACACTTACCGCACTTCCTGTACACGGACATGTCCGAGACACCCCGTTCCCCTTGCCAGATAGGCACACCCGTGCACTGACCTGTAAACAACAGACCAGCACATGCCAGTTGTGCATGCAGGAGGATGCATACGTAGCTATACATCCAGGCTCACTGCCAACGCTGAGGTGACAGCACACTGTGATGTTGCAGGGCTCGTGCCTATCATGCTAAGCCAATGACCACAGGGACACACTTACTAAGATGTGGGTTTGGGGGGCATTGGCGGTCCTGGAGTTGATGAGATGAGTCTTCTGGCCCTCATGGGTATCCCTGTATCATGCTCATTGACTCTATGGCACCTGTGGGTGTTCTGGTGTGGCTCTTGTCTGTGTTCCCTTTCTTGGTGCAGGTAGTTGTCCTGCTTAACACCAGCAGAAAGCAGGTGTAAAATCCCTGGTGCTAACGTGTCTTATCGCCGGAATTTGTTTCGCATTGCAATTGGTGTGAAAGTTGCGATGTGATTATTTTCGTGTGCACAACAATATACAAACTGAGCAGTGTATCTCGTCAAGATCCGGCACCTGACGCACTATTCCCAATCAACATAAATACAATGAGATTTCTTAATAGATTTTGTGTGTACACTGTAAGTGTAGCCAATACCTCAGTGCAATACAATACAGGATTTTAGTATTTAGAATAAATTGCAAAGGTGCACCTTGTGTCTTTTTGCACGGGAACGGCTACTCTCCATTTCATTATCAGCACTTTAACGGAAGTAAAGTTGAGATAAATCTAACACACTACTCAGAAGTTGGTGCAAACTGCAGATATCACCAGTATTCCAGCGATAAGTGCCCCAAAATGTAACACCATGGTGGACTCCATCAAATAATAGTAATAAGAACAAGAAAGAGTCACACAGCAGTTAACAACCAAAAACGTTATTAATTTTTTTTTCAAACTTTATTTTTTATAATAACAAATACATAAACGAAAAACTATTTTCAAACTTTATTTTTTTATTAACATATATATGAACAATAAACAAAATGTAAGAAAAATAACAAAAAACAACAAGGCGGAACACTACTGTGGGGACAATGGATGTCGACGACAGACCTGGAAAATAAGAAAGAGTGTTAAAAAAAACAACAACATGGTATTCTCAACAAAATACCACAAGAAACAAATCACAGATATATAAAATGCATACAGCTAACAAAATTTTATAAGTTTAACTTACAAAAACTGTAAATGTTGCCGCTTTAAAATATTTACCGAATCTGAAGAAAATGTTTTGCAGAAGGCACCACACCAACAGCGTTTTTCTTCAGTGGTGAGGAAATGTTTTACTTTTTCCAAGGAGCAAACAAAGACCAATGCCACCTTCTTCACTCGCAAGATTTGCCAAAGAGTTCTGTTACGAGGGGATCCTAACAAAAAAGACTCGTGCGGCACAGCAAGTATGATGAAACACCTAAGGACCCTTCATCCAAACAATCTTGCATGAGAAGAGTGCAAACAGATGAGAAACACTCCTGTTCTGTATCTGTAAAGAAGAATCACAAATAAATGTATATTAATAACTTTCAAATTTATACTATTCCATTACAGTACAAACACATTTTATATAAAAACTGACTAAGAAACTATAGCCCTGAACCACAAGTGTAACAATCGTTAAAACACTACATGCATAGTGCATTCTACTTTGAAGCAATTCATGCCCTAAAGCCTACCTCACTAAAAGACTACATGCTAACTGACTAAATGATTACAGTACTGTAAGGAGACACACTGGGTGAGTGACAGGGTGTTTGCTAGAAGAATATGAATACTAACTAGGGAATTGAAGGTGTGAAACACAACTGTGTAGGTGATTAGAGGACTGCATCCATACTGCATAGGCATTTAAAGCAGTCCATGTGCTAAGGCCTGGCTCACTGCGTGACTACTTGGGTACTGACTGAATGATTAGAGTACAGCAAGGAGAGTGCCTAGGTGAATTTATAAGTGCTAGGCTTTTCGCACAGGGAATGGATTAGTACTTGGTACTGAATGGGTCACTAGAGGAGTGCAAAGGCAGTGTCAAGTGCTGGACTATATGGATACTGACTAAGAAATTGAAAGTGTGAAAGACAAGTGTCTAGGTGGTTAGAAGACTGCATGCATAGTGCATAGGGGTTTGAAGCAGTCCATGTGCTAAGGCCTGGCTCAGTGTATGAATACTTAAGCACAGACTGAATGATTAGAGTACTGCAAAGATAGCATCTCGGTGAATTTATAAGTATTTGAGTTTTAGCACAGTGAATGGATTAGTGCATGGAGCTGAATGGGTCACTAGAGGACTGCAAAGGGAGTGACAGGGTATTTCCTGGAAGTGTATGGATACTGATTAGGGAATTGAATGTGAGAAAGACAATTGTGTAGGTGGTTAGAGGACTGCATGCATAGTGGATAAGGGTTTGAAGCAGTCCATATACTAAGGCCTGGGTCACTGGATGAGTACTTGGGTACTGACTGAATGATTAGAGTACTGTAAGGAGAGAGCCTGGGTGAATTTATTAGGGTTTGGCGCTGTGAATGGATTAGTACATGATGCTGAATGGGTCACTAGAGGAGTGCAACGGCAGTGACAGGGTGTTTGCTGGAAGTGAACGGATACTGACTGGGGAATTGAAGGTGTGAAAGACAAGTGTGTAGGTGGTTAGAGGACTGCATGCATAGTGGATATGGGTTTGACGTAGTCCATGTGCTAAGACCTGGCTCAGTGCATGAATACTTAGGCAGTGACTGAATCATTAGAGTACTGGAAAGAGAGTGTCTAGGTGAATTTATAAGTGTTTGAGTTTTGGCACAGTCAATGGATTAGTACATGCTGTTGAATGGGTCTCTAGAGGACTGCAAAGGAAGTGACAGGATGTTTCCTGGAAGTGTATGGATACTGACTAGGGAATTGAAGGAGTGAAAGTGTATAGTATGTCAGAACACTTTTATTTGAAGCAATCTATTTGGTACTTAGAAACTGACTAAATAATCAGACTACATCTAGGACAGTGCTTAGGTAAAACTTTTACATTTTCAGTTCTGCCACAGTGAACAGAATAGTACATGGTACTGCACCTTAGTGTCAAACCCTGACTCATTTTATCAATGCATAAGCAAAGACTAGCTTCTAATGCTACTAAAACTTGACAACACGAGAGGTTTTAAATTAGTTATCTGTCAGCAAATGCACGATGTTACCAAATGCTTCTCTCACAGCGGTTCTCAAATGCACACAGACTCACAGTGTGATTCTAGACAACAACCACTATACCTAGGAGTTTACCAAAAATCATTCACTACTGTGGAAGTGGTAAGCGAACTACACACAATCTTCATATTTCAGGACTGCACTTTTATGTCAAAGCCTGACTCATATAATCAAAGCATGAGCAAAGACTGGCTTCTAATGCTACTAAAACTTCACAACATGACCGGTTTTAAAACAGGTATATGTCAGCAAATACACAGTGTTACCAAATGCTTCTCTCACAATCCCTACCCAAATGCACACAGACTCACAGTGTGATTTTAGACAAGCAACACTATCCTAGGAGTTTACCAAAACTCATTCACTACTCTGGAAGAGTTAATGGCACTGCACACAATCTACATATTTAAGTACACCACATCAGTGTCAAAGCATGACTCATTTAATCAACGCATAAGCAAAGACTGGATTCTAATCCTACTGAAACTTCACAACATGACAGGTTTTAAACCAGTTATCTGTCAGCAAATACATGATGTTACCAAATGCTTCTCTCACAGTGATCCCAAATACACACTAACTCACAGTGTGATTCTAGACAAGCACCACTATCCCTATGAGTTTACCAAAACTCATTCACTACAGTGCAAGTGGTAAGGGAACTGCACACAATCTACATATTTCACAACTGCAATTTACTGTCAATGCCTGACTCATATAATGAAAGCATAAGCCATCACTGTCTTCTAATGCTACTAAAACTTGACAACATGACATGTTTTACAACACTTATCTGTCAGCAAATACACGATGTTACCAAACACTTCTCTCACAGTGGTTCCCAAATACACACAGACTCACAGTGTGATTCTAGACAAACAACACTATCCCTAGCAGCTTACCAAAACTCATTCACTACAGTGGAAGTGGTAAGGGAACTGCACACAATCTACATATTTCACGACTGCTCTTTAGTGTCAATGCCGGACTCATTTAATCAACACATAAGCAAAGACTGGCTTCTAATGCTACTAAAACTTGACAACATGACAAGTTTTAAAACAGTTTTCTGTCAGCAAATACACGATGTTACCAAACACTTCTCTCACAGTGGTTCCCAAATACACACAGACTCACAGTTTGATTCTAGACAAACAACACTATCCCTAGCAGCTTACCAAAACTCATTCACTACAGTGGAAGTGGTAAGGGAACTGCACACAATCTACATATTTCACGACTGCACTTTAGTGTCAATGCCTGACTCATTTAATAAACGCATAAGCAATGACTGGCTTCTAATGCTACTAAAACTTGACAACATGACAAGTTTTAAAACAGTTTTCTGTCAGCAAATACACGATGTTACCAAACGCTTCTTTCACAGTGGTTCCCAAATGCACAAAGACTCACAGTGTGATTCTAGACAAGCACCAGTATCCCTAGGAGTTTACCAAAACTCATTCACTACACTGGAAGTGATAAGGGAACTGCACACAATCTACATATTTCACGACTGCAATTTACTGTCAATGCCTGACTCATATGATGAAAGCATAAGCCATAACTGTCTTCTAATGCTACTAAAACTTGACAACATGACAGGTTTTAAAACAGTTATCTGTCAGCAAATACACGATGTTACCAAATGCTTCTCTCACAATCCTTACCCAAATGCACACAGACTCACAGTGTGATTTTAGACAAGCAACACTATCCTAGGAGTTTACCAAAACTCATTCACTAGTCTGGAAGAGTTAATGGTACTGCAAACAATCTACATATTTAAGTACAGCACATCAGTGTCAAAGCATGACTCATTTAATCAACATATAAGCAAAGACTGGATTCTAATGCTACTAAAACTTCACAACATGACAGATTTTAAAACAGTTATCTGTCAGCAAATACATGATGTTACCAAATGATTCTCTCACACTGACCCCAAATACACACTAACTCACAGTGTGATTCTAGACAAGCGCCACTATCCCTATGAGCTTACCAAAACTCATTCACTACAGTGCAAGTGGTAAGGGAACTGCACACAATCTACATATTTCACGACTGCAATTTACTGTCACTGCCTCACTCATTTAATGAAAGCATAAGCCATAACTGTCTTCTAATGCTACAAAACTTGACAACCTGACTGGTTTTAAAACAGTTATCTGTCAGCAAATACACGATATTACCAAATGCTTCTCTCACAGTGGTTCCCAAATGCACACAGACTCACTGTGTGATTCTAGACATACAACACTATCCCTTGCACTATACCAAAGCACATTTCTTCATCTAGAAGTAGTACTACATTTTAGTATAGAAACATAACATAACTCATTTCACAAATTCATAAACAATGACTGGTTTCTAATTCTACCAAAATATAAAAACTGCACAGTTATCTGTCTACAAAGACATGGAAAACACAAATGCCTATCACAGAATGGTTTCTACATGCAGACACATTGTAGAGAAAAAAAGTACTCCCTACACTTTAGCAGGAAAAATACATTAGTCCGATTAAAATCAAAATAGTCTACATACATCCCCTCACAATTAAATAACTCATCTTTCAAGTTCTTTTGTAGATTAAGGAGTGTTCTTTTGTAGATTAAGGAGTATATCAATCACTCACCATATTTTCTTTTACAGAATCTCTGCACTGTACACCTCTCAGCAAAAGCAAAGAATGGAAACGTTTCCCTTTCATTTTCCACACATATACATGTAAACATCAAATCACAATCTTCGCACATAAACTCAAAAGCAAACACACATTTCTATTGGATAAACATTTCAACCGTTTCCAACTGAAATACATTTCAACCCTTCCCCCAATATGCCTTCTGCCTGTTACCATAGAAACAGGTCATGGAACACTACACCGAGCTCACAGGTCACAAGTTCAGCACACAATGTTCCTACACAAGACAGGAAGTGTGCTTGACTTTTCAACATATCAGCTTATCATATATAATGTTCCTTACAATCTGTTTTTGTTAACCAATAACAATCATACCTTTAAAAAACAAAAATATACACCCTACCTTTCAGTGCAGAAAGTTGTTATACAACCATGATTTTTTGTCGTTTTTCAAAAAACGTTGCTGTGGATCCGCGCACCCACCGCGAGAGAATCCGTGCATCCAACGCGATAGGATGCGCGCACTGTGCGCGCATTACGCTGCTTTTTTTTTTTAAAGGGGAGCCACAGGGGGTCCTTCTGGGACCCCCTAAGCAGATCTAGAGGGTCAGAGTATTTCCACTCTGCCCCCTTTATATCTTTTACACACTTATTCCCCTTCCATCTTCAGCCTCGCTTCTACCGAGGCAGAAAATGGCCGCCAATAGTTCCTGGTTTCGAATGTAGAGAGACACTCGACAGCCAATTAGCATTCAGCGCGCGATCGGGAGGGTGCGCGCTTCGTTCGGGGAGGGTGCGCTTATGGTGCGGGTACGGTCCACGTATCCTCCGCGGCTATATATATCACTAACTTTTTTACCCTCATTTTCTCAGGAACTACTGAACAGATTCACACCAAATATGCAAAAGGCACGAGTCCGAACTGAGGACTACCTCTTTGCCAAATTTGGTGTCATTCCGTTCAGCGGTTCGGGCTGTAGCTGCGACAACAGATCCTATGGGAAATTGCATGTGGAAAACGCGTTTTGGGACCCCCCTCACAAGTTCGCCTACAATGAGGGAGCCCACACAGGTGAGTAAATCTTGCCACCTACTATTTATTCAAGGAAAACAAAGTTGAACAGCTCGGTGCTTCACCAAAATTAAAAGTCCTGCCCGACGCGTTTCATGTCAGGGACACTTCTTCAGGGGCTCAGGGCTTCAGCTTAGTTCCATCAAACGGCAGGTCTCAGCAGCACATTTAAATCTGTTACTTCCCGCCCAGGTGGGCGTGGCCACCCGAATGACCTGATGGTTAATGTAGTGCCGTATCTTCCTTCAGTGAGTCGCCGTGTGGTGCCTTGTAATGCTTGATAATCCCAAGTGGGTTGCTTAACACTGTTGTTGCCCAAATTGTTGTCTTTTTTCCACGAATGGCATCACCTCGTCCCTCTTACCGCTACGCCGGATTGCGCAACAGCGGGGCTGCACAGGGGTGCAGCGGAGCTCACCTCGTGGCTCAGGCTTAGCCGCATACATCACCTCACAAGTTCGCCTACAATGGGCAGGACTTTTAATTTTGGCGAAGCACCGAGCTGTTCAACTTTGTTTTCCTTGAATAAATAGGTGGCAAGATTTACTCACCTGTGTGGGCTCCCTCATTGTAGGCGAACTTGTGAGGTGATATATATATATATATATATATATATATATATATATATATATATATATTCACTTAAAAAAACATAGGTTTCACACATGTTATAGTTAGCTGGACATTTCCCTCGTAAAAAAACCAATTAAATTCCCCCGTTATAGTTAGTGCAGGCAACTATAACTCACGCGACCGCAATCCTCTGCTGATGACGTCAGATATTACATCACTGTATTTAGACACCTATTTACCCATGTCTTCTTCCATTAATCTTTAGCTATACATATATTACAAATATTTATTTTTCAGAAAGACACATATTTAATCAGTGATGTAATATCTGACGTCATCAGCAGAGGATTGCGGTCGCGTGAGTTATAGTTGCCCGCACTAACTATAACGGGGGAATTTCATTGGTTTTTTACGAGGGAAATGTCCAGCTAACTATAACATGTGTGAAACATATGGTTTTTTAAGTGAATTTGCAAGGTTTTTTAAATGCTAATTCCTAACTATAACGTGTGTGAAACCTATGGTTTTTTAAGTGAATTTGTACGTTTTTTTCAATGCTAAGTTATGTATTTATTAAGATTTCTTTTTTTCAGGTTCTTCACCGTGCGCGCACCGTGCGCGCGCTGTGGGAGCTCGGTGCACTTCGCGCACCGAGCACACACGATGCGTTGTCCGTGCCGTGCGCGCACAGTGCGCGCACCCCGCGCTTTTTCGAAAAAAAAAAAGTTTTTTTCATCCTTGGGGGTCCTTCAGTGACCCCCTGACAAAGGCTAGGGGGTCAGGAACTGTCCACCCTGCCCGCTTTTCACAATCTCCACCTTTGTTTTTCACTGCCTCAGACTGCGAGAGACAAAATGGCGGCCGACACTTCCTGATTTCGACCGACTGGAATGTTTACTGTCATGTAACCACCAATCAGAATTACGCTCGCGCACGTCAGCGTGAGCGTACGGTATGCTTACCGTACGCGCACGCGCACGGTATGCTTACCGTACGCGCACGGTGCGCGCCTATAGATATATATGTACTTATAACTGAAATTTTCTCAGGAACTACTGAACAGATTGACTGCAGATATTCAAAAGGCACATCCCTGACCTGAGGACTTTCTCTTTGCCAAATTTCAAATAATTCTGTTCAGCCGTTCGGGCTGTACCTTGGACTAAAAGTCCCTATGGAAAAATGCATGGGGAAAAGGCGTTTTGGGACCCCCCTTTTTTCTTGGCCCCCGCTTGACTAATCACCCCGAGACTTTCAGGGTAGGAGCAGAGCGGAGCGCCCCACCTATTTTGAAAAATTTGCGAGGATTCGTCAACCGGCGCCAAAGTTATTCAAAATAGAATTTTCAGATTTCCTATGGAAACACGGTCCTAACTATAACTATCTACTGGCGACTGCCAGTAGATAATATATATATATATATATATTATCTACTGGCGGTTGCCAGTAGATAGTTATAGTTAGGACCGTGTTTCCATAGGAAATCCGCAACATTCTATTTGGAATAACTTTGGCGCCGGTTGACGAATCCTCGCAAAATTTTCAAAATAGGTGGGGCGCTCCGCTCCGCTCCGCTCCGCTCCTACCCTGAAAGTCTCGGGGGGATTCGTCAAGAGGGGGCTGAGAAAAAAGGGGGGTCCCAAAACGCGTTTTCCCCATGCAATTTTCCATAGGGACCTTTAGTCCAAGGTACAGCCCGAACGGCTGAACAGAATTACTTGAAATTTGGCAGAGAGGTAGTCCTCAGGTCAGGGATGTGCCTTTTGCAGGTCTGGTGTCAATCTGTTCAGTAGTTCCTGAGAAAATCAAAAGTAAAATCATATATATATGTGGGCGGAGCCTAACCACACATCTCATCCTGAGATCTGATTGGCTGTCAGCACTTCATCCAAGAAGTGTTGGCAGCCATCTTGGGACCAATATACATGATAGCACCTCATTAAAAAGCATTGCAATTAATAGAAGGTTTTAAGACTTTAGTTACATTATAAATCATTTGTTGATGGTGCCATACTCATTTTAGGAATTGTGGTATGTTCTAAGGTGATTTCACCATGTGAAAAAGCCTTCTGCTGGGATATCATGATTGAGAGAAAAATATTTTCTCATGCTTTTCCCACAGAGGTTTGGAAGGTGATCTATAAGCTAAACTGAGAGCTTATTTTCTGTAAATTCACATTATCTTTCTCAGTCATGTGAGAATGAAGCCTGACATTCTCAGTAAAACATGTACATCCAACAAGGGCAGAGACTGTCAGTTGATTCCTTTGTGTTCTACTGCAGCTTCCCAGAGTGTTCCAAAGAACAACTAGAGCGCTAACAGTCCTACTTATGATAAACGTATGGCACACCTGAAGCCATCTTGCTTGGATTAAAGTGGTAACTCTTAAAACATTTAATTTAAAAAGGAACAAAATGAGGGGGTTCATTATTCCATAAAAAGTATGATTAGTGCTGCAGAAAGAAAAATTAGGGCACATTTTGAGTGACTTCGCAAATCCTCTTCTATTTCATTAAAAAGTTCTGACATGCAGACTGAAACATGCACTTTCAATACCAGCAGCAGTTTTCCCTGGTGAGCAGTAGCTTTACTACAGTGATCGAATGAGCAAAACGAGTGCTAACATTCTGAATTTATGGCAAATGTGTGACACATCTGAATGCCTTTGGAATCAAAGTAAAAAACTGAAAGTATTTCCTACTGAGGAGACTGCAGTAAATGAGGAAATTAGGAAACTTCATAACAAATAAGTCTGCCAAGATGGCCACCAGAGACAAAAGAGCCCAAATGTAGCCCAAATATCACCCAGATGTAGCCCAAATATAGCCCAATGACAGAAGTGTGCAACACACTTATTATTTTGTGTTTTTGCAGTGTTATATAGTGCAGACTTGTCAGGTATTGGAGTGCTTTACATGAGCATTGGTTACATCACACAAGAACAAATTCATTTTGGTTGTAGACATGGGGAGACTAAGTGATTTGACCAGAATCACAGAATGTCGAGCTGAAGCAGAAACTCCAACCTGGTTCCCCAGTTGCAAAGTCTGCAGTTCTGGAAGTAACACCACATCCTCTCCCCTAAGTGCAACATTTAATCAAGTGGTCAACTGGATAAAAAAACATAAAGGTAACAAATAATTTAAAAGTGCTTTCTCGCTATTTGAAAACTCAGAAAATATGTCCTTATTTTAGTCTTTTAGAGCACTAACCATAATTTTGATGCCAATAAGACCCTCTCATATATGTAATTTCTAAAGGAAATGCTCTAGGTATTACAGTTTTGATTACATCAAGATGACGTCAGGCGTTCCACACTTTTGTAATAAATATAGAATGTTAGCAATCTAGTTGTTCATTAGGATACTGTTGAGAGGCAGAGGCCAGGGGCACGGACTCTGAAAATTGAAGGCAGGTAGGAGGGTGCAAAGGCAACAATTTAACCACACTGAGCAGGCAGGAAGGGCCGTGGCAGCACAACAGACTATAGAGGGCAGTGGAAAGGGGGGCAGGGGCAACAAACCAACAATACAGGACTTGCAAGAGAGGCTGTGGCAATGTAATAGACCATTGTGGGCAGAAGGAAGAGGCAATGGTAGTACAACCATACATGCCAACAGACCCGATTCAGCCAGGAATCGTCCAATGTTTTTAAGCTCAAATGGGCTTTATTTTGTCTGTCTCCTGTCTACAATCTCCTCTTTTTCAATGTAACTCAAAGGGGAAAATCAATACCCCAGTTTTTTTCCAAAATCTCCCTCTTACCAAGTTCAAAATGTTCGCAAGTATGGTACATTGGATCATGGAAGGAAATGGGGTAGGGACATGGACATGGATAACAGAGTGCAGGAGGGACATGAAGAGGTGCACCAAACTGACCCTGCAGGGCAGGCATCAGGGTTTGCAGCAGCACAATACACCACACAGGGCATGCGGGACGGGAGTGCAGCACAACAATCCATAGAAAGCAAGAGGGAGGGGACAGGACCATGCACATGGACAACAGAGAACAGAGGGGCAAGAGGCAGGTCCATAATGGACAGACAAGAGAGAAAGCTGCAGCATAACAGACCATAAAGGGCAGGAGGGATGGATCAGGAGCATTACAATGGAACAGACAAGCCAGGAGGGAGGGAGTAGGGGTCTGCACATGTAAACAGAGGGCTGGGGGCAAGGGGGCAGGGCAGGAGCAGCAAGATAGCCATGGAGGTCAGGCAGGATGGGCACTAGAAGCAAGACACACCATGAAGAGCAACAGTGAGACTGTGATGGCATACACACAGACCATGGAGGGAAGGTGGGAGGGGTTCAAGGGCAGCTAACTGACCACACAGGGAAGGTGGGAGGGGCCATGGCAGCACAGAAGACCATGCATGGCAAGTGGGAGGGTTAGTGGTAGCACAATGGCTATGATGGGCAAGAAGGAGGGTGCAGGGGCATGCACAAAGGACGATGGATGATAGAAGGGAGGGTCAGGAACTGTGCACAGACAAGAAAGTTCAAGTGAAGGGGCCTCACAACAGACCGCACGGGGCAGGCAGGAGGAGCAGTTGCAGCACAACAGACCAGGGAGGGCAGAAGGGTGTGGCAGTACAATGGACCATGTAGGACAGGAGGAAGAGGATAGGGGCATGGCATGTGGACAGGCAGGGTGGAGGTGGCAGGGACAGGTTACAGTCATCTGACAATGCTAGGCAGGTGGGAGGGGAGTGGCAGCTCAACAGAACACTCAGAGTAGATAGGAGTGGCAGGTCCATGGAACATGGTGGGCAAAAAGGATGGAGCAGGGGCATGCACAAAGACATCGGAGGGCCGGGGGAAGGAGAATAGGGGCAGCAAGCTAAGCACAGAGTTTAAGCAGGAGGTCAATGATGGGGCATAGAATTGGGCAATGGAGGGCAGGAGGAGTGGACTGGTACATCATACTAAATTGAGGGCAGTGGCAGCACATTAGACCATGCATGGCAGGAGGGAGGAGGCTAGTCCATGGATTCACACAACAGAGGATAGGGAGCTGGGGGATGGGGCAGCAAGCTAACTGTTCAGAGAAGGCGGGTATTAGGAACTTTATTGTTTTTAAAACGTGTGTCTGTGCGAACTACTTAAAATATGAACAAGTATGCAGCATAATCTCACTTTTATTCAGGAAGAAGAGGACGTTTGTGACTGTGACTCCGGGCTCACTTGGCAGAAACACGCCCTGACCCTCCACCCCCTATCGCAAAATGTAATGCCTGTGAAAAGGGTAGGTGAACACAGTGTTATATAGAACGTAATCCTGAGAGCACGATTGAAAATGAAAACTAGATATAGTGTATGGTATAAACTATGCACCAAAAAGTGTGATATAATATGAACCGGGCGTGAAATATAATATGCAATACATTGTGCGCAATGACAGATTCATTGGAGAGAGCGAGATAGCACAGGCACCAGCGCGTGCTATGCGATATGCGCCTTGGATTGTAATATGCACAGGGCAGTGTTGTGTAACCTAACTAGTCTCTAAGGTTGTAATATAAAATATGTGCTGGGGAGTGTAACGTTGCATATGCACTGTGACAAAGATATGGATCCCAGATTGTAATATGTATGGCATAGCACTGTGCATTATAACATAGGCATCGAGGAAGGCACGTTAGATGGGGCAATATAACCCGTGCGAAGACAAGCGTGGCAGGACATATTCACGGGGTGGTGTTACAGTGCACATGGGCTAGAGAGTGTCATAGCATATGCACTAGCTAGTGGAATACAACACAGAGGTGTGTGGCACTCAGCAGGCAATGGTGGGTGTAACACAGCATTGGGCTCTGCCAGGAGCGCACTGTGACTCTCAAGTGATGTTCGTCCCCTTTCCAGAGAGTAAAATAAAAAGTATTACACATCTGGCTGTGGATGTGTGTTTTATTAACCGTGAGGGGGGTTTCTTGCATAGTTTTGGTCGAATTTTTGTCGAATCCCCTTTGAATGGCTTGGTGTGCATGTGTATTAAATGTGCCCATCAATAGCTACCCATGTTTGTATAAATAAACGACAAGGGTGTCTACCGGGATGCATAGTCGCCTTTTAATGAATATCACGCAAATCGTCATGGTGATAGGTACGTACGGTTTGTCCAGCATGTCCTAGGTGTGTCTATAAATATATATTTTTTAAAAATAATAAAAAACAGTAGCCGGCCCTGGGGATTGGGGTCAAAAAAATATAATTAGGAGACAGGCCCTGGGGGATGGGGTCATCAGGGCCAATAAATTAGAATAAGAAGGGGAACCACACAGCCCCCCTTCTTAAAAAATTAAAATAAATAAAAGACTGGCATCGTGCCGGAGGCCACGCCCCCTCCTAGCAGCACTCTTCAAACGCGCCCCCTGGCGAGTTGTAAGTTGGGGAATTAATTCCTCTTCAATACTGAGGCTCCCTGAGGGCCAACTAGCCCAACAGGCATCTCCAGTATGCACCAGGGAGCTGCGCTGCAGACCGGTGTTCTGAGGCCAAGCCCCTTTTTACACCTCTCTGCAACGCAGCTCTGTGGCGCTTACTGGAGGTACTTAGTGGTCTAGTTTGACCCTAGGGATCCTTAGGATTCAAGGGGACTTAATCTCTCAACTTAGAACAGCCACAGGGCGCGTTTACACAGTGGTGAAGGGAGGGGACGGGGCCTGAGGTGACGTGTGCAAACACGCACTATGGCACGTTTTAAATTGGGGATATCATTTTCCTTCAATACTGAGGGCCCCTGGGGGCTAACTAGCCCACCAAGTGCTTCCAGTAAGCGCCACTGAGCTGCATTGCAGAGAGGTGGTCCAGGCCGTGCCACTTTTTACACCTCTCTGCAACGCAGCTCTGTGGCACTTACTGGAGGTACCTAGTGGGCTAGTTGGACCCTAGGAACCTTAAGGATTCAAATGAACTTAATCTCCCAACTAAAAACGGACACAGGGCGTGTTTACACAGTGGTGAAGGGAGGGGACGGGGCCTGAGTTAACGTGTGCAAAAACGCCCTGTGGCCTGTTTTAAGAGGTAGTTTTAATCCCCCTGCCCTATTATATACTAGGGGCTTACAGAGGAGGTCATGCTAATCACAAGGGGACCCCAACGCATAATGTTCCCTAGTGTATGTAGGTGTTTTCACTGTATTCTAAGTGTCTTTTAACATAGCACTGGCTCTAGGACTAGTTAGTCAGACTCAGTTACCACCAGTATCCGTCTGAAAAAGTTGAGGGTACAGGATGATTTTGCAACACGGCTTCCTCTGCTCTTCTTTTTGTTCTTTCTGCACGTTATCCTTCTTCCTGCACTTTTCTTCGTCTTTGAGGACTTCTGTTGCTTCTTTCTGCACTTCTTTTTTTTCTTTTTTTTTTTTTTTTTTTATTATTATCCATGACTGTTCCTTTAAATTAATACATCACATAAACATTTTGGCAGTGAAAAGTAACATAGATTAAAAGCATACAAAACTTAATTACTGAATAAATCCCTTGTTTCCAAATTCAACCATTCTCTAAGAAATTTGTTAACGCTCCCCAAATTAATAGACCAATACGTTTTTTCCGGACCCCCCTCAATGCATACAAATTCCACTCAATTTCATAAATACGATACAGCTTGGATCTCCAAATTTCAAAAGTAGGAGCATCAGGTGATAACCATTCTGAAGCAATACATAATCGTGCCACAGTCATTGCGAGAAATAAAAAATACTTATGATCTACTAAGTGTCTATCTGTTTTTTGACCAATTCCCAGTAGCATAAGTGTAGGCGAAATTTTGAAAGGACATGCCAGTAACAGCGACACAAATGATTCAATTCTCTTAAAAAAATGAGAAAGTTTTATACAGCAAAAAAAATATGCGCCATATCAGCTTCTGAATCCCCACATCGAAAACATTTCCCATCATATTTGTTTCCCCAATTTGCCATACGTTTAGGAGTATAATATAGCCTAAAAAGCGTCTTGTAGACTTGAGCTTTTAAGTTAGCGGCAAGACAGATCTCTTTTGACAATATTAAAGATTCAGATATATCAATTTGAGGGTCTCCCAACTGTTTTATCCAATACTGATTATATTTTTGAATATCATCATGTCTATATTCCATCAAAACCTGATAAAGTGGAGCAATCCTTTTTTGAAGACGAATCCCTACTAATAAGTTATTAGAAGATGCCGCAATCTGATTTTTAAAACAAAAATCTCGAACTTGAAGATACTTAAAGAATGAGGATTGAGATAGCTGATATTTCTCTACCAATTCAGCATATGTTAAAAATATCGCTTTATTATCATATAAATCCCCAATTTTGGAGATCCCTTTTTTGACCCAAGTTTTTGCGTTATTATCCCAGAAAACTGAGGGGAGTACTTTATCCGCATCGAAGGGTGTGTAATATGAGATTCTACCAAAATTGATCAATTTCTTAATGTTTCTCCATACTCTAAACGCTGAAGACAGTACCTTAAAGCGAGTGTGCTTGTAATAGTGACCCTCCAATTCCTTTAATAAACACCCTTTAGCATGCTCTCCCAACATTGAAAAAAAAAAAAAGGGAGCTTCCGCATCTTTTTTCGGGGGGTCACCTGTCAAAATATAACTCATTTTCTGCAAAAAGCAAACATAATAGTAACTTAAAAAATCAGGCAAGCTTCGTCCACCTCTTTCTTCTGGTAATGTTAGCCATTTCATACCTCTTCGAACTTTGCCCGGAGCCCAGAAGAATTTTCCACAAATAATTTGTAATTGCTGTAATTGTTTGTGAGAAAATTCAACTGGAATGCTACAAAATAGATATAGAATCTTGGCGAGAACACTCATCTTGATGATATTTCCTCTACCTATTATTGATAGTTGAAGTCGACTCCATCTATCTAACGATTGCCTGATTTGAAGTATGATCTCTTTCCAATTACTGTTAATTATCTCTGACATTTGAGTTCTGATTTTAATGCCTAAATAAGTAACCTCTTCTGTTACACGAGATTCGTAGAACTGTATGCTTTTGGTACATAGTATTTGGGTTTTTGCAGAATTTAGTTTATACCCTGATATAGCTCCAAAAGTTCTGGCTAAAGATTCGATCTCTACTATTGCCTCCCTAGGATCAGTTGTCGTTATAGCGATGTCATCTGCATATGCAAATACAGAATGGGAGACACCTGAAGCCACAAAAGGATTAATATGGAGCGAATTTTGTAGACTAATGATAAAAGGATGAATATACAGCGCAAAAAGCAAAGGTGAACAAGGGCACCCTTGTCGTGTCCCTCTAGTGATGTTAATCTTATCAGATTTAAGGCCCATAGCAGTGATTCTCGCATTAGGAGTTTTATATAGAACTTGAATTGCAGTTAAAAAAGCTTTCCCAAATCCCATCCTTGTCATCACTTCCCATAGATAATCCCACTCTACACGGTCAAAAGCTTTTTCCGCGTCGAGCAGTATCAATGCCAAGTCCCTCTTTTCCACTTCTGCAATATCAAATAGGGTTATAACCTTATTAATATGAGAGACGGTTCCTCTTTTAGGTATAAAACCGTGCTGAGTAGTTGTTACTAATGACAAAATGACTTTGGATAAGCTATTCGAGATCATTTTAGAATAAAGCTTACTGTCACAGTTAAGCAAAGATATTGGTCGGTAAGAGCCAGGTAGCTCTGGTGGTTTCCCCTTTTTACTGAACACAACTATTGATGCTTCATTCCATGTATTGGGGCAGTTCCAATTTGTGCCATCCTAAATGTTTCTAGCATCACAAAACTCAATGACTTAAAAAAGCATTTATACATTTCCCCCGGAATGAAATCTGGGCCGGCAGCTTTACCATTCGGAATGCTCTTAACAGCAATCTCTAGTTCTGCCATAGTGAAGGGGCTATCCAGAACTTCTGCCTCTATTTTAGTTAGTTGATTTAATATACAGGCATCCGGAATTTGAACTAAAGTAGGCTCTGACTGCTGAGTATAAAGTTCAGAATAAAATTGTTGAAAAATATCTAATATAGCCGTTGGTGATTCTCGTACTATCCCGGATTGATCCTGTAATTTAGAGATCAGTCGCGAAGTTACTTTCATTTTTAATCTTAACGCTAATGAGCGACCTATGGATTCACCATATTCATGAATATGTCTTTTGTTTACTAAATATTTCCGAGCAATCTCTTCCGCCCAGACCCCGGTTATAGTCGCCTTACATTGTGCAATTTTTGCTTCTATTACAGTGATCTGTGATACATTGTCCAGTATCTTTATTGCTTTAGCAAGATCTACTTCTGCGACCTTTAGTAATTCATAAAGCTCCCCCATTTGAGACCGTAATTTATTTTGATTATATAAACCAAAATTTATAGCTTCTCCTCTAAAACAGGCCTTGAAAGTGTCCCAAAGTATTGAGATGTGAACGGTACCTAAATTTATTTTAAAGAATTCTGTCATCCACTCCATCATGTGAATTCTATATTGTTCGTCAAAGCACAGCTTCCTATCAAATGAAAAGCTCCTTATGTTTCTAGAGTCCTTTAAAATAAACATTCAAGTAATATAGGAGAGTGATCCGAAGTAACTCTGGGGAAGGTTTGTATCTTAGTCTGATGTTGTATAATTGAAGACGTGAAAAAATAATCTAGCCGGACAAGTTTCTTTGGGGTGCAGAATAAAAAGTATATCCTGGGAGAGTAGAATACCATTTACTCCATATATCAATCAAACCGTGATCAATTACTAAATCATATAAGGCCTTAAATACTCGTGGTTTACGTCCATTATAATGTTCTAGACCAGCCATTAACTCACAGGTATTCAGATTAATATTGAGATCTCCACATAGAATTAGCGGAGTTTTCCAGTCGGCAAGTTCAATATTTAATTGCTGCAAGACTTCGGCCTCATCTAAATTGGAACCATATATTGTGCAAATAGTGAAAGCCATTCCAGATACTGTAATTTCTGATATAGCCCACCTACCCCATTTATCCGCTAGTTTGCTGCCCACCGTGGAGTATCCAGTTCTAGAAAGGATCATAACACCTCTAGTATTGTTAGTTTGTTGAGAGGCAACAATCAGCATATAGCCCAGGTCTGCTATAAGTGTCCTTTTATCCCAAGGTAAGTGAGTCTCTTGTAGACATACAATATCAGGTCGAATATATCGTATTTCTGCAGCTATTCTCCGCCTTTTATTACTACAATTAAGTCCCGAGACATTGAATGAGCAGATCTTGATACTATGTATCATACACACTTTTTCTCAAAGTCAAAACATAATCATTGACAGTACTTATCCAATAGTTGAACAGATTTACTAACTGAATATCAACAAATGAAACAAAAAGAACCTTTTCATCGCCATCCCTCTCCCGTGTAACTATCATGGAATTTTTTTTTGCATTACTCCCCCACCCATCCCAAACCCTACACCCTACCCAATAGCTCTTGCCCCTCCCGAACCCCTGACCACCCCCCAACCTCTGCAAGAGCCCACCCTCCCTTCCCTTAATTCGGGCTTTTTTTTCTTTCTGTGCATTTTTTCTTCTTTCTTCACATGTCCTATCTCTGTAGGCATAGTTAGAAATTAGCATTTAAAAAGCTTTGAAATTCACAGAAAAACCATAGGTTTCAGGCACGTTATAGTTAGGAATTAGCATTTAAAAAACCTCAGAAATTCACTGAAAAACCATAGGTTTCAGGGGTGTTATAGTTAGCTGGACTTTTTACTTCTACAAAACCAATGAAATTCCCCCGTTATAGTTAGTTCAGCTAACTATAACTCGCGCGCCCGCAATGCACTGCTGATGACATCACATATTACATCACTCATGACATGGTCAGTGACATCACTCATGACATCACTGATGACATCTCAAATGACATCACTGATGACATCACTGATGACATCATCCTTGTGATAGAGTGGCAGACCTCCTCTCACCCTAATATAACCTTTGATACACACATTCAAAAATAGAGACTAAACTTTTCAAAACAATGGACATACCAATACCAGTTACAACAACCTCTTCAGTAATTCTAAGATCCACATACACATCCACTCATTCACCAACAGTCCTATACAGTCACTCATACATGTATTCACTCATCATATGTACTCATACACCTATACATCCTGTTACACAATGCCACTCATCCATAGAGTTACTCACACACATAGTCACTCATGCTAATAAAGAATCAAACATACATTTATTTGCATATACAGTTATACACACACCACCACACTTACTTCTACGGAAACTTACACATACTTAGTCTTTTAAACAATCACTTATAGAAACACATACTTATTCATACAGGAACTCTTTCAATCTCTCACTCTCACATATGCTCACTTATATACACCAAGAGTCACATATACTAGTTTAAAACATATGTAGTTACTCATAAAGACACTATTGAGACAGTCATTCACTCACTAACACACCCATACACACACTCATCCACCCATACAGTCCTGCACACATGCTATCTTCAACACATACAAAGAGTGAGTCACTCATTCATGCACCTATGCACTACGTAATACCCCCCACCGAACCATGCAGATACTCAAAAAACAACTAATAACCTATATAGACACCCATGAACCTACTCACCAACCCATGCAGCCACTTATACACAAAGTGAGAGACTGATACAGATATTTACATATTTAAACATTACTCACTAAGCCATGTATTCCCGATGATACACTTAATCAGTCAGTTACACAATCAATTTTTCAAAAACAAATCATCCATTTAGACACTTATATATCCATTTATTCTTCCATCAACCTTGAGATATACATATATAAAACATATTTAAATTTCAGAAAAACACACATTCACTGGATGATGTCATCAGTGATGTCATCAGTGATGTCATTTGAGATGTCATGAGTGATGTCATGAGTGATGTCACTGACCATGTCATGAGTGATGTAATATGTGACGTCATCAGCAGTGCATTGCGGGCGCGCGAGTTATAGTTTTTTTTTTTTTTGTTCCAAAACCTTTATTAACAAAAAGGAACAATACAGGCAGCATCGCCCTCCCGGCACACTACAATGCGAGTGCACAGCCCCTCGCGCAGGCAGTTGAGGGCGCTCTTACACAGCCATTTAGCCGACATCCCAGGGGACCGGCGGCGTTACAACAAGCCTGTACTGGAAGAAACCCCCAGCATGGTCGCCGTGCCGGCCCGAGTCGTGTCTACCCCCATACCTTAAAGGGGCACGCGCGCGCTGAGCGGGCGTTCCCACGCGCCAGCCTCATTCCGCCATTCTGCCATACCCCCTGAATGTTCCAACCTTATCACTAACCCAACCCACCCACCCCACCCGCCACACACGCACTGTCTTCTCCCATGTCTCTGAAGTGGTTATCCGCATCCGTCGGCACGCCATCCCGGCGTACCCAGACATAGTGTCCTCCCTCAGTCGGTCTGCTTTTATCCTGGCAGCTCACACACCCTTAATGTGGGCCGTTCGCGAATCCGACCCAGTCACACTAGGAACTCATCTATCCGCACTCTCCGCATGCAGCCCCCTCTCCCACTCGGTGCAACTGGGAGCCTCAAAGGCGCACCTCCTCGGCATCCTGATCATGTCCAGCGTCTCCCACTGCTGTTGTGCGTCCACAGGGTTCTACATTCTGTGCCCCCCCCCTGACTATCCGACTCAGGGTCCCCGGGCGTCAACGTCGCTCTGTACAGCCCCCAGAAATTCTTGGGACGGCTTTTCGGTGGTAGCAGTTCACTGTATATCTCCGCCTGCGTACTGCAAAACAACATGTCGCTGGCCCATCGCTTTTTAGTGGGCAGTGGTCCTCTCATCCAGCAGATCGCCACCACTCTCCTGGCTATCAACAGTGCAATGTCCGCCAGGCGGCGCAATGCCGGCTGGAGGGGTCTGGAGTACCCCAGCAACGCCAACGCAGGGCTAGGGAGAATCTCCACCTCCAGTACGCGCGAGTTATAGTTAGCTGAACTAACTATAATGGGGGAATTTCAATGGTTTTGTAGAAGTGAAAAGTCCAGCTAACTATAACACCCCTGAAACCTATGGTTTTTCAGTGAATATATATATATATATATATATATATATATATATATATATATATATATATATATATATATATATATATATATATATATATATATATATATATATATATATATATATATATATATAAATATATATATATTCAAGCTCTAAGTTTGCCCCCCCTAGGCAAAGGCGCACTCTACTTCAGGTGAGAAAGCCATTTATTGGTGAAGGACAAACTCGGCATGTCGATGTGAGATTACAGCTTTGTGTCGAAATATTGCCTGACGTGTTTCTGTGCTTTTTGCACCTTCCTCAGAGGCTCAACAGTCTTGAAGGCACAAACGAACCACACCCCTTACGTACACGATTCTTACCCTCCAATGGGCCGCCCTGATGGGCAGCATGGCCCTATGGGTCTCGTAGTCCGTAACATTCGATCCCAAATGGGTGCCTTATTTAAATGCTGTTCAAAGTTTTTAAGCCCTCAGATGGACCTCAGCAAACCGACTTGTCTATTAATCTATTCCTGATGTCCCACGAAGCAGCTTCCGAAGATCCTGAAGCTCGTTGCCCCCATTTTAGCAGGGTGGTGCGTCTTTCGCGGCAGGGCTGCCACGCAATATTCATGCTCCAAGTTTGCCCCCTAGGCAAAGACGCACTCTGCTTCAGGTGAGAAAGCCATTTATTGGTAAAGGACAAACTCAGCATGTCGATGTGAGATTATAGCTTCGTGTCGAAATATTGCCTGACGCATTTCCGTGCCTTTTGCACCTTCCTCAGAGGCTCGACTGTCTTGAAGGCACAAACGAACCACACCCCTTAAGTACATGATTGTTACCCTCCAATGGGCCGCCCTGATGGGCAGCATGGCCTTATGGGTCTCGTAGTCCATAACATTCGATCCCAAATGGGTGCCTTATTTACATGCTGTTCAAAGTTTTTAAGACCTCAGATGGACCTCAGCAAGCCGACTTGTCCATTAATCCATTCCTGATGTCCCACGAAGCAGCTTCCGAATATCCCGAAGCTCGTGGCCCCCATGTTAGCAGGGTGGTGCGTGCTTCACTACGGATACCACAATCCTGTGGGAACCTGTGGCCTATCAGAAGGCAGCGTCTTCAATTTCTAGTGAGGCGCGCATTGCCAAGTGACAGAGAAGTCCTCCTGAGGCCTGAGCCGGGAGAGACACACTCGGAGATCGCTAAACACACCAACAGTCTGTCGCTATCACTATAGAACGGTTGGAATTGCTGCTAATTTTTAACCAATCTTGCACTTATACCTTGCTGATATTGTTGGGAAATACTGGGGACCATTCTTTTAATTGTTTTTAAGAGATTTGTATGTTTTTAAAAACGGTTTAGCACTGAGTAACTTACCAGCATTTTGTATCTCCTGTGAAGACGACTCGCACGAGTTGCGGAGCTTCCTGGTTTGGGGGTAGACATCTTGCTAGTACAAGGTCAGCGGGCTAGTCTTCATGCCCCGACCTTACTTAAGGGAACGATGGCGCGAGCGCACACAGAGAAGTCCTCCTGAGGCCTGAGCCGGGAGAGACACACGCCGAGATCGCTAAACACACCAACAGTCTGTTGCTATCACTATAGAAGGGTTGGAATTGCTGCTAATTGTTAACCAATCTTGCACTTATACCTTGCTGCTAATGTTGGGAAATACTGGGGACCATTCTTTTAATTGTTTTTAAGAGATTTGCATGTTTTTAAAAACGGTTTGGCACTGAGTAACTTACCAGTATTTTGTATCTCCCGTGAAGATGACTCGCACGAGTTGCGGGGCTTCCGGGATTGGCGGTAGACATCTTGCTAGTACAAGGTCAGCTGGCTAGGCTACATGCCCCTGACCTTACCTAAGGAAACGCTGGCGCGAGCGCACAGCGGCCGCGCGGTGGCCGCGCAGCGGGCGCGCCAAAGGCAAGCCCGTGTGCACCCGTCCGCGCTAGATCCGCGCACAGCACCAGCCCCCCTGGTCAGATCTCTCCAGGTAGGGGCACTATTCATTGTTCAAGTAAAAATTTAAAACTTCTTAATTCCATTTCTGTAGATCAGAGATGTTGTAACCTACATATGGATTCTATACACCCCCAGGACAGAGTGCTTTGCCCAGGATGTAACACCATGTTGCCAGAGTTTTTGCTGAAACCAATAATGACCCTACGATCACAGAATTCAATTGGAATAGCCGACGTTTCTCAATCGGCTCGGAAAATTGCCCTCTTAAATGCTAGGTCTCTGGTCAAACATAGTTTGGAATGCACCTCCCTAAATGAAGATGAAGGGATTCTCGTTGCATTTATTACGGAGTCCTGGACGGATGACGCATCTGGTCCGGACCTAGTTAAAGCCACACCTCCCAATTGCCTTTGTTATACACGGAATAGATTTCAGAAAAAGGGGGGGGGATTGGCAATTATTTATCATAATTCAATCACGGCATCATTTAATCCCATAACTATAGAGGAATGCGAAACCTTAGAGTTTTGTCTCAATCTTTCATATCATTGCTCTTTCAGAGGTTCCCTTATCTACAGGCCCCCTGGTCCAAGAGGGCGCGTTTTAACTCAAATTGGCAACATACTTGAAAGAGGGAACAGCTTTGACTTCTATACCATTCTGGGAGATTTCAACTATTATCTGGAGCCATCCTCTGATTCGGATACAATCCGGCTGATAGAGTTGATGAAAGGTGCAAATTTAGAGCAACTGGTGAGTGGAACAACTCACATAGCTGGCCATACTTTAGATGGCATTTGTTCAAATAATCTGCGTATATCTATTTTAAATATCTTTCCTCTGGCATTGTCAGACCACTTGGCGGTCATTAGTGAGATTATCTTGCCTGACCACGTGGCCTTAATACCTCTGAAAAAAACTCAGCAACCAGATCATGGAATAAGATAGACTCAAGGGAACTACAGCAACACCTTACATTAACTCTACCACCAGCACCAAGAAATTTGGATGAGGCTACCAACGTATATACAAATTGGCTAGCAGCTGCAGGGAATAAATTGGCACCTATGAAATATCTCCGTCTTACCAGACAACAACCCTCCGCTCCCTGGTACTCTTCTGAACTTAGGGATCAGAAACGTGCGTGTAAGCATTTGGAAAGAAAGTGGAGGGTGGGCTATAAGGAAAAAGACAGAATGGACTATAAAACTAGCCTGTTAGCTTATAAACATTTGCTGCAAAAAACTAAACAAAAGTATTTTACTGATAAAATTAACTCAGCAAAAAACTCTTCTAAAGAGCTTTTTAAAATAGTGAAAACTCTAGCTCATCCATGCTCCCTGACTTTTTCAGCTAGTAAGAGCTGTGTAATAAGATCGCTAAATGCTTCTTTGAGAAGGTAAATAACATCTTTGTCACCTTCTCTGATTCGACCTGTGAAAACACTCAGAGCTTAGCAACTTCTCACACAGGAACTAAGATCGATAGCCCACTTCTACTCAACTTTGCCCCTCTTACAGAACTAGACATAACTAACCTATTATTTAAGATAAAGTCAGGCTCTCCTTTTGATCCATGCCCAAGTACAGTAGTTATGTTAGCTGTAGAACCGGTCTCAACAATACTGACTTCCATCTTTAACACTATGTATTCAGATGGATACTTTCCAAGAGTCTGGAAGCATGCTTCAATTTTGCCCCTTTTAAAGAAACCTAATTTGGATGCTAATGACCCCAATTGTTTTAGACCAATATCTAGAATCCCACTCCCGGCGATGGTCATTGAAAGGAATATTAATGCCCAACTAAATAAATTTCTGCAAGACTCACAAGCCTTGGACCCAACTCATTTCAGATTTAGAGGGGGCCACAGCACCGAAACAGCGCTTTTAAAATCCACTGAAGAGATCAGGAATATTTTGGACCAAGGAGGGAATGCCACCTTGATTATGTTGGATCTCTCAGCGGCATTCGATACTGTCCACCACGGTATATTGATGGAATGTTTACAGGAAGTAGGAGTCAAGGGCTCTGCCTGGAAACTTCTTAAATCTTTTTTGACGGATAGAGTACAAACTGTAGCCCTGGATGATTTTGAAGCGAAATCATTTTCCCTGCCTTGTGGTGTTCCGCAGGGATCATCATTAAGCCCGACTGTTGTGGGTTACTATTTCACCTTCTCTTTTTCCTTTTGGTCCTACTTTGCTTTTCCCTCTTGGGTCTGGAATGTGTGTGTACATTCTGGGCGTCATGGAGTGGAATTGTGTGTGGGGGTTCTGGAAGGGTGAGAGCTGGGTAGTTGGGAAGCTGAGTCGGTTGGATGCTGTGCCACTTTTGTATCAGTGGTCCTATTTTGTTGAACCTGAATTAAATCTACAAGAAGACCATCACGCCTCCTTCGTCTTCTTTACATTGGCGACGAGTTGAACCTGTGTGGGGAACAGGTGTCAGGACCACTGGTTTCCCCATCGAACCCAGACGCGTGAGATGAAAATTGCTTCTTCAAAGGGAATTGACGATTCGCAGTAGGAAACCTGCTATTTCTACTAAATTCCGGAAGGATAATATGATTAATATGCCTCGGTAAACGAACGATTAACAACGGATGTACTCTGCCTACCTTGGTTGCCTTGACGACGTGAGCTGCCGTTGGTCACCGGATCCCTTGTGTGAAGATTTCCTGTTCTTCGGTTGCGAGTGGAGGTGACGCTGGCGGCAAGGAGGTGACGCTGTCAGCAAGCCTTGGACCGAGAGGCTGAGCTCCGGTGAGACTCGGAGTGCTTTTACTGTTGCGGCAAGATTTGGGGTTTGCGCATGCGCGTTGGACGCAGTAGGGAAACAGCGATCCTGGAAGCTGACCTTTCCGACATGCGCGTTGATGTGCGAAGCTTCTGTTCATGCGCGGTAAAGCGCACACCACTCTTTCTTTAGCGTGAAGCTTTCTGTGCGTCATATGCACGTTGGGGAGTGAACTTTTCATGCGCTGAGGGCTGAGTCTTTCCCTGTGTATGCGCGGTGACGCGCACACCTTTATTTTGTTAAAGGAGCTCTGTTGTTGCCCTGCACATGCGCGGTGATGCGCACACCTCCGTTTCTTAAAGGATCTTTGTTTCTGTCCAGCATGTGTGCACACTGATGCGTACATTCTTCATGATCAACGTTGCTGGTGGAAGTACTGTTCTTTATTTATTCTTGAAGTGAACAATTCTTCGTGTGGAGTTATGGGACACTCCTTCGTGATCTCTTCGTGATCAACACTGACATTCCTACCGAAGTACTGTTTCTTGTGGGTGTGGGTGTGGGTGATATTCTCTTTATCAATTGTGGGACATCATTGTGCATTTGTTATCCTAACTATAAGTTTTCTTGTGCTTTTACACCATGGCTACTGGTATGTCACAACCCCCACAGTTTCTTTCAGAATCAGGTGACCCAATCTTACCGTGGAAGAGATGGAAGCCTTTATTTGATTCGTATTTATTAGCTATTGGGGGAGAAAAGTTCTCAGCAGTGCGCAAGCAAGCCACCTTGTTACATAATTTAGGGGTTGAAGGTAGACATGTGTATGATGGATTGGATGAGATTGTTCTTGGGCGTGGTGAAGGTGAGCCTGAGAACATTTACGATATGTCTATCATGATGCTTGAGAGGCATTTTGGATCTAAAATTAATGTGGTTTTGGAACGCCATAAGTTTTTTAGCAGGGTCCAGGGTAAGCATGAGAGAATCACCAGTTATGTGGCTGCTTTGAAGACGTTAGCTCGCACCTGTGAGTTTGAGCAACTGACTGACTCTCTGATCAGAGATCAAGTTGTGAGATGCACAAATGATGTGAAAGTGCAGCAAAAGCTTCTTGCCAAGAATCCTGATCTTAAAGAAACCCTAGCCATTGTTGAGGGCATGGAAAATACTAATATGTGGGTGCGAGAAATGAGACCTGAGAAAGTTATTGATGCTTCTGTTGATGAAAAAGCTATTCATGAGGTAAAAAAATGTGATGTGAAAAAAGATGATTCTAGGGAAGGTAAGGTGGGGTTCAAGGGAAATGTTGGTGACAAGGATAAAAAGATTCAAGACTCTGAACAACCCACTTTTAATTACAAGATTCCAAATTCTGAACAGAGTGGGTTCAAGAATACCAGACCTGGTTTTAAGTGTTTTAGGTGTGGTAGTGACAGGCATCTTCCTAATAGTTCTAACTGCTTTGCAAGGTCTGTAATTTGTAATAAGTGTGGCAAAAAGGGCCATTATGCCAGAGTTTGCCAGTACAAAGGTAATCAGGTTGTGCGTTATGTTGAAGAGGAGAAGAAATTTGTATGTAGTGTCAAGGAGAATGGACTGGTGGATGGTGATGATTTGGACATGCCCGTGTGCGATGTGTTGATTGGTGGTCAACAATTTCCCGTTTTGGCTGACTCTGGTTCACCCTACACGATGGTGGGTGATGCCAATTGGGATGCGGTTTTTGGTTTAGATGAGATTGAGTTATTCCCTCCTGACATCAACCCTGTGGGCTATGGGGGTGTCAAAATAGATGTCTTGGGATATGTGGTCAGGAAAATTCAGTATAAGGACAGGGAAACTGTGGGGAAGGTGTATGTCGCTAAGAGAGGTGATAATCTTTTAGGCTGGAGGCACCAACGGGACATGGGGATCACTTTGAATCCCAATTCTCCTGAAAAAGTTTTACTTTTGTCTCAAGAGGTGTTAACTGGCAAGGATGTCAGTTTGTGTTTTCCTAAAGTTTTCAGCGATGAGTTAGGGTTATTAAAGAACTTTGAACATAGAATCGTGTTGAAAGAAAATGCTCAACCTTTTGTTTCCAAAGTGAGGAAAGTTCCTCACTTGATGATGGAACCTTTAAAGCAAGAACTTGATAGGTTGTTGGTCATGGGGGTCATTGAAGAAATTGAGTGTTCTGAGTGGTTGGCCCCCATTGTTTTGGCTCCTAAGGATGGTGGGAAAGGGATCCGCATGTGTGTGGACTTGCGCGGTCTGAATAAGCACATTTGGGTTGACAGACAGCCTTTGCCTAACATCTCTGAAACTCTTGCTCTTATCAAGGATGCTAGATGTTTTAGTGTCATGGATCTGTCATCCGCATACCATCAGGTACTACTTCATCCAGACTCGAGACATTTGACGTCTTTTGTGACACCTCTGGGGGCTTCCAGGTTTGTTCGCATGCCCTTTGGTTTGGCTTCTGCCGCGGCATGTTTCCAGAGGGTCATGAATAAGGTTCTGGTAGGGTTGTCTAAGGTTCTTATCTTCCAGGACGACATTCTTGTGTATGGGAAAGATCAAGATGAACATGATGAGCATTTATGGATGGTTCTGCTGAGGCTACAAGAAGCTGGCTTAGTTATTAAGAAGGAAAAATGTAAATTTGGGGTGTCCTCTGTAAGTTATTTGGGGCATACCATCTCTGCTGAAGGGATTAGTCCGAAATTGGATCTGGCAGAGAGCATTGTGAAGGCTCCAGTACCTATCAACAAGGATCAGGTACGATCATTTTTAGGACTTGCGGAATTTTGTTCCAAATTTGTACCAAATTTTGCTGCGATTGTTGCTCCTCTTAGGTTGTTGCTCAAGAAGGGGGTGCAATTTTCATGGTCTGATGATTGTTCTTCTGCCTTTGACTCCATTAAGGGCAAAATTGGTTGTATGCCGACCTTAGGGCATTTTGATGCTCGCAAGAAAACTGTTTTGTGCACTGATGCTAGTTTATTAGGTTTGGGTGCAGTTCTTTCACAAGTTGTGGATGGTGAATCCAGAGTAATTGCCTTTGCTTCTCGTTCACTCAGGGGTGCAGAAGAGCGCTACTCTGTGATCGAGCGGGAAGCATTGGCGATTTTCTGGGCAATACATCACTTTAAGTTTTACCTTTGGGGGATACCTATTGTTATTAGATCTGATCATCGCCCTTTGTGTCAAATTTTCACCTGCAGGGAGGCTGACAATATTTCACCTAGGATCAAGCGCTGGATGGAAGGGTTGATTGAATTCAATTTTGTGGTCGAATACGTGCAAGGTTCTAAGAATGCAATTGCTGACTGCCTTTCAAGGCTACCTTTGCAGCAACCAGGTGTAGAAGTGGAGAATTCCTTGGTCGCATGGGTGCATGAATCTGCTGTTGGTTCTGATGAATGGTCTTCCATTTCTCGTGAGGATAAAGATTTGCAATTGCTCAAAGAGTACTCTGTCAAGGGTTGGCCTGTGGACGGTAAGGTACCTGAGCCCTTGAAGCCTTTTCTTAATGTTAAGGAGGAATTGAGTGTTTTTGATGAAAAACTGTTGAGGGGTAATCGGGTGATACCTCCTCAAGGGCTTAGGGGGAAGATTATCAATTTGGCACATGAAGGACATTTGGGGAGGAATCTGACCAAGGCCAGGGTACGTGAATGGTACTGGTGGCCTACAATGGATCGTCAGGTTGAAGATGTTGTAAAAGAGTGTTGGGAATGTGCCAACAGTGACAAAAGCAAAAAGACTCGGGTGGCACCTCTTTCTCCGGTAGATGTTCCTTCTGACCCATGGTCCAAGTTGGGTTTGGATATTGCTGGGCCTTTTGAGTTATTTCCTCCTGATGAGCGTTATGTGTTGTTATTGGTGGACTACACCTCCAAATGGGTGGTCACTAAATGTGTGTCTGTTGTTAATACTAGAACTGTTATTGAATTCCTTTCGGAAGAATTTTCAAGAGAAGGCATTCCCAAATGGCTTATTACAGATAATGGGGTGCAATTTGTCTCGCATGAGATGAGCAGATTTTTAAAAGAGTTGTCCATCATTCATTTCAAGACAGCGTTGTACTCACCGCAAGCCAATGGTCTTGCGGAAAGCATGAATAAATTGGTTAAGAGTTGTGCTCAGAGAGCTTTGCAAACTAGGTCTTCTCTTAAGAAGATGCTCAGGGAGACGTGGTGGGCTCATCGCACCACTCCAAATTGGCTGACTTCTGTTTCTCCTTTCTCTATTCTAAGAGGAAGGAAGGCTCATGACAAGCTGAGTCCTGCCTGGTTAAAGTTGGATGTGAATGATTTCAAAATGAATGAGCAGGTGGACTTGAGGAGAAGTGTATATCAGGGTGAGTACAAACGCAGATTTGATCAGAGAAACTCCACATCTTTTAGACACTGGTGTGTGGGGGATGAAGTATTGATCAGAAATCCTGGTCTGTTGAAAAAGGGGCGGCCACGGTTCATGGGGCCCTTTGTCATTAAGGAAGTCAGGAGGAATGTGGTTGTTTTGGACTCGGGTGAAGTGTGGAGCATGTCCAGGTTGGTCAAGTGGGAACCTGGTGTTGGTGCTCGTGAATCTGATCCGACATGTGAATCTGTTTCCAAACCAGTCCACAGTAATGCCACTTCCGGTGTTCCTGGTTTTGGCACTTGTAGAAGGTTGAGATGTAAGCCGAATTGGCATAAAGATTATCAGATGTCTTGAGATGTCTATCTTGTTCTTATCACTTTTCCCCTTATTGTTGTGAAGTGTTTTTTTTATTTTGATGTATTTTGTTCCTTGCATCTCTGTCCTTTTTTTGTAAGGGTAGGGGATGTGTTGTGGGTTACTATTTCACCTTCTCTTTTTCCTTTTGGTCCTACTTTGCTTTTCCCTCTTGGGTCTGGAATGTGTGTGTACATTCTGGGCGTCATGGAGTGGAATTGTGTGTGGGGGTTCTGGAAGGGTGAGAGCTGGGCAGTTGGGAAGCTGAGTCGGTTGGATGCTGTGCCACTTTTGTATCAGTGGTCCTATTTTGTTGAACCTGAATTAAATCTACAAGAAGACCATCACGCCTCCTTCGTCTTCTTTACAGCCCGACCCATTTCAATGTCTATGTTTCCTCACTGGCACCGCTTGTTGAATCATTTGGGTGTACATTAACCTCATATGCCGATGACACCCAAATAGGGGTTAACCTATTTCCAGGCGGCTCTGTGAATACTTCATTAAAGATACAAAATTGTATGAGTGCCGTGGGAGGCTGGATGGCAAAAAACTGTCTAAAGCTCTACTCTAGTAAAACTGAGGTGGTTCTTTTCGGCAATAATCCTAATCTATGGACCCCAGTCTGCTGGCCGGTAGATCTTGGCCAGCTCCCCACGTCAGTAGGGAAAGTAAAACATTTGGGAGTGTGGTTAGATGCCAAACTGAGCTGCAGGGACAAAGTAAATAATGTTGTCTCCACTACCACCTACATCCTTAAATCTTGTAAACAAATCATGCCACTACTCCCAAAAGCAGTACAACAAACAGTTGTTACCGCACTTATCATGCCAAGATTGGATTATTGCAACAGTCTGTATTTGAAAATACATGAAGGATCCCTAAATAAATTACACATTCTGCAGAACGCGGCCGCCACATTACTTACAGGAACAACTGGGACTGATTCCATCTCTGTCCAAATTAAAGCTCTGCACTTGTTGCCAGTGAGGAAACGTATTCAATTCAATTCAATCCTTGACTCTGGTTTTTAAATCCCTTCACGGATTCGGGCCTGAATTTTTAAAACAGCGACTCTACTGGTACACCCCTAATAGAACCTTACGATCTTCTGAAGCCAAATTGGCAACAGTACCCAGGGTGAAGAAGGCCAATTGGGGTGACAGAAGCTTCATAGGCAATGCAGCAAGAGCCTGGAATGCTCTCCCTTTATCCCTAAGAAGTACGGCCAATCTTCTTGTATTCAGAAAGACATTAAAAACCTTGCTCTTCACTAACTGATCCTCCGTGTTCCCCCCTTTGACTCGGTCTCTCTTTAGGCCTTCTTCCAGCGCCAGGACACCTTTTTGGTAACAGTTGCGCTCTAAAAATGGCTGTAACATAACATAACATAACAGACAGAAACAGCCTTTGAGAAAGCTGCATAGCGAAACGTGTCAGGCCGCGACTTGCGAGCTGCCGAGCCTAAGAGGCATTATTGGTCCTGGAGTGCTCCCAACCTTTTGGGCGACCTGGAGCTTTAACATATACCGCGGCAGGCCCTGCCGTGTGGGAGGCACCACTGCTGTAATTCAAGCGGGCTGACGAGTTGAAAATATGCCCAGCTCATTTCGGAAGGAACAACGCCGGAATAATAACTCTCCAGCTCATAAGGCCCATACAGGGCAGGCATCAGTGACTTTCATATCATGGCACCCATTATGGGTTAATTAGTGCTTCACTATGGATACCACAATCCTGTGGGAACCTGTGGCCTATCAGAAGGCATCATCTTCAATTTCTAGTGAGGCACGCATTGCCGAGTGACAGACAGAAACGGCCTTTGAGAAAGCTGCATAGCGAAACACGTCAGGCTGCGACTTGCGAGCTGCCGAGCCTATGAGGCAGTGTTGGTCCTGGAGTGCTCCCAACCTTTTGGGCAACCTGGAGCTTTAACATATACCGCGGCAGGCCCTGCTGCGTGGGAGGCACCACTGCTGTAATTCAAGTGGGCCGACGAGTTGGGAATATGCCCAGCTCATTTCGGAAGGAACAACGCCGGAATAATGACTCTCCAGCTCATAAGACCCATACAGGGCAGGCATCAGTGACTTTCATAACTTGGCACCCATTATAGGTTAATTAGTGCTTCACTACGGATACGACAATCCTGTGGGAACCTGTGGCCTATCAGAAGGCAGCATCTTCAATTTCTAGTGAGGCACGCACTGCCGAGTGACAGACAGAAACGGCGTTTGAGAAAGCTGCATAGTGAAACGCATCAGGCCGCGACTTGCGAGCTGCCGAGCCTATGAGGCATTTTTGGTCCTGGAGTGCTCCCAACCTTTTGGGCAACCTGGAGCTTTAAAATATACTGCGGCAGGCCCTGCCGCGTGGGAGGCACCACTGCTGTAATTCAAGCGGGCCGACGAGTTGGGAATATGCCCAGCTCATTTCAGAAGGAACAACGCCGGAATAATGACTCTCCAGCTCATAAGGCCCATACAGGGCAGGCATCAGTGACTTTCATAACTTGGCACCCATTATGGGTTAATTAGTGCTTCACTATGGATAACACAATCCAGTGGTGTGAGAAGTTGGCTTGGCATATGCTGGTCACTAGTTATAGTGGCCACCTTGCACCAGTCCAATTCGACTCTTATGGTAGATAGGTTTAAGACAAACTTTTAAAAAAAGCTATCCTAGTGGTAGCTGTGGAGAGCAGCCTTCAGGCTAAGTCTCAGAGGAATGTAAAGCAGCTTGTTTTATCTTGTAATCTCTTGAATTACCAAATGAAAGGACACCACACAGGTATATATATCAAATATATATGTATTTATTACTAGACACACTCTACTAATCTCTTTATGAGATTAGAGACCAGGTACACATTCAAATGTCAATGTTTCACAATAAATTAAGCACAAATATGGCTGGAGCCCTGGGGGCGTACCAGACCATATACTAAAAAAATGGTATAAGGATGTCGACTTGGAAAATGACAAGGTCTATGGCCTGGGGAATCACTGGGGCTTCACTACTGCAGTGTTAGCAGGTAAGTAACAGGCCCACGGGAGACGTGTGCAGTGTGTGAACACCCCCGCGGGTTCCCTATTGATTATAATGGCGCAAGTCGCGGTTAGATTTTTAAAGTTCTAGGGTACTTCGAGGAAGACTACAAGCAAGCCACTTATAAGGTAAGTACTTCGAGGGCCAACACACACTAGGGCACCAGACTGCACAAGTTACCTCACCCAGGGAAGCCGGGTGCATAGGTGTCTTTTGGTGTCGGGTCGCGTCGCTGTTTTCTATGAAGACCAAAGAAGACTTGCTGCTTGTGTCGACTGAAGAAGTGTCCGGTGGAATCCAAGCCTGGATTCAAGATGGAAAAGACCTGAAAATTGAAGGGACAGTGACCGGTGGCCAGGAAGATGGATGACCACGGATGTTGGGTGATTTCAGGTTGTCGATGGTGTTTTGACTCTTCGCTCACGAGGTCAAAGAGTGTTCAACGATGACCAGCAGCTGGATTCGGAGCATCCCACAATGTCTGCGGCTGATGGAAGTGTCGGCAACCGGATTGGAGACAACAAGCCTTGGCAACTGCAAGTCTCGTGTAGACTGAAGAAAGTCGATGGTGCAGACCAGCAAGGTCTGAGGGACTCACCCAGCAGGGGTAAGTGAGGGTAGGCCTGGAGCAACTAGAGGAGCCCTTTGAGTTGATAGAAAAGTCTTCGGGTGACCCACTAGCCAATGGGAAAGTGATCGCAAAGATGCCTCTTCAGGAAAGGCTTCACAGGAGCCCACGGTCACTCAGGATGGGGTAGGTTGCTGATTTTTGGTGCAAGAACTGCTGGAGGCTTGGGACACAAATGGTCCAATGCACAAGTTCATAGAACGTTGTTTAGGGTTTGCACTCGACAATAGTGCACTGTCCCCGGGTATTGCTGTTCCTCATCACTCGTGGGGTCCACTCGCCACAGCTTCACTGAGGACTCACAATGGCCATTGAAAAGTCAGGAAATCTACTTCTGGGGGAGCAGGGACTTGGAACTCCAGCGGGAGCGGAAAAGTTTGCAACTGTTGATTAAGGTTTTTGGTGCCTGCCAAGCAGGGGAGTCACTCCTTGACTCCAAGGGAGATTCTTCTGTCTTCCAAAGGTAGTGGAACATCGAAGGGCCAGGATTCTTCTTTGTAGAGCGTCGTCCAGGGTTATCTGAATTGCAATGGCAATGCTTGCTATCTTATAGTGAAGATAGGGGAGGGACTAGCTCTATGACCACTCCTCTAGGAGGGTCAGGGTAGGAGGTGGTTACACCCACTTCCCTTTGTCCAGTTTCACACCAGAGCAGGGGCAGGTAGCCCCTGAACCGGTTTGAGCTGGCATATGCACAGAGGAGCCTACTGCTCCCCCAGTGCAGTACTTCAAAGCACTCTAGGAGTGCACCCACCCAGCCCCAATACACTAAATCCTGTCTGGAAGGTGGTGACACCTCCCTGTGACAGGATGCCTTTTGTTGGGCTTCCTCCACTGCGAGTTTCAGTCAGCAGCAGGAGGGCAGCCCAGTGTCTGTGCTGGTGGCATCCATTTTGTGATGCCAGGGCTCCATAGGATTTCGATCGTTTTACATGTTGTCCCCTCTAGAAGGGTGGGATCATGCTCCCACATCATGGACTGATGTGGGGGTATGATTCCAAGTTGTTTGACACCTAACACGACATGTTTTGATGCAGTCATTCCAAAGTTAGCATTTTAATGCACTTAAGAGTATATGGTGTAACCGCATCCACAAACAGCCATAGAGAATAGACTCTGGTAGCTGCAGAGGGGCCCTGCTCAGACAGAGCCACCCCCTCACATTGTAAAGCACGCACCCTGCCCTCAGGATTGATAGGGCCTGTCATAGGGGTGGCTGATAGGTTTATATTATATGTGTTTGTATGGTGAGATATAGGAACCTATACCTCAGTGAGGAGTGCTTACACTACCTCACACAGGCTGCAGTAGCAGGCCTGTTGTGTCAGATTGAGTCTGCTTCCCAGGAGTGGCATAATACATGCTGCAGCCCCTGGTAGGCCTGTGAAGTACCTCTGCCCTAGGTACCTAAGGTACCATATACTAGGGGCTCATAAGGTACCACAGTATCCAATCACTAGTGCATCTATTAAATTCCAAAGACTTGAATGTAGATTAGAATAGCTTTAATTAGAATAGCACGGCAGACTTCCTTTCAGCTCCAGACTCCAACAACAACTGAGTCTTTCACTGGAATACTACATCCACAGTTCTAAACTAGAACATAGAACAACACCTGAAGATAAACACAGCGCATGCCTCAAATAAAGAGATATTACACAAATACACAGTGTAAGATTACAACACATCCCCCTCCTTTGAATAAAACAAAAACAAAGGAAACTTAAATAAATAAAATAAAATGACTTAAAATAAAAGCAAAAAGAAAAACAAAAAAATCAAACCAAAACCCAATGTAAACAACTAAACATAGTCATTCAATTTTTTAGGAAAATATTTTACACGGCTTGATGTTCTGACATTTAGTCCAACAGGGACTTTTCCACCCACATTGTTAGATTCACCAGAAACCCCAACATTGTACTCATTGTCACGAATCCTATTTTCAGAAACCTGATTGGAGAAAATCTTGTTTAGACTGGAAGGGCACTTTGCCACTCTTCTGACATTCCAAACCTTCCCATCTTGAGTAGCTACAGAATTTTTAAAGACTCTCTTAATTTGTATAGCTTTCCCAAATCTACTAGACCCCTTGCAAAGAATACCAGGTTTCTTGATCCTAACCCAATCACCCTCTACAAATGAAGGTGCTTGAGTTTTCCATTTTTTATCAAACCACACACAAGCCTTACTTTGCTTACTCCTAACCTTCAAAGAAATGTCATCCACACAAACACCGTTTGAGTCTATTTTCGTGCATTTCTCTCTAAACCACCACGGACAGATCTTTGATGCTGGCTCTCTTCCTTTCAACAATTTGAACGGACTAACCTCTGTGGTGGTATGAGGAGTCATTCTGTACAACCATAATTTCTCTCTAACTCTGTTTAACCAATCATTTCCAAACTTTACTGAATCAACCACAAACTCCTTCAACACTCTATTAAACCTTTCAACTTGTCCATTTTCATGCGGTCCATAAAGGGACGTGAAAATATGTTTTATACCACACTCACCAACAAAATCCTTCATCTCAGCCGACTTAAACTGCACTCCATTGTCTGTGACCAGATACGAAGGGCAACCTTCATGTGCAAACATTTCTTTTAAAAAGTTTACCACAATTTCTGTTGTTATTCTATTCACAAACTTTACCTCCGGCCATTTTGAATGGTAATCCACCAAAACCAAAGCAAACCTGCATTTTTCAGGAAGCATATTAAATGGTCCTGAAATATCGAAAGCTAGCCTTTGCCAAGGTACCTTTGGCCATTCCACCATTCTTAAAGGTGGCCTCTTAACGCTCAACATTCTTTCACTAGACACACAAAGCTCGCACTCTCTGACTAAGCCATCAATAAATCTGTCAATGCCTGGCCACCAAAAAAAATTCCTTACTAGACGCTTCATTGATGAAATCCCAGGATGTGTTTTGTGTGCAATTCTAAGGATAACCTCCCGCATCCCCTTAGGAGGAATACATTTTGAATTCTTAAAAATAAAGTCTCCTTCCACCTCAAGTTCATCTGCAACCTTGCAAAAAGGTAATAACTCTGATCTGACCTGACGTTTATTAGGCCAACCTTCCATCACAAACCTCTTGACCTCCAACAAATCTTCATCCTTACACACACACTCTTTCCACAGCTCCTCACTGATATCCTGAAATTGTGCTGGAATAACATCACTAATCTGAAGCACAAAATCAGCCTCTTTCACAAAATTCACACCACTACTACTACACGGTAGTCTTGACAAAAAGTCAGCTGTAACATTCTTTATTCCTGGTACATACTCTGTCTTAAAATTGTACTCTTGTAGCCTTGAAGACAGCCTCGCAATCCTAGCAGTGGAATTCCACCCTCCACCAGAGGAAAGAATGTTGACTAAAGGCTTATGGTCCGTTCTTAACGTAAACTTGCCCCCCCACACATACAATTTGAAATGTTCAATGCCCCAAACACACGCAAGTAAATCTCTCTCAATCACAGCGTACTTTCTCTCAGCCTCATTGAGTGTTCTTGAGGCAAAAGCCACATTCCACTCTTCCCTTCCATGCCTCTGCGATAGCACACCCCCAATACCATACAAACTTGCATCTACAGTTATGATGCATTCTTCCTTAACACAAAAAGGCTTCAAAGTCGGTGCTTTCACTATATCTTGCTTGATGTTTTCAAATGCTATTTGTTGGGTACAACTCCATTTATAATCAACATTCTTTCTAAGTAGCTCTCTCAACGGTTCCATTTTGTTTGCAAAATTCTTTACAAACTTACTATAGTACTCGCACATGCCAGCAAAGCTCAATAATTGTTCCTTGTTTGTGGGTGCCGGAGCATTGATAATAGCATCCACATTTGACTTCTTAGGAACTACCCCATTGCCTGATAATGTATGCCCTAAATACTCTACGGACTTCTTGTACAATTTACATTTACTTTCTTTGAGCGTGAGTCCGTTCACTTCCAACCTACTGCAAACTTCCTTAAGGTGTGCATCATGTTCTTCATTATTTTTAGAAAAAACCAAAATATCATCTTGAAAACACTTCACAAAATGATCGACATCTTTAAACATTCTAAACATTACTCTTTGGAAAACCGATGCCGCTGAGGCTAATCCGAACGGCATCCTGGTGTAACGGAAAAGACCTTGTGGGGTAATAAATGCTGTTAGATTCTTTGACTCTTCTGAAAGACAAATTTGATGGTATGCAGAACGCAGGTCCAAAGTTGAAAATACCTTAGCTCCTTCCAACATAGACACCATCTCGTTTATATTTGGGAGGGGATGGCAATCAATCACTATGTTAGAATTAAGTGATCTGAGATCAACACATGCCCTCAAATTCTTATCAGCCTTGCGTACTAAAACAATGGGTGAAACCCATTCTGAAGATTCAATTTCTTCAATAATGCCCTCATCTGTAAGTTGTTTCAACATCTCCCTGAGCTCTTCTCTCACATTTATGGGTACCCCTCTTAATTTTTGTACGACCGGGCATGCATTTGGCTTAAGAATGATCTTGTGTTCAAAATCTCTAAGTTTCCCTAAATTTTCACAAAACACTTTCTTAAATTTGTTTACCAAATTCCCCACTCTGACATTTGGATCCACCACAGCAATATTCCCTATTCCACATTTGTCTCCTAAAATGACAGGATCTTCTGCTCGTGGATTTAACATAATGCCTAACTTCCACTGATCACGCCATCCTAAAACATTTACTCCTTTTATCGCAATGTACAACTTAATATCTGCAACTCTGTCCTTGAACTGTAACGAAACTTTGAAAAAACCTTCCAAATCAATCCTTGTGCCATCAAAACTTTCAGCAACAACATCATTAGCATGTAGAACTCTTCCAACACATACATCTTGCAATTTATCCCTGAAATAATCTCTCGAGATTATAGTCCATGGCGAACCAGAATCAGCCATAAGATGAAGTTCAACACCCAAAACCTCTACTATACACTTTAGAGCCTCCAAATGCATCTCCTCCTCTCCTACTGAATGCTTATTAATGATGGAAACTACAAATCCTCTTTCACATTCGTTGGGTAACTTTTCTTTACCTTCTTCACCATGCACTATATCTGTACCACTAATGGTCGAGATTGAACCAGAAAAAGATGTTGAAGCACTATTTCGCCTTATTTCCCTACAAACTGTACTAAAGTGGCCCATTCTTCCACACTTCCTACACTGTCTATTTATAGCGGGACAACCTGCAAAAGATGCATAATGTGACCTACTACCACATCTGAAACACATATTTTGTCCTCCCATGTTCACATTATTTCTAAACTGGCTCCCACCATTTTAATTATTGTTTATACTTCTCTTTTGGACAACTTCCATACTGTCTTTTTTAAACTGCGTATTGCTCCCAGAATTACTCTTTAAAGCACACACTTCTTCCACACATTCTCCCTTCTTAGTACTCTGCTTAATAGTTTGCATCCAACTTTCTGATTGTTCCACTGCTTTCGCATTAGCTATTGCTTCTGACAAACTAGGATCTCCCATCACCCACAAATGTTCTTGTACTTTTTTGTTTTTTACATGTACAATGATCTGATCTCTAATCATTTTGTCAGCCATAACCCCAAATTTGCAATGTACACATAAAGATCTTAAAGACGTTAAAAAATCATCAAAAGATTCCTCCTCCTTTTGCGTTCTAGTATAGAACTTGAATCTGTTCAGAGCGATACTTGTCTTTGGTTTGAAGCGCTATTCTAGTCTCTGTAAAGCCTCATTGTAGACATTCAAATTCTCTTCCCCCACTTGTGCGGTAATTTGTGGAAGTGCTCTAAAAATGTCTTGGCCTTCCGATCCTAAGCAATGTAGAAGAATGCTTTTTTTTCTCTCGGCCCCCATCCGTTCACCAACAATCGCCTTCATGTACGTTAAGAACTCTTCTTTCCACCTTGACCATGGTAGGGGTGGGTCTCCCTTACTCTGTAAAAACTTTGCTAGAGGATCAAACTGCATTTCCCTGACTACACTAAAACTGAATGCCGAACGAACAAAACAACCCAAAAAAAATTGTAATAATAAAGAACACTACCCACAACTACCCTTACGACAATGTTAACAACAAATCCAAGCCACCCAAAAAAAAATAGTAGTTCCACTCCTTTGAGACTCTATGTGTACTTCCTTGAACAAAAATAAGTAGAGTAGACTGCTTGTGGACTCTCAACAGTGACCTCCGTCAACTTGATCCAAGCTTTAACAACTGCGTACCAGAATGAATTCCCACCTTGACATTGTTTCCTCTCTCTTAATTATCTTTCGCTCACCGCCCCAGACGATTACCAGAACATTTACTTGCTCCTCCTGCCACACGAACACGAATGTTTTCATACTCGCGTTACACTCCTTGCTGTGCGCACGCTCGTATAACTTCCTTGCTGGTTGCGTTGCTAAGCAGCCTCGGTAAACATCCTTATGCGTCACCACGCATACACCCTGACGTGCGCTCTTTCGCGTTCTCCTTCCGCTTGCAAACCGCGTTGCCAGGATACGTTGTACACGTCCTTACAACAATGACGTGCGCTCGCTCTTTCGCATTCTCCTTCCGCTTGCCAACCGCGTTGCCTGGATACGTTGTACACGTCCTTACAACTATGACGTGCGCTCCTGCAAGTCCTCGTTCTGCTTGCTCTCCGCAGTGCCTGGATACGCCTAACGCTCCTCGAGCACTCTCTCTTGGTGAGATACGTTACCCAAGTATGTTTTTTTTTTAAAATAGCAAAATATGCTTCCGTGATTTCGCCTCTTCACACAAATATCTCGCTACCGTGAATCTTCTCTCTTTCTCTGCTACGCTCCTCTACCAACACGACGTCCTTCTCATTTGTAATCCGCTTTCTTCTTTTCCTTCCTCACTTTTGCTTTGTGGATTCTTCTGCTCTCCGTTCCTGTGCCTTCTCTGACAGGAGAGACTTAAACTCGTCGCCAATATTAAATTCCAAAGACTTGAATGTAGATTAGAATAGCTTTAATTAGAATAGCACGGCAGACTTCCTTTCAGCTCCAGACTCCAACAACAACTGAGTCTTTCACTGGAATACTACATCCACAGTTCTAAACTAGAACATAGAACAACACCTGAAGATAAACACAGCGCATGCCTCAAATAAAGAGATATTACACAAATACACAGTGTAAGATCACAACAGCATCTATTATGCACACCAAGTCATTTAGAGAGAGAACAGAGAGACTGGAGCCCTGATTAGCAGGGGCCCAGCCAGACTATAACCAGAAACCAGTGTATACATCAGAAAAAAATTGGGGGCAACATAAGTGCAGATCCTACTCTCCTACAAGTGGGAACATGTGGCCTATCAGATGGCAGCAACTTCAATTTCTAGTGAGGCGCGCATTGCCGTGTGACAGACAGAAACGGCCTTTGAGAAAGCTGCATAGCGAATCGCGTCAGGCCGCGACTTGCAAGCTGCCGAGCCTATGAGGCATTGTTGGTCCTGGAGTGCTCCCAACCTTTTGGGCAACCTGGAGCTTTCATATATATACATATATATATATATCCACACGAACCCTCCAACTTCAGCAAAGAAGAGGCACATACTCAGGTAAGTTGGTATCTGGTTTATTTAATGTGTCTCAGGTCCCACACGACTCCGCAGCAAGAGAGAGACGCGTTTCGCCTGCACAGGAGGCTTTATCAATCTAATTGGCGCCATAATCTTAAAGATATATATAGTCCTTCCCCTTCCTCAAATCGAGATAGACATGGAAAAAAGACTGTGCAATTAACAATTTTGCTGGTAAATCAAAAAAGTCACACATATAATTAATGCAAATACATAACTAAATGTGTATAGTAATAAGCCTGATGTGTAAACAACCTCATTTACTTTGAACTTAAAGAAAAATTAATTTCCTAAAAGATAATTGCACATGAACTCTGCAAATCGTCTACCTGAGGCAAAAGCTTGTCAAAATAACAAATCAAGGTGCACTAATAAATGAAATCTGATATGGCGCCAATGCTCTCAAAACATCTTGCTCTAATTACCATTCGTAAACATAAAATATAAAGGTCAACATTTAGATAAATAAAAATCGAGCTGCAATGCTAGTGCAAAACATTTATCACCTACGCAATGCCTCACTTATAAAAAAAGGACACCATCTCCCTTTAATGACCGATGATCCTATTGAATGCGTGACGTAACAGTATTCGGAATGCCAGTGTTCACTGAATCAAACCCCCACATGTCAACACATTCCAGGTGGTCTGATGTCCATGGTGCGCCAAATGTGCTATACCCCCAGGACTACAAGACCCATAATTCCCTAGAGCGGACTTTCAAATTTAAAAGTCTAATGATGACTATCGTGGGTGGAAGGTTCATTCACAATTCTATGTCAGGACAGGAGGCTCCGATTATGCTTTCTCATTTCTTTATTAGAAATGCTCAGCAGCCAGTCAGAAAACAGTAGATAAAGAAAAAACTACAGTACCCACAAACACTAGGGTATCACGTGGCTAACCATAGAGACCCATACTATAAAAGGTCCTGAGGAAAGTATCATATCCTCTTTCTTTGCTGCTCCGCAGCCAGTTAAGTGCTTCTATATTCTTATTTCATCATATATACTGCTGTTGTTATTTCTGCTGTTCACGCTCGCGCCGCATGCATTGTTAATGCTTTGTGCTTGCTTTAATTGCATTCCGCTTTGCTCGGCGCTTTGTTTCCTTGCATTCCACGTTGCTGGTTGCTGTGGTTACATGCCGCGCAACTGTTTACGAGCGGCACTTTGTTTCCTTTGTATTTATTCTTTGTATTTATTCTTTGTCAGGCCGCGCGCTGCTGCGGCTTCATAGCGGGGGCGTGTGCTCACCCCCCGGCGTTCGGGCGCTTCGCGCCTGCTTTGTTTGTTGTGGAGCGGGAGAGAGGGGCCGGAGGTCTCGCGCTATGCGCGACCTCCTTTCTATGTTGACGGAGGCGGCCGTTTCCGCGCATTCGCGGCGGCCATTTTAATGCGATTTGCTTCGCATTTCTCGATGAGAAGGTTGTTTTCAACACCAATGCCCACAGCCTCGCGTTTGTGGCCCCGTTTTTTCGACGCCCTTTACATAAAAAAGTGTGTGGGGCTGTGCAATAAAGCATAGGCTCTGCCTAGAGTGTAGTTTTTTGGCAGCAAGCCCTCCCTCCACATTTTAATATAAATTTTTAACAGTTTCACAGTTTTAATTGCTGTACTGTTGGCTTGCTGAGGGGTTTTTGCACTCCCCCTGCATTGTGCCTTTGGCCTTTATTCTCTTGTCATCTTGTGGGCTTATCTGTAACACCTTGTGTCACAATGAATGAATATTTAGAGGAAGATGACTTTTACTATGAGGATGACGCCTCTGGTTTTTCAGAACAGGATTTAGTAGAGGCTTTAGACCAGGGCGTTCAACACTCTGTGAATAAAGCACTTGTATGTGCTATAAATCCTTTGAAGCGTCACTTGACGCATTATGCCAAGAAGCAAGGCTGGCTACCCGCCTCACGTACATCCTCCCAGTCTCATTCAAATCCTCATAAATCTGACTTTAAGAGACTGGCCAAGTCTCTCACCTCTGAACAGTCCCCTAAATTATCCTGACGGGGTGATTCAGCCTCCACCAGCTGGGTCTCGGACAATGAAGGTACTCACTCCTCAGCTTCCACTGATCCAGATGTTCCTCCTCCTCGCAAAAAGTCGCGCAAAGAACATTATGTGGATGCCCCTTCTCGTCCTCCTGTTTTGACCTTTGAACCTTCCGAGATTATTCACCCTCACTCTACTTCTTGGCCACCATCCCCGGCGGTGGCGGAGTATAGACAGGCTCACATCAGGCAACCTTTTGAAAAAGATGTTAGGGCCCGTCTTCGGTCTGAGTGTCCGCGTCCGGATTTGGCAGACCATTTAGCTGACACTCCAGAGCTGGACCCAACTATGGTTTCTTATCTGAAAAAATATGCCAAAGACCCCAAGAAGGGTCAGGATCGCTCTTGGCGCTCATGCCAGGATAAGCTTCTAGACTTACTAGGGCCACTTGCTAAAATTCTGGATCTCGGAGTCCTCAGCCCTTGTCAACCCAGATGAACTTATAGAATGGGCTCAAAGGGCTATTTGCCAATTGGGCAATGCAAATTGTGCAATTTCAAGTGAGCGCCGTCGCTCTATTCTCCTCAAATTAGACCCTAAGCTAGCAGAACTTTCGTCATCCGAATCTGGCCCTCTAGCTCAGGGTCTTCTTTTTGGCCATCCTTTCTTGAAGGAACTCACTAAGTTCGTGGCAACTTTTAGTGGCCTAGATAAGGCTCAATCATCCCTGCGACGAGCCTTTCGTCCGGTTTTTGCAAGGGCCGGACGACATCGGGGGCGCCCAGAATTCTCAAAGGGGATTCCAGTCCCACAGAGGCGGAGGACAAGATTCCGGTTTCAGCTCCCGTGCTCAATTCTATCCCTCTTGCAGGGGGAGAGGGCAATTTAAAAAGGGATGTTCCGGTGGACATCAAGGTGGATACAATGACTCCAACACTTCAGGTGAGCTTAATTCCAGCTTCCAAGGTGGTTTTGGGGGGTCGAATTCAAATTATTCTCCACAATTGGCGTTTGATCTCCAAAGATGCATGGGTGATACAAACTGTTCAGGGATTTCACATAGAATTTTATCAACCCTTGCATCAAACATCAAACCCTCCCTCCTTCTCCTCTGCACTTTTCTCTTCAAGACCAGGATTTTATTTCCGCGGAAATTCAGTCGCTCCTGGCAAAAGGGGCACTCAGTCAGACTGTTCGACATCCCCAGGGGTTCGTCAGCACGGTCTTTTTGGTGCAGAAAAAAGGGGGCGGCTCTCGCCTGGTTCTCAACCTAAAGGAGTTCAACGGAGGTGTCGTGTACAGACATTTCAAGATGGAGGGAATTCATTTGTTACGCGACCTGCTTCGCGAAGGGGATTGGATGGTTCGCTTAGACCTCAAGGATGCGTATTTGTCGATCCCCATATTCAAGCCTCATCGGCGATTCCTCCAATTTTGCTGGAAGGGGATTTGGTACGAGTACAAAGTTCTCCCGTTCGGCCTCTCGTCAGCACCGTGGTGCTTCACGAAACTTCTGAGGCCTGTCGTGGAATGCTTGCGTACTCGGGGAGTCCGCTTAATAATATATCTGGACGACACTCTCATTCTGGCAGACTGTCCCCTCAAGGTGATGACTCACCTAGAATGGACCATAGATCTCTTGCAATCTCTGGGTTTTCTGATCAACCCTCAAAAATCAATCTTGACTCCTTCACAGATAATAGACTTTCTGGGTTTTCAAATCAATTCGGTTTCATATCAACTTCTCTTGCCCAATCAAAAAATTTGGTACATCAAGAGGGAGTTGAATTCAGTTATTTCCAAAACAGACTGTGTCACTGAGATCGTTAGCACGAGTTGTCGGGCTGTTAGCTTCCTCCATCCAAGCGATTTTCCCGGGCCCTCTGCATTACAGAGCTCTTCAACGCTTAAAGATACGTCATCTTCAGAAGGGTCTTCGTTATTCCGATCTCATTCCACTATCGGAGGAGGCAAAGACAGAGATGCAATGGTGGTTGGACCACATGGAGGCCTGGAATGGACGAGCCCTGTTCGGTTCATCTCCGGATCTAGTGATCGAGTCCGATGCCAGCCTGTGGGGTTGGGGAGCCCGGTGCGGTCCTGTCTCGACGGGGGGTCGTTGGTCCTCCCAGGAGTTGTCTCTCCATATCAATTGCCTGGAACTTCTGGCGGGATCGTTTGCGATCCGTTGTTTTTCGCCTCTTCGTTCCAATTGTTGCATCCTTCTCCGCATGGACAATATTTCGGCGGTCAGGTATGTCAACAAGTTGGGGGGTGCGAAGTCCAAGTTATTAGCGGAAATCGCCAAAGATTTTTGCCACTTTTGTCTGCAACACAAGATCACGGTTATTGCCGAATACCTTCCTGGTCGCCAAAATCAGATTGCGGATTGGAACTCGTGCCATCTGCGGGATTTCAGCGACTGGCGTCTTCATCCCCGCATTTTCCGCTCTCTCACTCGGATTTGGGGTCATTGCCACTTAGACCTGTTTGCCTCTCGTCTGAACACTCAACTTCCGCTGTTCTTCAGCTGGAGACCGGACCCTCTGGCTCTTGCCACGGATGCGTTTCTCCAGACTTGGCCGTCGGTCCTATGCTACGCCTTTCCCCCGTTCATGATGATTCCCAGGGTCCTGGCTTGCGTGAAACGGTTTCAATCCGACTTGATCCTGATTGCTCCTCTGTGGAGAGCTCAGGCGTGGTTCCCGGTTCTCCTAGAAATGTGTTGCGCAGTCCCTCTCCTCCTTCCCCAGAAGTGGAACCTGTTGCTGGACCCTCTCGGCAATCCGCATCCCCTGATTCTGTCGGGCACTCTCCTTCTACTAGCGTGGCGAATTTCGGGGATCGCTGGTCGCTCCCAGGCCTTTCTCTTGACGCTTCCAAATTCATCAGTGACGCCTGGTCCCCCAATACTCATAAGCGATACTGAGGGTCATGGAAGCGATGGTGTGACTGGTGTATTCAACGGGAGGCTGATCCCTCTTCAGCGGATATCTCTTTAATCCTTAATTTTCTTGCCTCTCTTGCTTCCTCTGGTTTGGCTTATTGCACGATAAACAATTTTCGCTCTGCCATTTCGGCAGCTCACATTCCTATTGATGGTAAACCTGCAGGTGAACATCCTCTGATTACCAAATTGCTTAGAGGCATTCGTCTTTCGAAACCTCCTACTCCCAAGTGCACGTCTTTATGGGATGTTTCGGTTGTTTTGCGATTTCTGGAGTCATGGCCTTCCAACTCTTTACTTTCCCGTAAACAACTATCGGCTAAGCTGACCATGCTGCTTTGTCTTGTCTCTTGCAAACGAATTTCGGATGTGCGTGCTTTGGATTTGGCGGGTCGCAGTTTTACACCTGAAGGTGTCACTTTTCACCTTTCCAGACGTACCAAAACTAATATTTCTGAAATTACCTATCCGTTTTTTCCTAATCATCCCAACCTTTGTGTTGTTCAATGTGTCAAGGATTATGAGGTATGTACTGCCCATTTACGTTCAGATATACATGGTCAATTGCTAATTGCTTTGCAGAAGCCTTTTCGTCCTGTTACCCCTGCTACTCTAGCTCGCTGGGTCAGATGGCTCATGTCGGAAGCTGGCATTGATGTCTCTATTTTTGGTGCGCATTCAGCACGGGGGGCTATGGCTTCTAAGGCTTTTTCCATGGGTGTTACTTTGTTTGACATCATGAAGGCCGCTGATTGGTCTTCTGACTCAGTGTTTAAAACCTATTATTTTAAACCTATTGATCATATTGCTTCTGTAGTGGTGGATCAGCTTTGAACAAGCATAATCGGAGCCTCCTGTCCTGACATAGAATTCAAAATTTGCGAACATACGTGACAAGAATTTTCAATTCTATTAAGGACAAGGAGGCGAGGATTATCCCACCCGTGATAATCTTTGCATTTGTTCTGCATTTATATTGTGTTATCTGCATATGTTTATTGTTAAATGCAATGTACCTTTTTTCTCTGCCCCCCCTCTATTTCTGATCTCATTCCGTTTACTGGATGTGTATTACGGCTGTATGTCTCTTTTCAGGTTCCGATCCTAAGTAGCGGCCGCTGCTCCTTTGGTTCATCCGGCTTGAAGCGTTCCTGTTTTTTCTGAGAGGTTCGGCTGCAGAATCCTGTTTGGCTTGAAGTGGACTTCTTCTGTATCCCTGCTGTTCTTCGTTTCTCTGGGACTTTCTGTTTTGACTTGAACTGTTCCTCACCAAAGAAAGAGGATATGATACTTTCCTCAGGACCTTTTATAGTATGGGTCTCTATGGTTAGCCACGTGATACCCTAGTGTTTATGGGTACTGTAGTTTTTTCATTATCTACTGTTTTCTGATTGGCTGCTGAGCATTTCTAATAAAGAAATGAGAAAGCATAATCCTCGCCTCCTTGTCCTTAATAGAATTGAAAATTCTTGTCACGTATGTTCGCAAATTTTGAAATGTTCCATAAATCGCTGTATCGGCAACAAAGTCTCTGTGTCCCAGTGAATCCGAAATCGGAATTTGGCACTGAGAGAAATAATATGACATAATGTCATTCAGCAGAACGAAAAATACTTCATGGTGAGCACACCAACGAGGTCGGAGGAGACCGATAAACATCAATCGGACATGCCAACACAAACCTCACCGCAAATACATCGGTATCTGCGATGCCCAGTCACCGAATATAGATATTTATAGACACGTTTGCCCCCCAAAAATTCTCGATTCTGTTTGGACTTGTATTCCAACCAATTACCTCTTCTGGAGGTGGGTCATCTCAACCCCAGTTTCTCTGAGGAAACTTCTTCCTTATAGCTGGTGCCTGTAATATCGCGAGAGGCGATGGGGCAGCCCCCGCCTCTCGTCACGATAGGGGTAGTTTGGCAAAGTACAAAGCCCCAGTTTAACATGTTGAGAAGTGGTGTCGACCAAGGTCAAGACCACGTGGTGGAGTTAATAAAAAGCCCAGGACCAGTTAGTGTTGAGCTAACGAGAATTCTATACGTGGTGTACTGTGTGTTTATCTAGCGTCGTGGGCCCAGACCCCCGACACTACAGTGCCTAGGATTATTGTGTGGAGCTCGTTCTAGTGCTCCTCTGCTTCTTTTTTTGTGCTTGGAGTTTCCACCGTCACATGCAGCATCTGTTAAAAATAGAACACAACACATCTGAAAGCCTAAAGTCCAACTAGCATTTAATGTAAAATAACAGGCAGCTAATCAAAATATCAAAGACAATTGACAACTGTAATTTCAACTGACCAAGCCTCTCCCTAAAAAATGGTCAGTTGGAGTTAAGAGCTCAAATTCATGCAAATCAACCTAGCTGTGAGAGTTCCGAGGAGCCGGCGAACTGGAAGTGTAGAAAAACAGGCCGAGACACAGAAAACAGACCGGAAGAACCCAGCCGTATAGTAGCGCCAGCTCGCCCCAATGAGGGACTCCTGACATCATTGGAGGCCGACCAACAAGAAGGCCGTGTTTCAAGCGGCGATGAGAGAGGTGGAGAAGGTAAGCCGGAGGCAACGGAGAAAGAAGTGGAGTATGACGAAACGCGAGAGGAGCCCAGCGGCAGCATACAGACAACCCCTGAAGCGGAGTACACTGTGAACAAGCCCAGAGAAGGCAGAAGATGTCCGGGTCCCACCGCCAGGGCCCTCATCCAGGGCCATGGCTCAAGGCAAGTAGCCCTAAGAGGGTCGTTTTGGTGGTGGTGTGGCGGCGTGGGGACATAGAGCACGCGTGTGTTTGTTTTCGCGCACTTTCCCCAACACAAGCCACCTGCACGCGATTCCCCGTTTTCCCCAGCACTTCGTTTTGGTGGTGGTAGCACTGAGAGTAGAGAGAAAGGACATTTGCTAATCTCGGTTTATTCTGTTGTTTTCCCTCCTTCTTGTTCTAACTCCCCGGGCTGAGGGACGACGCCAAGGGCCACACTGATATCAAGCTCCAGAAGCCCCGAAGACGACGACCTAGTGGGAGAAGAGGATCCCTAGTTGTTGTGTTTTTATTTTATTAGACTCTATGGGACTGACCAAACAAAATTCCAACAAACGATTACCGCATAATAAAGAAAGAACCAAAGAAAACCCTACTATTCGTGGTGAGTTTTCCCTTCTGCCCCCTCCCGTGCCATTGCGCCGTTTACATTAGCATACCTACATTTTCTCTCAATACAAGTTAATGTAACATGACCACAGGACTGAAATGTATTACTCTCAACGAAAACCTTTCTAATGTGCGGATTCAGGATCTTCCCCTCAAGAAGTGCAGAACTTCCTTGAGGGGATGATATCATTCATATATACTGTATTGGCCCAATTATTCCCACAAAATCAAAATTCCCTTGCCAGGTTTGAGAACTAGGTTACTCTCTTGGAAAACGTTCAAGTAGAACACTGAGCACTATGGCTGTCAAAGTTTGGATGGTACAGGTTAGAAAGTTATTTTTTTCCTGGTGTTTCATTATCATAATGTTGCTAAAAAGGGTTTGTTTGGGTAGAATTAAATTATTTTTAGTGTGGCCAAACCTAACCACTGTGTTACGTTCTAAACCCTGAGTTTGTGCTTCTCCAGACCAAGCACTCTTACAGAGCGTCTATCCGTATGGGTGACATGAATCGTACACCTTGTAGTGCATTTCGTCTTATGTAACATTTTCTATACACTGATTTGCACACATATGATTTGATGTCTCTGAATGTGTCTGTGATGTAAAGTTCTCAGAAACCTTACACTGGCATAAGAGTTATAATACAAATAAATACTTGTGAGAGAGGGGGTAGGGAGAGATGAGTGTCACTGTCAGAGGGTGACAGTGAGGGAATCATTGAAGCGCCCCAACAAAGATTTTGGTAACCTGGTGCACTGTAAGGTCATCATTTGCTATGCGTTAAAACTTTAAAAACTAATATAATTGTATATATAATGAAAATGTGTTGTAGGATGCACCATTTTTGCTATTGGTTTCCAAATTTTCTTGGGGGAAAAACCACCCCAATTCACCCTTATAGTTGTCAGGCTTGCTCGCTCACTATGCACTGTGCAGTGGCTGGTCTGACAAAATTCGCCAGGGCTGCTTTGGGTTCCCACTCCGTTCCTGCAGATTTGACATATGTTTCACTCTAGTTTCAAGTTCAGATCTTGTTGCTTTATTCGTAAAGGAACAAACACTCTGCATATTTGCAAATGATCCTTCAACTTATGGCCAGCATCACAGCATTCGATCACATAAGAAGAACCTTTTTATCATAAGAAGCATGGCGCCTATTGCTTGGGAACAGTGAACCCTAAACTTTGAAACAGACTGAACTCCTCACTTGAACTCAGAATTAAGATTGTGCAAAATTCATGTAATTTTCATTTGCACAATAAAGCAAAGTTTTGGATAAATTATATGACATTATGTGAAATGCAAATCCATCATTTTTGGCGCTACATTTGGGTGCAAAAATACAAATAAATGCTGCAAACAACGGCCACTCCTGTTCTAGTTGCTCGCCTTGTTCCTGTACTCCTGCACAATAATTTTGCTGTGAACAGCAAAATAGCATAATGGTATTACTCGGGAATTTCAAGCAATGCAAAATTTCCGAAAAAATGCGAATTACGCTGGCGTAATTTAAATTTCGGCTTGGTCTGCTCTGAATGAGACTACCTCAGCCTCCCAAGAAGTGAACTCTTCGAAAAATAATTGCCTGTAGACATTCCAGGTTTGTGATCGACGCCTGTGGGATGACGTTGCTTATCTTGCCCATTTGGTCTCTCATGACCTGCTGATTTCAATGACCTTCAGTTTACCTTGGCTTTTTTCTTCCATTTCTGGTGAAAAGCACTGGCGAGATGAACACCAGAGCGCTACAACATCATTCATAAATAAATAAATATATAGTAGTATTTAACGAATTTCATCCGACATTAGTATCCAACTTGGAATAATATCCAGTCCACCGCAGTGGAGGGATCAGAGTTTCTCCTTACACTCTGCAGTAAATTTCATTTTGCAAAATCCCAAGCTATGTGTTGACAAATGATTTTCTGTCACTTTTCTGTGAAACGAAAAAGAGGAAGCAATGAAGGAAGGAAAGGCAGAAATGGATTTACGACACTTTAATCGCCATAAAGAAGTCGAACTGTAGGGCTTTACCCTTGCAATACTATTAAATAAATCCTATTTGCGCAACGCTAGCAAGGACGGAGATATCGAAAACTAGTGAGAAAAGGGGGAAAACCAAGCATTGGCATAGCCAGGGCACTAAGTGGGCCGGGAGTCACTGGGTCTGAGCACCGGCAGTTTTTTTAAGGAGGCCTCGAAACAGGTCTCTATCGGGCTCTGGAGCTGCAGGGGCTCTAAGAAGGGTTGAAAAACAACGAAGCCTCATTAACACGTAAATGGTCTTTTAAAGACCTGGGGGCATATCATCAAGCCCAGGCGATAAAATTATCGGCGCTTTAGCGTCCATTTTTGGATGGAAAGCGGCGATAATTTTATCGCCTGATCAGCAAGGTCATGCTCTTGCGTGAATCCTTGCCTTATCGCACTTTCCCCCAACGCCCATCTTCGCATCTCTAATGAGATGCAAAGTGGGCGTTCCACCACAAGATAACGGGAGAAATGTCGCTAAGCAACATTTCTCCTATTATCTAGCCACACGCTAACCTGCAGAGCGACAAGAAAAGTAGCGATAACCTCGGTAATCGCTACTTTCCTTACGCCTGCTTTTCAACTGACTTAGCCATGATATCCTATGGAAGGTGAATATCATGGCTAAGTCTGCCTTGCCCGATCAGCAAGCTTTCGGCAAACATTGTGCGATTATCGCTGGATTTCCAGCGATAATCGCACAGTTGGCAGCTTGCGCGTTGAATTTTATCGCTTTGGACATAAGCGTTGCTGATAGCACGCTATCTCTGCGATAAAATTCAGCGTTGGCCGGCGATAATTATCCTCGCGCTAAGAGCGCTGAGCGATAATTATCGCCTGGCCTTGATGATATGCCCCCTGGGAAGTACTCGGGTGCGGTTGTGTGTGTGCCCGGGAAGTTTCCACACACGACGGCGGGGGGGGAAGGGGGGAAGTTTGTGGAAGTATTTTCAATAATATATACAAGCCATAGTTCCATAGTTGCTGCTATTTATCTTATTCATCTAACAACCATTGACAAAGCCAATAGTCCTGACTTCTTGTAGATATGATGTTACTTGTTGTATCGTATATCTAGATGCAATGACAGAAACAGCAAAATACAAGTCGGGCTGCACACTATGCTCAGCACAGATTTTTAGATTGTGTTTTAAGCCACGCCCTTAATTACACTGGCCAAGCCCCTTTGAGAGCCCCCCTCCCCATTTTTTTCCATCCCAGTTAAAGCCCTGGGCATAGCCAATTAGTCTCGCCTTTGGGACCTTTTAAGTGTTTTGCTAGAGCTATGGTCAGGTAATCCATGTTAGTGATTTCGTTCCACTTTATATTTCACGTTTTACTGAATCGTGCACTCATTATAGTGGTAAGTTTTCTCAGGATGTTCTGTTTGAGCATTTTCATTTTTGTTCAGCTTATTACTCTTGTATAGTGCATGCTTTGAAATGAGTTGCCTCAAGGTGTTTATAACAGCAACAATTAAGAGGTCTAGAGTTGAGGCTGAAGGCAATGAGAGTTTCTCGCAGTGGCTGTCAGTGGGCCAAAAAGGGGATCAGAATACATAGTCATACAATCCGTGGCCTCTCTGCAGAAAACACAGACCACCATTAGCAAACCCAATAGTTTTGGCTAGTTTTAGGTGTATGTAAGTTATGTTATTACATTTGGATACAAAAACAGAAAGCTCAGAGAGTCATCAAAATATCAGCTGGTTGGCACACAATGCAAGTCACAGAAATGTAGTTTACCTGGTTATAAATCACGCCTAAACCTACATAGGCCACGCCCATTTAAGAGCCCACCTACCTTTTTCATCCCACTTAAAGCCCTGTCATCAGTAGTAAACAGTAAATGACAGAGGCTTGAGCAAGAGGTACGCTGTAGAAAGAAACCGTAAGCAGTGCATATGAAAGAGAACAGTCATACGATATAAACAAAATGTTACGTAGCAGCTCTGCCCTCACACAAAAAGTTGAGCGAAATGTTAAAGAGCAAATGGAATACAGCCAACAATAATAAACATACTTCTTGTATGCACAAATACGTTTAATGGCAGAGGAAGTCCGATATTTTATGGAAAAGAGTGTAATAGTTTATTGTATTACATTTGTAGAAACAGTGTTTTTCTTTAATTTAAAACTCCCAGCCGCGTGACAGTTAGTAAGAGAAATTAAGCAATTGCCCACCTACGGAAGGTTGCATGGCAGCTTCCTTGCACAGTGCAAAATCCAGTGTTCACTCTTTAGAAACCGCTGTACTGGAACATTACACTTCTGGGTTTGCAGCTATCACAATTTGAGAGCCATTTTTTAGACATCAGTGGTGACGAGTCAGTTTATGTACAATGCGAAATCGATTCAGTAAGCACCATTTCACCTAAGTGAGATGCATGCTACAAAATGCATTTAAATGGAGAGAAGATCATGTTTGCCTTCACTGGGGGAGGGGTGCAGCAGAATTACACACATGTCAAGTTCAACTAAAAGAGATCTTATTCACACGTTTTGTTGATTCATGGTCTTGCACTAACGAAGCGAGCATAAGAGACAGGTGAGAAGACGCACGAACTGTGATACCTGTTGATGTAGCTTGATTTATACTCACTACACCATCACTGCTATAAGGGGCAGATACAGGTAGCCCCTCAAACGAGAAGGCAGGAGAGCACCTACGCGACCACACATATCTCAGATGCAGGACAGGGAAGAGATAGACTTCCTGCTCTGCTGTAAGGCGTGTTTACAATGCAGAGGACGCTGTAATATCGCGAGAGGCGATGGGACAGCCCACGCCTCTCGCCAACATAGGGGGAGTGTAAGCAATGAAGACCCCCGTAAATAAGGTTATCAGGAGTGGTCTCGACGGAGCGTGAGACCACGGGCCTCATGTAGGTAGCCAAATACCGGTCGGTAACGGCCGATTTTCGGTAATTATACCGTTACCGACCGGTATTTTGGCTATTGTTATGTAGGGGGACGAATTTTGGTTTCGGAATTTACCGAAACGGTAAAATTACCGATTCGGTAATAATACCGAATCGGTAATGTTACCGAATCGGTAACTTTTCCGATTCGGTAATTTTACCGATTCGGTAAATTCCGACACCAAAATCGAGATGTAGGGGTAGTGTGTGTGTGTGTTTTAGAGTCGGTATTTACCACCAACTTTTAGTTGGTGGTAAATAATTAAAGTATGTATTCATGCATTTTCACGCGCGTAGCAGTGTGCAATGTGGAATACATACATGCCCTTAGGGCATGTATGTGTGCCACATGTGCACACATGGCCGAATCAGGGGTGCAACAGGGTGTCAATGTGACACCCTGCCACCCTTGCAAGTGTTCCCCCCATTACCGAATCGGTATTTACCGATTCGGTAATGAGGCATACCTTCCCATCAATGGGAAGGTATGCCTCATTACCGAATCGGTAATTACCGATTCGGTAATTACCGAATAGTAACGAATCGGTAAAAAATACCGACTCATTACCTACATACGAGTTACCACTTCTAAAATACCGATTCGGTATCGTTCGGTATTTTAGAAGTGGTAACTGGTATGCTACCTACATGAGGCCCCACGTGAGGTAGTTAATTAAAGGCCCAGGGATCTGGGCGGGAGTTGGTCCACAGCTACCCCGTAACTATATCACTGTGTCCCGCGTTGTCATTATTGTGCCCAGGCCCCACGCGCCCACAATATTACACTGGCGACGAGGTGGTAGTTGCCTCACCTGCCGTGCAGCCTGAGTGCGAGCGCTGCCTCCACCGCAGCGTTCGTGTCGCCTCTCCGGCCCGGAGCCGCAGGTGCCGTGTGTCTCCCGCCACACGCCCGTCGGCTGTGACGCTTCGCAGCGGCCCCGCTGCGTCCCTGACAGCTGCCCACATCGGACGAAGAACGTCCTGACCTGGACCAGGTCCCGCACCGGCTGGAGCCCCACGCTGTACTTGAGGCGCGGTGAGTGCGCGCGTGCTCCCTACTGCCCTCTTGTGGCCGCTGCTGGTACTGCGCCTATCTCGGCCGTCAGCCTGCCTCGCCGACACAGAATCCTGCCACGGTAAATAGCGCTACATCGGCGCTCCAGGTGTCCCGGCCTCGCAGTGAACCTACCCGGCAAGCCTGAGTTCAGAGGACGAAGTTAAAGGTCAGCCCTGGGTAAAGAAAGTGCCTGCGTGTGACTTTGCCTCCGCTGCACCGCTCAGTTTCACCTTGGGGACCCCCCGTTTCCTCTTCTTTCGTGGGCACCTGAACTGCTGCGTCTCCCACAGTGGCCCAAGCCGCCAGCACTCACCTCTGAGCCCCGGGAAACTGCGCTGCTGCGTGGCCTCGCTCCTGCTACATCGTGCCACTGACGCACTAACGCCCTTCGGGCCCCAATTCCTCACCTGCCCACAACCCGGCAGCCGCTGCCACTGGTCCCGTCATGACCACCGTCCCGCCCTTGGAGCCGTTCACGGTCTCAGGCCCTCCGCCCTCTCAAGCGGCGCGATGGAAGGAATGGGTGGAACGGTTGGAGACATTCTTCGAAGCCGCCGAAATTAAAGACCGACGCCAGCGGTCCATGCTCCTTCACTTAGGAGGAAAGGATATCCACAAGATTGCGAAGACTGTCCACGAAGCCGGGCCCCCGAAGACTTATGCCACGCTGCGGGATGCGATTACAGCGCACTTTAAACCATATGCGAACCTGGATTACGAGCGATTCCTGCTCCGACAAGCAAAGCAGCTCCCAGAGGAGTCGGTTGATGTGTTCTACGCCAGGCTTAAGGAACTAGCAAGCACATGCACCCTGCCCGACGAAGATGATGAAGTGCGCGCGCAGTTCATCCAGGGGTGCGCATCCTCAAAACTGCGCGAGCGCATCCTGGAAGAACGCAACATGCCGATGAAGGATATACTGACCCTGGGACACTCCAAAGAACTCTCCAAAGCGAGGGCAGCTCATATGGAACTGAAGGCTCCGGCGACCATCAAAGAAGAACCGGTATGCGCCATCCAACCTAATGCCCGAGGCCCGCGGCCGAAACCCAGAAAGCAGGTAGCTCAAGGACCAGGACAAAGTCCCAAACCTCGTCCCTGCGGATGGTGTGGCGGCCCACTCCCACATGACGGCGCATGTCCTGCACAAGGAAAAACATGCAGTGCCTGCGGAAAGGTCAACCATTTTTCTAAGGTGTGCCGCTCAAGACCCGCCCGGCGATCGCATGGCCCGGCTCGACCCGTACATACGCTGGAAGCTGCACCTGAGGAGTCGTTCAACAGTGACATGGACGATGACAAAGCCGCTACGGTGCACGTGGTGCACATGCTGCATGCCCTGTCAGCATCCCCGCAAGCCGCACCCATGTGTACGGTGAATGTGCAAGGACACCCAGTGACGACGCTCATCGACACCGGTGCCACGATCAACCTCATGGCTGTCAGTGCGTACAGGCAGCTGCCCAACCCGCCGGCGCTCCGCCACACTAACATCCAGGTATATGCGTTTGGGACCCACACCCCTCTCCGGATGTGCGGAATGTTTCAGGCGGAGCTCTCCCACAACGAGTCCTGTCAGTCAGCCAAGGTGTATGTGTCCAAGGAAGGGTCGGGGTTTCTACTTGGCTGTCGCACAGCTCTGGAGTTACACCTCATTCAGTTTGCGTGTGCCATACAAACGCATAGCCTAGATCAACTAGTAGCTGAGTTCGCACCCATCTTCAATGGAATCGGATGCCTCAAAGGCCCAGCAGTCCGTCTGCACATTGACAAGACGGTAGCCCCGGTGGCCCTCAGACACAGGAGGATTGCTTTTCATCTCAGGCCGAAAGTGGAGGCGGAACTCTGCATGCTGGAAGCAGCAGGAATCATAGAGCGGGTTACGGGACCCATGCCGTGGGTGTCCCCCATTGTGGTCGCGAAAAAACCAAAGCAGCCTGACGCCGTTCGCATATGCATCGATATGCGCATCCCGAACCTTGCAATTAAACGAGAGCGCCATTTGACGCCCACGGTGGATGACATCATAGGCGAGCTAGCAGGTTCCAAATGGTTTTCAAAAATGGACCTCAGGGAGGAGGAGCCTAGCGCGCAACCAAGATGGCCGCGTAGGTGCGAGGCTCCCGAGGACCTCTACGACCTCCTACATCTATCCTGTCTTCATCCTGATTTGGTTGAGGGGACTTTGTTTGTGAACCTGAGCCGAGGTGGTGCCCGTTTTCCGTTTTCGAATCGGACCCCGGGTGCCGTGATGGGCATCGCTTGAAGTTTGCGGCCTGCTTCTCCTCTGACCCCGGACTTGAGTTGAGGGGCGATCCAGTGGTGAAGTGAATAACAACGGCGGGACGAGCCTGGCAGGGCGCGCACCCCACACTTTCGCTTTCGAGCCCTCTCGCCATCATCGCAAGTGGGATCTCGGCTCTTTCGCGGAGTGCGGTGGTTGGCTCACTGGGGGACCCTGCCTACTCTGCGGGGACCCGTTCCGCCTTCCTGAGGCGACCTCTGGGGTCTTCGGCCTCGATTGTTCGCCCTCCGCCGCTGGACTTGTGGGTGCACGGACTACAGGGCGATGGCGACGAGGCAGGATGGAGAGAGGCTGAAGGCCAAATCGGCCCGGCGTGGTGCCTCTACCCAGGCCAACGTTATGGATCGCTACACCCTGCCGAAAGGTTCTCCCGGCGGGTCGCATAAGTCTCCGGAGCGGCCTGCGGATGCCCCGGATTTGCCAACGGACCTGACCTTGCAGGATATCATGGGCACCATAGCGGAGATGAAGACCTCGGTGGGTCAACAGTTTGACACCCTGGCGCACAAAATTGACGCGGTTCTCATCGATGTCAACCTTGTTAGGGCTGATCTTTTCCAGACAAATGGTAGGGTTGACTCTTTGGCCCTCACCGGGTCGGGCCTCACGACTGAGGTGGCTGCCCTCCAAACGGAGGTACGTCGGCTCCGGCAGGCCAGTGCTCTCACGGATCGGCGACTGGAGGATTCCGAGAGTAGGGCCCGGAGGAACAACGTCCGCATTATCGGAGTGCCTGAGGGATTGGAGGATTCGGCTGCGGATCTCTTTGTGGAGGACTTGATTTCCAATCGTCTGATGCCTCGGGGATTGAGCAAATTCTTCGCGGTGGAGAGGGCCCATAGAGTTCCGGGTGGCAAGCCGAAGGTCGGAGCTCCCCCGCGGCCTCTTATTGCACGTATCTTCAATTTTCGGGATAGAGATGCGATTTTACAAGCTTCCAGAGTGCAGGGGCCGCTCAAGCTAGAGAACGTTGAGGTGAACTTCTATCCTGACTTCACGCAAGCGGTCCAGAAGCAGAGGCTGGGTTTCATGGGCGTCAAACGGCGGCTCCGAGACATGAACTTGAAGTATGCCATGCTTTTCCCGGCCAGGCTGCGGGTGGAATCCGAGGGTCGTTCTCATTTCTTTGACCGTCCGGAGGCGGCGGGGGATTGGTTGGACACTTTGCCTAGGGGACATGATCGAGAGGGGCTGGGGGCCGCGAGTAGAGAGTGCCCACCGGACCGGGCCTAATGTATTGACACTGGGGCTACTTCCTGATGATGTCACTTCTTTGTTGGGCTCAGGGTTCCTTGACTGTCGTGCTTTGTTCTCCCTCGCTTGGAGGTTGTGGTGTGTCTTGAGGGGGTTCTCTTTCCTCCTCCAGGGGGTCTTTTTGTAGTTTAGTTCATGCAAGGGCGACAGGCACACTGCAAGTTGGGGGGGCTGTTTGGGCTCATGCAGGGGTGCAGGGTGGGGGGAGTTTTGTTTGGAATGTTGGGTTGGGGTTGGGTATTGTTTGTTTGTACCACAAGGCAGGATTATTGTTGTTTCATACTTAACGTGCTCTCTGGGAGGGTGGTGATTGGAGCTGGTTGTGATGGGGGGTAGGGGACTGAGACTTCTTTCCTGGAATGTTAACGGACTGGGGGACAGGATAAAACGGGGGGTGGTCCTGCAGTTTTTAAAACGGATCTCACCCGATATCGTGTTTCTGCAGGAAACACACCTCATTGGTAATTCCTTCCGTGCTATGAATAGGCGGGGCTATCGCCTTCTGGCTCATTCGGGCTTCACCTCTGGTTCGAGGGGTGTGGTCATAATGGTTAAAACCTCGCTCCCGCTGGAGGTTGACGAGGTGATCCATGATGACAGGGGGCGCTACACTGCACTGGTGGGCAGATGGGAGGGTAAAGTGATCGTTTTGGTTTCTATTTATGTCCCGCCGGGTTTGCAGACGACTACTTTTGCTGACTTGGGGCGCCTTCTTCTCGGGCTGCCAGAGGGGATTCTAGTGGTTGGAGGGGACTTTAATGCTGTGGTTTCCGGAGCCGAGGATCGATACCCCCCCAGGGACCTCCCCCGGGCCCAAACTTGGTTGTCTGGTCTCTTGGACACCCTGGGATTGGTGGATTGTTGGCGGCTAAAACACCCTGCACAGACACAGTACACTTTCCACTCCGGGGCCCATGGTAGTCTTTCAAGACTTGATTATGTTCTTATGCCAGCGGCCCAGGCGGGGAGGATCGGGGAGGTGCGACATCTTGCCCGGGGTATTTCAGACCACTCCCCGCTTCTGTTACACTTCGATATTGTCCTGGGGGTGGAGGGGAGGGTGGTCCCGATTAACTCCTGGTACCTGCGTAATCCCACAATTCGTGCAGACTTGATCAAATCCCTTGAGCAATATTTTGAAGATAATGTGGGATCGGTCTCGTCTGCTGTTTCTCTTTGGGAGGCGTTTAAAACGGTACTCCGGGGGGAAGCCCTGTCCCTCATTTCCCATTCCAAGAGGCGCGAGCGGGAGGAGGTGACTCGTATTGAGTCTGAAATTACTGAGTTGGAGGGTGACCTGGATCGTGGTATCACGGAGGACAAATTGCATGCTCTCAGACTCAAACAAGCAGACTACAAGGCCCTGGTCACTGAAGCGGCCAAGGGCATGAGTAGGGAGCAACAGGGGCGATTGTATGATATGGGTGATAAGGCTGGAAAACTGATTGCGTGGCTGGATAAAAAGGAGAGAGCGAGTCGAGTTGTGCCGCTGGTTGAGAGAGTGGATGGTGTGCGTGTTACTGATCCCGAGGAAATTGTTGATTGCTTTGCAAGGTATTTCCGCGGGGTGTACTCCCCGGTCTCTTCTCGCCCGGAAGAGGATTCCCGCGTCCTGCTTAAAGATATTGGGTTGCCCTCCCTTTCGGAGGAGGATAAATTGTTGATGGACGCGACTCCGACGTCTGAGGAGATCGCCCTGGCCATACGCTCAGTCGCTTCTGGCAAGGCCATGGGTCCTAATGGCCTTCCCATTGAATTGTACAAGTTGCGGCCGGATACATTAGCGCCGCATCTTCGTGATATGTTTCTCGCGGCTCGGGCGGCGGGTTCTCTCCCGCTGGACCAGCGTCTAGCAACCATCGTGGTTATTCATAAGGAGAGGAGGCCGCGGGATCGAGTTACGTCCTACAGGCCCATTTCGCTTTTGAATGCGGAACCGAAAATCCTTGCTAAGGTGCTGGCTAATCGACTGGTTGGCGTGGTGTGCGATCTGATCCATCAGGATCAATCCGGTTTTATTCCTCATCGCAACACCGCGCTTAACCTGCGGCGTCTGCATGGGGTGCTCGCGAGGGTTCCGTTCATACGTGAGCCAGCCATTTTGGCGTCCCTGGACGCCACTATGGCGTTTGATACGCTTGAGTGGCCATATATTTGGGCGACGCTGGAGAAGTTTGGGTTTGGCCCGGGATTTATCGGTTGGGTGAAATTGCTGTATTCTAGACCGCTGGCGCAGGTGGTGGTGAATGGTAGAGTGTCGGCTCCCTTCGAATTGGGCAGGGGCACGCGCCAGGGTTGTCCGCTGTCGCCTCTCCTCTTTGCGCTCGCTTTGGAGCCCCTGGCGGAGTGGCTGCGGTGGCACCCTTCGATTCGTGGTCTCCGATGGACCCCAGAGTATGAGGACCGAGTCTCTCTATGCGGACGATATTCTCTTGTATCTCGCTTCCCCGCGTGAATCGTTGATTGTGTTGGTGGATGTATTGTCCTCCTTTGGCCGTAACTCCGGCCTAGTCTTAACTGGGCTAAGTCCTGTGTTTATGTTCTTTTCGGAGAGGCTCCTATCCTCCCGCGGGGTTGCCCTATCCAGGTCGCTCACCAGGGATTCAAGTATCTGGGAATTTTTATTACCCTGGACTCGGCGGCCCGATACACGCAGAATTTACTCCCCCCCTCTCCAACGTTTGAAGGCAGATGTGGCGCGTTGGCGGCGTTTGCCGCTCTCGCCGCTTGGCCGGGCGGCGCTGTTTAAGATGATGTCGTTGCCACGGTTTCTATACGCCCTACAAAACACAATGGATGTCGTGCCGGCTAGCTATTTTAGGGAGGTGGAGGGTCTGCAGCGCCAACTGTTCTGGGATGGGAGGCCGCGGATCGCCCTCGCGAAGCTGACGCTCCCGTGGTACGACGGGGGGGTCGCCCTCCCCGATATCAAACGTTATTATTGGGCTTTCCAGCTGGCAGCGATAAATCACGGGCTTTATGGGCCTGCCCTTAATCCGGCTTTTGAGATGGACAAATTGTTGTTGCCGGGTGGCGACTACAATAGGGCGCTCTACTCCAGATCGCTCGACGCGCGTTTGACGGGTCCGACACGGGTCGCGGTGCGCGTGTGGCACGCGGCAAACTCGGCGATGGGGTGGAAGGATCGGTTGACCCGGGCGACGCCATTGTATGCTTCCGAGCGATTGGGTTGTTTGTGGACGACGAAAGGCTTTGAGAAGTGGGACACGATTGGCATTAGCAGGGTAGGGGATCTCTGGACGAAAGGGGGATTTAAAACGTTTGATGTGCTGAAGGCGGAGTACCAGTTGCATGATAGGGAGTACTTTCGGTATGCGCAGGTTTGTCATGCGTTGCTCTCCGTATTCCCGGAGGTCGCGTCCATCCCGGAGTGCTCCCCATTGGAAGATAGAGTACTAGATGGGTATGTGCCGGATAGCACTATTTCATTGATATATAAAAAGCTCGTCAATGATCGCTCGGGGCTGCTGGCCGCCCTTCGTGAGGCATGGGTCGCCGATGGATTGGAGCTGGATGACGAGGATTGGGTGTCTGCGGTGGCCTCCCCGAAAGAGGTGGCCATACCGGCCCGCCTTCGGTTCGTCCAGCTCAAGATACTCCACAGGGTGTATGTTAGGGGTCCTGGCCTGATGCGTATGGGATATGTGGTGGATGGGATGTGTAAGCGTGGGTGTGGTATGATTGGGACCTTCCTCCATGTTTTGTGGGAATGTCCGGAGGTGACTCGGTTCTGGCGTGGCGTGCATGCAGTACTGCAGGCGGTCACGCGTGTTGCGTTGTTCCCCGAGGCGAGGAGGTGTTTGTTGAATGTTTGGGAGCCGACTGATTACACGGTGGCGCAAACGTGGTGGGTGACATTGGGGATATATGGTGGCCAAGCGTGACATAGCACAATTGTGGGGCTCCCAGAGGTCACCCACGGTTTCGGTGTGGAAGGAAAATATGGATTGGTGTATGTTCCGAGAAAAGACTGTGTATGTGGTGAGAGGCAAGCCTGGGAAATGGGTAAAGGTGTGGGGCCCCTGGAACTCCTATCGTGGCGGGATTTGCGCCCCGCCCCTAGCGCGTGACCCTGCTGAGGCCCTGTCTCCCTAGTCTGCGCATTCCCATGATTCTGTGTTATCGGGATAACTTTGTCTCCGCTCCCTGCCCTTCCCCCCCCTCCTTCCATTGTAGTTTGGTAGGCCCCTCCCGAGGGGAGCGCATAATGTCACCCGGACTTTTGCCGCCTTGTGTGTTTGTTTCTTGTTTTTGTTCATTTAAAATGAAACCGTCATTTGTGATGTCAAGGCCTATAGCCGCAACTGATATTTCGGATCCTTGGGACTTACACTGCTTGCTGCTTGTGTTTATACCTATATGTTTATGACCTTATTGTTCACTAGCGGCCGGCCCGGAGGTTGTAGGCCCATACCTGTATATCTATTGAAATTTGTAATAAAGGTTTCAAAAAAAATAAATAAATAAATGGACCTCAGGTCAGGATACCATCAAGTCCCGCTCCACCCCGACTCGCGCCCAATAACAACGTTCTCCACTCATGCTGGCCCATGGCGATACAAGCGCCTCAATTTCGGGATCTCCAGTGCAGCTGAAGTATTCCAAAACATCATCAAGACGGTGCTGCAAGGGCTAGAGGGGGTGCTCAACGTGAGTGATGACATCCTTGTCCATGCCCCCTCTCTGGACGAACACATTGCCCGCCTCAACGCTGTCTTCACACGCCTGAGAGACCGCGGACTAACACTCCACAGAGAAAAGTGCGAGTTCCTGCGGAAGGACATAAGCTTCTTTGGGTATCGCTTCTCGGACAAAGGGATCGGACCGGATCCCGCCAAAGTTAAAGACATTCAGGAAGCACCAGCCCCCACGTCAGTGACCGGAGTCCGAAGTTTTCTGGGAATGGTCACATATTGTGGCCGGTTCATCAAGAACCTATCGGATCTGACGGGCCCACTGAGAGAGCTCACCAAGACGACGGCCCATTGGACCTGGGGCCTGACGCAGGAACAAGCATTCCAGCAGACCAAAGCTGCGTTGTCGGCAGACACCACTCTGGTGTATTTTGATCCTCGCCACGAGTCCCAGCTGGTTGTGGATGCTAGTCCCACTGGCCTAGGAGCGGTGTTAGCACAACGTCAAAGCTGCGGAGACTGGGCACCAGTAGCCTACGCGAGCAAAACTCTCAAGCCCACTGAACAGCGTTATTCACAAATCGAACGGGAAGCTATAGCGATTCTGTGGGGATGCCGCCATTTTCACATCTATTTGTATGGCCACCCTTTTACAGTCATAACAGACCACAAGCCACTGGTTCTGCTATTTCAAGGGTCCTCGTCCCGTCCTCCTCCACGGATCGAGAAGTGGGTACTGCAACTGCAAGAGTTTCAGCTGAAGGTGGAGTACCGTCCCGGCACGAGGAACCCAGCAGACTTCCTATCACGGCATGCCCGGCCCGTCACACCGCCAGAAGCTGAGGAAGCGGCAGCGACTGAAGATTGTCCGAATGGTGGTTGAGCGGTCCCGACCACTCCCGATGTCACTACAAGAAGTAATAGTGGCCACACAGGACGACGACTGCCTCCAGATGGCGATACAGGCAGTCAGGTCAGGTGACTGGCAGTCACTCCAGAGCCCATCACCTAGGCGGACGACTACCGCTCAAGCCACGCTCAAATCGCTTCATCAAGTCTGACATGAGCTGTCCGTGTCGGCAGAGGGATGTCTCCTGCGAGGCCCGCGTCTGGTCCTACCGGCTAGCCTCACCAGACGAGCAGCGCTCCTAGCCCATGGAGCACATCAGGGAATAGTTAAGTCCAAAAATCGACTTCGAAGCAAGGTGTGGTTCCCAGGCCTCGACCACCTGATCGAAACACTCGTACAGCAGTGCCCAGCGTGCCTCGCCACAAGTCTCTCAAGCAGACCAGCGCCGGTGATTACGGAAGAAGGCCCTGGCAGACCGTGGGAAAGAGTCAGCGCAGACTTCGGGAGTCTCCCGGGAGGACGATATATGCTGGTAGTTGTCGACGATTTCTCGAGGTACCCAGAGGTGGAGTTCGTTCCTTCCACATCCGCAGCTGAGGTCATCCCGAAACTCGAAAAAGTGATAGCCACTCACGGACTGTTCGGAGAACTACGGACGGACAATGGGCCACCATTCACCGCATGGAAATGGCAGAGTACCTTGCAGCCCACAGGATAAAGCGCCGCAAGATTACACCTCGATGGCCCCAAGCCAACGGTGAGGTAGAACGCCTAATGCAAACATTAAACAAGACCATACAAATCACGATGTCAGAGGGCCTCAACATCGAGCGAGTGGTATATCAGTTCCTGCGTGAGTACCGACTCACCCCCCATTGCACCACCAGGATATCGCCGAGCCGCCTGTGTTTCGGCCGAACAGTGACGGACACCATTCCCCACCACTCAACGTGGGAACGAGCGGAAAACCCTCCGAATCTGTCAGACCTTAGGCGAGCACGGACAAATGAAGCAGCGTCCCAGAGGAGGGGCGCCAGAGAGACCTCCATCGCCATTGGTGACCAGCTACTGGTACAAGACCGACACCCCGCAAGCAAGTTCCGGACACCATTTGAGAAGGACCCGTGGACTGTCACGGCGGTCAAGGGTACCATGGTCACCGCCCAGAAGGGCTCCGAAACTGTCACTCGAAACGTATCGTTTTTCAAGAAGGTTCCCCCCGCGGGAGGGGGCACTCCAGCCAATTCGTCTGACCGAAGAAGAACGCTCCACAGGCAGCCCTCGAGCCCAGAGACCCGCACGACAGACCAAGAACCATCGGATCCCGACAGCCCATCACCCCAACTGCGGCTGCCACTGCCATCAGCCCAAGAGTTGAGTGGGGAACAGAGGAGAGAACCCGCCCACGAAACAGCTGACCAGCCGCCGAGCTCACAGCCGCGAGACAGCCAAAGCCGATATAACCTCCGCCCCTGCCCCAAGCCCTCCCAGAGGTACAAGGACTACAAAACTAGTGGCTAGTCGGCGATCAAGAGTCGGGTCGCAGCCTGAACAAGTGGTGGGGGCCACGTCCCAAGTAAGACTGTTTCGTTATATTATGGTGTGACCGAAAATCAACGGTTTGGACTAGAAGTTAATGTTGATAGTGTTTCATAGTATTTGTGTTTATTACTTGGTGGGGGAGGAATGTAATTTCGCGAGAGGCGATGGGACAGCCCACGCCTCTCGCCAACCTAGGGGGAGTGTAAGCAATGAAGACCCCCGTAAATAAGGTTATCAGGAGTGGTCTCGACGGAGCGTGAGACCACGTGAGGTAGTTAATAAAAGGCCCAGGGCTCTGGGCGGGAGTTGGTCCACAGCTACCCCGTAACTATATCACTGTGTCCCGCGTTGTCATTATTGTGCCCAGGCCCAACGCGCCCACAATATTACAGACGCTACTCATATTTCGATGTCTGTCACCAGGGAACAGGCACTTTGATGTGTGATCAGCCCTGAAGCGTCATAACCATAGAAGAAATGAAATGAAATACCAGCATTTGTAAAGCGCACAGCTACCTCTGGAGAGGTGTCCCGCCGCTGGGGGCCGTGGGGAAGATTAAGCGAGCTATTGCCCAGAGTTACATGGTGCTGGACTAACCTGCCTCCAGCGCCAGGGAATGAACCAATGGAACTGTGAATCCCGTGGTTCACGTTCACGTGGTCAGGCACCCTGGCCACTGCGCCACACCTCTTCCACAAGAAGGACAACGGTGGAGAGTTCAAGTTTTTGGTTAACAGATATTGACATCTTTAACTTGCAGATATGGTATTTTGTGCTGTTCAATCAGTTTCAGGTAACAACTTGGAGAAACGGAGTTTTGGAATTATCAGCAGACACCTACTTTAGTTTAGTCTTTTAATTTCTAACCCCTAGCATTTTTGCTCATAGTGTTAAATTGAACATGGGAAACCGAGTTATGAGAACTACTTTTGTGCTCTACCACACTCACTGCCCTGCAAATGCGTAAATAAGAGCACTGGTCACATAGTTACTTTGTCCGTAGCCAAACTCATTTGTGTGCTACTCGTTTATTAGGCAACTCTGTCGTCACTTACATTCATACATGATGCCAACATTTTAACAAGCATTTGCAATGCAATTCGACTCGCATTTACGCAAGATCTATTGCATTGCAAACGGGAGTGTGGGCGGGCAGGGGTCAGGAGGGCGAGAAGGTACGAACAACGGGAGTGCGGCCGGGTGGGGGGCTGGAAGGCATGGGAAGTAAATAGGGCTCACAATGTAAATAAAACATACCATGCAAAACTCGAAGTAAAGGGGTCAGTAGCCATGGTAGGACACAAATGACAACATGGTTGTCATGAGGAGGAACTAACAAGCCTAAAACCAATCGGAAGACAGCATTTTGGAACTACAAAGACACAGCCAATGAAAAAGATGTGCGGAGACTGGGCCGAGTTTCCACGGAGCTTTCACTCCGTACTGAATACTGCATGCCTCGCAAAGCAAACAGCGCATGGGCGCTGCCGCTATAGGCTCGACCTAATTACCCTTCTATTTCAATGCTGATATTTAAAAAACCTTAAACTGTGGGTCCGGAAGTTCCTCAACAATCCTGCTTTTAGCTTTTTTGTTGAATATCGTATTTTTGAATTGATGGGTTTATTATACAGTATGTCTGTGCTTTTCTCTTCAAGTCATTTGGATGAGTCATTCTCGGACGCTTGTCTCCCACAAAAAACCGTCTTGGGGCTCCACGTTATCCGGACACGGAGTGATAAACCCAAGATTTCGCTTTGTCACCCATACAATTAAGTACTTAAAATATCTGCTCCCAAAAACACATAAATATTCACTGAAAGTTTATACATGGAGTTTCCAGAAACTACCTTTTCAATTCTGCACAATTCAATGCATGTACTAGTGATGCTAAGCAGCTCACCATGTCTTCTCTGTTACTGATTTAGTCCCTTATCTCATATAACCCTTTAAATTATTCATGAATCATAAACGCCCTTTGAGTGCGCTGACTGCATATCGTCCTATTGTAACTATAACTTCCAACACCTCCAGACATTTTATTGAACTTCCAACAGAATGTCTTTCACTATTGTGTATGCCAGTGGCGGCTCCTTCGCTATGGCGGAGTAGCGTCGCCTTACTGCTTTAAGCAGTGCAATTTAAAGTAAACATAAAATAATAACTTTGAGTTATCATTTTGTTTCTGTGCTGCTTTGCGGGTGGGTGGGGCTGCTCTGCTCTCAACTAGGGAAGGAGTGGTTTGCCCTCTCCTAAGCGCACATGACTGTTGGGCCGGCCCTCTCGGTCGCCCAAAACGGTCATGCACACTTTCCCTGTTCTCCATGCAGGCTGCATAACAGCCTGCGTGGAGAACATGCCCAGGCCCCCATTACCTGGCTGAGCATCGAATCAGGACGCTCAGACCAATCACAACGCTGCATTGCAGCATTGTGATTGGTCAGGGGAGGTTGTGCTTCCTGTTCCTCAAGGCAAGACGAGGAGAGCAGGAGCAGAGCTAGTGGACCTGGGGAAAAGTAAGTGTTTATTTATTTTTGTAAAAATTGTGCACAACCCCCATGCACTCTCCACTCGTTCCCGCGCCCTTCTCCCCACCTGCGAGCCATGCATGCTGCCACTGTTGTGTGCAGCACTATCTTTTAGGCCTAGTTTTTTCTCTAGCAGGAACCTGTCCCAGGGTCATTACAGTACAACCACATTGTTTTTTATTTTTAGGTATAAGGAGATTAAGTGATTTGTCCAGAATGACAGGGCGATGAGCCAAGGCCAGGATTCGAACCTAATTCCTCCTGGCCCAAAGTGGGCAGATCTTGACAGTAAGCCATATGACATGCAGTGAGTCATCCAAAGATTTCCACTACCACCACCTTCAATCATTTCAGTCTATTGGATATGTTTGTGAAGTATTACAGTGCTCTGTATCCTGTCCATCTGTGACATCACACTTGAACCTCTCCTTGTGCTTGTCCTTAACACTGACCCCCTTAGGTGAGCAGGTAACCACCTTGATTGGAAATGTAGTCCAATCCAGAATTGTGATGGTGTCTGTTAGCCCTACTTTTCCTTATGTAGTCTGGGGAAGTAAAAGAAAAAAATTGGCATTGCTTAAGGGTCAGGTGGACTCCTTAGTGATGCCTACCTTACAGATTGGTTTCTCTTCAAACCCAGCCAGTATGTATTCTCTTACTTACATTTCTTGATCCATCAGTTTACATCTGACCCTTAATTAATGCCAATTTTTTCCTTTTCTTCCTCAGACCTCAAGCAATTTCATTCCCGATGAGACCATTGTGATATAATGATTAATTACCTGTGTCTTAAAGTGTACTGAATGTAAACTTCTGTCTTTTGATATAAAGCAACCAATATACTGTGTACGTTCACATTTTACTTCACCCTTCTGTCTTTGATTTTGGTTTTGGTTTGTATTTACACCTGGGGTATACTCACTCTTTCCTTTCTCCTGTGAGAAACACCTACAAATTGTTTTTCAAAATATTTTTAATTTAATTAAACTCTGTTCGACTGAACCACAGTTTTTTATATACTGGCTGTGCTGTATTCTTTCTCCCAATTCTGTATTTATGATTACTGTTGACCTAATCGAATATGCTGTTATAAAGATTTATTCTACACAGAAAGATCTGTGCAACTGCGAAACTTTTCTACAAATTAGTTCCATATGAACGATTGTTCCAAGGGCCACCTAAAAGGTGGCACACTGTCAGTGCGCCCACAGATGGCAGACCTCTGGAGGGGACATCCTAGACATCCCCTTGGAGGCGGGTGCTGTCACTTACCTCACACGCCTGCATGGGGATCTCTAATCCCCTTCAAAGTGCTGGTGGGTTGCCCCCTGCACTTTGAAAACACAGAGCTGATTCAAAGCAGCTGCTCCATTTTTCACAGAAATACCCTGTCTCAGGGCAGCACGAGTTTGCTGCTGCCCTGAGGGCAGTGCATTCACCATAATGTAGTGCTTTTTCATTGTTTGTGCTGGACGCACATTTTAATTTGTGAACCCGGCACAAGCAATGAAAATGCGCCTTCGCATATTGCGGGCCCAGATGGATTTAATTCTTTCTATGGTCCTGGATCAGCAATGGAATTGTTGCAGGTTTATAGACATTCCAGCAGGGGAATATCTATTTACTCCCTGGTACTTAGATTGTATTTTCTTTGATGCAGTAAGTGCTGAAGCTTTCGTCATTTTTCAGCTCAGAGTGGGTGGCTCTTGCTAATTCTATGTTCAAATACTTTGATGTAAAAATGGCAAAAGGCTTTGCCACTCTCTTTACTTGGTGTGATGGCACTGTGCTAATCCTATGCTTACATTTCTGCTAAATAAACAGACATTTGAGGTGAGCAGATTCCACGTGTCAGTGGTGTTGTAGGGGTCTCCATATACCCTACACACCTCCACACTACCCTGCACCTCTCCACTCTGGAAAACTCTATTTTATGCCAATGCACTCTAAGCCACTGCACTCTATGCCACTTTTCTCCACTCTTCCACTCTGTGCCACTCCACTCTATGGCACTCTAATCTATGCCACTCACTCTATGTCACTGAAATCTATGGTGCACCACTTCCCTCTACTCCACTCTACTGTACTCTGCACCACTCTACACCACTGCACTCTACGTTACTCTACTCTAGCCACTGCATTATATGCCACTGCACTCCATGCCAATGCACTCCACGTCACTTTACTCAAAATCAATGCACTGTCCGCCACTGCACATTGTCAATCTACTTTACAATACTGCTATCTATGCCACAATACTGTACCGTGCAACACTCTATTATATGCCATTGCACTCTAAGCCGTTCTACTCTACAGCATTGCACTTTACGCCACTCTATTCTACGCTGCACCAATGTACTTCATCCCACTACACTCTATGCCAATGCACTGTAAGCAGCTCTAGTCTACACCACTCCAGTCTATGACACTCTACTCTGCAACACTGCACTCTCCACCACTGAACTCTACGCCATGCTACTCTGCACGACTGCATTTTTTGCCACTGCCCTCTAGTCTGCATCCCTTTACGCTACTGAACTATTCTCTACTTCAATGTCCTGTACGCCACTACACACTATTCCACTCTACTCTGCATCACTCCACTCCATGCTACTGCATTCTACCCCACTGCACTCTGGACCAATCCACTCTAAGTTATTACACTCTATGTCAATCCACTTTACACCACTCTAATCTACTCTACATCACTGAACTTTAGGCCACTGCATTCTATGCAACGCTATGACACTCCAGCCTGCACCCCTCTACTCTACTCTGCATCACTACACTCTGCGCCTCTTTACTCTACTCTGAAACAATCTACTCCATGCCAAAGCACTTTATGCCACTAACTCTGTCAACGTACTCTGTCACTTTACTCCACTCTGCACCACTCCACTCTACACCACTCTAATCTACACCACTGCACTCTGTGCCACTGTAATCTACAATGCAAAACTCCACTCAGTGCCACCCTTCTCTGTACCACTCTCCACAACTGAACTCTATGCCACTCTACTCTAACCACTGTTCTCTATGCCACTGCACTCTCTGCTAAAGCACTCTACACTACTATACTCAAAATCAATTGACTCTCCACCACTGCACAGTATTCCAATCTACTCTGCACTACAGCACTCTATGCTACTATACTGTACCCTGCAACACTCTATTCTAAGCCACTGCACTCTAAGAATTTCTACTCTACTGCATTGCACTCTATATCACAGCACTCTACGCCACTTTGTTCTACTCTGCACCAATGTATTCCATGCCACTCTACTCTTCGCTGCACCACTCTATTCTATGGCACTACACACTGTGCCACTACACTCTATGGCACTTTACGCTCAGTCACTGTACGCTCTGCCACTCTTCGACACTCCACGTTACTTTACTCCACTCTATGCCGTTCCACTCTGCTATGTCACTCCACTCTACTACACTCTCTGCACTCCACTTTACGACAGTGTATGCCACTCCACTCTGACACTCCATGACACTCTACTGTATCCCATTCCACTCTGCTACACTACATCACTTTATCCCACTCCTCCCTGGCAACATACTTTGCTCTATGCCACTCTACTCTACAACACTCTATTCCACTCTATGCATATCCCTCTATACTACTATAAAGAGTCCTCTAGCTGACCTATATTTCTTTTGAAAGTAGCCTATGGCTCCCATTTAGAGGCACTTGATGATAAAAGCTACAGAAAGGATTGAACAATTGTCCTTCCAGATACCCCTGCTTCTATCTATATTTTTTATTACTGTACAATTTAAACACTGGTCCTGATGAAGGTGGTGAAAAGAATTTGCGTACCACCGAAACGTACGTCGGCCAATCTTCCTTGGGAATCCGCCTAGAGAGCTATACAGGAAAATCAATAGTTATGACAGCTGCAAATCATAATTAAATGACTCCGTGATCCCTAGACACTGTTGTAATTTAGGAAATGTTTTGATGTCGTAGATGAAATGATTTCCTAATAAGTTTCTTCTCCCTCCTGTCCCTGTCGGATCCCCATTGGTTTGCTTAAATTGTATTTTTATCTGGCACTTTTAATGTCAGGTGAATGAGAGGTATGGCATGGAGTGAGCTTGTTGTGGTACTGTATGAATGTACTGGGGTATCTCAAGTTTACATAGAATTGATGTGTATTAGATTCCAATTGTGTATATCTATGGTAAAAATAATTGTGTGACCTATGAATTTAGCTTGTTATTAATTGAATTTTTTGTGTGATTTTTGAAAATGAAAAATAATAAATATACATAAAAAAATAAAGAACAATGTCTGTTTAAACACTATTGTCATATCTATATGATTTCACTTTAGACAGGACACACTTTCCTCTTGCGGGGTATTTGTAAGCCATAGGCTACTTTTGAAAGAAATATTGGTCAGCTAGAGGACTCTTTATAGTCTTTGCCCTCTTTCTCCCCTTCCCTCTTGGACCTGAAATTAATACTAGAGGGTACTTTCTTTTATCCTTATTGATTATCCCTCTATACTACTCCACATTACTTGACACCACACTATGCCACTCCACTCTACACCACTTCACAACATTCTTTGCCACTGCACTCTATGACTGTTAGAAATGGGTTTTCTGGTTGGCTTAGGTATGCAGCTTAACCAAGCAGAATCCGCCAATCTAGTCAGGATAAGGGGATTACATGTCTAAAATAACCCCTGCTCACCCCCTTGGTAGCTTGACACGAGCATTCAGGCTTATCTCAGAGGCAATGTGTAAAGCATTTGCACAGAACAAACAGTAATACAGTGAAAACCCTAAAAAAGGACACCACACCAGTTTCAGAAAAATATCCAATATTTATCTTTGTAAAGCAAGACCAAAATGGTAAAAAAATCTATGATACAGTTATCAAAATTATGAATAATGCAAAAATAGGCTTTATATACAGTTCCTTGAAGTCAATAGCTCCGCCCTGGGCTATCACGGCGTTGTGAACACACAAATCCAACAGCTCCAGCCGATCGCTGCGTTGCGGGCCAGCTACGGTGTCCAGGAGACCTGCAAAACATTACTTTTGGAGATGCAGGGTGTCGGACCTTGCGGTGAGCTTCAGAGGAGTGGCTTCTATTTCGGAAGTCGATACAGGAGTTGTCTGGCCCTTGAAGTCACACGCGTTGTAGGTCAAGCTCCGTGAGTTTGAAGTCAGGAGCGCTGGTGTCGGAAGGCGTTAGGGCTGCAGTGTGAAGCGGAGCGGTGAGATGTGCGGTGCACTCAGGTCGCATTACACATAGCAGCTTGGTGAAGGTCGTCCAGTGGGTGAGACCTGGGCTGCGGTGCAAAGCAGGGGGGTGCTCATTGCGGTGCTGACAGGTCATGGTGCAGGCAGCGTCATCATTGCTGAAGTGTTGTCACCGGTAGACCCAAGGCTGCGATGCTAGACATGGCAATGCAGTGTGTAGTGCCCACAGGTCACGGTGCAGGCAGCAGTGCCTGTTGACAAACAGGAGTCATTGGCGCTGACATCGGTGGGCCAAGGCTGTGGTGTGGGATGGGGCGTTACGTTGTGTAACTTACAAGCGGTGCCCCTAAACCATGGTGCAGGCAGCGGCATGGATGTAAGCTTGGAGTGGCATCATTGGTGAGAACAGGGCTGTAGTGTGAAGCGGGATGGTGCTCTGTGTTATTCATGAGCGGTGTCAACAGGACACAGTGCAGGCAGCGGCAGCGGTGATTGCGTCGCGGAGGCATCAGGGATACCAGGATGACGGTGTGAAGCGAGGCGGTGTGGCCATAGGTCATGCTGCCCACAGGTCAAGGTGCAAACAGCAGCTCGGTGGCGGTGTTGGACAGCATTGTCGGTAAAACCAGGGAATCCATACGAGGTGCAGTGGTTCCCTCTGTGGTACCTTCAGGTCACGGAGCCAGTAGCGGCATCGTTGATAGCGTCAGGTTACCTTTCTCTTCTGTGGCAGCTGAAACCTCCAGTTCCAGAAGCCAGCACTCAGAAGATGTTGAAGTGATTGAGTTCCTGGAGACTTCTAACAGGTGGCAAGCTCTACATCAAGCCCCTGGAGATGCTTAGTATGCAGAAACAACAGTCCAGTCCTTTCACTGCCCAAGACAGAAGCAGCAACTGCAGGCCAACCCAACAAAGCAACAGTAGCAAAGGGGCAGTACTGCTTCTGGCAGCTCTTCAAGCGCTTCTTCCAGGCTGGTTCTTTAGTCCAGCAGTAATTCTGGGGTCAAGGCCCCAATAATTATACCCCATTTTCCTTTCGATTTGGTACAAACAAAGTTCCTCTGGCACACATAAACGAGTTTTGCCTTGCTCAGGCCAGGTTCACTTTTGGAGGTAAAGACATCTTTCAATGCGTGCTGTAGAATGCAGGCACGCATTGAAAGAGGAGAAAAATAGGAGAAATTAAACATTTCTCCTCGTTGGGCCTCGCTACGAGTGTGACTTAGCATTCTAATGTATTTCCAGGTTTACGATTCCTCGTAAATCTGGAAAAGTGTCTCGTTCCATGGGTGTTGCGTGGGAACACCCACAGCAACTCCCATGGAACACCCCTTTAACACAAAGTATTGTGTGTAAAGGGGCCGTATTTACAAGGAGAGAAAAAGTCACGCAGGGTGGCTTTTCCTGTCCTTGTAAATATGGGGCAGTGAAATGCGCCGCCGGTGCATCTCGAAAAGTGAAGCACTGGTGGCGCAAGGGGCTTGTAAATCTGCCCCTTGATATTTTGCAGCGCCAGCATTTATGTTTTTTTTTTGGATTACTTGTCTTAAGTACTGATTAGGGTCCGGGCACATTTGATGTTGCATAGCTACAACTAGGGATGTCACCTTAAGCATACGTTCGCTGAAGAGCCAAGCTTTTGCAAAGTGCATTAACGCGGGGCTCTCTCTAACACAATATGAGAAAGATACCGGTGCAGCATTTTGGAAAAACGTCTAGCAGATTTTCAACAACTTGTTTCAGGGTGATTCTTTTCAAACAAATAAACAAGTCCCACGATTGCTGCTTATCCGCACGATAACATAGCAACGAAAGGATAAAATACTTTTTCTACCTGTACTCCGGTAGATGGCAGTAGAGTTGCTTCAGGAAAATTGCTTCGTCTGATGAAAGACTAAACATTTTCAATATAAAAATATACCAAGTCAATGTTTCTTGGGTGGGTGGTACAGAGGTATCTGGAAATTAAGAGAAATCAAACAAATCGTCTGTGTTCGCGTATTTTTACTGTCCTTAACGGGACACAAATACTCATTCACATTTATACAACACTTTCTTTCTCTGTCTGCCATGGACACTTTCTTTATAGGGGTATGTTATGTTAGTGTTAGATTGGTTGATTGAGGGAAAGGCTAGGCCCACAGTAAATACGCCAGGCACGACACGGACACATGATGTTGGTTACTTGTTTTGTCACGAGGAGTACTTCCCCCGGCCCTTTTATTAAACATGCGGTGACGTCACCGCTGCAACCATCCTAACTAACAATGGCAGGCAGGGTTCATATTTTAAAACCCCCTCCTTAAACAAAAATCATGGGATATCGCATCCACAAACAACATTCCTCTTTTACACAACAGCTCCTGCATAGGAATACCACGCAATATGCCATCACATAATAACTGAGCTTGAAGGAATGCAAGAATAAAAGAGAGAGGAAAAAAGAGCGAGACAGAGAGAAAGAGCGATCGAGATATCATAAAGGCAGTAAAACACCCTTATGAACTCAGGCTGGTTTATTCCACCGCAAAATTTCTCAGATGGGAGCACTTCATTAGACGTGGCCTGAGGTGGTATTTCTCAGTCTCTTGCCGCTTGGGAGTTCCACTCCCACTTCCTGGGCCTCCTGGGGTCAACCGAGCCTCAGGACCTGCAGACAGGTTCAAACTGTCCTTTCTTGAATCATCGCTGAGACCATACAAATCCCCTGGCTGCTGCTGTCCAGCCACCACTGGTGCGGGCACTAGCGGGGGAAATGGAACCGGGCTCGCCTCCTCAGACTCCCAGATGGCGAGCACTCCTCGTCGTGTCCCCTTTCCTCTGCTTGGGGCAACTACGAATGACCATCCTGCTGATTGGCAGTTTGTTTGTAGAATTTGAAGAACACTATGTTTCTCGTGATCGTTTAACCTTGCCTCTGGGCAGTTCCCATAGTCCCTTTCACAGAGGTCACTGTCAAAGGGTGAGCCTCGAAGGGTAGCAAGAACTTACTCCGTGGATGCCGGTTTTTGACAAGTATTTGATCACCGACCCAGAGGACTCGCCTTCTGCCACCTCTTGCTTGTGAGACTTGATTGTCCTGTGCCTGATGTTGACGTAATGCTTCAGCTACTTGATTTCTCAGTGTTGACGGCTCTACCACTTGTGGAATGGTATCACCCACTGCTCGATTCATGCAGAGAGCGCTGGGGCTCACCACGGTTACAGCATGTGGCGTGAGACGTATTCACTCAGGAAGGAGTGGAGGGCACACTCCATGGGGCAGATTTATGTTCCCTGGCGCATCCCTGCAAATCAGCATGGATGCGCCAGGGAAGATGCGTTACGCAAGTTTGCCCTTGCGCCACCGCAGATGCGCCGCATTTACAATGCGGTGCATCGTGGCGCAAGGACAAGCAGATACGTGACGCATCTGCCGGCATAAGGTTGGTGCAGTGCTGAAGTTGCGTCGCAAGTGCGACGCAACTCCAGCACTGTTCCAACCTACCCTATCCCTAACATGGTGCGTCAAGCCTTATGCCTGCTTCAAGCAGGCGCAGGGTTTTGACGCATCAGCGTTGGGAAAGTGACTCAGTGAAATCTTATAGATTACACTGAGTCACTTTTCAGGGGCGTTCCTGTGACGTAACGCTCCCCCTGAGTAGAAACGCCCACATGAAACCTGACGCAGGTTTCATGTGGCGCAGGGCTTTACACCGTGATGCATCTCCATAGATGCGTCACGATGTAAATGGGGCGCAACATGGCGCAGGGTTTACGCCGCCGCTGCGTCACAAAAGTGATGCAACGGCGGCGTAAAAGTGGCGCAAGTCTGATATAAATCTGCCCCCATGTTCTGTCCATTGGCTGGGTCGATCCGGAGAACTTTGTTCAGTGTCTGCGTGATCCGTTCTTCCCTCTACGTTAGCTTGGGGCCAACAGTGTGTGATTTTCCAATGACAAATACCTCGACAATCTCCACTTCCAGATACTTTGTGAAATCGTCGATGACAACTAGCATGTGTCTGCCGTCTGGCAAACTTCTAAAATCAGTGATAGCCGGTAACAGAGCAAAGGGGGCATGAGCTCTGTAATAATGAGTGCTGATGGCTCTGCAGAACTCTCAGCCAGATGCAGCGGGCATTTTTTCATTCAACTAGATCGTCGAGACTGGGGAACCATACATTGCACCTCAATCTGCATTTGGTTCTGATGATCCTTGATGAGATGTGTGGGCGAGATCAACCAACCGTTGTTGCAAACCTCTTGGAATCACCAAACGAGGGACTCTCATCAAGCATCCTTCTGGGGACACCACTAGTTCCAGCCGGACTGTGTGTAGTGACACCAGTGTCAGTCTTGCTTCCTCTGTGCGATGAGGGACCTTTTAAGTTAGTGTGGCCGCTTCCGGAAGCAACTGCAGAGATGGCTAACTGGAGACATTCATCACTGGCTGGAGCCTGAACAATGTTTTCGAGGGATATGGGAAATGGTCTGGACCCTTCTACTATCAGCCAGACATACTCCTCCATTTATTCAGCATCATCCTCCACTTCCATGGTGGCTGGCCTGGCATGTCTGGACAGATAGTCTGCAAGATTCTGGGCACCAGGTCGATATACCTCTGAGAACCGGTAGGCCTGCAATTGGAAGATCCATTTCTCAATCCTTCATGGAGACTTTGAGGAAGACCCAGTGAGTAGAGGAACCAGTGGTTTATGGTTCATGTGAACGGTTGAACGTAATGGGTACAGGTGGGAGTGGCGGCAGCCCCAGTGCACCGCAATGGGCTCCTATTCAATGTCAGACTATTGTTGCTCAGTCTGTATCAAAGCAGAACTGGCATACACTAGTGGAGCCCCTGGTGGCCATTGGTTTGTATCTGCACCAGTACAGGCCTTAGACCAATGGAACTTGAATCTACAGACAGCTCTGACTCATAGCTGGATCAAAATATTCTTGTTTTCCTGAAATGCCTCTTCTTGGACGAGTTCCCAGCTCCATGCAGTATTGGCTTTGGTCAGTTTCCTCAGTAGTACCTTGAGGGCAGTTAGGCTTTGGATGAACCACCCATAGCATGTAAGCATCCTTAAGAAACTGCGCCCACCGATGACACCGGTGGGTGCTGGAGCTGTTTGAATGTCGTGGACTTTTGCGGTATGTGGCATGACTTCCTCCTCTGAGAATCAGTACCCAAAGAAAGCTACCTCCTTCTGAAGGAAGGCACATTTCTCTCTGTGAAGTGTGAGACCATTGGCCTTTAGTCATTGGAATGTGGCTGTCAAAAGGTCCAGGTGTGCTTCCATTGTAGTGGTGTGTACCAAAATATCATCACTGACATTGATGACACCTGTAAGGCCAGCTAACACTCCTCAAATTGTGACTTAAAACACTTTTGCAGTGCTCAGTACTCCTAAACCCATGTGCTTATACCTCCGCTGACCCACATGGGTAAGGAAGGTGGTGATTGCTCTTGATTCTGGTGCGAGCAGTAACTGATGATATCCTGCTCGGAGATCCATCTTGGAAAACCATCTCGAGCCACTAACCTCAGCCACTTTGTCATCAACCGTGGGCATCAGGAGTCGCTCACGTCGGATGGCCAGATTAGGTAGGTGCATGTCGACACACATTCTGACCTCTCCTGGCTGCTTGGGTTTTCTCAAGATCACAATCGGGGAAACCCAGGGAGTAGGGCCATCAACCTTCATGATAATTTTTGCCTGTTCCAGCTTCTATAATGATGCCTCTACTTTGGGGTGCAGATGGAACGCCACCCTTTGATGCTTCAACAAGACAGGTTGGATGGAGTTATCAATGTGCAGGTGTATGAGACGGTTTTTGTGGCATCCTATATCATTGAATACCGTTGCAAACTCATTCACCAGTTCGTCCACACTTCCCTAAGGAAACTCAAGGCAAAAGTGACTAGTTGAAGATGCTCCGCTCTCCGGCAGCTCAGCAGCATTCTGGAGCCACCATTGGTCACGTAAACTTAGGCACGAGTGGAGTGAGACTCATGCTTGATCTCTGTCATGAACACTCCCACCAATGGGAATGGCATTGATGACCAATACGCAAAGACTTGGGTAGACGTGGGGTGGAATGTTGGTTTTAAGGGGAAGAGTCTTCTGGACATCCTGCACCAGAATATTAATTGAAGCCCCTGTAATTATCAACGATGGTAGGTGATGCACTGCCAGAAGGATGTTACATTTGGGGATGCATCTCCGTGGGTATCCGCTGGGCTGCAGAGCGTGGATGAGATGAACTGTTCCTTCTGTGTCATCATCATCTATTTCTTCCTCACCATCTGGCATTCCCAGAGTCTGCATAGCGTGCACTGCTTTGGTCTTCTGCCATCTTTTGAATGTGGAAGATCAGCACACTTTAGCAAAATGGCTGTTTTTTTTGCAGGCCGAACACCATTTCCCATGAATAGGACATGGCACTTGACACGGGTAGGACCCACCACATCCATAACACATTATAGGCATTGATTTGGATCTTGGGCGTGTTTTCTTTTTGTTAGTGTTCATGGCAGCCACCGCATTGAAAGGCTCAGTCTTCACCTGTTGTTACAGAACTGCTTCCATGTGCACTGCTTGCACTGGGAGAGTTCTTTGGACCAACACATCATTAGCATATCAGCTATCAACATCTCTGGGACCTAAAGAATGCTTTCCCTGAGATTGATTGAGAAACAGTCTGCAATGAACTGAGCCTGAAGCTCATCATCACCAGCAGGTACTGGCTAGGTCTTTGAGTTGAGCATAGAAAGTGATGACTGATACTTTAAGTAGCTGACGAGCCTGGGGCTGCAAGAATTTTCTTGTAATCAAGATTTTCTAAGGGTTCGAAGTGGGCGGTCAACGCCTGTTTCAATGTCACATATGTGAAAGGTGGGCTGGGTTCCATACCGACTTCCCCAGCTTGTGGATAGCCCCACCCCCCACGTGTAGTAGCATGGGACGTCGCCTGTCCTCCAGTTCTACAGCTGCAAAATAGGTCTCCAGCCACCAAACCTAATCCGTCCATTTAACAGCTAGGGCCGGTGGAGGGTCACCTATCATGAATGACTCCAGCGCAGGAATTGAGGCCATGACAAAACAGACCGGGGCCCGACACTACCAACACAGGGTTGTGCGCACTGACCAGGCCAAAGTTATGCATGTCCCTGCCCAAATGGCTTAGCAGAGGGATGGGCAGGAGTGGAACAACACCAAAGCGTGGTGGTCTGACCTGCAAGGAAGTTCATGTGACCCAGGTACGTAGTGTTGAAGGCTGTCATCGATCTTTGCACAGCACTGGGCTTGGCGATGTTAGTGCAGTCTGCGGCACTCTCCGGCAGAACCCAGAGCGTCCGCCTCCCACCCTTCCGCTCCAAAACCACCAAGATCATCTGCGGCGTCCCACAAGGATCCTCCCTTAGCCCGACGCTGTTCAACATCTACATGGCACCTCTCGCCCACGTCGCACGACAGCACAACCTCAACATCATGTCTTACGCCGACGACACCCAGGTGATCATATCCCTCACCGAAGACCCCCACACCGCCAAAGCCAACCTTCACAGAGGAATGAAGGCTGTCGCCGACTGGATAAAGGACAGCAGACTAAAGCTGAACTCAGACAAGATGGAGGCCCTCATCCTCGGACCCACCCCATCAGCCTTGGACGACTCCTGGTGGCCCACATCGCTAGGCACAGCCCCGGAACCCACCGACCACGCACGCAACCTGGGCGTCATCCTCGACTCCACCCTCTCCATGACCAAGCAAGTCAACGCCGTCTCCGCGTCCTGTTTCAACACCCTCCGGATGCTCCGCAGGATCTTCAAATGGATCCCTCCCGACATGAGAAAAACCGTCACCCAGGATCTCATCACCGGCAGACTCGACTACGGAAACGCCTTCTACTCAGGAACAACAACCAAGCTCCTGAGACGACTACAACGAATCCAGAAGGCCTCGGCACGACTGATCCTCGACGTCCCCCGACGCAGCCACATCACACCCCACCTGAGAAGCCTACACTGGCTCCCCGTCAACAAGAGAATCACCTTCAAACTCCTCACCCATGCACACAAAGCACTACACAACACCAGACCAACATACCTCAACAACCGGCTCAGCTTCCACACCCCATCCCGCAACCTCCGCTCTGCCACCCTCGTCCTCGCCACAGTCTCTCGCATCCGGAAAACCACCGCCAGCGGCAGATCCTTCTCCTACCTCGCCGCCAAGACCTGGAACGCTCTCCCTACCAGCCTACGACAGACCCAGGACCTGCTGGCCTTCAGAAGACTTCTCAAGACCTGGCTCTTCGATCAGTAGCTCAGTAGCAGTAACCCCCCCTCCCCCCCCCCCCAGCGCCTTGGGACCCTCATGGGTATGTAGCGTGCTTTACAAATGCAGTGATTGATTGATTGGAACGGTCTCCTCAGCAATCAGGCATGCATGTGGTAAGGATGCAGGAAAGATCCACTGCAGAAAACGTAAGCAGGCCGGATGCCCCACAAGACACACCAGGTGACCACTTGACAGGCAGGAGAAACAGGCAAAATGGCAACCCTCACCTCAGACTGTCACTGATGTAGGAAGAAGGAGGCTACAGCAGCAGGCAGGCAACAGGAGGCTAAAACAGCACTACCGGCCTCATTCTGGGCAGCACACATCATCTTGACTAGGCAGGTGGGGCAGCGTGACCAGGAACCAGCTGCCTGATGAGCAGGACCCTTCTGCAGGCACCAGGCAGGACAGCGCAACCTGGATTTACCAGCCTGATGAGACAGTCACTCCTTGCAGACACCACAGCATGACTGAGACAACAAAGCACCATCTGCATGGACACAGGACACGCTCTCGTCTCACCATGGGTGGGGCCCAGGAACCAGAATAGCCGATGAAAGGCATACCACATTGATGCAGCAGAGCCACAGGAGACACTCTGCAACCAAACATCAAGGAGCACCAGGCACTGTGAGCAACCGAGGCAGCATGCATACAGGTGAGCGAGAGCCCGCTTGTCACCAGTTGTTAGATTGGGGGCCTATAATGAAGGCTAAGCTCCACAGTAAATACGACAGGCATGACACGGACACAGGATGTTGGTTACTTCCTTTGCCATGAGGTCTACTCCCAGGGCCCTTTCATTAACCATACGGTGACATCACCGCAGCAACCATACCAACTAACAATGGCGGGGTCCATCTGTTAAAACCCCCTCCTTAAACATCATGAGATATCCCATCCCAGCACAACAGGTGGCTTATTGTAGCAATTGAAGGCCTCGGCCAACTACTCAGTGTAACGTTTAGGAGACTCGCTGGTGTGTTGCCAGATCTGAGGCCAACAGCCAGGGGTGAAACACAAAACAATGCAAACTTGCCGAATGTAGAGAGAGGTCACTGTGTCTCCATTTTCTAATAGCTACTCATAGCCTTTGAGCTGAATGATGTTCCCCTGAAAGGTGTCCCGCTGCATGGACTACAGGGGCCTGTGTCATGTCTCTGGCATGTATAGCGGTGGTGGTGGGGGGCTGTGAAGGAGCAGTACAAGAGTCAATACAAAAGAGGAAGAAGACACAAGCCCACCACTTTGCATTAGACTGCTGTGGCGTAACTATTAGAGGTGCAGCAAGTGCAATGGCACTGAGGACCAGGGCAACAGGGCCCATTTCACCCTAATAATGGAAATCTTTTTATATCCAGTTGAAGGTCCTGGGGAACTATTGACTCTGCTTGCACGACGGCACCAGGCACCATTGCTATACCACTGGTAGACAATGGTGCTGAAAGTACTGGTGTGGGGGCTGCTGCAGCACCCCCATAAAAACTATGCTGGAGTTCAGAAGATAAATAAGCAATAAAGATCTGTTTAAATAGTGTTTTTATCTTGTTGCAGAGGTCAAATATTGGGCTTTTGTCTTCTGCCAAGATGCTGCTTAGTCTTTTAACATGGAGACTGGTGTTTACTTTTCCTTCATGGACTGCAAAGTAAGAGGAATTTGTAAAGTGAATTATATGTTACTCTATTTTTTTGAGTGCACGTACACCGAAACAGTTTCCTGCTGCTTGAGTAACAGAGGTATTGCTACCTACTAATAGGTCTTAGTCATATGCTTGTTTAAAAAAGCCATGATTTTATCAATTGCCTGAAGCTTATGTAGCTGAAGGTGGTTCATATCGCAAAAGGTAGGGTGTTCCAGATGCGGGGGGCCAACACTGATAATCTGGAGCCACCAATAAAAAAAGAACCTGGACGAAGCGCAGTTTGGTTTTAGATTAAGCTACAGTACCAGGTCAGCTCTGGTTGTAGTTTCTAAGGAGATAAGACACATCAGTGGTGGTCCTTTTTGGCCTTTCCACAGCTTTCGATACCATGAGTCATGCGGTCCTGTTGGAATGCCTAGCAGGAATCGGTATTGTTCTATCGGCCCTTGATCTACTCTCTTCATTTTTAACAAGTAGTGAGCAGTCTGTGACCCTTGGAGAGTATATTTTAAAATGTTTCTTTGTGCCTTGAGGTGTCTCTCAGGGGTCATCACTGAGTCCAACACTTTTCAACATAGTGGCCCCCTTAGCTAAGATGGTTTGTTCCTATGGCTTTGCCTCAGTGTCTTATGCTGACGACTCTCCAATTGTACTGTTATTTACCTGCAATGTTGATGAGGTCGCTCACAGTTTTAACAGATGCATGAGTGTAATTGTTAGCTGGATGAGTGGCAACTGCCTGAAGTTAAACTTAGAAAAAACAGAGGTTCTCCTTTTTGGGAAGGACACCTCTTTTTGGAATCAATCTTGGTCGCTCCTGACTCTGGGTCTTCCACCCATTGCCAGTACCTACATTTATGAATTTAGGGGTAATTCCTGACTGTGATCTGTTGTTCACAGATCAGATTAATAAATTTACCTCATCCAGTTACTTTTTTTATGAGAACTTTGAAGGAGGTTCTGCCTTTTATTCCTTTTGATTTGTAGAAATCGGTTGTCATCACATTGTGTTATCATGGTTGAATTACTGCAATGCCCTTTATATGGGCATATAACAATGTTCTCTAAACAAGCTTCAGACACTACATAATGCAGCCGCCTGCCTTCGTAAGACAATACTGAAGTTTTAATCCGTTTTGAGTGTCTTAAGGGAGTTTCACTGGCTTCCAGTTAAAAAAGAGTAGCCTTTAAGGCTCTCTGTTTGGCACATAAAGCACTTGATGGCTCTGGACCTGAGCACATAAAAAATAAACTTGTGTGGTACATACCTTATAGAAAACATTGTTGCACTCTGTCACTTCCGAGACAGTCGCTATTTCAAAAAATAAAGGAAGTCTCTTGGGGTGGCAGAAGTTTGTTTTACTCCATCTACACTTTGGAATCGACTGCCTAGGCACCTTAAATGTCAATCCAATATGGCAAGCTTTCAGCGAGATCTGAAATTCTGGCTGTATTATCTTGCTTTGTGGTCTTACATGCCTCCTGCAGCATTCAGTTCAGTAAATTTGTAAATGTTAGTGCCAAGATGCCCAAGGTCATTTGTGAATTCTATAAATAAAAAAGAAAACGGAAAAAGAAAATGGAATATTTCTTCTTGTTAAATTTGGTGATGGAGAGGAGGTTCATGAGGATAGATCTGAGGTTTCGTTGAGGATGTATCTATGAATACAGGGTGCATTAAAGGCCCAGTTTCTCCCATACAGGGATTTGAAAATTATGCAGCCTGTCTTGAAGATGGTCCTTTGTTGTACAAGAAGCCAGGGTATTTTTCTCAGTAGGGGGGTGATGTGTCAGTGTATAGTTGGTGGAAGATGATTCTAAATACCTGTTCTGGGCAAGTTCGAGTCTGCGATTGAGGCCTTTGGAGAGACCTAGGTAGAGAGAATTAGCGTAGTCGATCCTGGAGATGACCAGGGCCATCACTATGACAAGGGCTTCAGCGGTAAGGAATTTACTCATTTCCTGATTCCTCTGAGTTGCAGGAAAAAGTGAACCCCTCTAGCTGGGGCTTCATAAAGAGATCTTCATCAATGAGGACCCTGAGGATTTGAGTGTGAAAGGAAAGGCTGTATGATGGTATATTTTTTCCAGCACACTTCTAACACACAATGAAACGTGAACTGTACAAATATTTCAAAAAGATATCAGCAGTTAAAGCACACATGAAGCTCTTTCTTCTGAAATTCTGAAGTATGATTGAAATAAACATTGTAATAGGATCAAGACAGTTTCCCTGGTGATGCGCAAATGAAAATTATTTATTGAAACCTGCACATTATCATTAGTGCATTGTTTAGTATCGTCAGTAAAGCTACATATCAGTGCAAATTTAATGGCTATTTTAAAAGAAAATATGCAGCCTGTAAATTACAATGTGCATTACCACACCATGTTTTAGTAATTTATTTGCAACTGTGCTCCAAAATGCACCACCGGCTAAATACCACACACATACTATTCTCCTGAATGGGCGTGGCTCATTTGCTGCGCTTGTTCATTGCGCGAGGCTTGGATTTTTCACAATCCCTATGACTTCAGTGACAACACTGATGGTAGCACCCCCACACTTAACATTGTTTCAGCACCACTACTGGCAGACTGAGAAGTTCATTTACATGCAGCGAAGGATATGGTGCACCAAAAGTCCTTTAAGCAGACATACTGGAATACGAGGTAAATTACTGTCCAGCCTGCAGAGCCACTTCAGTGGGAGTTATGCTGGTGACAAAGGGGAACACACAGTGGATAGGGGACCAAATAGACTGCCTGGGCTGGTGGCTTCAGCAAGTAAAAGGAAAAAACTGATACAAAAAAGGTAGGAAAATACACAGATGGAGAGAAAGAAAAAGATCATAAAGATTTAATATCTGATTTACGGGTCCAAATCGTTATGTCTGTGCAGCAGTTCTCAAGTGGGCATCACAATTCATACAAACATTGGCAAACCCAATAGGTCAGGCTTGAAATTTGAGCCCCGATTAAAGCACTGGAAAACGTGTTGCAGTGTAAAAAAAAGAGTAATTATTTTCTATTCACTATGCATCTACCAAATAAAAAATTTAGGGGCATATTTACAAGCCCCTATTGCCACCAGAATGTCATTTGTTTTGACGTGGTGGCAATGCGGGCTTCTCCTTATTTACAAGACAGAGTTAAGTTAAGTCACTTAACATTGCCTTGTAAATAAGGCACCCTTTCATGTTTACACTTAGCGTGAAAGGCGTGGGCAATGGGTGTTGCGGTTGGCGTTCCACCGCAACACCCATTGATTTTGACAAGAGTGGCATAAATATGGGGCAGATCCAAAATTAAGACCAGGTTTCCGAAAACCTGGTCTTAACAGGGCGCAACGAGGATAAATGCTTTATTTCTCATCATTTTTGCTGTTTTTATGTGTGTTGCATTGTGCAGCACACATAAAAATAGCAAAACGCCATGCATGATTGTTTATGTACAGGAAGGGGTCCCTTCCTGCACATAAACAATCATTTTAAAAAGGACAAGTTGCAACTTCTATGTGTGCTGCACAAAGCAGCACACATAGAAGTTACAAATTGCCATTTAAAAATGTTTATGTTCAGGAAGGCTTATGTGCAGGAAGGAACACCACCCTACACATAAACAATCATTCCCCACAACGCAGGCACCTTTGCACTATGGTGCAAGGATGCCTGCGTTGGCGCTAGGCAGCTGAAATTAGCACTAGTGCAGGGGGAAATGCAGGGCTGCACCGTGTTGTTGTAAATACGGTGCAGCCCTGCATTTCAGAAGTGGCAGAGAGTGGCGTTAAGCCAAGATGGCTAAAGCTGCGCTACGTCACTTCTTGTTAAATTTGCCCCTGAATGTGTAATGATTCAGAGTACTTTGCGGATGTAAGATAGTCCCAAATGCATTGCAATACCAGCACCATATGGGTGAAATAATACAGCAAATGTTATGTTGTATTATGTTAATATAACTTACTATAGCACAAATTACCTCCGAAGAGGTATCTTGGAGCTGAAGATATGGACAGGCAAGACAGAAATGCTGAAGATTAGAATACAACTGTCTTAAATAGTTTCCTGAATTGAACATGATCAGGACAGATGCTGACATCATGAACTACAGCATTAAAGCATGAAATGAGAGAGAAATAATCCTCTGGTAAGGGCAAAAGCCCACACTATGAGTATTTTAAAGAGTCTGTAGCAATAGGTCGACAGGCAGTTTCACTGTATGTCATCAGACCTTAAAAACAGGTGCCGAGACAGGTCTGAAAATAATCTGTGCATTGAGACTATGATGTGGTAACAGGCTGAGCTCGGTAGCAATATAGCCTACAGCTTCCCCTTTAAATTCAGAGAGAGGTTATTCAGCTCATTGGGGCTGAAGGAATCTCTGCATGGGCTGTCTTTAAGGCCCGATCTAGCAGCTTGAAAACATTTTTCAAACCATCAATTCATAAATAAAATAGTTGAATGATTTTCAACATTCAGAAATGCAAATTTTGAAAGCAAAAAACAAGAATAAAGCCAAATAAGATTGCATCTGTAGGTGAGAGTAAGTTTAAGTTCAGGTTGTCTGTGACACAAAGCACTGCTTCGCGGAACCAGTTTCAAATGTCGTGTGGACAGGGTCACTGGAATTATGTAATAATGGAGAACTAAATTATGCAGCAGGGTTGAATAAGTTATGAAGCAAGAAAAGGCAAACTATGCGACAAAATGTGGTATATTTGGGGGTTGTGAGAAATTGGGTTGTTGTTTGAGGGGGGTGAAATCCTACTCAAGCAACAGACACAAACCTTGTCAGGGTGAACCACAGAAAGTCACTAAATTAACCTCTACTTAGCCCTCTAGTAGGTTGGCACAAAAGCAGTCAGGGTTAACTTAGAGGCAATGTATAAAGAATTTATGCAGCATACAAGCAGCAATAAAGTGAAAACACAACACAAGAAAATTCCCACTCCAATTTACAACAATAGAGTACATTGTAATAAATTATTTGCCACCAAAATGACGAAAATCTAATTAGTAGAACCAGAGATATGCAATTTCAACAATTTAAAGTAAGTATAGTGCCTAAAAACACAAAGCTCCACTCGCAGCTATCTGGTAATGCGAGACTGGGTAAAAGTTACAAGTTCAGGGTGCCCCTGATGGAGTGTGGGCTGGATATGGGATCTGGTTAGTCCCTCTGAAAGAGTTATCTTCTACAGTCTAGCACAAAGAGACTAGCTCACAACGGAAGAGGCCACGAGGAGTAGGAAGAGCATCGTGGATAGTGTCGCTCTAGCGCAAAGAGCAGGCTGGGCGTTATAGATGATCATCGTTGTAATGCGAACATTCTTTCTGGCATCTAATATGGTCATTACCGGAGCTTCACGTTGATGATCACAGCGATCTGTCGATGCTGGAGTGCGAAGTGCAGATCTCATGTTGCCACTTGTCGCTGGTGGTTGCTGTAGTTTGAAGAGTTGGGTTCAGCAGAGCTCCGTGTTGGAGGGCGGTGCGGGTGGCAAGATCTTGGTGTGAAAAGGCCCATTCATGGCTGAGAGAAGCCCACAATTTCAGGATTTCTCATTTTTGTCAATCAGGAGTCTAACTGATGTCAGACCAAGGGCCAGGACCCTTTAGGGCACCTCTCAGGGATCAGGTACTCACTCCAGCAGGTCTCATGCAGGTACAGACAGCAGGTCATCTGGGCAGATGCAGGGATGTAGCTGGATCTTTTTTTTGTCCTTATTTGACTTGTTACCACCCTTCTTCTTGCATAACCACCCTGGGTTTTCAACCGCACTTGCTGGACACAAGGGGGGGTAGATAGAAGTTTAGAGAGCTGAGACCCCCCGCAACGGGAACACAATCTAGTACAACTGGAGGGCCTCTTCCCCCACCCATACAGTCAAACCCCTTCCTTGTCTTCCCGCATGTACCAAGAAGATTTCCACCAGCCAAGGCAGATCAAGGCATAATCATTGGACTATGAAATCCAGAACCCCCAACCCTCAAGCATATAGTGCTAGAAAAGGCTTCCAAAAGCGATATCTTTTTCTCGTTTGATCTGAAATATCTAGCTTAGCACCAGATCTCATTGATCAAAGCCAACCACCCTCCGTTGGGGCAGCAGGGGAGATCCAGAGTTTACAGAACTCTCTTCGAGCCAAGTGCACAGTATAAAATACAAGCTTCACAGTGTCACTCGTGCCCTTACCTTGCAGATCCAATATTCCAAAGGTGGCCAGCTCAGCGCTTACCTTGATCTGCAGGCCTAGGACACTTGACAGGCAACTACTCACGGCCTCCCAAAAAAGCTGAATCTTCGGGCAGTGCTGAAACATGTGTAGATCATCTTTGTTCGGGCTTTTGCACTTAGGACACGCCGCCACTTCACCTGAACCAAATTTCGACAGTCTTCGAGGAGTCCAGTAGGCCCTATGTACACTAAAAAAGTGATTCCTCATTAAATATGTGGGTTTCACTGTTTTATAAAGTATAGACATTGTTACTTGCCATTGGTCTTCTGTCGCTAGCTGCGGCAAGCAGCTTCCCCACAGGTTCTCCGGTAGCACGAAGGGACCGTCCTCCACCTCGAGCATCGTCCAATACCATAATGCGATTTCTTTTTTAAAAGTGCAATTAGAAAGAAGCTTCTCCTCCAATTCGTTAGGAGTGCCTATTAAATCGCCCGATAACCCATACCAGCTTTGAATTTGGAGGAATTTAAACCTCCAAAAGTTAGGACCCTACTCCTCCTCGCCCTGCCCCCAGGAAATTAGTTGTCCTCCCGGGAATAATTGTTTCCATCTCAACAGACCTCTCTCCTTTCGGGGTCGAGCCAAGAGGTCCTTAGTCCAGAGCGGGGACCCTGGTGCATCCCATATCGGAGCCCACTGGCTAAGATATGGAATTTTTACAGCCCTTCTGATTCTATACCATGTTTCCGCCATGGCCTTTAGCACCTTTAATCTAACCTAATTGAAATATTTTGGATCAGCGAATTTATACATAAACCCACTTGCAGCATTTTTCTGCTTCTTTAACATCTCTCTAAACATTTTGCCTATTCCTGTGTCCGTAGGGGTGCCCAATAACATCCTACCATTCTTTAACAAAAATGGCCATGAGTAGAGCAGCAGGTCAGGCAACGCTAAGCCCCCCTTCACGAGCCTCCTCCTAAGCTTCTTCCAGGAAAGGTGTGGCCCCTTTGACGCCCAAATATAAGAGATAATTTCACCCTGCAGTCTTATGAACCACTCCTTCCTGAAAGTCAAGGGGATTGTTTCGAATGAAAATGTCAGCTTTGGAAGGATCATAATTTTCACCAAATGTACACGTCCAAATAAAGTGAGCGGTAAGTGCATCCAACCCTGTAAACGAGCACACATCTCCTTTTTAAGCCTATCAAAATTAGCCTTAGTGAGATCAGCTATACTATGGGTGATCCTAAACCTAGGATACCTCGTTTATTTTTTGCAGGCACACCCCTCAATACTCATGTTCCAAGCCATGACTTCTGTTCTGTTAATATCATAACCTGAAATGCTTCCAAACTCACTGGTTATATCTAACAGACAGGTCATGGTTTGTTGTAGCTTGGGTAATCGATTATAATATTGTATGCATAAAGGCCAATCTTCTGGCTCCAGCCTTGAAATTCAAAAGGCACAATGCCCTCTGTACTCCTTATTTTCCGAGCTAGTGGCTCGATATATTAATCAAATAAAAGTGGAGACAGAGGGCACCCTTGTCTGGTGCCGTGCATAATCTGATCTGGCTGGGTTAACACACAATTAACCAACACTCTAGCTGTGGGGGCCGAGTATATAGCTGTCAACACTTTACACACATTTGGACCCAAATTGAGACATTTAGCCAGGTATACCCAATTAACACGATCAAACGCTTTGGCGGCATCTAAACCGATAACCGCCAAGGGAAGATCATATGACGTAGCCATGTCTATAGAGCCAATAAGGGAGTACTTCAACTCTTTCAGTGCTCTACTCTTAATGAAGCCCTTCTGGTCCTCGTGAACTAAATCTGACATAACATTATTCAATCTCCCTGCAATAATTTTAGCAAAAAGCTTATAGTCAGCATTTAACAAAGATATAGGCCTATACGAATCCACACTTTTTAATCACTTCCCTGGCTTGGGGATCAGAGTTATATTGGCCTCATTCCAAGAAGATGGCAGAAGAACGTCTGACAGAAAAATCTCATTAAATAACTGCGTCAAAAAAGGTGTTAGAACACCAACCAAACGTTTTTAAACCTCGATCAGGAGGCCATCCGGCCCTGACGCCTTACCTTTTTTATCTCCTCTACTAACCTCCTCAACCTCCTCATTAGATATCTCCTTATTCAAAGTACCCATCAGATCGTCTGATAGAGAGTCCATATCTTGCATCCAATTCACCACATCTAGTTCTTTAACAGTCAGATTTTCCTTGTAGACCTTCTCAAAATGACTATGGAATGCTGCAGCGATTCCCTTACTATCACAAAAGACTATGCCCGACTCTTCACTTATTATCTCTTTGATCAGATGTTCAACACTCCGTCCATCATCCCCTTTGGTTTTGCTTTGTTTGCCCTAAGTTGGCACGGTATGCCCAGACATGGGTCCCTTGCTCACTTTGCCACTGGATTCAAGCTAGCCTGGCCGATGATGGCTGATTAGCCAGAAACCGGTCCCAGGATGCTTGTTTCCGGCCCAGGAACGACATGGCTTGGCAGTTCAGGCTGGACTGTTCCCATGAGGCACAGGGTCAGACTGACTTGCATATGCCCATGTCTGAACTGGGGTGGCAGAGTGAGCTAAAGAATGATGATGGATAAAACCCAGATCAGTTGACTGGGGATGACTCGTTGCAATGTTCAACACTCCATCCATCATCCCCTTTGGTTTTGCTTTGTGTGCCCTAAGTTGGCAGGGTATGCCCAGAAGTTGGTCCCTTGCTCACTTTGCCACTGGATTTAAGTTAGCCTGGATGATGACGGCTGATTAGCCAGAAACCGGTCCCAGGATGCTTGTTTCCGGTCCAGGAACGACATGGCTTGGCAGTTCAGGCTGGACTGTTCCCATGAGGCACAGGGTCAGACTGACTTGCATATGCCCATGTCTGAACTGGGGTGGCAGAGTGAGCTAAAGAATGATGATGGATAAAACCCAGATCAGTTGACTGGGGGTGAGTGCTTGCAATGTTCAACACTCCGTCCATCATCCCCTTATGTTTTGCTTTGTTCGCCCTAAGTTGGCAGGGTATGCCCAGACGTGGGTCCCTTGCTCCCTTGCTCACTTTGCCACTGGACTCAAGGTACCCTGGCTGATGACGGCTGATTAGCCAGAAACCGGTCCCAGGATGCTTGTTTCCGGTCCAGGGAAGACATGGCTTGGCAGTTCGAGCTGAACTGTTCCCATGAGGCACAGGGTCAGACTGATTTGCATATGGCCATGTCTAAACTGGCGTGGCGGAGTGAGCTAAAGTATGATGATGGATTAAACCCAGATCAGTTGACTGGGGGTGAGTGCTTGCATTGTTCAACACTCCGTCTGTTATCCCCTTTGGTTGTTCAAGTAGGAGAAATACACAGTTACCCAACTCAAGGATTTTTGTAAAGGGTTTAAGGTTTCTACCAAAGGGTTCACGAAAAAATTGAAACTGCAAAAGGTGCTTGGGGCCTGGTTGGGATTTAGGGATGCAGCACATGAAACCTCAAAAGATGAGGCTGATGATGATGATGATGTGGAGGAAATAGGGGATGATGAAGAGCTGGACCAGGATTTAGTGGAGAATCTTGGACATCCTGTGGGAAGGGGCAACCAGCCTGCATGGCGTGATTGTCCTCCGCTGGGCAGGGAGAAGGATGTCCTCCAAAGGTCTGCCCCCAGAGGACAGGAGGGAAGAGAGGAAATTAAAATTACAACTTACCAAACTAAAGCTTGAGGCAGGGCAAAAGAACCAGGCCTTAGAGGAGTAAAGTCTAACCAGGGAGATGGAGGAATGCAAAAAGAAATTGGCTACAGAGAAAAAGAATTGAGCCTGAGGGAGCTGTACATCACATACATGGAGGGCTGAGTCCAGCCATGATGGTTGAAGCACTTCTGCAGTGGCCTCTGACAGAAGTGTCATCATAAGGGGTGGTATGCACAACATGTTACTCGCAATGTAGTCAGTTTATTCAACCTTTAGCTGTTGCGTGCGGAACTGGGCTCTGCCTTGCCCTAAAAGCACCGTCAATAATACAATATCATGGGGAGCGCGTAATCGGCGTTCCACTCCCAGACGCACTGCATAAGTGGATACTAGATCCTCTTAATGATTCCACGTTAAGCCTTCCTTTTAATCCAACCTAATGAATCCACAATATTTGTCAGAATTTCTTCTTTGCTTTTTTTGCATTTTTGTCCTGGTCCACATACATGGCCTGATGCATTTTAAAATGCTTCCCATATTCCCGTGTGTCCATCCAGGCCTCTTCGAAAATACGATTCAAAATGCACAGAATGGTTCAGAGCAGCAGTTATTTACACCACGCTGGTGTAGGCGCACGCCGTGCGGATAGAGAAGTTATGAAGTGAGCAGTTACCCCTGACGAAGGGCTGGAAATAAGCCTGAAATGCATTGGGTTTCTAATAAAGAACAGCTGCTCTGAACCATTCTGTGCATTTTGAATCGTATTTTCGAAGAGGCCTGGATGGGCACACGGGAATATGGGAAGCATTTTAAAAAGCATCAGGACATGTATGTGGACCAGGACAAAAATGCAAAAAACGCAAAGAAGAAATTCTGACAAATATTGTGGATTCGTTTGGTTGGATTAAAAAGAAGGTTTAACATAGAATCATTAAGAGGATCTAGTATCCACTTATGCAGTGCGTCTGGGAGTGGAACGCCAATAACGCGCTCCCCACGATATTGTAACTCTGACAGAAGTGTCCACATACCCAAGGGTATGGTGTATGACTTTGTAGTGGGAGACAACATAGACAGATGGTTTGAGGCCTACGAAATTGCTCAACTGATGCACAAGGTCCTTGAGAGAGATTGGGGATCTATTCTGTAAAGGCATATACCTAGTGAGGGGAGATACACTCTACTAGCACTAGAAGGGAGAGAAAGAATGAAGGAGGCCCTAATGAGGACGTTTGGTCTGACCCCAGAAAAGTACAGACAGAAGTTCAGGGACACTCTGAAGCTACCCCAACTGACCTGCATGGATTCTGTAGATTGCTTTTGCAAGGCACTGGATGGTTGGGTGAAGGGCATTGAGATAAAAGATTACCTGGGACTGCATAGTTTGTTTTCCACAGAGCACATGTTCAGTCTTTATTTTCCAGATCTACGCCAACTCCTTGTTGATGTTTGGCTCACTGACCACAGGGAGCTTGCTAAGGAGACAGACAACTGTCGGCACCAGGTCCATAAGAAGATATCTGACCGGGGTCACCACAAGGGTGGTCAGGTTCACTACCAAAAGAAGGAGGATGGGACAACAATAAGAGCAAGGAGTTCTTTAAAGGGCCCCAAACTAGTTCTGCGGGGGTCAGGTTTCCCATCCACCCATGGTTAAGAAAAAGAAATGGTCCCCGACAGTAGGTATGCAGGGAAGGCTCCTGTGAAGTTATGAGTGTCAACAGGAAGGACACTTAAAAGGGGATGCCAAGAGTCCCAAGCGGGCACTGTCTCCCACCGGTGGACAGTCACTGGGGTTGGCATTAGTGTAGTTCTTGGGGAGGGATTGCCCCAGATAGTTTTGGGGAGAGAGTAGAGGTTACCCTAGTGTCCTTGTGTAACATAGAGGTGGTGCAGAGAACCCACATGACTGACAATATGAAGAAGAACAGTCAGTGGTTCACCATCAATTGCAGAGGATGAATGCTCTGAGAGACACAGGAGCCAGTATGACAACCGTCAGGTATCATCTGGTGTCTTGAGAGCAGGGAGTCCCAAAGTTGTTCCACCAAGTCAAGTTGTTGCTGCTACCAACCTTGACCTGAAGCCTGGGAAAATGGCCCTGGAAATGGTCAAAAAGAGGAAGGGCGAGGGGCTGAAGTTCCCACAGTCCGGCAGAATGGTGAGCCTGAGGGGGGCACCCCAGTACCTACAGGGGACGATGTATCTGGCCTACGAAACCTGCCTGAACTGACCAACGGGCAGAAGGAAGGAGGTCCCTCCAGGGAAGAGTTCTAAAAGGTGCAGAATGAGTGCCCTATTCTTGTGGGCCGTCGGTAGCAGGCCAAGGTCCAGAGAGCTTGTGATGACTCTAACAAGCACCTGATTTACTGTTAGAATGATCTCCTGTATAGTGAGCCTAAGGCTCCTGAGCCTGGTGCAACACATGTGTTGGTAGTACCCCAATGCTTCAGGTCCTTACTACTGTGTTTGGCTCATGATGTGCCACTGGCAGATCATTTGGGGTAAGACAAGACCTCTGACAGGCTTGTTATATACATTTATTACCCTAAAATGAATAAGTCCTCTGGTGCATTCTGCAGGTCCTTTCCTACCTAGTAGCAAGTCAGGGGGGAAGTCCAAGGCCCCCCTGCAACCTTTTCCTGTCATTAGCATCCCTTTTGTGCTGGTTGGCATCAACATTGTGGGGCCTCTGGATCCCAACACAGCCATGGATAACAGATTTGTTCTGGTCTTGGTGGACCATGCCACCCGGTACGTGGAAGATATCCCTCTGAGTACAATGACTACAGCCTTCATGGCCAGGGATCTGAGGGGATCTTTCATCACATGGGTTTCCCCAAAAAGATAGTATCAGACTGGTATACAAACTTCATGTCCAATTACATGAAGGTCATGTGGATGGAGAGTGGGGTAACCTACAAGTTCACCATACCACCTCCGAACCAATGGGTTGGCTGAGAGATTCAACCACACCCTCAAAGGCATGATTATGGGTCTACCTGAACCCAGGAGGCATAGGTGAGATGTCCTCATTCCATGTCTTTTGTTCACCTACAGGGAGGTACCACAGAAGGGGATTGGCTTCAGTCCTTTTGAACTTCTGTATGGGCACCCTAAGAGAGGACCTCACAGATTTGTTAAGGAAGGCTGGGAGCAAGCTCCCAAGAAGCCACCCCAGGATGTAGTTAGCTGCATGCTGGCGTTCCACAACCAGACAGCCCACTCTAGGAAACTCGTATAGGAGAACCTAGAAGCTAGCCAGGAGGACATGAAATGCTGGTATGACTAGAATACGACTCTGGTTATGTTTTCACCTGGTCAAAAGTGTGGGTAATGGTGCTAGTTGAGCCCCAGGCCCTACAAGGCCATTGGTCTGGGCCTTATGATGTGAAGGAGTGCAAGAGTGATGTCATTTACCTGGTGGACCTCAAGATTAGTAGGAACCCTTTAAGGGTCCTGCATGTCAATCACCTCAAACCCCACTTTGAGAGGTCTGAGATTACCATGCTCTTGTTTACTGATGACGGTGTGGAAGAGGAAAGTGAACCTCTCCCCGACCTCCTTTCTTCCAAGAGGCAGGATGGGTCAGGGTAGGGTGTGAGCTTATCCTCTACCTTGATCCTAGATCAATAGAGGAACTTCCACCAGTTGCTGGGACTGTTTGACTCTATGTTCTCTCTCATCACAGGGGCAACTACATGGTGCACCCATGATATTGACACTAAGGACAGCATTCCTGTAAAGAACACAATTTTAGGTTATCTGATTAGGGCAAAGCCAGCATCAAAGAGGAGGTCTCTAAGATGCTGGTGCTAGGGGTCATTGAGCCCTAAAACGTCTCTTGGCTCATCCCAGTGTGTTTTTTGTTCCCAAGGCCCTAATAAAGTGCACCCCATGTTCCCAGGGTTTGTAAGTTAAATGCTGCTAATGGGCCTGCAGCACTGATTGTGTCACCCACTTACGTTTCACTTTTAACATGGTTCAGTCTTGCCACTGCAGAGCTTGTGTGTGCAGTTTAAACAGCCATTTCGGCCTGGCATGTTGACCTCCTTGCCAGGCCCAAACCATCCTTTTTATTTCATGTAAGGTACCCCTAAGGTAGGCCCTGGGCAGCTCTAAGGGGTAAACAGACAAAATATTGAGTTAAAATTATCGACCTACCAGAAAATCGATGTTGGAATATCGTCATGCCAGAATATCGACAGTCAGAATCTCGAGTTGAAGGTAAGAAATATCGTTTTTTTAAATATCGATGTTAAAAATATAGTGTTTTTTAGTTAGTGTTATGTATGTTAGTATTTAATTTAAATGTATGTGTTCTATATTTTTGTGTAAGTATTGCTTTTGTGTTTTAATATGTGTGTTACATTTTTATGTAAGTAATGAATTTTTTTTTTAAACAACATTTTTTAATAATTAATTATTTGTTAATTAAGGTTAATTATTTTGCTGGAGTTGGAATACTAAATTATTCTCCTCCACTATCCAACACTTTCCCTGCTGTTGCACTCACTGGAGTGGAAATAGTCATTTTTACACCCCCCCCCCCCCCTCCGCTATCCAACACTTTCCCTACTGTTGCACTTACTGGAGTGGGAATAGTAATGTTTATCCCTCTGCTAACCAACAGTTTCCCTACTGTTACACTTGTTGGAGTGGGAATAGTAATTTTTACCTCCCCGTTATCCAACACTTTCCCTACTTTTGTACTAAATTATTATTTAAAATGTAATTAATAATTTATATATTAAAATTATAATATTTTTTTTAATTTATAATATTTATGATACAGATGTTTGTGTATATATATTTAATTGTATTTTTGATATATTTCTAATATGTTATAAATAAATAAAAAATAATATTGATTAATTATTTTAAAGTAAATATATATCTTAAATTGTAAATATGTATATTTATTTTTTTAATTAAATTTAATATTTATACATTTTTATATTTACAAATAAATTAAAATAATTTATTTTTAAGTTAGTAGTATTTTCTTCTTATTTTACAATATTTTTCTAACATTAAATAAAACGATATATTTAACTTCGATATTTTATACAACAATATTTTGTCCCCGATATTTTTGTACTTACCGTGTTATAGATAGGATGTCAATCTTCTGGACATCAATATTCTTGACATGCTATTCTGGTAGGTCGATATTGTTGTCGTCGATATTATGTCAGTGATCCGCCCTAATGACAGAGTGTACTGTATTTAAGAAGTAGGACATGTACTTTTAAGTTTTACATGCCCTGGTAGTAAAATACCTTTGTATTTGTTTCTCATTGAGACAAGATAGGAATTTCGAGGTTGGTGTCTCTGGACTTATACTTCAAAAACACAACTTATGGTGAAGTTGTTTTTTTGATTGCAGTTCTGAAAATTACACTTTTAGAAAGTTGGCGTTTTCTTATTTAAACCATTTGTTGCCTCCTGGCTGTCCCTAGAATACACGTCTTGGGTGGCAGACAGCTGGCTTCCTACATTCCCTCTAGACAGCCACAACTAAAGGCACAGTAGGTGATGCCAAGAAGCCATCTGCATATTGATGGATCATCCTGAGAGAGGATGAGGGGGAGGAGCTGACACTTACTCCTGAATAGGGCTGTGCCTGTCCACAAACAAAGGGTTACAAAACCCTAATTCTGGGGCGAGGATTGGAAAGGCAGGGCCTTGTGCACTTCAAAGCATCTCTTTGAAGTCACCCTACTTCACAAAGGCTTAAATGAGTATAAGTGCTGGACCTCTGACACCATGATTTCTGTGCACTTCTGGATTTGAGGACATTCTACCAGCAAGGACTCCTATGATGCCAGAAGAGACTGTCCCTCAGCTGAGCTGCTTTGCTCTGTTGGCCTGCTGCCTCTTGCATGGGAGTGAGAAGGACTGAGCTAGCATCTCTACATCCTCCGAGAATTTAAATGATTCCAAGGGCTTGCTGGCTTGCCTCCAGTTTTAAAATCTTAGGGCCATCGAAGACTTCCTTCAACTCTGCTTCAGCTGCTGGACTCTGCCAACAGTGAGTCCTGGCCTGCCAAGAGGTGTAAATGTAGTCCTGCAGATGGTTTTCTTCAAACATCGAGGCAGTGACAATTTGCAACTATCGAAACTAAGGCTTTGCACTTTGACACAGATGCAGGGCCACTTCAAGCACATCCCTGTGGAGCTCGACGACGACATGGGACCAGACTGTGAAGGTCGACAGTGATGCAGCACTTGCATCGTAAGAGGTTCAACAATGATGCAGCACCTGCAATGTAAGAGGTTCAAAGATGACACAGCACCTGCATCATGAAGGGTTTGATGATACGGGACCCGACTGCAAGACTCGACACCGACACATCTACGTCACTGCATGGATTGGAGCCCACGCTTTGAGTCTTCACTACTGACGCTTGCTACATCCAAGTTACTTTTTTAGCGGGCCTTACATGGGTCCTGTAGCCAGCCTACCCTCCATCACAGTCAGTTTGTACTTGGATTTACCCCGGTCAAGCACTACCTCAAGTAACCCCTAAGTGCTATTTGCTTTTAAGCACTATATTGAAGTTTATTCTTTAAAAATTCATAACTCCAGTTCTACTTATTGTATTTTTGCCATTTTTGTCTTTTTTTTACACTTTCTTTATTTTTCTAAGCTCGTGTGAAGTGTTTTGACTGTGTTACTGTAATCAATATGTTGCACACATACTTTAGACATTGCCTCTTAAGTTAAGCCTGACTGCTCTGTGCCAAGCTACCAGAGTGTGAGCACAGGTTAATTTAGGTTATATCTTACTTACCCTGACTAGGATTGTGGTCCCTACTTGGAAAGGGTGCAAACCTCTGTCAGCTAGAGACCCAGGGGCAGATTTATGTTTCCTGGCGCATCCCTGCAAATCAGCAGGGATGCGCCAGGAAAGATGCGTGACGCAAGATTACGCTTGCGCCACCACAGATGCGCTGCATTTACAATGCTGCGCATTATGGCGCAAGGATAAACAGATGTGTGTCGCATTTGCCGGCGTAAGGTTGGCGCAGTGCTGGAGTTGTGTCGCGGCCTTGACGCAACTCCAGCACTGTTCCAACCTGGCCTATCCTCAACATGGTGCATTACACCTTACGCCTGCTTCAAGCAAGCGCAAGGTTTTGACGCAGCGGCGTCGGAAAAGTGACTGAGTCAAATCTTGTAGATTTCACTCTGGCACTTTTCTGAGGCGTTCCTGCGCCGGAACGCCCCCCCCCTGCGCCGGAACGCCCACATGAAACCTGATGCAGGTTTCATGTGGGGCAGGGCTTTACAACGTGACGCATATAGCTTCTTTAAACTCGATAGCCCTCGAGTCACAGATATATTCATATGTACTAAAGGATCACATGCATTCACATGCACTAATTTAAAATCCTTTGTGGAGGGAGAATGACGTTGAAAAAAAAAACCAAACGCACAATTTTGCTTAGATTTATCGCCCCCTGAACATCCCGTTATTCTTCTTATTGCTATTAAATTACCATGTTGCCTATTAACTATAATCAAAGTTTTCTGAGAATCTGTTGGTTAAACCAGGTGTTCCATCCATCCATCCATCCATCCATCCATCCATCCATCCATCCATCCATCCATCCATCCATCCATCCATCCATCCATCCATCCATCCATCCATCCATCCATCCATCCATCCATCCATCTATCTATCTATCTATCTATCTATCTATCTATCTATCTATCTATCTATCTATCTATCTATCTATCTATCTATCTATCTATCTATCTATCTATCTATCTATCTATCTATCTATCTATCTATCTATCTATCTATCTATCTATCTATCTATCTATCTATCTATCTATCTATCTATCTATCTATCTATCTATCTATCTATCTATCTATCTATCTATCTATCTATCTATCTATCTATCTATCTATCTATCTATCTATCTATCTATCTATCTATCTATCTATCTATCTATCTATCTATCTAGCTAGCTAGCTAGCTAGCTAGCTAGCTAGCTAGCTAGCTAGCTAGCTATCTATCTATCTATCTAGCTAGCTAGCTATCTACATATATATATATGTACACACTCATACACACACAGACACATATCTATCTATCTATCTATCTATCTCTCTCTCTCTCTCTCTCTCTTTATCTATATATCTATCTCTCTCTCTCTCTCTATATATATATATATATATATATATATATATATAATTCTATGTATGTATATATATTCCAATATTCCAGCCTTTGCGTGAATATTGGTCAATGATTGCAAGTAGCCTCTACTTCCACATTTACACATTGCGAATTTCACAATGCAAAGGAGGCCATTTTTCATTCTCGAATGAGATTTCCCTCCAGACAAAGATTTCAATTTGATATGAGGTTCTCAAGCTGCTAAATGCTCGCATGAGATCAACTTTTTTATGAGAACTTCCTCATGTAAATGAGGCTGGGATCTTAATATCTCCCACGAGTGCCTGATGAGAATTCAGGGCGAAATTACCAGTAAGCACCAAGAACGTTAACGGTACAAATGAGCAACATATTCATAAATTAATGTTTTTTTTTACGGAAATAAAAACCCTGCTGTGTGAAACTTAGGATCAGAGAGAGAAGTGTAGCTACCAGGTTAATTCAGAAAATCATGTATGGGTTTATCAATCATACGCTGAGCATTCCAACGCTTGTAAGTTAGAAAATCATTGTCTGAAATATCATCTGATATTAATAGCATGTCCTGAATATTGTTTACAAAAACATTGCCAATTGATGCAGATTTTCTATTCTCAACAATAGGGAGATATTTTAGTGTATGTATATTCTGACATTGAGATGTACTCCTTGTTGGCCCTGTCTCCACTTCTGCCTTTCCTGCAGCTTGGGGAGGGTGATGTGAGAGGAAGGGTGCCTGGTTTTTGGACCTTTGTCGGTAAACCACTTCAAAGAGGGAATGCTGTGGCTGGATGGCCCAGGGTTCAATGCGAGGCGGTGGATGGGGTGCTGTGCCTCAAAGCAGCGGGATTAGGGGCTGGTGGTCTGTAGCAATCCTGAATGGTCTCTGAGAGGGATATAGTTGAAAATACCCACATGCCCATTTGATAGCCAGGGTTTCCCTTTTGATTTGGGCATGCCTTGCTTCAGTTGGTGTGACTACATTGCTGCCAAACGCTAGTTGTGCCCACCTCTCTGTATCCACCTCTTGGGTGAGTACTGCTCCTAGGGCTACTGGACTCGTGTTGACGAGCAACTCCGTTCTCTTCTTCAGATCAAAGTACGCCATTGTTGTTTTACACAGAAATTGAATGCTTCTTTCTCACTAGGGCCCCACACCAAACAGGCGCCCACCTCTCAAGGGTTCTGCAATCATCACTAGGTTGGGGATGAATCGTTTACAATACATGGCCATGACTAGGAAGCTATGCACTTCTGAGGCATTGGTCGGTGCTGGAGCCTGTTTGCTGGCTTGTGGTTTCCTGGGGTCGACCTGCACTCCTTGAGTGAAGACGTATCCAAAGAACTCTATTGAGGTTTGGAAAATGGAGCATTTTTCTTTGTGAAAGGTGATGCCATATTCTCACAGGCATTTCAGAGAGGTTCACAGGCCTTTTGGTGTTCCTCTTTAGTTGCTGAATACATTAGAATATCATCACACATGTTCATGACGCCTTGCAAACCTGATAGTGTCTCTCTTATGATATTCTGGTACACTTCTGCCACCGATAAAATGGCAAAGTTCAAACGTTTGCATCTGCGTAGCCCTAAGTGTGCGGAAAACATTGTAATATACTTGCCTTCCTCAGATAGATGTAGTTGGTAGTAACCTACGTTGAGATCTGATCTTGAGACCAACTGGATCCGTTTAGGTCAGCAATAATATCGTCATTGTGGGCGTGATGTGCCGCTCTTGGTTTATGCGGTACAAAAGGGGGTGGTGATGGACGGAGCATCAGAACCAATCAAACACTCACACCCAGTCAACAGATCTGGGTTTGATCCATCACCGTTCTTTAGCCCACTCTGCCACCCCAGTTCAGACATGGCCATATGCAAATCAGTCTAACCCTGTGCCTCATGGGAACAGTCCAGCCCGAGCTGCCAAGCCATGCCTTCCCTGGACCAGAAACAAGCTTCCTAGGACCGGTTTCTGGCATTTCAGCCGTCTTCAGCCAGGCTTGCTTGAATCCAGTGGCAAAGTGAGCAAGGGACTCACGTCTGAGCATACCCTGCCAACTTATGGCGAACAAAGCTGTACAAAATGGGGTGGTGATGGACGGAGCATCAGAACCAATCAAACACTCACACCCAGTCAACAGATCTGGGTTTGATTCATCACCGTTCTTTAGCCCACTCTTCCACCCCAGTTCAGACATGGCCATATGCAAATCAGTCTAACCCTGTGCCTCATGGGAACAGTCCAGCCCGAGCTGCCAAGCCATGCCTTCCCTGGACCGGAAACAAGCTTCCTAGGACCGGTTTCTGGCATTTCAGCCGTCTTCAGCCAAGCTTGCTTGAATCCAGTGGCAAAGTGAGCAAGAGACTCACGTCTGAGCATACCCTGCCAACTTATGGCGAACAAAGCGGTACAAAAGGGGGTGGTGATGGACGGAGCATCAGAACCAATCAAACACTCACACCCAGTCAACAGATCTGGGTTTGATCCATCACCGTTCTTTAGCCCACTCTGCCACCCCAGTTCAGACATGGCCATATGCAAATCAGTCTAACCCTGTGCCTCATGGGAACAGTCCAGCCCGAGCTGCCAAGCCATGCCTTCCCTGGACCGGAAACAAGCTTCCTAGGACCGGTTTCTGGTATTTCAGCCGTCTTCAGCCAGGCTTGCTTGAATCCAGTGGCAAAGTGAGCAAGGGACTCACGTCTGAGCATACCCTGCCAACTTATGGCGAACAAAGCGGTACAAAAGGGGGTGGTGATGGACGGAGCATCAGAACCAATCAAACACTCACACCCAGTCAACAGATCTGGGTTTGATCCATCACTGTTCTTTAGCCCACTCTGCCACCCCAGTTCAGACATGGCCATATGCAAATCAGTCTAACCCTGTGCCTCATGGGAACAGTCCAGCCCGAGCTGCCAAGCCATGCCTTCCCTGGACCGGAAACAAGCTTCCTAGGACCGTTTTCTGGCATTTCAGCCGTCTTCAGCCAGGCTTGCTTGAATCCAGTGGCAAAGTGAGCAAGGGACTCACGTCTGAGCATACTCTGCCAACTTATGGCGAACAAAGCGGTACAAAAGGGGGTGGTGATGGACGGAGCATCAGAACCAATCAAACACTCACACCCAGTCAACAGATCTAGGTTTGATCCATCACTGTTCTTTAGCCCACTCTGCCACCCCAGTTCAGACATGGCCATATGCAAATCAGTCTAACCCTGTGCCTCATGGGAACAGTCCAGCCCGAGCTGCCAAGCCATGCCTTCCCTGGACCGGAAACAAGCTTCCTAGGACCGGTTTCTGGCATTTCAGCCGTCTTCAGCCAGGCTTGCTTGAATCCAGTGGCAAAGTGAGCAAGGGACTCATGTCTGAGCATACCCTGCCAACTTATGGCGAACAAAGCGGTACAAAAGGGGGTGGTGATGGACGGAGCATCAGAACCAATCAAACACTCACACCCAGTCAACAGATCTGGGTTTCATCCATCACCGTTCTTTAGCCCACTCTGCCACCCCAGTTCAGACATGGCCATATGCAAATCAGTCTAACCCTGTGCCTCATGGGAACAGTCCAGCCCGAGCTGCCAAGCCATGCCTTCCCTGGACCGGAAACAAGCTTCCTAGGACCGGTTTCTGGCATTTCAGCCGTCTTCAGCCAGGCTTGCTTTATTTGGTCGGTGCATGTCGAGGCTTAAATGCACTTTTCTTTGCTGTTTTGGCTTTTCAGCTATAACCATCGGAGACACCGATGACGTTGGCCCGGATACCTCCTCGATTACTCCCAGGCTTTTGAGTTTGTCTAATTCCCGCTCAACTTGTGGCCTCAGGTGGAATTGCACACAACTGTGGTAGAGAGCTATGGGCTTCACTGATTTGTCGATATGTAGCTTGACCGGCGGGGCTCGCAGACATCCTAGGCCACTGAATAGTTCATGGAATTGACTTAACAGTTCATAGACTTGATAGGCTTTAACGTTTTGGGTGAATGGCACTAGCTCCATGTCCCCCATGGTGTGACTTCCTAGCAAGGTGTCTGTTTCTCTGTCCAACATATGGAAGGTTGTAATGATCTCTTGATCTTTGGATCATATGCACATTGTTGTGCGACATTTGAGGGGCAAAGGGGACTGGCGTTCGTATGGGAATATTTTGTTGTGGGACAGGGATAATGTTGGCTTTAGTCGAAGGCATTAATATTGCTGTATGCCCACCCCTGTGCCTCTGAGGGCTTTGACCTCCAATCCAGCAACTGCTACCACACATGTGGGCTAAGGCCTCCTGTGCCTCTTCAGGTCACCTGTGAATGAGATAAGGAAGACTTCCTCTTCGTCTTCCGACGGCTAGTGTTCTAGCTGATGCCTGCTCCACTGTGGTGCCTGGTGGCTTCATGTGGCTCTGGGCCAGTTACCGACAGCTGCCTCACTGCTCTTGTTGGGTTCCTTTTCCCACTGGTACCTTCACCTCTTTGACCACCTTAACACACAGTTGTCAAGCGGTTGATCTTGCCGCAGTTTGAGCAGGTGCATCCTTAAGCTGGACAGAGTTCTATGGGGTGTTCTTTGTGGCCACAGTATTTGAGGTGGGTCCCTGGCAGTGGGGGAGCTGGTGCTCTGGGCCTGTTTTTCTTCTCTCTCCTATGCACTTTGTCAGGGGCAGTGAGCTACCATGGAAAGGTCCTAATGGCTCACTACACCTGAATGGCTCCGCTCCCAATACAGCTCATTTTGCAATAGCTGTTACCCAGCTCCAACCTTACTTAAAAATAAAACAATGGCTAAGTTAGACATTGCTTTGAGCGTCTGCAGTGAGTGGTGTTGCGACAAGCTCTGTGGTTTTGACTGACTATATTTTGGTTTGCAGGGCTCAGTGTTGTTGTGGCTGGTAGCGCTTAGTGATGTTGTTATCAGCTCAGCGGCGTCACTATGGGGGTGCGGGGGGTGCGGACCGCACCGGGTGACACCTTCACATGGGGTGACACCAACAGGGCCGGTGTGCACAGAGCAACCTAACCTTTTAGGAGGAGGAGCTACCTGTGCACAGTGCGCACTGTCTCCTCTCCTTTCTCTTATTTGCTTCCCTGTGAAATGGATCCAAAAAAGAAAATCACTTTTGCTGGAAATCAATGTCGTATTTTTCTGACATTTAATTCCAAAATGCAGCATCGGGAATAAAAGTTTAAAAATTTGAAAAATAAATAGCTAAATAAAGTAAGACAGAGTGGTTGCAAAATGTCCAGATTGATTTTATTCACACCCAAACACATTAGCACCACTTTTACAGAGTTTGCCAGTGAAGCGCTATTTTTGTTGTCTTGGCTTTGTTTTCCCTGGGCTTGAAACTAGTGCACCAATCCTGGATGTACTGCATTGTGAGAATTGAAAAACAAAATTTGTACTGCTGCTCTGTATGTAGGGATGTTGTCTTTTTTACCATACTGCTTACGTTTTGTAAGGATATAAGCAATGGCCATTGAAATGGGTCCATTCAGGGCCCTGTTGTCATGTCCTTAACTTTTCAGGCAAAAGCACTCACTGATTTCTGAACAGTGAGTGTAAAAGCGTTAAGGTAACCATGTTGTTCCTGCTTACATTTCACATGGTTTGCAAAATTTTGCATTCCCTATGATTGTTTGCTTTTTCCAGGATGCTGTCACTTTTTTTTGTAGGCCACATATTGCTCTTGCCCAGTGCATTATTTAAATTGAGCCGCATCCAGGTGTTCATAGCTGGCAACAATTGGGTTGTAGTTGAAGGCAGTCTGAGTTTTTCTCTGTGGGGCAGTATGTTGTTCAGTGGGGGAGAGGATGTGGCACTATGTCCAGAGCTGCTGAATTTGGAACTGGGGAACCAGGTTCAGCCTTAATAACCAGTCCGGCTGACCACTCTCCTGAGAGAGCACTATCTCATGCTAGACCTTAGAAGGCTTTGCAAGACATTAGAAGCCCCGGTGTCGTAGCACCAGCAGGTGGACCTTAGCATGACAAGTGTAGGTTAACCTTCAAGGCTTGTCCACCACTATTCATACTGAAGTTCACCTCCAGTCTTGCGGGCAGGCCTATGAAGCAGTACACCCTAGAACAGTGACCCTGTCACTGAGATCACAGGACCCTTGAGAAGGGCCAGCTCTAGGTGCAAGCGGTGTGACCGCACCAGGTGCTCACTTTAGGTGGGAGCATCATTTTTGCAAGTATATTATGGTTTTAACCCCTTCCCTGCTCATGACGGAACCGTTCCGTCATGAGCCACGGTTGGCGTGTGCTCATGACGGAACGGTTCCGTCATGACACTCCCGTTGGCGGCCGCTCCGCCTACGCGGTGCTGTTTCCCCGCCTGTGCGGGGGGACAACGCAAATGGGCGGAGTCATGACGGAACCGTTCCGTCATGAGCACAGCTCAACTGTGGCTCATGACGGAGCGGCTCCGTCATGAGCACAGGCCCGCCGCGCTGCCCCCCTGCCCCCCCCAGCGCTGCAGCGGAATGTCCGCAGCAGCGAAGGGGTTAAAAGCGCTTGCTGCCTCCTTCCTGGCCTCCAGTAATTTTCGGTAACAATAAAAATTTCATGATGACTCTGGTGATTAATGTTCTTCCTCGAGAGAGATCGGAATTTGTCTAATGGAAGATTTGACTCATGGAAAGGTAGCTCAGAGGGTTAATGTACCTGCTGCAAAGAAAATGTACCATGCAGATCACAAAGTGCACATAATGTAAATAGGCCAGTGGGCTACTGCTTTTGTCAGAGAGATCCTTTTGTTACTTGCAGTTTATAAGTTAAAATCCTAACATAGAACAGTGAGCTATTAACTGTCATCTACTCCGCAGCAACACATGTCACATTTTTTATTAACTTTTGATACGTTTGAGCTACAAACAATTTATTAGTTTAAATGGTCAGATCATGCTGCAGATCTTGCATTATGAGGTAAATATGGCAGAGCCATTATTATTTAGAAAACATTTGCAAACTAGGATTTTTAGCCATTCATGTTTGAACTGCTGTTTTGGAAAAGGGAGAAGTGCTGATGACAGAAACTCCATGGCTTGGAGACATATGGCTTGTGCTTCCACATTTTATCGTATTTGGGGACAGTCTGTGATTAGAAGCATATCCCACTTTGTGAACACATTTTACTGTCAATAACTCATTATAACCTTAAATAATCATGTGTATCCATTGGTTGATAAAACTGGGCAGTGAAACCAAACAAATACAAAAAATTGGGATGTTTGCACATTCTGGCCACGCCTCTGGCACTGCCCACTGATCCAATCCTTGGGTTATTCCCGCCCTCTGATTCTCCACCCACAGTTCCCCTACTTTTTTTCCATCACTTCGAGCACTGATAGATCGTGTTGCTGGATAGTGGGAACACCACACCAGTAAAAAGTACCATACCTATGATATTATAAATTCCAATAAACTGTTGACTAGCAGGTAGGCCACTGTACAACCTGATTAATGAATCATTATCACACTGTTGTTAACAGGCACATTTTGTAAATATAGGACCTACATTTACAAACATTACTAAGGATTCTGTATGGTCACGTTATTTGCCAACTGTGTCCACTGGCGGACTCGGGGCGGAGGAGGTCCATGCGGTAAGTCGTGAGGGGGTGACACCATGAGTTCCCCGCACCGGGTGACACCAACCCTAGTGACGCCACTGTATCGGCTGTGGCCAGTAATATTAGTTGTATACATTGTTTTGTGGATGCCTGTAGGGGTGGGCGGAATTTGCGAAATTCACTTTCGCAAACTATCGCGAAAATGTTAAAAATCTCCGCAAACACGCGAAGACGCGTAAGTTTTTTTCCCGCCCGTTCGCGGTATTTTCTGCGTGATCGCGGCTTGCCAACTTACCCTTGCGGTTGCTCACGGGCGCGGCCATCTTGTTTTCACTAGTCCCGCCCGCTCGCGTTCGATATGACGTGCCCACGTACTCACGCTCTCGCTCGCGGTGGAGAATGATGTGTTCGAGATCTCAATCTTCTCATACTCTCGCGGTGCATGATCGCGAGAAGAAAGAAGTGATCGCGCGACAAATGACGTGATCGCGCGACAAATGAAGTTAAAGCGGGCGCGAACTGTCGCGAGACAGCGCAAATGGCTACCAACAATCCAACATCTCGTGGAGAACGTGACCGTATCGGGAAAACTTGTCGCCGAACGCGGGGATTCAGGTAAGGCGACCACGCGCACGCGAGAATGTATTTTTTTACAGCACGAGCAAGAAAAATATTTCCGGTAAGATGCGGATTGCGGAAATTTTTACATTTTCACGCTCTCCGCGGAATGCAAAAATGTCAAATTATTGCAATTTCCGCGAGCGGAACGGAATTTTCGCCCAGGCCTAGATGCCTGTCACACCTGGTGTAGTCCATATATGTAGCCCAAGATATTGTTAATGGTCGAGTGAGGGTGTGAATTTCTGCAGTGCTGATAGTGGCTGACCATAATATTTTCATGATTGGTTGTGATCGGTGGTGCTATGAGAAGCTCTCTCACTTCACTTCAAAATACTTTTTTCGGTTTCAGAGAAAACCATAAAAGCACAATACGATTTATTATAAAATTCATGAAATGCAATCATAATAAAACTCGTACATCCAAGCTAATGAATAGCAATAATCATCAGCCATTCTGTGATGGATCATCATCTAGCCCCTAGCACATCTCGGGTGTGCTGGACCATAAGAGGCAGCCACAGATACAGGTCGGTTCACAAACACATATTATAAGTCAAGCACTGAAAATAGATAGATAAAAAACAAGTCATATTAATAGCATAATAATTAAAAACACAGTCTGCTGTACTCCTGTTAAACGTTTCCTAGTCTTCCTTAGCTGCACCGAAAAATTAGCTACAGAATTGCAAATGAAAATGAGTGTAATTGTTGTAGGTATACCAATGCTAGTCTGCACTGAACAACATTTAGATGCTTAAGTAGGGGGATAATAAACTCTCTTCTTGGTATCAAATAAAACTATTAAAAAAGCATAGTGCTTTGTTCTAAAAAGATATCATAGGTGCAGGGAGGTAAGTGCATGGCCGTCAAGTAAAGACGAATAACTGATGTACACTATCAAAACGGAATATTGTTAATAAGAATCTTTGGCCCACGTTTGTAACCATAGTAGTGGATGCCTGGCTGAGTTAGCAAGAGGGTGTGAGCTACCACCTTTACTTTTTTTTGTTCAATATTCTCAATTCTTCTCCTAGTAAAGTCAGGGAATCTCGATTTCCCATCCGGTTTGCTCGCCCCTTTTAAAACATTTGGTTCTACAAAGAATGTTATGGTGTCCATCATCACCAACGTGTTCCTTTTAAAATATAAATTTAGGTTTTTACACAAATCATCCAATGACAGAAAGTCCCGGATAATCATACTTTTCAAAAAGGCTGCCGACTTTGTCCATACTGCTCGCCGCAAAAGTAAAGGTGCTAGGTGGATCCTGTCCTCAGTGTATGGAATACTCATTTCTTTGTGACAAATAAAATTAGCTCAACTGGAGGGAATTGCTAACATCCTTTTCAAACATTTGTTTTCTACATACTGCAAGGTATTCACATCTGACATATTTTGTTCTGTAGATAGAGGACATCACATTCAATGGTTTGTGCCAAGGCTTGTAGCAAATCTAAATACAGCTTCTATAGTTTTTTCAAAGGACAATTCCTTGCTGCCAACAAAGATTTCTGTCAGGGGGTCCCTACCTGCCACAAGCCGGGGGAGGACTTTAATCCGTATTCGTTTCCGCCCCGACTGCAGGATGGACATGGTCCCTTTAAGACGGAGCGGACATTCCCGGAGGAGGGGACCCCCTCTGACATCACCGGCCGCCCACCAATCAGAAGCCTCAGTGCCATTCATAGGACGGCGTCCGGAAGAACACGGCGCGACACAGACAGGAGAGGAGAAGTCGTCCCGAACAGTTACGGAGGTCCTTAGGAGCCAGGAGTCGGAGGAATTTGAAGCAGTGCCGCCGCAGGAGGAGAAGAGAGACGATCCAGAGGCTTCGGCATCCCAGGAGCAGAGAAAGCCGGGAGGCCAACGAGACCACGCTCCGCCCCGCCACACTTCTGGAGAAGTGTGGCACCACAAGGTACGGGCCAGATTAAGGGGGCTCGTGTTCTCACGGGGAGGGAACAGGTAGGGGTGGGTGACGGTGGTCACAGGACGGTTGGGTGGGTTTTTTTCAAGAGAAAGCGCACCTCCCCTACACGAGTACGTTTTCGCACGGTAAAGGTTCCCTGGTGATCCCGTCACTTCCCCTCCCCCTCCTTTCATATACGGAACTCCTGATATTGGAAATAACCCCCAGTTTCTGTTTCCTTTATACCAGAGAGACTCCTCTGGACCCCTGTCGCATTCAAGCCGGAAGCGTCCCTGGCTGACAAGGAGAACGACCATACCGGACTACTCAGAGCTCCCCGAGAACTCCGACTTCTTCAGAGACTGTTCCTTGAGTGGTCTGCTTATTTCTTTGAGCTGGAACTATGTAAATAAAAGCTCACATCTTTTGAATCTACTGCTGTATCCTGGTCCTTATGTTACAGGGGATTGAGACCCCTCCATCCCTTCTTACAATTTCCAAGTATTATGGCAATTGAACAACAAGCCGTCGCTGTCGTGATGATCTGCGTTTAGCCATTATGGTTTGTGATCTTGATCTCCCCGAAGTCTGAGAAGGCGGCCTCTGCAGTGTTTCCACCCACTCCAAGACTTCAGCAGCCAAATAGAAGTGCACCTTTCCCTCGTGTATCATCCGGAGCTTCGCCGGGAACATCAGACTGTAGAATAAATGATGGTGACGCAGCCTCCCTTTAACTGCTAAGAATGTTCACCACTGCTCTTGGACCTTCAAGGTGTAGTCTGGGAATACAGAAATTGGGTGGCCCTCGAAGTTCACTGGGCCCTTCACCCCCACTCGCTGTAGTATTGCATCCCTAACTCTGAATTAAACAGCCGGGGGATAATGGCTCTTGGCGGTGCACCAGGACGGGGAGGCTGTGTCAGTGACCTATGTGCCCGCTCCACTGTGAAGAATTTTGACAATTGCTGTGGGTGCATGATCTTACTAATCAATCTTCGAGGAACAGTTCTGCCAATTGCCCCTCTGCCTTCTCAAGAAATCCCACTAAGTGGCGGTTGTTTCGCCGAGAATGGCCCTCTGCATCTTTGACTTGGTCCTCCAAAGGGATGGTCAACTTTTGTAGAGAGGACACCATCTCGCATAGGGCCACGACCTCCGACTTCAAGTCCACCTAAGCTCCCTCTGCAGTGGTCACTCGGTCCGCAACCCCTCACAGGTCCGCACGCTCCTTCGGTTGGAATGTCACAGGTGGGTGATCAGCAGATTCGGTGTGCACCTCGCCAGTGCCTCCCGCAGGTGCGACAGCCTGGGTATAGTTGTCAACTTTGTTGGATTGTGTAGTCCTGGCAGTCTTATCTTTCCCCATGGTGCCCCTGTTGCTGGCCGCGATCAAACCCCATCTGCCAGATGTCAGGTCTGGCCTCTAGGCACAATAACCAACACCAAACCGCCGTGTCTGACTAAGAGGATGTTGTCTACAGTATTACTGTGGGCGTCCAGCAAGGGCAGAGCCTCTTTTCTCGTGAACTCCCTCAGTCCAAATAGGCCCAATGCAGCACGGTCCAGCAGCAGCCAGCAGCAGTGCATCCCCTAACCCAGGTAATGCACGGCACCAGAGCTAGAGTCACCTCACCGCTCCCCTCCAGGCACCACCACAGGCTCCAAATAGCTCATCAATAGAAATCCGTGGGGGGTCCTCAGCGTCTACTAAGTGTTTCAAGCAGTAGCTGGCAGCCGCAATCAGACCGAGTTGGCTGCAGGGCAATCACTGCGATGTCACTGCTTCATCAGCTCGCGTAACGGGCTGCAGACTAACTGTCCTGTTTTTTAATTTCATGCTGTGGGGGAGGTGCTACACCCGGGCCCAGGAAGCACCCGACAGCTGCCACAGGAGCTGCCACCACACCATGCCAGGAGCCGCCCGCCACTGGGCTGACACTCCCATGGGCTCCCTGTAGTTGGCGCCGGCAGCCCCAGCCCCCGTAACTCACCTTCTGCTTCACAGCCCGGTCTCCAGGATCTCCATGTGCGTGCAAGCTAGACTCCTTTGTCCAAGATACACGCCCATAGGACATGCCAACCCCCCACCCTGGTGCCTCACCCGCTCCATACCCACTCCCCCCTTCCTCTTTAACATCCCTCACCGCTCCTCCCACCCCTATTCTGCCCATTGTCTGATCTTTCCTCTCTCTATCCTTCTGCCTTTCATTTCCTCCTCTTTTTACTGCCATAAACCATACGATCAACAGGGCTACTTTCCTTTATACAGCCATCTCCCAACCAACCCCTTGTATTACTCCGTAAACACTATGGGGCAGATTTATAACGGACTTGCGCCACTTTTACGCCGTCGTTGCGTCACTTTTGTGACGCAGCGGCGGCGTAAACCCTGCGCCATGTTGCGCCCCATTTACAACGTGACGCATCTAGGGAGATGTGTCACGTTGTAAAGCTTGCGCCACATGTGGGCGTACCTGCACAGGGGGGGGGGGGCGTTCCGGCGTAGGAACGCCTCCGAAAAGTGGCTGAGTGAAATCTACAAGATTTCACTCAGTCACTTTTCCGGCCATGCTGTGTCAAAACCCTGCGCCTGCTTCAAGCAGGCGTAAGGATTGACGCAGCATTGTAACGATAGGGCAACCTCGAGCCTTGCTGGAGCTGCGTCGCGCTTACGACGCAACTCCAGCAATGCGCCAACCTTCCGCCATCAGATGCGTCACGCATCTGTTTATCCTTGCGCCACGATGCGCTGCATTGTAAATGTGGCGCATCTATTGTGGCGCAAGGGTAAACTTTTGTGGCGCATCTTCCCTGACGCATCCATGCTGATTTGCAGGGATGCACCCGGGAACATAAATCTGCCCCCTATATCAATAAAACTTAGTCTTCAAAATATACTGAGTGCACATCTACACATCATACACAGCTCATGCTGCTCCTTCCCACCATATACTACAGTATTAACCTAAACACCACATTTGTTACCTGCACAGGAAATTTGTTCATTCATTCCTCTGTATATCTTTTGTGTATCTGTACTTTTCACCCGTGAATCCTCATTAAAATTCATCCTGAAATAAAAAAAGAACACCTCTAAGAAGAGGAGGGTTTATAGCTTGTTTGAAAGGGATAAGCAGCACACATCTCTTTGACATTTTCTGCGTGGCACATAGGTGAACAGGAAACACTACAAGAATGAGCCAGATGTTTTTTACTTCTAGATCCCAGAGGGATAGATTTATAGTCTGATTTTAGTCTGTGTAAAACTGCATTTTATGACCCTGCCATAAGCCAGAAACTAAGGTTGAGTGTGACTGTGTGCTTTAAATTACCTGTGGCTGTTGAGTGGTGCTGTTTAAGGTGTTGTGATTAGCTATCATGAGTGGTGTTTTAAAGGGCTTGGGTGAGTAATGTGTCAGTAAGATTGCTAAGGGGCATTGTGAGAGTCTGTGAAGAGGGTTTAAATAATGGGTGTGAGTAGTCATAGGAAGTGGAAATGAGTGAAGTGTGTTGTGAGGTAAATTGTAATGGCCAACACCAGTTTTTCACCGTATGTAGGACCAGGGTTTGGGTTGGGATTACCAGCTTTAAATGCTGGGCATGGAGTAGTGATTTCAGCTTGTTCAACCGTTAAAGGTATCAAAGCATAATCCTGTGATTATATTGATTAAGGCAGCCATTTGCTTGCATTGGACAGTGTTGAAGATTGTTCTCTTGGTTCTTCTCACAACGGTTGTACTCTGGGAGGGAAACATAGGGTATTTTGGCAGTGGAAACATTGTGCTGGTGATTTTCTCTTTTATCTGTATAATTCAGGTTTCTTGGTTTTCCGAAACAGCTTTTGGGCTTTGTACTATTCCTTTGCATTTGATTGACATGTCGTTGGATGATAGACAAACCACAATATCTGACTCCGTGTCTATAGATAGACTGAAATCCACTAGACATAATAAGAGAGCACGGTTTAAGACCATGGATGCAATTGGACGTAAGTATGTTTGCAATATGCACCCTGGCATGATCTTCAACGTGAACTCTTTTGTTATTTACTCACTAACAGCACTTGATTCTGTTGGAGATGGGTTCAACCCAAAATGGTAAGCCTTTTCACGTGCATAACTTTGTTTCCACATCCAAGTCATTACATGATTTACGGTTGGTGCCTCTGACGCAGAGGGCTTGATTGCATCTTGGAAGATGGGATACTGCGTCACAAACATGATGATATCCTGTCCGCTCTATTACAAGTTCTATCATATCCTATGGAACTTGTAATATGTCATACGGAACATCCATCACCTTTGTGATGGAGTATCTCATCCGTCAAGATTGTAATCAGGCCCATAGTCGTGAGTTAAGGGTCTTATTACCCCCACCTTACATTTGGGCCCTTCCCTAGGACTTCTATGCAGATCACGACAGGAACCCTTCGTCCCTCAAATTGTGAGATTTCTCCTGTGTGAGGCATGGAGCAACTTTCTCTTGTCTCCTAGTGAATGCTTTTGCATTGCCCACTCCTCTACCCCTCACTGTACAGGACTATGTAGCCAGTTTATGTGTCTGGTTTCTATTTACTAAACTGTTGATGGAACAACAAAGGGTGCTTTGTGATTATCTCATTAGCTCAAATCGTTTGGGATTGTCAGCTTGTGGTGTTAAATACCATCGGTTGACAAAGACTGTTGCCAAGGGCATCACATATGCTAAGCGCCCATGCTAACTCTTTGTAGTCGGATGTGGAAGAAGAGGACTGAAGCCCAGCAACAATTACCAGTTGGCCAAAGGACTATATGAGTTAAAGGCATATGCCATGGAAATATTATGGCATGTCCATTGCTAAAACTGAACTTTGAGCAAGATGCACTTGAACCCAATTAAATCACTCCAAAAGTTTAAAGTCGGCCCTAATTTTGAATGACTAATTGGGTCACCAACTGCTACTACACTCACCACTTAATAGTGGTTGGGGAACCCAGTCAGTTATATGAGCTAGAACATTTAAATTCACCTTTGGACCCCTAAAGAAAGGTCTGTCCCCACTGTACAAATAGCAGGGCAATTTCCTGGTCATCCCCGTGTCTCAGGACGCAACTCTTGGCTTGCATTTTTACCATTCAAATGTAGCAGACTGCCCTGAAACCTAGGGCCCAACCTCTTGAGTTCTGCATATGAGGAACAGTGCAGAAAGCATTGAGTACTGCTGAGTCCAGAGAATACTGCCACTACCGAGCCCCACTTACAAGAGCTTTTACCAATGCCTTCAGAGGGAAGGGAAGTAATGATCCCGTGTGCCTGCTACCAGGAGTGGTAGAGAAGATCTTGAGGTACCTACTGACCGCACCAGTGTGCTGTGCAGCTTGTCCGAGATGTTTTCCCTCCAGGTATGGACTTTGCAGACAGGGGCGTCTTCAACCCTCCCCTTTAGCAGCAACAGCGGGACTGGAGTCTTGATGGGCCCCTTCTGTCTGTAACTCGGCATAAATAATTGTAATTGCAGTTTATAAAGCGCTGACTACCCTTGACCAGGCGTCAAAGCGCTTTTTCAGCAAGTAGGGTTGAGTGAATGAAAGGAAGGAAGGATGGATGGGTGTGTGAGTGAAAAGGATGGATGGGTTAGTGAAAGGGTGGGTGGATGGATGGATGGATAAAAGGATGAATACAAGGATGGATGAGTGAAAGAATGGATGGATAAAGAAAAGGGTGGATGGATGGATGAACAAAATGTTAGAATGATGATGAGAAAGGATGGGTGGGTTGAGTGAAAGGGTGGATGAATGGACCAATTGAAAGGGTGGACCGGTGGATGAACAAAAGAATAAATGCCTGACTGAAAGGATGGAGCTGGGGGTCATAACCCTTCAACTTTAGCAGCTGCACTGGGGGGGGCGGAGTTCTTGATGGGCCTCTTCTGTCTGCAACTTGGCAGACATAGGTGAATGAGTGAGTGAAATGATGGATGGATGTGTGAGTAAATGGGTGGATGGATGGGTGACTGAAAGGAATGATGAATGAATAGATTGATGGATAAAAGAGTGAAAGGATGAATGTAAAGTTCGATGAGTAACATGATCGATGGATGAGTGAAAGGGATGGCAGATGGATGGATGGATGGATGAAAGGACGGATAGATAGATCAGTGAAAGGGTGAATGAATGATTGAAAGGTTGGAGCTGGGTGTCAGACCATGCTCGATTCAATGCACAGGAGCAGAACGCCGCAAGTTCCCAATGCCCCACCTGGGTTCCTCAGCACACGCACATAATAGCGCGTATGCCAAACAAACCCCAAGGGGGAAAGGGGATGGGACAGAGAAGAGACAGTCACACTGCTGCTAATCTTGTTCTTTGCTTCTGACTCTTCCTTCTTGTCTTCTTCTGGCTAGCACGTGTTCTTTGAGACTGTAATAAAATATGACACTATTAGTCCCATAATCTCTTTGCTATTCTTCCTATATTACTTAATCTACTTGTACACCTACCCTGTCTAGGTGTGACCTTTGCCTCTCTTCTATTAGTATCTTTTTCTTGCTTCAATGCGCTGTAACTAAAGTTTTAAATAGTGTTAATTCTTCGTTGTGTTTCTCTCTTTCTTACACTATCTTTTTCTTTACAGGTTCCTCATCTATTTGGAAAACAGCTGAGCGTATAAATGGATTCTGTGTTGGTGAGTATCTTTAATCTGTCTTGCTTCACCTTACTTGAGGAATTATACTAGTCAATAATCTCTTTTTTTTGTCCTAATTCTTCTTAGGTGTTAATATTACTAGTTCATGGATCTTCTCAACTCTTTTCCTTTTATCTTTACCAGCCGGTGTAGTAGTTTACATAGACCCTTAGCCTTCCTGATTCTTCCTTTTGTTTTAAGCAATACAGAGTTTACTGACAGTCTTTTCTTGACTAAAGGTTTGACAGTCCTGACACTGGGCGGTCGTGAACCCCAACTTTATCAGCTACAGCGGGGGTGGAGTTCTTAAAGGGCCTCTTCTGTCTGCCACTTAGCAGACAAAGATGAATGAGTAAGAGAATGGATGGATGAATGGGTGAGTGAAAGGGATGGATGAGTAGATGGATGGATGGATACATGAGTGAAAGGATGGAGGTGAGGAGGGATAAGTGAAATAATGGATGGATGAGTGAAAGGAAGGGGGGATGTGTGGTAAATAAATTTCTGCTCATTACCAATCTGAATTTCATGCGAGAACTTTAACAAATAGCTCAGAATAATGAGAGGCAGAATCCGTGGTATAAGAGGTTTTCTGAATGGGCTTTATTCCAAAATGGCCGACTCGAGTGGCGGCCTTCAGGTTCCGTCACCAAGAAGGTTCAGGAAGTGAAGTACAATTCTTTATTATTAGACATACACTTTTATAGTTATTACATTATAATGAAACGAATGTAGAAGGCGTAACATTTGATAAGAAAAATGACATAAACGAAACTAGGCGTAATAAGGAATAAAAGAAACATGATTGGTTAGAATTATCAGACATAGGTGGATCTATAAGATAATACTTGGCATAGATGCGCGCGCGGCAGCATGACGTGTAATTGACGTGTAACTAGGGGGGTGAAGGGGACTTGACATTAACTCTACGTGTGGAGACGAAAAGTCTGGGGGGTCAAGTCAACCTAATCCCAAATCATATCTAACATCCTATGTTTAAAGAACTATGTTATCCACAAGGAAGGACTTCGAACATAATCTATTCTATACTGACTGTGTGCGTGTACAAGCGTCTAAGTGTCTATATGAGATGCGAGGGGCAGAAAACTTTCCATGGCAACAGGGCTATGAATCACTTGCAGGAGGACGGAAAGGCTGAGTCCTTTGCTTGTGAGCTAAAGGAAATGTTTACCTAAATCACTGGACAGGAATGCATCGGCTGAAGAGCAAAAGAGATAATTCGAAGGTGAAATACAGCTTCTTGGCAGACAGGCTAAACTGGCCGAGGCAGGCACCGTTAGCTGCACAAGAAATAGGACAAAGTTCATGGATGCAGCTGCGAGCTCAAGCTGACGCTTGTCAGAGACAGAGAGCAGGGAAAGGCTTCGAGGACAGAATCGGGCCTACTTCGCCTGAACTGTGAAAATGGAGTAGCTAAGCCATATAAAGTCGGTGGCCTTTCCTATTTAGGAATTAACTATCCGGCCCATTGATGGCGGATCTGACAGAGAACATGTTGACGATGGACGCACATGTATTTGCGTCTTCGAAACTGGAACTGGAGAGAACATACATGTACTTGTAACATGCATATAGAACCGTTGGGGTCCAAGATAGGGGACATAACTGACCAGGGAAATCCACTTTTCCACATTCCCTCCTTGTCCCCTTACTTGCCCATCAAGAAACATCAATCTTCATTAATCCATCGATTTGCTCACCGAGCATCATTTCTTCTTCTTTCTTTTTCCGGGGTTTTGAACGGAAACCTTGATGTGGAATACACGATGTGGCACACAGACCACAAATCGCTGGTCCACATTGCAGACATAAGCAGCAACTGAATAGTATAAGAAGGCCAATACCTAGGAAGGATAGAACTCTCCATCCCCAGGCTGATATCAGACTCCAAAACCACCCGGACCAAGTCCAAGTGCCTGGATCTTCGTGTATCTGGCTCACAATCTTATGAAGGCGTGTTATAGCTTTATATACAGATGGCGAATTTTCTGGTATGAATATGCAGCAGCTGGATCCGATGACCCTACAAGCTCCGCCCCTATCGGCCAAGATGACGTCAAGGACAAGCCGATTTTGAAGGACAACGATCCTCATCACTGATTGTTCCTCTGTCAGATTGCCTAGGGCAGTTATAGTTTCATTCACTACAGCTTCAAGAGTCTTGGTTAGTCTACGTATCAGCTTACTATTAGAGATTGTACCTATATATGGGAAAATACCTTTATTGAAATCTACATACTTGTCCCATGCTGTCTCAGTATAATCAACAACTGGGAGATCTCTTCGCTCTCTATTGTGTGCTAAACGAGTATTTCGGTAATAATCAGGAGGAGCTAAGAAAACAGGTGGCAAAAGAAATGCAATGTAACAGGTACCATCCCAATCTAGAGGTAGACGCATATATGCAGTCTGACCACATATAAAGTAGGAATGGCGGGAAGCTCTAAATGTAGATTTTCCTTCATCACTATATTCTACTGTAGTAACACATTTGCTATGGCCCATAGGTATGGAACCAACTTTTCTTACACATAATTCACCTTTAACTGGGAATACTGACATGGTGGGCAAAATTAACTCAACTTCGGATTTGACATTCAGAATCATGAGATTAGGTGTAAAATTACCTAAGCGATAGACTTCATTTTCTAGATCAGTACCCGTTTTACTAGGGTGACCCTCCTTGTCAGGGTGACAGACCTTGTATAACACTATATTCAGATTTCCCCATATCCAATGGTGTTTGTAAACTGCTGTGTTTGAATCTATAGAATTCAATAAACTAAACCATGCTCCACAGGTGCCATTATATGTGAATGGATGTGGAAAGAAAGGCAGAACTCCTTTGTTATTCTGATAGGGAGGGAGTCGACCACACACCCAACAATTAGTGGCATTACTAGTCTGGTGAGAATGATGTAACATACTAATGAAGGTGTTATTACGCAGCGCAAGTCTGTAGGACAACTCATGTGGGGGTAGGTCACTAAAAGAATGTTCATCGGTTATATTAATAGCACGCCTAGAGACAGGATAATACATATGCAATAATATACTTGCAGTAACTATTATAAAACTTAAGAAAAACAAAATTAATAAAGTCACAATACAGTGGCTACGCAGTAATTTACAGTATGCATGTCTTTTCATTATGATTCGGGACTCTTCATGATTCAGGCCTAAAGGAGACATGTCAGGACAGATTCAACCGCTTCACCTTGGAGAGGACTTAAACAATCAAATCGTCCGACAGTGTAGGCCTGGGCCTAAGTTTTTGTTTATAAAGTTCGGAGCTACTGGCCTCAGCCAAAGGTAGCTTTGAGTCAATAGAGTCAATGGGAGAAGATGCACGGGAAGTATTGTTCATATCAGGAGGAAGTCCATAAAATTTTTTAATATGACTGGAATGGAGCCAGCCCTTCCTCCCTTCGATCTTCACGGCTGTTCTTGTTGTCAACAGGACCTGTCTAGGCAACTTCCACCTGGGCTCCAGTTGGCTTTTCCTATCAAAATTCCGAACGAGGACGAAATCCCCGGGAACCACGTCATGGGGTTTCACCTCAGTGTTGTCAGGAAAAGCTGCGACCACCTGTGAACGATAAGATTGTAGTGCAGACATCAAGGAAGCCAGGTAATCTGTCAGCATATTACAATCAACATCAGTTATTTTACGCGGTATAGGCGTCCCCCACATATTCGGTGGTCTGCCAAAGATCACCTCATACGGGGATAGCCCTGTTCGAGAGTGTGGTACCATTCTCATGTAAAACAGTGCAACTGGTAAGGCTACTATCCAATCAACACCTTTTTCCTGACATATTTTTGACAATCTGATTTTTAAAAGTTGATTATGTCGTTCCACAAGACCTGCTGCCTCGGGGTGTCGGACACAGTGGAACTTCCACTGATATCCCAATAGAAGCGAAACATGTTTCATTAATTCAGATGAGAAAGGTTGGCCGTTATCTGAATATACCACACGTGGTAAACCGTACCGTGGGAAGAATTCTCGAACTAGCTGTTTAGCAGTAGTCGGGGCAGTGTAATCTGATACAGGGTACGCCTCTGTCCAACGAGAGAGAGCGCAGACAACTACGAGAACATATTTGAGTCCTCGACAACGTTCCATCTGAATATAATCCATCTGGAGGACTTCAAAAGGATGATCAGGAGGCTGAAATCCACCCTGTTGTACGGGAACACTCTTTCCTGGATTAAACTGACAACATATCATACAGGTACGAACTTTCTGCTTAGCAGCTGCTCGTAAATGTTTGTTAAACCAAATGTGCTGAATGCTGTCTAACATAGCCTTCTCTCCTAAATGTGCGGGACTGTGAACTGTAGCTATAATGACTTGAACCATGGAATCAGGGAGAAACCACACGGATTTCTCTTTCGTCATCCATCCTTGATCTGTCTGGATCCCTCCTAGTTCAGTCCACTTCTTTATTTCTTCTGCTGTGGCATGTGTCTGTATGTCAATTACATCAAGTGTGGGATCCTTAATTGTCATACACTGTGTCGGTGTCTGAACTATTGGCTTTGTCATGTCGGATGTACGAGTCTGAGCAGTCTGTTTGGCTGTTCTGTCAGCTAAATCATTGCCTTGAGAAATGATATCAGTAATCTTCGTGTGTGCTTTGCATTTCATAATCGATATTGCAGTCGGTAAATGAATCGCGTCTAACAGAGCATGAATGAGGGACCCGTGTTGAATATGTGTTCCATGAGAAGTTAAATAACCCCTCTCCCGCCAAAGCACTCCGAAGTCATGTACGACTCCAAATGCATAACGTGAATCAGTATATATGTTGACTTTCTTGTCCGTGGCTTGAATACAGGCTTGTGTTAGAGCAACAAGTTCTGCTGCTTGGGCTGACAGAGTATCTATACAGTTTGTTTCAATAACTTCAGTGTCTGTGGTGACTGCGTATGCGGCAACTAAATTTCCTGTACTTGTCCTCATACACGAACCATCTACATATAACGTCAGGTCTGGATCTAGCAATGGAACGTCTGTTAAGTCTTGCCTGGGTTTTGTCTTTATTTCAATGACTTCAATACAATCATGAGCTAGTGGGTCGGTACCAATTACTGGCAAAAGTGTAGCAGGATTCAGTGTATTACAACGTCTGATTTCTATGTGTGGCTGAAACAATGTCAGTTCGTAACCAGTAAGTCTTGCTATGGTCAAGTGTTGTGTTTGCGTTCGGTTCACAAGAACCTCTACTGCATGTGGTACTTGTACTGTCAATGGATGTCCTAACACTATGGCATCGCTTTGTCTGATTGCTAAAGCTGTCGCTGCTACTGATTTCAGACACGCAGGCAAAGCCTGAGCTACGGGATCTAATGTACTGGAAAAATAAGCACATGGCTTACATGCTCCTGCTTGTTCCTGAGTGAGTACTGACAAGGCAGTACCTGCACGTTCTGTAACAAAGAGTGTAAAATGTTTACTGTAACATGGTGTCGCTAGAACTGGTGCTTGACATAGAGCTTTCTTTAAGCTCTCAAAAGCTAGTGTGTGTTCCTGAGTCCAAGGGAGGACAGTCGACGTGGCTGCCTCCTGTGTTGTCAACTGAATGAGTGGCTTCGCTAGAAATGCATATTGGGGAATCCACTGTCTACAGTATGAGGTGAGGCCTATGAAAGCCCGCACTTCCTTTTGCGTTTGCGGTATTGGCATGTTTGCAGTTAACTGAATGCGATCAGGTGTAAGCTGCCTTCCCTCCTTGGACAGCGAGTGACCAAGATAAATAACTCGCTGAACACAGAACTGCAGCTTAGAAGGGGACACCTTGTGCCCCTTGTCGGCTAGAAAATTTAAAACTGTCAGTGAGGCTTTTTCACATTCGGGTTCGCTTCGTGCGGTGATCAGCAGATCATCGACGTATTGAAGCAATGCAGTGTTAACTGGCATGTGTATACTGTCAAGTTCTCGTTTCAGTGCTTGGCTATAGATGCTGGGGCTTTCTGTGAATCCTTGGGGAGCGCGGGTGAATTTAAAGCTTCGTCCATTCAAGCTAAATCCGAATAAGTATTGGCTCTCCGGATCTATTGGGACGCTGAAAAAAGCATTCTTGAGATCAATTACGGTAAAGAATGTAGCTTGAGAATCAATGGCTGTCAGTAATGATGAGATATCGGGGACCACGGGGAATTGTGGCACAATGCATTTGTTTAATTCACGCAAATCAATCACTAATCGATATACTGGTGGGGCCATCGGATCAGTTCGTTTAAGAATCGGAATTATCGGTGAATTACACACATTGGAGTTAGTTTCTACAACCACTCCTTGCGCGACTAGCTCGTCAATGATTTTCAGTAAAGCCACTACAGCATCTGGTGGTAACTTGTATTGTCGCATTCGTGGTAGTACCACTCCTGCCTTCAGTGTGACTCGGTATGGTGTAATGTTCATGCAGCCAACATCAGTAGGGCCTTGTGCCCATAGATGCGCTGGTAAGTTCTGTAGTCGGGAATCCATGTCTCTGGATACATAGTGACCTTTAAAATCACGTAAAAACAATCTTACTCCTTCCGGAGAACAACAAATAATAGCCCCTAGGGCTTTCAATGTCTTTATGCCTAACAAATTTTCCGGACATGATTTGGTAAGCAATAAGTCTGTAGTTCGTGTCAAGGGACCTATCGTAAGTGGAAGTGGCTGTGTTACTTCATTAACAATAGGCTTTCCTGAAAAACCAAGGGAAACATTTTTAGAGCCTGAGAGGGGTGCCCCTGGAACTTCACTACTCTTTATGGTTGTTCGACTTGCCCCTGTATCGAGTAAAAATTTTCTGTCATGACCTAATAATTCACTATGGACATAAGGTCCTTCTTGATCTACTGGAATCTCGATAAGGGGTAAGTCAACTTCCCTCTCTAGGCTGCTTCATGCGTAACGTTGGTACTCAGGGTATTCATACTGTGCGGTCTGATACATTTGTCGTGTGGTGGTTTGTGTGGCAGCCGCAGGCAATGGTGGTGCAGCTGGCACAAATTGTATGGGCTGTTGTGCAGCTGGCATAGACTGTTGCTGACCTGGCATGGACTGTCCATGCTGCATAGTTCCTTGTTCACTCTGATCTTGTCTGACTAATCGTGGTCTCTCTTTTGCAATACCTGAAGCTATATTACGTTTCAGGACTTGACAATCGTGTACATAATGGCCTGGCTGCTTACAGTAATTGCAGGTTCCTTTTACAGGAACTGCAGAATCTCCAGAATGTGTCGCACCCTTTTTATGACCATCCGCTTGTACTGTCTGGGAAACTAACATTTTCATTTTAGTATCTTTCATGCGTCTATGCTCGTGTTCTTGTTCATCCCTAATTCTATTGTGATGATACTGTAACATTTGTAGCATTTGTGACGGAGTGTTACCTTGCCAGGTACTCTCGAACTTCAATATTCTATTTTTCACTGGAGGCAGTGCATTTTCTACCAATTTTGTCACAAACAAATGTGGATATGAGTCACTGCTTGCTTTTATACCACTGTTTATACCAAAACATTTTTCAAATCGGGCATAATAATCACTTGTGTCTTCATCTTGCTTTTGTTTACAGGCTGAGATTGCACCCCAATCTTCCTTTTTAGTAGTTAATAAACGTGGCAGTACTTGTACTAGTAAACCTGGTAACAGCTTGACTTTATCCCCGAGCCCTGACCCTGGAGCTCGATCCCTTTCCTCCGCTGCTAATGCGGTCCAATCTATCTTTTGGTCTCCCACTTCCCACTCCTTTTCTTTCAGTTTTTCATAAATGCCAGCAGGAAAAAGCACCTTTAATATCGTCATAATATCAGGAAAGGTGTACTCTCCCATCAGTAACATGTCTTTAATTTCTCGGTGGAAACCCGCTGGGTCTTTGTCATGACTGGGCACTACTTTCTTCATTTCTAGTAATTCCATTTTTGATATGGGTGTATAAACAAATACACGATGAAACTCATTATCATCGCCCTTTATCGGGTGCACCTCTCGTAAGGGATTCTGTCTATCCATGTAGTACAGTGTTCCTTCTTTGTTGGGGATCGAAAAAGGATCCGCATTTTCTAAGAGAATGTACTGTTTACGTGACATTAATATTTCTTTAATTAACTTGTTACTGGATCCTCTCCATCTATTCGTGAGAAGTTCTGTTAGCATATCAGGTAAGGGACCAGGATCAGCATGTTGGCTCTTATATTGTATAAGAAGTTGCTGGATCATATAAATCCCAGCTAAACATTGTTCGTCTGGACTGAGGTTCAAAAACGCGTGTGCTACTGTCACGTCACCATATTTACCGGGACTGTCCATCCAATGAACAGCTGCCCTTGCTAATTCTTGTTCGTCCATAGAATCGAGGAGGTGGTAACCCCTTCGTTCCCGGAGTATTTTATCTGCGGCTTGAAACAAACGCTCGGGAGATTTCATATTTATTATAGTCGGACGTGTAGAGTGTATCGGATCAGAAAAACCTCCGATATTATTGCAGGACCTTCCTCTGCCCACATAGGCTATGGTGTCTGCCTGTCTTCCTGAATCTCCTGAGTCGGACTCTTCATTCTGTTCAAACTCGTCTGTTTCCAATCTCTCTGCATGTATGCGTTCTACTTCTTTCCTAATTTTTCGGCACATGGCTACTATACTTCCTTGTTTATCATGTTTTCCATCGGATATATTCTGACTCCATTTAGTGAGGATCTGCATTATTCCCGGGTCTGCCCCCGGTCGGTCTTCATTTCTGATCACACAGTTTATGAAGAAGCGTAACAATTCTCCCTGTATCTCAACTTTCTGATATTCCATAGCTCTGTTAATGCATTCAGGATCTTTCCCTGTTTGGACAAAATGATATATGTTATCTAAATGCGCGGCCATTCCTGGCAGCCTTCCTAAAAATAACGCAGCTCGTCTAATACGTAATGATGTTATAATCATTTCATCCCCTCTACCAGGCACCGGGTCATATCTGCAATCTACCATAAGATCCTTAAGCGTACGATTATTTATGAGTTTGGGCGTACGTGCATGTGCTGATTCCTGGAAAGAAAATTTACTCCCTCTGGGTGGCGTAAAAGGAAGGCTAGTAGCACCTCCAGTAGCCCCCTCTGAGGTGTCGAACGTGAAAGGATTCGTTGAACGTGCTACAGCCACTACAGGTGTAGACACGGCTGCGGAAACAGTTGCGGGGACAGATGCGGAAACAGATGTGCTTGCCGAAACTGGTGTCGTGACTTGTGTCGGAGCTTGCTGTGGTACCGGGACAGGAACTTGATCTTGACGTTGAGCCCCCCCAGCAGCCGGACTGTGCGGTGCGGGGTTAGCATATTCGGGAACTGTATCATCTAAATATGAGGAAAGAAAAATATCTTCTGCCGTTCTAGGGTGTCCTTTAGGATGTACCTTTATTGGAAACAATGGGGTTGGCAAGTCTTTAGGTATGGCCGTAGTGGCTTGAGGCAAACCCTCGGCCAGAAGGGGATACATCCCTTTCATAAGGGCATTCCTTTGTCTCTCTGTTTGTTCTGCTTGTACTCGTGTACCTTCTTCAATCAACTGCTTCTCTCGAACCTTATTCGCACTTTCTTTACTTCTCTCTTCCTGTCTTAGCGCCTTTTCGGTGCGCCTATGCGACTCTTTACGCCATAATTCAATAGCGTCTTTCTGTGACTGTCTAGCTTTCCTCTTCCACAACTCTTCTTCTACTTTCATGATACATTCTGCATCCCAGGTCCCAGCTACGGGCCATCTCTGATTCTCTGGTAACTCTTTGGTGTAGTCCACCCATAGATCTAGAAATAATATGGCATCTAAGCCATGTTTATGGTACATGAAATGTCCTGGAGTGTCCCTAGGAGGAATAGGGACTGCCTCTTCAAGCACCCCTTTTCTAGTAGTAATCTGTCTCAACTTCGAAAAGAGCGGCATATTGACAACAGCTAACCTGGTACTTACTCTTGAACGGAACTGATCTGATACTTAATCTTGAACATACTTAGGACAAAAACACAGTAATGAGCAAAGCACGGTAAAACAATCATTCATACCACAATATGCAGAACATTAAGCACGTTAAAAATAAATCACTAAACATTTAAAACTGACCAACAATGATGACAGTCTGCATGACTAATCACCAAGCAGAATTCTTGACAATAACTAGATACTTCGGAATACTTGATATACGGCTAAACCGTACATATACACTGCTAAACAGTGCAGACCGGATTTGTGTACCCAAATCCGTCTTGACCGGCACAACCTATGTGCACGTCAACACGCCTCCCCGGCGATGGTACTCACCGAGTAGCTCACAACGAAAGGCCTCGGAGACTGGACTCGATTTTGGACATCGGACATCTGGACATCGGGGCTTCGGAAGACCTGGTGGGCCTCTGTGTACCTCGGATCTTGCTCTCTCAGCTAGGCTCTGGTCGGGATACCTTGCGCTTCTCACCGCCTCGTCTGGGTTGATCGCAGCCTCAGTCGCCCCCGCTTGACCGGAGGGAGCTACAGGAAATCCTGCTGGTACGCGTTATGGTCCGTCCAGCTGTGGCAGGAGACCGGGCCTGCAACGCACCGCCGGCGCGTGAGATGAGAAGGTGTCCCTGTTCGGGCGCCATTATGTGGTAAATAAATTTCTGCTCATTACCAATCTGAATTTCATGCGAGAACTTTAACAAATAGCTCAGAATAATGAGAGGCAGAATCCGTGGTATAAGAGGTTTTCTGAATGGGCTTTATTCCAAAATGGCCGACTCGAGTGGCGGCCTTCAGGTTCCGTCACCAAGAAGGTTCAGGAAGTGAAGTACAATTCTTTATTATTAGACATACACTTTTATAGTTATTACATTATAATGAAACGAATGTAGAAGGCGTAACATTTGATAAGAAAAATGACATAAACGAAACTAGGCGTAATAAGGAATAAAAGAAACATGATTGGTTAGAATTATCAGACATAGGTGGATCTATAAGATAATACTTGGCATAGATGCGCGCGCGGCAGCATGACGTGTAATTGACGTGTAACTAGGGGGGTGAAGGGGACTTGACATTAACTCTACGTGTGGAGACGAAAAGTCTGGGGGGTCAAGTCAACCTAATCCCAAATCATATCTAACATCCTATGTTTAAAGAACTATGTTATCCACAAGGAAGGACTTCGAACATAATCTATTCTATACTGACTGTGTGCGTGTACAAGCGTCTAAGTGTCTATATGAGATGCGAGGGGCAGAAAACTTTCCATGGCAACAGGGCTATGAATCACTTGCAGGAGGACGGAAAGGCTGAGTCCTTTGCTTGTGAGCTAAAGGAAATGTTTACCTAAATCACTGGACAGGAATGCATCGGCTGAAGAGCAAAAGAGATAATTCGAAGGTGAAATACAGCTTCTTGGCAGACAGGCTAAACTGGCCGAGGCAGGCACCGTTAGCTGCACAAGAAATAGGACAAAGTTCATGGATGCAGCTGCGAGCTCAAGCTGACGCTTGTCAGAGACAGAGAGCAGGGAAAGGCTTCGAGGACAGAATCGGGCCTACTTCGCCTGAACTGTGAAAATGGAGTAGCTAAGCCATATAAAGTCGGTGGCCTTTCCTATTTAGGAATTAACTATCCGGCCCATTGATGGCGGATCTGACAGAGAACATGTTGACGATGGACGCACATGTATTTGCGTCTTCGAAACTGGAACTGGAGAGAACATACATGTACTTGTAACATGCATATAGAACCGTTGGGGTCCAAGATAGGGGACATAACTGACCAGGGAAATCCACTTTTCCACAGATGGATGAGTGGAAAGGGTGGATGGATGGGTGAAAGGATGGATGGTGGATGGGAATAGTGAAATTGAGGTTGAACAGATGGATAGAGTGCAAGGATGGATGGATTGGGGGATGGATGGATGGAGTGAAAGAAATAATGCATAGATGAGTGAAAGGATGGATGGGTAAGTGAAAGGATGGATAAGCAAAAAAATGAATGGGTGTGTGAAGGGGAGGGGAGGGTGGATGGATAGATAGATGGATAAGTGATAGAATGGATGGATGAGTGAAAGGGAGGGAGAATGGACAAATTGACAAGTGAAAGCATGAAAGTGTGGATGGATGAGTGAGTGGATGGATTAGTAGATGGATGTATGAGTGAATGGATAGGTGAGTGGATGGGTCAAAGAGTGAAAGGGTGGGTGGATGAGTGAAAGGGAAGATGGTTGGATGGAGTGAAAGGATGGATGGATAGGTGAATGAATGACTGAAAGGATGGATGTGTGAAAGGGTGGATGAAGAGTTGGATGAGTGAAAGGGTAAATGGGTGGATAGATGAATGGATGGATGGATGGATGGATAGGTTTTGATATGGCTGGGCGAGTGGACTGACTTGTGAAAGGCTGAATGGTAGATGAAAGAATGAATGGATGACAGAATGTTAAGGTGAAATTGTGGATATCAGCAGGTGGATGGAAAGATGAAAGGATAAATGGATCGATGCCAGATTTAAAAGACAAGAGAGCTCTTCAGAGGAGGGTAGTGATGACTTGCTTTGTTTGCTGGGTGCCATAAGAGGTTTGGTTTGAAGTGGAGGAGGGATTTACATTTTCTGGCTTCTCCCGTGCTTGCAGATACCTGTTTATGTTCCTCTATGGGCGAACTGACAGTAACAAAGAATGCTTTGTAACCCACGGGGTCAGTCACTCTTACCCTGACTTGTGCTACATTGAACTGCTGGTTGTCCTCCTGATCAGTGACCTTGGCCAGTGAAGAGGCCCTCACCTATGACAGTGTCGAGCCAGCAGTGAGCTCAGAGCAGAGTACTCCGGCCTTGAATGCCTGCATCTCTGTGGTTGCACAGAAAAAGCTGAGTCACACAGGCAGTACCAGAAGCGGTGCATTTCCAAAAGCCCCCATAGAGCTCTGCTAGCATGGTCAGCATTGGAACCGGAGATAGTGTTAAGACAAACTAGGGAACTTCTCTCCAAACCAGGAAAAGCTTGAGTTGAACTAAGCTTGCTGTGGGGCTGAGAAAAACATACTCTTTAGCTGTAAAAGGCATACTGTTTCATTTTGTTTACTTTTATTTTAATTGGGTTCTGGAAAACAGGTTACAACATAACCGTAAGATATAGCCAGAGGAGAATAACATTAATCACGGATACATAAATAGATTGGTTGTCATTTTTGACGAAACCGTGAAGACTATCTCACGCCTTTGAGAGTCTCTTCAGATGTGCAACATTGTATTATTAAGTCATTCATCCAGCGATTGATTAAAGGCGGATGTCGAAAGAGCCATCTTCGAGCCTGCATAAACTTTACGACTGCTGCCACGCAATTAATGATGAAAAATGTAATCCAAGTTGGTGGGGGATTTGAAGGATTCCAGCCAAATAGGATTAAAAGGGCTTTTGCTGTTAGGGGTGTTTTTTCATATTAAATTGGTTTTGATTGAACTCTCGATCCCAGAGGAAAGAGACGGAAGGACAATGTGTGAGCACATGAGCAGTGCCTGCTATGTCTCGGGGGTGTGGACCACAGCTTGCAGTAAACGTGTGAAATGGTGTATTCCAATAGGGGCCAGATGTACAACGGTGTGTGCATGCGCAAACGGGTTTGCGAAACCGTTTACGCATGCAAAAACCATTAGGGGTATGTACAATACCAAAAAAGCGAGTTGCAATTTATTTGCGACTCTCTATTTTGGTATTGCGAGTCACTATTAAGAAGGGGGCATTCCCTTCCTAATAGCGAGCGCAACCCTATGTACAAAGCTTTTTGCGGCCGCATTTGCGGGCGCAAAACTCTCGCAAATTACTACCCTCTTCAAGAGGGTGGTAATGGGGTCTCAAAAGGGAAGGGGTCCCCATGGGACCCCTTCCCCTTTGCAAACGCAGGGGAAAATATTTTTTAATGGCAGGCAGTGGTCCCAGGGACCACTGCCTGCCCTTAAGGAATGAAACAAAAGCGTTTCATTTTTGTTTTTTAAAGGCATCCCGTTTTCCTTTAAGGAAAACGGTATGCATTTGGGAAAAAAAAACCTGCTTTATTTAAAAGCAGTCCCAGACATGGTGGTCTGCTGAGCCTAGCAGGCCATCATACCTGGGAGGGCCAGCCATTCCCAATGGGGGCGCAAATTGCGAGAAGCTCATTAATATTCTTGAGCCTCTCTATTTGCGACCCCATTGGGAATCGCAAAACAGTGTAATAACACTGTTGTACATGCATAATAGCGCTTCGCAAATTGCGATTCGTAAAGGACTCGCAATTTGTGAAGCGCTATTTTGTGCGTCGTACATCTGGCCCTAAGTGTTTATATATCAAGAGCGGAGAATTAAACGGTTAAAGATATCTCACCCTGTTCAAAGTGTTGTAATAATTTCTTCAGCTGGAGAAGATGCTTTTCATTTCTTTTCCCGATTTTATCAACATTTTTGTGAGATCAGTAAAGGTAATGGGGGCTAAGGACCTCTTTCCGAGATGTCCCAGTAATCTTTCTGACAACTCTGCCCCACTAATTACTGATACTGAGGGTTCCAGTAACTCCAGGGACGGGGCTTCCGGGAGTTTACAAGTAAGAACCCGAGGGTCCCCTTAGAAATTAGGAATTCCCTGGAGAGTCATCTAGTTATTCCTCATTCACTCCTCCCGCCCACACAACCCTCCCAGTTTTTCGCCTGGAGTTTCAGCTGCTTTCAGCAGCCTAAATCTCTGGGTTTAATAAAACCTGGTTCTACTGAGCTCATATTATCGATGAGGCCAGTAACTGCCATTACCAGTTCTTCATAATGAGGTGTTTATTGGGCGAAAAGAAAGGAAAGCATAGGGTTAGGATGCACTGGCTGCATTGCATCGAAGTATAGATTTTAAACAAGCTGTTAATTGGAGAAATGTAAATATATGGCCCATTGGGGTGGCCATAATGAATGTGGAGATTTAGAAATGTTGTTAAATGGTTGAATTGAGGTATATGGCCGAAAAAGCAGACAGCATGCTTTTGCCAGATACTTGATATGGTATTGTTGATATCCGAGCGAACAAAATGATCCCCTTAAATTGGGATCTCGAAGCCAATTGAGAACTGTAAATTATCTGCATTCGTCCATCAATGTTCAGATGGATGCAATTTTCATCTGCAAGCTAAACATTTTAAATAATTTTGGATGACTAAAGTTAAACAGAAAATTCCTGGAGATTGATACTTGAGAAAGTAGCAGTGAGGTGGAGTCTGATTCATGCCTGTGGTTTCATGCTTCGAGCAATCCGGCTGCCCAGAGCCCAGCAAGAACGACGGAGTACCCTCTCTGCCATCAAAGTTTAGCCTACCTCATTTTGAGTCAGGCAGAGCTTTAGTATGTAGTCAGTGGAGACCACTCAGTCTCCACAGCCTGCATACACCTCCGATGACCTGGCGGAGAAAAGGCCATTGCAGGTTTGGCCATGTGTTTGCCCACTCTATTTAGAGTGGGCGAACACATGACCACTTTTCACTGCCCGTCAACGCCAGATAAAACTGGAACCGTCCGTCAAACTTTCAATGCATTAACTGGACCCACTGTGATGACAGAACCTGGAAATGCAAAAAATCTCTGCTGGGCATCTCTAAGTTCCATGGGCAGAGTACCCTCGCCATGGTGGAAGTAAAGTATTCCACCATGGAGATGGTGCTAAATCCGCCTGCCACCGTCTAAATCAGGTCTATGCCACTTATAGGCAGAGTAGATCTTTTTGCCTCTGTAGGAGAAATAAGAAATTCTGCAGTGCAGCTTCATGACAAATAGCTTGGCACATAATAGGTGAAATGACTGAATAAGTAAAGGAAACATGAGAGAAAAATACTTTTTAACTGGTTAAATTCTTCACATAGAAAGGGGACACGGAGTAAAAATAACCAAGAGAGAAGAATCTAACAAAATCACAAAAATACTGCTTTCCGGGCGAAGAAGTGACTGGGGGCACCATACAGATATAGTGTAAGAAACACTAGTGATCTACAGTTAAAACACAAAAATCCTTCACCCAACATGTGGGTCACATGCTTCATCGTTGGGCCCCTCTTTGCACCAGCACGGTGAGGTGTGGGGCCAGCTGCTACCCTCATAGAGGGAAGCTCATGAAGTGTTTTACTGTTTTACTAATTCAGATCAGGTAGGGGTACTCTTTGAAGGTGTGGGTATTATTATGCAGAAAGAGATGTAATGCAGAGGGTAGAACGAGAAAGCTAAAACTACCTATTGGTGGAAAACGAAAGCATTATTCATATCCCCAGTGGTAGAACAAAAGAGGACAGGGGTTAATTCAACTCAGACAGAGAGGTCAACATGTTTCTGCACAACCGATACCCTCAAATAAGATGTAAAGGCATTCTTCAGGACTGTACATTCCTCTAGTTATACCCACAGTATGAGACGTGAAAATAAAAATCAAGAGTTAAATGCAGACTTCAAATGGATCGACAAGCTAGTAACCTGGGGTCACTGAGAATAGGACCTCAACTCTATGGTCAGATCAGACCAGTGTTGTCTGGAATGTTTGTGTTCCCGCTGAGGGTGCTGCCTTGAAAGTAGAGGAGACTGATTAACCTGACCCAACAATGAAAGTTGTATATTTTATTTCTTAAGCTGGGATTTTGTTTGCTGGAAAGCAAGTTCAAAGTTAGCCACCAGTGGCGGCTGGTGACATTTGAAAGCGGTGAGCGTAAAACAATGGGCCAACTGCAATGTTGCGAGCGAGTGCGAACCACCTACAAGGGTTCGGGGGGTTCTCCCCTGTGAAAAATTTGAAAAAAAGAGTGGGCAAATGGTGCATTTTAAAGCAAATTTGAGATAGCAGGAAGGTTAATAAAGCAATTGTGAATCTGTTCTAACAAAGACAGTGAATGGCTCCGCTCTGGTCGAGTTCTTCCTTTTATTTGTTAACTTGCCCACATATAGTCTCATACATTCCCAGTACCATCACTATCTTTTGTCTCCATCTATTCACCTTTCTTGCCATCCGTCCATCCTTCTCTCCATCACCCACCCATCTTTTCATCTCTCCTTTTCTCCCGTCCTTCCTTCCATCTCTCTTTTTCTCCCATATCTCTGCTCCGGACCCTTGAATCTGCCTAGTTATGCTGTCAACTATGTAAAATAAATATTTTGAACAAGAGATCCGCTAGGACACAACACAGCGACTGCCCAAATTGCACAACATGCCAGACTGGGTATCAAGTTCAGGTACAATTTAACACCTACACAGCAGTTTCTTTTGGGGGTCCAGGTAAGAATGGGTTTTAAAAGCTGTGGTGACCTTTTAAAAAGCAGTAAAGTTTTGCCATCAGCCATAAGTCTGCAGTTCGTAAGTCTGGTCTCATAGTGCACAGTGGCGAGTGCAGATAGGCGCCGGTGTGTGTGTGTGCACAGACGTGTAGGCCTATGCGTTATTACAATGCAGCGTAGAACCCAGCAAGTCTTCATTAACAACCACTTTTCCAGACACTTGAATAATAATAAAAACAAATCTTTCTCAGTCACTTTTCTTTTCATCCCACAAGCACAACTAATTAACCCAAACGTTGCCAGGGAAGCACATGGTTACTGAAATCACAGTTCAGCGCAGGCCCACTTCCCCAGACTATACATTTCTGTTACCAGGGACCTATCTGCGCGAACAGATTTGAATATCACTAAAGTGTTGCTGCTCCCTGTAAGGTGCATAAAATCAAACAATTCGCTCTAACAGTCACTTGGCATCTCACAGTAGCCAAGCATGTGTTTTATCTGCAGCTTCCAGTGGTAATTCCGTTCCCCTTCATACCTCTCTGCAGTCCCCTCCATTCTCGTGACCACGACATCGCTGTGCACTGCCAGCAACCTGCCAGGCCAGAGCACAAATCTTGCATCACCCTCTCTCTGCCTTGCGCTCCATACTTCTCAAAGGTAAGAAAACAACGTGCATTTGCGTTTCAAATGTCTAGTCCTGCAGCAGCACACTTCCAAGGCCCATACATAACAGTAACCTGACCCGAGTCAAGGACCCATTCTCCCGATTTTTTTTTTTATCTCCCACTTTGCGCTTCTGAAATGTTGGCATGAATGCATATTGTATAGTGGCAACAAGTCCCTTCTTCTCGATCTATGGTGTAATGTAATTCAGGGAGGCCCGGAGTCTCGTCATGGGAGAGGAAGGGCAAGGCATTCACGCATTTGCCAATTTAAAAGTTGTACGCGAGGCAGGCCACACAATCAGGGTTTGAGGCTCAGGCCGACCACGAGGTCACTAGGTCTCGCAATCGCGGCTGGCTTGACGGGGGGGGGGGGGAGGGGGGGATGGGGTCGTCACGGGGGAGGCGGGAGGGGTATCATTAAAAAAAAAATGAAATAAAACTTACCATCCCTCGCGGCGCAGCGCGTCACCTCAGATGGGTCCCGAGTCCCAACTCCCTCCGTCCTGCATTTTGAAATTTCAGGTCTCATCGTCAGCACAAGCAGTCTCCCTCCCTCCCCCCCTCCGCCAATCACAGCGCTGCAAGGGGCAGCGGAGCGCGCCCCACCCGGCCATTTTCTCTATGTAGGCTGCTGCATGTAGCAGCCTACATAGAGAAAAAGGGAGAGTGGGCGGTCCTGCTGAGGGCATGGGGAGATTGGCTAGCACACTGTTGTGGGTATTGACTGCTGGGTCGGCCCCAGGGCCGACCCAGCAGTCAATACCCACAACAGTGGGCAAGCCACTCCCCCCCCTGCCCTCAGCAGGACCGCCCACCCACCCGCCCCCATCCAGGCACTTCTGCTCTCTCACAGTGCGAGAAGCAGAAACATAAAAGGGTAGTTTTTACCATTTATGTTTCTGCCTTCTTGCACTGCGAGAAAGCAGTGGGGCAACGCCCCCATGCCCCAATGGGGGAGCCGCCACTGTTAGCCACTAATGCAGATCTTGATCTTTTTAGAATTTAACTGGGATATTGAAGGACGAATTATGAATTTGCAAGTACACTACTCATCACTTTCAGCAAACATTTGAGTACAACAGTCGAAGTGCTGGGTCTGGTTGATCAGTGGACTAATGCGTTCACTCCAGGGGCCTGTCTTTGACCTCCTGGTCACAGGTTCAAATCCTGACATGTCCACTCAGCCTTTCATCCATCTGAAGTTGACAAAATGAGTACCGTTGGGTAACAATAAACATCTGTTATTCAGTGCCAAGAGGTCTACGGATGAATGTGTGCTTTAAAAATACATGTTATGTTATAAAGTAGACAGGATCATTTTGTTCAAAGCAATACATGCCTCTGACATATTTAAACCAGTATAAGCTAACTTTAGTTTGTGTGAGGGGCATAACACTCCAGAAGTACTAGTTAAATATATAGATACCAAACCCTATTGAGTGTTCGCTATGCTAACCGAGTTCATGCAGGTTGGATAGTGCATGAGACTGGAGTTGTCAAGCTCCGGAGTAATGAAGCTACTCCTTTGCACAATGACCAATGAATGTTGAATTTGAAGGAGACTTAATTTATCAGAGTGGAGCAGCTGCTCCCTAACATTCAAGTGCATTTTATTAATGAGGAGGCTTGTACCGAGGCCTCTGAGGGTGGCTTGTAGGGCTTCCCAAATTAATTTTGTATGTGCGCTGCCTGTACTGAATGTAAAATACAATTGTAGTTCTGCATGCAGGAATTAAAAAATATAGTGCCTTTCAGCTATATACCCCCAAAAGATCATTTCCCTGTGGTATACTCTTCAAATCGAATTTGACCTCTTTTTCTATGTTTGTGGTATTTATATTACTAATTGTGTATATTTTAGTAGTGCATGAGAGAGAGCAACCTGGGAGCTCAGGGGGAAAGCTTTTTCTGAGACAACCTCACACAGTTAAGAATAGTAGCAACGATCGTCAAGGGTTTGAACCACTTGTGAAATAAATGGATTAATGATTTGGATTAGTAACTTGTGGGTGTTAAAGTAATATGGACAAGACTGACTTTATGTGTTTGTTCAATATGTCTCTAAATCATGCTCACCCCAGTTAAGAAAACACACAGAAGAATGCCAATTCCACTCCACATATTGGCCCAACAATGATTTCATGAATGATTGGCCCAAAAATCTAGTAAAAGCAGATCCCTTCCTGTTGATCTTGCATTGTAGAAAAGCCCAATACCCTGTGGTTTCTATAAGTAGCCATGGATTCTGAAATGTGATAATGTAAGAAAACGCCAATGTCATGGTTTATAGAGGTTTAAGATGTTGATCAAATACATTTTGATTTGTGACTTAAGACTGCATGTTTACAGTATTTTATATCAGTCTCCTAAAGACACAGGGCAGCAGGTTGCATGCCCCTCAGTTGGGCATAATCTGATGTCTTTTATTTGGGCCCTGCAGTCTTTTAAAGTACCAATTAAGGAGATTTAGCCAATGACCCATAAATAAAAGTTAAGAAGAAATGATGATCCCATTCCAAGCCATTCTTGGCCTCGGAGCACTGTGTTCCCCAAATGTTTTGCGACCATAACATAAAAAACAATCCTGCTTAAAAGCAATACTTCTGAACTATTACTTTCTTTATCTGCTTATTGATTCCCAGTTTATAAGCTTCCTTCTTCTACCCTTTTCTCTGACTGCCAGCTTTCGCTCCCTTTAATCTACGAAAGCAGGAGAAAGTATATGAGCAGAACCCCAATAAACTCCTGAAACCTGATATTTTTTTAACCCCACTTTTAACTCTTACAGTTTGACTCCGCGATTTTTCTTGATGATTTTTCAGTAAGAGACTACACTCCTAATCAGTGTAGTAGAGCAAAGTCAGAATATAACATGATTCCTCTCAACAGCTGATCTCTAGATTGAAAGTTAAATTTAAAGATTTATTACAGGATTGTTAGTGAAAAAACATTACAGAGAAATGCATAATTTGCTATGACGGCTCAGATATAGAAGTATAAATCTTTATATAAATCCCTATTTAGGCAATAATCTCTAGATTGTAAGTCTCAAAACCTAAATATTGCTGGCAGCATCCTAAGGGAGAAAAAAATGTCCCAAACCAGTCAGACAGAGTTTTGGGACAACAAGAGGACGTCACTCCTGATTCATAAAACCCAGCGGTTTTTATACACACTTTAAGCATATCAGTTAATAAGACTGAAAATTCAGCATGGTATGATCATGGGTAGGTCGCATAGACTAATCAAGAGAAATGTCATAGTTTCGAAAGGTTCTTAGTACTAACACATTTCTTATGGTAAGAGAAATCTTCCACTTGCTACCTCAGCAACTGCACTCTGGAGCTGTACAACATAATATGAAACATTTATTTTACAATAGAGTTCTGCTCTTCAACACACTTGCATCAGAATTTCCAGTGGAAATCTTCAGGTACATAATGGAAAGTTTCATACACTCTACACACATTCTAATACAATTGTCTTCATGCGTCATAGAATTCCGTATCCACAGAAAATGTGGCATAACTATTCTTCTTTAGTAGTCCTATTTCTACATAGGTTAATCAACTTGTTGTAAGTGCAATATCATTAGTTAATTGGTTACAATCATATGGTTCATTAAAACTATTAATTTGAACAAATAATTCGTCATACAAAATTGCACATTATATAAAAAAGCTTTAATAAAATCACACCTTCTCATGAAGTGGAAGCAGGCGGCATGTTGGATTTTTATGTAACTGAAGTTTCATACCAACTACATGAAACCTTTGGAGATGTGCCGGTGCTGAAAGAGTGGGTACTGTTCTTTTTGTGGAGAGGCTAGGATTTAAAAGGTATCAACAGCTTGAAACATGACCAACAGGCTCAGAGATTTTGATAGCAAAAGTTGCAGCTATGCACGTGAGCCATCTAGTAAGACTGCAATAGATGGCCAAGAAGCTGAAAAGCTTTTCTACACAAGTGACATCCTGAAATCAAGAGATCCAGAACTGCAAAGTAAGCACCCTTAGTTACTCTTAAAAGAGTTGCATAATCGACTTGCTGTTTTTTGCACTTCCTGTCTGGAGTTGGTATCCTCAAGTGCAAGGAAGATTGAGTGCTGGCAGCTGTGGAGTCAAGTAGGACTGAAGGGGTCCGAAGCAGCGATGGCTGCTTGATGATAACCGCTCGCTCAAAGGGCCATTCAGAGTTGGTTAGGTGAGGAGTGAGACGTTTATAAAACCAGCTGGATCAGACTAAAACTTCCTGCAAGTGAAACATTCTTACATTGTTGAACCTGGTTAGTGGTATCAGAAATTCACAAAATTCCATGTCTGAAATGCAAGCTCAACTGTGTCTTACCAGGATGCATCTTTAGTTTGATCAAGCAGAGAGTTTGATTTTGCCAGTCTCTGCTTGCACCATATTACGCAATGAACTTTTCCATCCATATAAAACCTCTCCACTGTCAGCTAACAATTCATATTCAAGGCAGCAGACGTTTATTTGCCCAAGAATGTGATCATTGCCTACCAAATGACATCCGAAGAACCGGATTAACCCACTTACTGGGTCTCAGCGGCGGGGGAACCGCCCAAGTCTTCCATACCCTCCATACTTAGTAAAAGGAGACACAGGAGCCTTCGTCTGCAGGAGGAACCCAGATTTATTCAAATAGCCCGGGCTATGGAACAGAGTCCCAAGCTAGTCAGAGTCAAAACCCAGGAGGCTGCTGCTTGACTCCGCAGCTTACAAGCCTTTTATACTTTTTCATTCCAGTCTTTTGGCTGTTAGTCCATTGTTCAATCAGGGCAGTGTTTGCAGTTGATAACCAGATCCAGACGATGTTTGTAGGTGGTGACCTGGTCAAGGCTTGGTACACAAATCATTGTTCACTCAGTGTGATCAAAGCTGGTCTTTCAGGTCATTGTTCACTCAGCTTGATCAAAGCCCGGTCTTTCAGGTCATTGTTTAATCATCCTGATCAAGGTCCAGCAGACAGACCATTGTCCAGATAACCTGATCACAGTGTCAAGGATGTTTACCAGGCTGGGAGCAGGAGATGGAAAACAAATCATTCACCCAGGGCTTGAGTGTCTCATGGCTTTCTGTTGAAATGCAAAGAACAGGGGGGTTGGGTGTGCAACAGTTCCTGGGCAGAAATGTAGGCTGCAAGATGGTTTTTGTCGTGTCAGTTAGAATTTTCCCAGGCATCAGCAGAAACGACCAGGTGGGTCATGTGGAAGTGTTTGACACGAGATGGCAATGAAAAAACAATGGAGTCTCGGTACAAATTATACCGATCAGAAGAACACTTTTCCTCACATCCAACCCCTGTAAATAGAGATAACTGACCAAGGAAGTCGCCCCCACATCCAATAGCATGGCACCCTTCCTCGATTCTACTACTAAATATCGACATGAAGAATATTGTGCTACAAGAATATCGAGGACAGAATATCAAGAGACAGAATATCGAAACATAAGTTCATATTGGGAAGCATAGATTTACTATTCCAAACTCCACATGGACGTACCTTGAAAACGTATGTACCGCATAGGTACATATATGTGGAGTTAGTTATTAAAAATCTAGACTTACTTACCTGTTGATATTTATTTCGATATTTTGTCCTAGATATATGAATTGATTTGATTTAGATTTCTAAAATGTGCAATTGCCCTAGGGATTCTTGGCACTAGCATAATCCTGCATCCCGCCTCATTTCAATGAAAATGAGAGCAATATGTAAAGTGAAAACAGCTAGGTTTTTAACTGCTTATGAAAGCAAAGAAGTTGATGTGAATTTTAAGATGCAAGGGCAGTCTGTTCCAAAGAATACAAGTGGAATGAACAAAACTGTAACCGCCCCATGCCCCTTTCTTGATTCTGGGGATGATCACTGATCTTGAAGTGGGTGATCGTAGTGATTTTTTTGTTTTTTTAGAGAGTGCCACCTAAATTTGCTTTTGAGATACTCTGGTCCAGATCCATGCAATGCTTTGTATGCCAGACATAAGGCATTAAAGGCAATCCATTTCCTGACAGGGGACCACTGAAGCTCCGCCAGTGCACCTGTTGCAGGCTTAAGCTTGGGAGTTTTCTTAAGAAAGCGACACACTGTGTGCGTTCTGCAACATCTGAAGCTTGTTTAATGGTCTCTGTTTAATACTCAAATAAACGGCATTACAATAATCAAGCCTAGATATTATTAGAAAGATGACCACTGAGTTTTGCAAATCGTGAGGGATAAAGGGTAACACCTTTCTTAACATTCTCATTATGAAAAAACATGATGATGTCAATTTGAAGGTCTGAGCCACAAATGAAGCCTCAACAGCAAAATCATTTGGTTTTCTACTTCAGAATCTTGCAGGGAGAGAGGGTGGGGAGACTGAAGCCACTATGATTGGTTCCAGAAGGCGATAACTTTCCCAAAAAGAAGAACCTCTCATTTCTGGAAGTTAAGCTTCAGGCAGTTGCCACTCATCCATTTGACAATAGCCTTCATACATTTATTTAACTGGTCGGCAACCTCTTCAACATTGCTTGAGATTGACAAAGTGATCTGAGGGTTGTCAGCATACGCTATTGTGGCAAAATCCAAAGAATGAATAAGCTCGGCTAATGGCGCCACATAAATATTAAATAGCTGAGGGCAGAGAGGTGACCCCTGAGGAACCCTACAAGGCAGGGTAAAATATTTTGAATTAAACTCCCCAAGTTTTGTGCTCATCTCCTAGAAATGAGGAAAGAAGGTCAAAAGCAGCACCGGTGATCCCAATTTCAGCCAACAGCAACAAAGGGACAATATGGCTCACTGCATTGAAGGCTGTGGAGAAGTCCATAAGGACCACCTCAGCCTTCCCACCATTGTCCATTATATGATCTCTTCTGAGAATGCGACAAAGGCAGTCTCAGTACTGGAGCCAGACCTAAAGCCAAGTTGTGCCTCATTCAGAAAATAATCTTTCTTCAAATATTCTGACAAGGTTTTGTTAGGATGTTTCTCAATGGCCTTAGCTGGGAAAGGTAGCCTAGATATGGGTTAATAGTTTTCCTCTGTCATAGGATCAATGGAAGGCTTTTGCGATAGTGGCAGAACAGAAGCTTTTTTCCAATCCACAGGAAAAAAGCCCTCCCTGATTATGGTATTAAACAGAGTCATAAGTACCAGAGCTATCTTTTAAATCATACTGTGCACCACCTAAGGTAGACAAGGATCTGAAGTAGCTTCTGACTTAATGTGCCTGATTAACTCAAACACTTAGTTGATTGTTAAAGAGGGAAAATTGTAGAGCTCACATTTTGTAGAGATCTGAGGAAGAGACTCAGCCCTTTGATCATGCAAGGATCTAGTGAGGTCAAATTCTCTGAAACTGCTTCCGCATTGTCTTTAAAAAATATTGGCAGTTTATCACCAAAGGACTGGCTTGGGGGCAACCACTCGGGATAAGGGCTCACTAGTGTCTGTACAGTCATATATAGTGCGCTCGACAGTCTAACTTCAATAGTTAGTATGAACATCCCCCTCCTCAGCCACCTTAGATATTTAGCTACAGTTCAGCATCTTCTGCTTTTCTTCAAGTTTCTTCACGGTGATATTCACCTTCATGGAAACTATGCCAGACTCATTCTTGAAACAGCTGCATCTTAAGACGATTGGACTTCAAGATCCTTTATGAGTGACATCTTAAGATTTTCCTTTGACCAAACTTCCACCGTAAGTCTGACTTTGTCCATTGTCAAATGTAACTTCCCACCAGGTGTCGACATATAGACATTTAGGGGCACTAAACAGACATTTTGACTTTTCCATCATTTTCAGTATACTTGTGTTGGAGCTCATTGACTGCTATGGTGATCGTAGTTTTAATTAAATTTAGATGAAAATGTCTACACCTATTTTTGCACGTTTTATTCAAGATAGTTTTATCCCGTATGTCATGATTTAATGAACTTGTTTTCCACTTTATTTTCTTTATTCTTTTAACTGCGTTTATTTTTAAATCATTAATCCTTACACCCTAACATTAGTCTAAGATAAAGTGTTGCCTGTGATGTATCCACATTTCTAAAGCTACCGCGTAAAAGTGGAGAGCACTCTGGCCCTGTTTCTACTGCATAAAGTGGTCTATTAATTGCTGTAACTTGGAGAAGTTTCGCGCTGTGTTTTTCTGTGCGAGTGGAACTCCATACTGCAATAGACCTTGTTTACACTAGCAGAAATTTACAAAATTCCTAGTGTGCAATTCCAGCTTAACGAATGTGTGTTGCTGTCCATTTGATAATAAAAATGTGTCACCTTCTACTTGCACCATTTCCTGATGTGAGATTTTGCATTCTACAAAACCTCTTCTGCATGAACAAAAGACAGATCAGTAGCTATGAATCCTTTTTCGATATCGGCCTGCCACTATCTCCCACCGATGAGCTCCAGCCTCTGGCTTCAGGAAAACTGACATACAACAGCTGTTCTTTATATCTAATACCCTTGCTTGCTTCATTGTCCCCAGAAGGAGTTAGAAGCTACTTGAAACTGTTTTCTTGCTTTTTTTAAAAGAAAAGTTTTATTGATTTTTGACACAACAAGCATGACTCTCACAAAGCAAGCAAATTGTAAACACAATGTCACATATCACCTCATGGCCCCTGTCCATCTCAAACACGTGAACACACATCCCCCGCCAGTACTCGGATCCGCCAACTCCCTACAGGCCATAATAAGCCCACCACTTGCACCAAACCATATCATATTTGTGGGGACAACCGAAGGCGGTGTAGATAGTCTCCTCCAGTCTTGCGCCCCAGTCCATGCCGCATTTACAAGCCACCAATGGCGGAGCACAGGGGAGGTCCAGTGTTAAGCCATGTCTCTCTTAACCAGCAATGTGCTCAGCCCCATCAATGTGCTCTCCCCCTGAAGACCTCCAAAGTACCCAACAGAGCAATTCTGGGACTAGCCTCCACATGAGAGCCCCCCCAGCCTGGATAGGATCAGGAATATATGTAGCCGGTACCCCTGTTTATTGGGACAGGCCCACACTATATGGAAAAAATCCCCTCTAGGTGCCAGACTTCGCAAACATGCAGGGGATGAAGATACATGGGCCCTCTAAAGTCAGTGAGGTGTAACATAAACCTGGTGAAGGTTTTTAAACTGGATGAACCTGAGTGAAGCCAGGAAGGCCAACACCAGGGTTGCCATACAGACATCCCCCAATCCGCCTCCTCCAGTGGACCCACCCATTCCTTCCAGCATGCCTTCAAGGACCCCGGCAGGTCTGGGGAGTGCACAACCAAGGTTTTATATATTTGTGATATTCCCCATCTCCAAAGGTTACCCATAAGTACTTGCACCTCCAGTTGATTGTATTCCGGGACATCCCAGAGGTGGTGGTGATAGTCTGACAGAGCATGTCAGAGTTGTAGGTACCAAAAGAATTGTGATGTAGGCAGTTGGAACTCTAACTGAAGGTCTTGAAAGGAGTGAATGTGACCCTTGTTCCAAACATCTGCCAGTCATGTAATGCCAAGCTGGTCCAATCCCCTGAACACCTCAAGGCTCGCAACCCATGCCAGCCACTGACCCACCTACAAAAGGGTCTCCAATGTGAATTGTCAGACCCAGCCCACCCATCACAGTGCTGCCCTCCATGCCCAAACACCTCTTTTGTGGGGTCCAGGAGCATATTAGGGACAGGGGCCCCATATAGCATTTGGGTTCTGTTCTTCACACCCATGAGCACAATCTCTCCCTGGTAGGGAGGATCCACCCAGCCCCCATGTAGCCAGTCATTCACAACCAGAACGTGTGCAGCCCAGTACTGCAAGGAGATATCTGCCATGGCAAGCCCTCCATCATATGTGCCATGGGCTCATTTACCATATGCAACTTTGGGGGTTTGTTGGGCCAGAGTAACCACCTTATCAACAAAGCCAGAGTGTTGAACCAGGTCTGTGGAACATGAAGGGTGAAATTCTGAAGGATGTAGAGGAATCAAGGGAGTGTCATGATTTCAAACAGTGCTATCCTGCCCATAAGGTTAAGAGGCAGCTTGTCCCACCTGGTCATGTCCTCACAAGCCCTGCGCAGCAGTGGACGGAGATTCAGGCTCCAATTGAGCTTTGGGTACCACGAGATTTGTACTCTCAATATAAAAAGCTAAGCCGACGTGTGGGAAGCCCAGGATTTCAAACATCGACCTGATGGTCTCGAACTGCAGGGGAACCAAGAGAGTCTTTTCCCAGTTAACCCCCAAGGCAGAGGCCAAGTCAAAGGTGGTCAAAATATGAATCAATCTAATTGAGCCCTGTCAGGGTGGGCTATGAAAGAAAAAGAATGACATCATCGGCATACAGGGCAATCCGTTTTCTTGCTTTTAAAGTTCTTCATCACTGTCTATGACCATGGGCCTGATTTAGAGTTTTGTGGATAATAGTTCATCCTTCAGGGTGGTGGAGGACATTATGTCTGTCACACTTCTTGATTTAGAGATCACCAGTGGTGATCTATGTACATTGACAGGAACCACTGTCATGGTGGTTACTGTCAATGTACAAAAAGATGCCTATTTGGCTGTCCTCCATCTGTCTTCTTTTAAGCTCTGCATGTCGGAGGCAAGGGTGAGAGGGCACAGGGATGAATTCATTTCTGTCAAGATTAAACTCACATTCCAGTTGGCTTCATCCTGACATCCGGAGCCTCTGCTAACCAGAAACTTTGCCCACTTCCTTCCTGACTATAGATCCAAGTGCGACAGCTGCCACAATGGAGCCCGCTACAGAGCTCGGAAGAAAGTGGACCAAATATAATATTTTTTGAATTCTTTATTCCTGCATGTCTCTCACCCACAGCATTACCATAGAAGTGATTTTTGAGCTAGTCCTATGATACTCAATGATGAACTAAGAATACATGTGGGGTTTTTCTGCCCATAGTGATGTGGAAAAGCAGCTAGATCTAATTTGCCGTCACCACCACCACAATAGAGGCATGTCTGCCACACCTCATAAGAGCATACAGCAGGTGGAGGTACTTCCTATGTTAGTTACAATTTGATCTCCAATAAACTCTGTCAGAAATAGTATTAGTTTATTGATAAGGAGCACCCTCACTTTGTCTAAATGCTCAAGCCCCTCCATCCTTGAGAAAGGATTCTTGTAGCATTTCCTGCTAAAAGTATTCCCACACCATTAAAAAGAAATGCATATGGGCCAAATTTGTTATTCTAGGCTTGACAGTCCAGAATAACTGTAACTATTGACAAGTATCATGAACAAAGATAAACAATCAAGCATTTTGCTAACTTCCCAATTCTATTCACTGACAAATGGTCAAGTCTCCATCTAAACAGTCTTCAGGTTGGTTCTACTCCATACATCAGGCTCAGACCCAAGTACCCTAAAACAACACGTTTTCCTTCTACACCTATCAGCATTACTGTTTGAAACATCTCAATATCTTTCCTATGTCAAGCAGGTTAAAAAAAATATAGTGCTTATTAAAAGCCCTTCAAGATTAATTACCTACCCAGATGAATAGAGGCCTGATTTAGAGTTTGGAGGGCAGAGATTGCTCAATTGGGATGACGGAGGACAATACTTTTACCATGCCGAGGGACATCCGCCTGCCTAATTTAAAGTTGTCCATTGTCACCTGCATACAATCTTCAGTATTGACAGGACCTGCCATCATGCCAGATCCGGTCAATGTAGGATAGGCAAACTCCTAAAATGGGCGCCTTTTAAAAAAAACCAATAAAATGAATGGCTCCCAGTGACAAGCAGTTTTCGCCCAAGGTTTGTGGCTCATTATTGGGTTTTTTCTGTCCATTACCTCTAGATTTTTTCTGGCCGTGATGAATAGGAAAAAAACACTTTACACCATCCACCCTAAATAGGAATGCAGTGTAAACTCCATCCTCTGACAGCCCCTACTCCATCGGGCCATCCAAGGAAGTATTCTGTCAACAGAGCCATCAGAGCCTCCGTCGACAGACGTCTTGCGGTACACCCAACTCTAAATGAGGCGGACGGACCAAGGGTTTCGCCGACTGGATACTCTGTTGCATTTGCAATGGAGTACCCTCTCCACCAAACTCTAAATCAGACTCTAAGTTTGTGAGTTGTATCTTTTCATATTGCACCAAAACATCTCACATTGGGTGATCTCACTGTGATATTATGTTTTAAGACCCAAGGACGACTGTGAGACATTGACCTGAATATCTTGAATATCTTCCATGAAGCGTCACTTGAAGGCACATTTTACTTCAACTACTTAAAGTTGTAACATGACTAGTTAGATGTTTTCCTACTTATTCCTGAATACCATTGTCTATCAACTTGTCCTTGACACTGAGTGGGAAAAATGACCTACTTTATCCGTCTATGTTCACCTTAGTCCCACTCTTCGCTTCGGTTAAAAGCAGAGCGCACAGCAAGAGAAGCATATGCCTTCCATTGCGTGCATCTGGCTTCCCATGAAGCACTTTTCCATATGCATGAGCCTTTTGTCGAGCGCCCCTCTCTGAAAGCAGGTCAGTGCCACCTCAATCTGGTAGCCTTGAAAGGCACTTAGCTATTGAACTTTGCCTTTCCTGTAATTGAATGAAATATCACTTGGCGGTATTACTGCTAATGCGAATGGATTTTATAGACACTGCCTTCCTTCCTTAACTAACAGACCAACCTTTAAGTTCCTGCCTTACTTTTTTCTGACAGACAAGAAGTAGATTTGTTCCAAAATGGATCTCTTCACTGCTAGCGCCTTCACTCACACCATCCTGCAATTCTTCTATTCTGTGCTACTACAACCAGTTTCTAGTTGGATTACTGAAAAGGTGTAGCTTGTCTTGTTTGGCAAACAAGGATAGTGTAGGGTTTCTTTGACAATTGAGGGGATACTGCTCAGCCTGCTCAGTTTGCTCTAACAATGTCTTCCCACTGTGCTGGGCTACCGATTCATTAACAAAGTGACTTTTGTCAAGCTGGATTAGGGTTCGGGGAACCAAGGCAACCGACTAAATATCAAAACATCAAATGGGTGCCACACTACACATATGAACTTGATAACCACTAGCAATTGCTCACATGACTAACTGAAGAACAAATGTGCATGCTTATTTGCACCTATGTATAATGTGAGGATGGAGTGCCCCGCTGGCCCCGTTACCCTGCATTCGGAGGTATGTAAGTGCAGGTATATATGTAGGTTTGCTTGATATATGTAGCAAAGGAGAGAATGTTTTAAGTGACTGAAGAAGAGGTAAGAAAGTCACATCAGAAGGGCTGAGTAGGAGCATAGGCCAGCAGACAGATATCATGCATGGAAAATAGTGTAGAGATTTGCTAGGCAGAGACATTTAACTCACTGATCAGGGAGCTGGGTGGATGGTGATAAAGCATGATATAAACAAGTATATAGTGCAATGTACATAAATTGGTGTATTGTATAAAGGCCAATGGTCTAAATAAAAATATTTTTGTATTGAATTGAAATGATAAAGCATGCGTGCAGGAGTGTGGAGGTGAGAATGTTCAGGGACTGGTGGCATGCAGTGAGCAAGAGATGCTCTTCTATTGTAGAGCAGGGAGCTTTGTGTACATCTAACTGGAGAGTTAGCTGGTCTGAGATTAGGGAACTTGACTGGAGCTGGCTGCACATGTGTGCAGTCTTGTGGAGGTGGGGCTCTGTCCATGTGTAGATGCCACTCACTAGAGACATGGATGCACTCCACTTATGGTGCTGCAAGCGAGTAGTGCAGTACAGCACAGCACAGAGATCATAGACCCAACAGACTAAACTGGAGAGCAATGTGGTCTTCCAAACAATTTGCCTGATGTAGCGGGCCACCCAGCCACTAGCGGGGGTGACCTGAGACCCAGATGTCATGCATGTCACCCTCTGACTGGGTGCGGCTAGAGGATATAAATAAAAGGACCAGGAACCTCAGGAGGTCTTCTGCCCGCACCCCAGTACACGTGTCGGTGTGCCATTATTGTATGTTTGGTACCAGGCCCCGTCAAATACCTGACGCGTGGAGGGGGCCCAGTATACCCATGATACAGAGGTAAAACATGTGTTGTGCCCCCCCCCCCCCCCCCAGGACTAGATATGTCATTATGGACAGGTTGGCGGGGAATTTGCTCGAGTCAAATTTTCTCATATTTTAATCTTTTGTACAGGGGTTGAAAGTGGAGAAAGACGAAGAAACAATGAACCGCCGGTTTCGCCACAGAATCAGAGAGTTAGTTGCATCCTGTTGCTACTCTTGTGTCTTTTGCTCTCTCCTACTCGCCTCCCCTCCCCTATCCATCCCTCACTCGCACCCGCTGCGTTGGATGGCTTAATAACACATGAAGATGAGGCTGCAGGTACATAGCACATCCTTGCGACGCTTGTAGCTGCTGATTTCTCCTAAACGAGGCGCGCAGGCTTGATTACAGACGGGGCTCTTCATGATCAGAGATCGGATTCTTTGGATTTGCTGATGAGATGATGATGAGCGCTGTATGGCTTCCTTTTATCATCACACGTTTAATTCCTCCATGCCTCATTAAACCAACAGGTTCTCGTATGCTTATATCTCTATTTCTGAAGTTCAAGGTACCGTTAGTGTAGATATTTGATTAGGTGCCGACCCTTTGTTTTATTCATTTTTATGAACAAAATATCCTTCTAATTGAAGAGTTGCTGTCCCTTTGGTACAGGCTGTGAGCAAACCCGACCTTTAAATAGAGGTGTAGAACCCTCAATAAATATTGTTAGGTTTTATCTTATGGATGTCACTGTTATCAAATATATCTTATGGATAATGGTTAGATTTTAAAAGGAAATAGTGTGTGTGTGGGGGGTGCGTGGGGGGGTGTTTGCGTGTGCGCCCGAGTGCACGAGAAGAAAACCAGCTAAAGAGGTGTTTTCAGCTACTCATGAAAACACTCGGACGCTTCTCATTGAAGTAGGACTTGCTTGAATTGCTCATCTTGTCTATTTTGAGACATGTGTCTATTCCACAACACTTTCAATACTGGGATTACTAAAGCGCAGTGTGATGTGTTGCCAGCGCCAAGACGCTTCGGCATTCATTCACGCTTTATAAGTGGCTATCCTATCCTATCCTTTACTTTTTTCATTGGTGATTCTTGTAGATGTATTTTAACCTTATGGTGTGATATCAAGGGTAGTGGGCAGTGCACTGTGTTGAGGCAGAGCCAGAAGAGGGAAAAGTCATTGAAGTTTTACTGCACACCTTCAAACAGCCTATTCTTGAAGGAGATTGTCATTTTATTTTGTTTTGTTTTCATTATGGAAGAGATCTTATTAGATGTGCTATCGAGTGAGAGTGCATGATGGTTCGACGAGTATATTGGGGGGGCGTGTCTAGGGAGGTCAGAATAATGTGATCTTTGCCCTGGTTAAAAAGATTCACACGGCACAGAGGAAAATCTGCAAATGTGGGAGTTGATAAAATTATACAGTGCCAGATTTAGCAAGGGTTGCACCCAGATTATTTCATCAGCGGCACAGGCGCGGGCGCATAAGCAACACATCACTGCCTAGCACGAGATCTATGCTCAAGGTACATCTTCTAATACAAATTTCGACATAAGCACAAATGCCCAAAGATAGCCTGCAAAAACGTTTGCAATATTGTTGTAATTACACATCCTAGACATATGAATGTCACCCAACATCCCCCTTGCCACTTGCTCGCACGTAGTTCAATTGGTGTTTGATAACAGTATTAGAGTAGATCAGACTTTGGGTGAAATGTTGACAATGCTTCCACCCAGTTATGTCACTTTCATGTAGACTAATAGTGATGGTGCTGTAAGGCTCAAAACACTTTTATTGCTCAGCTTGCATCAACTTTCGGAGTGAAACAGTTTTTGTATAAAAGAGCTGATCGACGCTACTGTTTGTGCTGCTTTTCACCAACCATGCACACCTGTAGTAAATTTGTGCCACTTGTGTGTTGACTTTGATATGAGTGAGCAAGGAGAAGTGAAATATTTTCTTTAGCAGAGCTGATGCTTTTCATGCAGATACTTTCCATACCTTTAATGTGGTAAATGAATGTCTTTGAGGTTGATAATATAAATGGTCACTGACGTTAATGTAGGGTGTTCTGATGAATTATAATAAATCACTGATGACATTCTTGATTACTTCATGCAGTGAGTGTAAGTGTTTGGTAAAAGTTTCTCGGAGTTAAAGATATATACTAAGCTACTATACATGTTAAATTACTATTCATTTTGTAATACTAATGAGTGATACACTTTCTAATATATGTCATATGAGTGGCGCTGTGACTGTCTGTATCAGTATGGGAGTAGGTATGTGAGTGGCTGTATGGGTGTGTGAGTGGGAGTGGCTGTATCGATGGCTGTGTGTGTAGCTCTATGGGTGGATGAGTGTGTTTGTGAGTGGTTGTATGGGTGACTAAGTGTCTGTGTGAATGGCTCTATGAGTGAGTGACTGGGTGAGTAAGTGGATGTATGGATAAGTGAATGCCAATTTGACTGAAAGTTTGGATAAGTGAGTGAGTGGGTGTGTGAGTGGCTGTTTTGCATGGCTGCATAGATGAGTGAGTGGGCGTATAAGTGATTGTATTGATATGTGAAGGGGGATGTAAGTGGTTTTGTGGATAAGTGAATAGGTGTCAGTGGCTGTATGGGTGAGTGAGTAGGTCTGTTAGTAGCTGTATGAGTACGTGAATGGCTATGTGAGTGGCTGTGTGGGTGTGTGAATGGGTATGTGAGTGGCTGTATGGGTGTGTGAGTGAGTGTGTGAGTTGCTGTATAGGTTTGTGAGTGGGTGTGTGAATTGTTTTGTGAGTGGCTGTATGGGTCTGTGAGTGGATGTGGGAGTAAGTGAGTGGTTGTGTGAGTGGGTATGTGACTGTATAGGTGTGTATATGGCTGTGTAAATGGGTGTAGCCTGTGTGGATTTGTGAGTGGGTGTGTGAGTGTCTGAGTTGTTCTTTGAGTGGGTGCATGAGTGTCTGATTGGGTTTATCAGTTAGTGAGTGGGTCTCTAACTGGGTCTGTGAGTGGGTGCATGATTGTCTTTGAATGCCTGTGAATGGATGGATGAGTCTCTGAGTGAGTGGGTGCATGAGTGTCTGAGTAGGCCTGTGAGTGGTTATGTGAATCTCTGAGTGGGTCTGTGAGTTGGTAAGTGAGTGTCTTAGTGGGTGAGTCAGTAGGTGTGTGAGTCTCTGAGTGGATGTGTGAGTGGCTGCATAAGTTGCTGAGTGGGTCTGTGAATGTGAACATGAGTGTATGAGTGGGTCTGTGAGTGGGTGGATGAGTGCCTGAGTGGGTCTGTGAGAGTGCATGAGAGTTTCTGAGTGGGTCTATGAGTGGGTGCATGAGTGTCTGAGTAGATCTGTGAGTGGGTGCATGAGTGTCTGGGTATGTGAATGGGAACATGAGTTTTTGAGTGGGTCTGTGTGTGGGTGCATGAGTGTGTTAGTGGGTCAGTAAGTGGATTTATGAGTCTCTGAGTGGGTCTGTGAGTGTGTGAATGAGTGCTTGAATGGATCTGTGAGTGGGTGCACAAGTCACTGAATGGGTTTGTGAGTGGATGCTTGAGGGTTAGTGGGTCTGTGATCGGTTGTGTGAGTGGGTTTGTCAGTGGGTGCGCAGTAAACAAAGTAGGGGGGTACATTTGAGCAAGTCCCTATGCCTGCTCCCCCTGTGACGGTCCTCCTGATAAGCTTGCCTACAGTCTGCTATTCTCTGCTGCCTTTGATTTTGTGCCTCTGCTCACTTTATGCTAGTTTTCTGCCTCTTCTCTGCTCACTTCTGCCCTCTATTTTGTCTCTTGCTGCTTGTTTCTGATCTCTATTTAACCTCTTTCTGCTCATTCTGCCCATCATTTTGCATCTTTCTGCTTGCTGCTGACCTTTACTTTGCCTCTTCCTGCTCATTTCTAACCTTTATTCTGCCTCTTTCTGCTTGTTTCTGAACTTTATTCCACCTCTTTCTGCTCCATTCAGACCGTTATTCTGCCTCCTTCTGCGAGTTTCTCACCTTTATTTTGCCTCTGTCTGCTCGTAGCTGACCTTTATTTTGCCTCTTTCTGCTCATATCACACCCATATTTTGTCTCGTTCTGCTAGTTTCTCACCTTTGCTTTGCCTCTCTCTGCTCCTTCCTGATCTTGCCTCTTTCTGCTCGTTGCTGACCTCCACTTTGCCTCTTTCTGCATCCTTCTGACCTTTAATTGCCTCTTTCTGTTCATATATGATCTTTATTCTGCCTCATTCCGCTCATTTCTGACTCTGATTCTGCCTCTTGTTGCTCCTTTCCGACCATTATTCTGCCTCTTTCTACTAATATCTGACCTTTATTCTGCCTCTTGCGGCTTGTTTCTGACCTCTATTCTGCCTCTGTATGCTCATTTCTGACCTTTCTTCGGCCTGTTGCTGCTCGTTTCTGACCTCTATTTTGCTTCTTTCTGCTCATTGCCTACTTTTATGTCTCTATCTGCTCATTTCCAACCTTTATTTTGCCACTTTCTGCTCATAATTGACCTTAATTTTGCCTCATTCTGCTAGTTGCTGATCTTTATTCTGCCTCTTTCTGCTAGTTTCTGACCTTCATGTGGCCTCATTTTGCTCTTTTCTCCCGGTACTGTGGGGGAAGCCTCGAGGCCCGCTGTCCCAGCCAGTTCTCCACCTCCTGGGGGAGCTGTCATTGCTCTTGCATGAAGGGAGCTGCTGGAAATGCAGCCAGCTGTGTGTGAGCACGATAGTTTCATCTCTTTTCCTGCCCGCATGTTTTTGAACAGGGAAAGAGATGAAACCTCCGCTTCCAGCAGGGGGGAGCACTTTGACAGCTCCCACTTGCTGGAAGCGGAGAGTTTGCTTTTGCTTGGTGAGAGCTATCAGCTCCCGCCAAGCAAAAGCAAACAGCTATGTCATGAGGGTGGGCACCCCAGGACACAGCAGGAGCTGGCCCTGGGGGTAGGAGTCCCCAGGGCTATTATTGGCTACAGAAGGGGGTCTGCATGGTCCTTTGAATTTCAAGGACCTGGCCCAGGGAGGCGGGGGTCCACGGGGCCAAGACCGACCAGAGAGGGGGGGTTGCATGGCCCCCATACATTATTTTAGTTGCCCTGGGAAGTTGATGGTCCCTGGGGGGGTCTGCACGGTCCCTGCCTTTTTTTTTTACCAATGCCCCGGGGAGATGGTGTTCTGTACACCGCTCAAAACATTATTTTATTGCCTCAGGGATGTGGTGGTCACCGGGGTCTAGGGTGGGCTGTGCAGCCCCCATCTTTCTTTTTTACCATAGCCCTGGGGGAGGTGGTGGTCCCCGGGGCCCAGGGGGTTATGCATGGGCCCCAGTTATAATGTTCATAAGCCGCAGGAAGATGCCTGTTCCAGGGGCAAAGTAAGCCCTTGGAGGAGGGCCCCATGTCCCTCCCTACAGTTTTTATTAAATCCTAACATTCCCCCGGGAGTTGGCCCACCCTGGGGCCCTTTTCAAAACAAGAGTGAAAGCCTGCACTTGTTTGTTTTTTGTGCTGCAAATTAGTTGAAATTTGTTTAGAAAAAAATGCTTTGTTGCCCTTCCAGGTTCCCTCTGGGTTCCCAAGACCAAGTCTTGGAGGTCAGGGCATTCCTACCCTGCCCCTTTTCTTTCTTTTTTTTAAACCTTTTTTGGGACTTGACTGAAGCAGAGCCCCAAGATGGCTGCCAATACTTTGGGTTGAAGTGTTGGCATCCAATCAGAGCTCTGCAGCTCTCTGCATGAGCTTGTCTTTATTTGCCAATTTCAAATCCAAATTTGGATTACTTTAAATTTCTCAAACTACTGCATGGATTTAAACCAAATAACAAAAAAAACATTCTGCGGACCAAAAACTAGCTTTCTGCCAAATTTGATGTAAGTCTGTTTAGCAGTTTGGGCTGTAGTCGTGTTCAAAACTCCTGAGGGAATCAGCATCTGAAACACACTTGTTTTACCCCCCTCTTTTTCTTGGCCCCCACTAGATGGATGACCCTAAATACAATCAATTATCTCCATTGCTGCAGCTTATGCCATCGAAAACCAACGTGCATATACGTACTGCATAGACACCCTCCAAATGTCAAGATTCATTCATAGTGACAATGAAACACAAGAAAACGAAACTGCAAGCACCCAATCATGTGCTTCAAGGCACAGTACCTAGTGCCTGACTACTCAGTTTCAGCACAGCCGCTGAAAAGGAACTGATTTCTGCTAATTACAACATGAATGCACACCAGGAAATAGTACGTCAGCTCCCTCCATTTTTTCATGGTTTTTTGAAAGCCTATAAAGGTAAAGTTACATTGAGGAAAAGTAGGTCGCACACCGCTCGTCACACCAGCAAGTTGCCCCAAAGGACTGTGGGAAATGTAGTGGCGACGGCGGGTACGCCTATGCCACAAAATGTAAATAGAACAGTATGTGTATGCGTTAGCCATCCCTAGACACGTGTTTCGAGGTAGTTGCCTCTCGTCAGCAGGGAGCAGGTCAATGTAAAGGGGTGCCGCGTGGACTGCCAAATGTAATTAAAAGCAGGTCAAGTACCTCTCCTGGCGCGCAGGTGCAGACTCAAGGCTCGTCAGCCCGTTAGCTTAAGGAAGCCGTTTAAATTGAGGAAAAGTAGGTCGCACACCGCTCGTCACACCAGCAAGTTGCCCCAAAGGACTGTGGGAAATGTAGTGGCGACGGCGGGTACGCCTATGCCACAAAATGTAAATAGAACAGTATGTGTATGCGTTAGCCATCCCTGGACACGTGTTTCGAGGTAGTTGCCTCTCGTCAGCAGGGAGCAGGTCAATGTAAAGGGGTGCCGCGTGGACTGCCAAATGTAATTAAAAGCAGGTCAAGTACCTCTCCTGGCGCGCAGGTGCAGACTCAAGGCTCGTCAGCCCGTTAGCTTAAGGAAGCCGTTTAAATTGAGGAAAAGTAGGTCGCACACCGCTCGTCACACCAGCAAGTTGCCCCAAAGGACTGTGGGAAATGTAGTGGCGACGGCGGGTACGCCTATGCCACAAAATGTAAATAGAACAGTATGTGTATGCGTTAGCCATCCCTGGACACGTGTTTCGAGGTAGTTGCCTCTCGTCAGCAGGGAGCAGGTCAATGTAAAGGGGTGCCGCGTGGACTGCCAAATGTAATTAAAAGCAGGTCAAGTACCTCTCCTGGCGCGCAGGTGCAGACGAGAGGCAACTACCTCGAAACACGTGTCCAGGGATGGCTAACGCATACACACACTGTTCTATTTACATTTTGTGGCATAGGCGTACCCGCCGTCGCCACTACATTTCCCACAGTCCTTTGGGGCAACTTGCTGGTGTGACGAGCGGTGTGCGACCTACTTTTCCTCAAGGTAAAGTTACATATTAAGGAGGACATTGTTATCTCACTCAAAGACAAAGATAAATTGCTTTTCATTTGTAAGAAGCAGTTTTGAAAGAACTTGAATCGTTACATAAGCATGATATTATTCAGCAGTCGACTGGTCCAATGCCACAGGTTTCTCTGCATAGTAGTAGTGCCTAAAAAGGATGGTGAAGGAGCTGCACACATATGCATTTACATGCGTCAGGAAAACAAGACAATTGAACAAGAATGACATCCAGGTCCACACTTTGCTGACATCTCTCACCTTGGTTTAAATAAAGGTTATCATCAGTTGGAACTACTTGAAGAAGATTGCAACCTTTTCTACACATGTTGGGCTGTTTTGGAACAAAAGTACTTTTTGGTGAGTCAGCTGCCCCAGAACTGTTTCAAGACGTCATATATCATTCAACCTGTCATGAGTGGGTTCAATTACAGCAATGACTTATTGTTTTTTGGTGCTACAAAAAAAGAACTTGATAAAGCTCTTACACAAGTATGTAATTTACTTGCCTTACCAGGTTCGACTTTGAATGCATACAGGTTGAGTTTCATAAGAAAAAGCAAAAATATGCATGGCCAGTTACTGTTCAGATGCATACAAGATTTTGCCACTGTAAGTACTCCGTTGCGAGACTTGGTAAAAAAGAATGTTTCATTTCATTGGCCACATGAATGTGAGAAAAGTTGTAAGAAAATCAGGCAATTGAGAATGCTTCTGAAATGGCATATTTCAATATGAAACTTCATACAGAGATGAATGTTAACGCTAGCCCAGTCGGATTAGGCGCTATCCTTGCACAGCACATTGGATTAGGTGCTATCCTTGCACACACAGTGGACACCTGAATGATCTAAGGCATATTGTAGCATAGCCAAGTAGAAATTTGTTATAAATGGAAGGTGCTTACTCACACCCAGAAAAAGAAAGTTTAGCTGTTGTATGGGTCTATAAAAATGTCCATGTATTCCTGTACAGAAAACCTTTTACTTTGATAACTTATCAAGTTTTACTGACTATATTTGGGATCCAAAGGCCAAAATGCTTCCTCGTATTAACGATGGGGACATTCATATTGAATGGTATAATTATACTACTGTGCATCATCCACGGGAGAATTAGAACCATGCTGACTATTCCAGAGTGTCTATACAAGGTCATACTACTCTATCCAAGACGGCTGAGGCCTACATTAACTTAACTGTAAAATCAAACACACCAGCTACCATTTCATTAGTCGAGATCATCACTGCCATGCGCCATGATAGTGACATGTTAGAGTTTAAGGATATCATTACACATCAGTCATGGAACCAATACACTCAACCGCTCACCAGTGATTGTGAATATCAAAAGTACAAAAATGTCACAGATGAACTGTCAGTAACTCAGGAAGGAGTTATACTACAAGGGTCGAGAATTCTAATTCCGGAAAGTCTGCGAAAGAAAATAATTGAAGTGACACAAGAAGGATGTGGTGGACACGTTACCAAGAATTGTTCTCCATGACTGAGACTGGTTTTCTTATCTTGATGACAGAGTTTAAAGGGAATTAAAAGCATATCATCTATAGAATTGCCTTTCTACAAAAACAATTCTCTACACCCTGAACATGCCAGAACTCCCAAAGCATGCATGGGGGAAAATTGCCAGTACTGTTTTGGTCCACTCAACAATGGACATCACATACTAGTTATTATGGATGAATGCTCTCAATTTCCATTAATTGAAGATCTTCCATCTACTACTCAAGGGTGAGTCATTGAAAGACTAGATTGCATCATTGTGACATGGGGTGTTCTAGCCATAGGTAGTCTGACAATGGCCCACCTTTCAACAGTCAAGAGTTCAAAGATTTCCTGGAGCATTTGAATATAAAGCAACAGAAGAGCACACCTCTGTGGCCGCAGGGCAACGGACTTGTTGAATATTTTATGAGCACGCTAAATCAAGCAGTGCAGCATGCTACTCTTGAAAAGCTCAATTTGAAAACTTTGTTGAATTCTATCTTGAGAGCTTATCGGTCAACAACCCACTCAACCACAGGTGACAGTCCTGTGACATTAATGTTCAGGAAAGCAGTGAACTCCAGGTTACCATAATGGACCAATCAGAGAAAGAAAGATGAGACAGCAACTCATGAGAAGGACTTGGTTAACAAACAAAAGAAGAAAGTATATGCTGACAAAAGACGACATGCGAAAAACATCCTCTTTAAGAAAGAAGATCCTGTGCTCCTAGGGCAAATGTGGAGAAGAAAATCTGATGCTCCATTTGATGCCGAACATTTTCAAGCGGTGTCTACTAAAGGACACATGAAGACTGCCCTGGGAAGTCAATTACCAGAGACTCTTCTCATTTCAGGCACTTAACTAATCATTCATCAGATCTCACAGTCGAAGGACATACTGGGTTTGAAACATCAGTAACTCCTCTACACCGTTTATGCAAATCCTGGATATCGGTGATAGCAATTCCCAGTTTCCCAGAACAAGATCAGATCAAACAATTAAAGTGCCTAAAACATAAAACATTGATTGAACAGATTTGATTGCATATATATATATATATATATATATATATATATATATATATATATATATATATATATATATATATATATATATATATATATATATATATATATATATCATTCAACAAAGTTGCCTGCTAAGAGAAGTTTCCACACGGGTAAGTGAAGTTCAGCCTCAATTTTATTGAAGAAACAGCGGTGTCATCACAGCGGACTGTCTCGCCATAGTTCCATGTCCTGCCCAACGCGTTTCGTGCACTGGAGCACTTTGTCAAGGGCTGCGGGCATCTCCCAAGCGAACAACAGCATGGCGGTTTCTTGGAGCACTTTTAATTCTATTAACTCCGCCCAGGTGGGCGTGGCCGTCAACGCGGCCCGCTGGTTCTTGTAATGCCTCTCTCTTACTGCTGTGAGTCGCCAGCCATTGTGCTCAAATAAATGTCTTTAAACACCCAAGTGGGTTGCGGTGAACACTCACGATGTGAGTCCTGCACATTACTTCCTCCAAAGGGCTTTACTCGTCCTTTCAGCTGCGCTGCCATCAGGCGTCACAAAAGGGCTGCATCGCTGCAACGGGAAACTTCTCGCGGCTCAGGCTGGGCCGCTAAATACCATTCAACAAAGTTGCCTGCTAAGAGAAGTTTCCACACGGGTAAGTGAAGTTCAGCCTCAATTTTATTGAAGAAACAGCGGTGTCATCACAGCGGACTGTCTCGCCATAGTTCCATGTCCTGCCCAACGCGTTTCGTGCACTGGAGCACTTTGTCAAGGGCTGCGGGCATCTCCCAAGCGAACAACAGCATGGCGGTTTCTTGGAGCACTTTTAATTCTATTAACTCCGCCCAGGTGGGCGTGGCCGTCAACGCGGCCCGCTGGTTCTTGTAGTGCCTCTCTCTTACTGCTGTGAGTCGCCAGCCATTGTGCTCAAATAAATGTCTTTAAACACCCAAGTGGGTTGCGGTGAACACTCACGATGTGAGTCCTGCACATTACTTCCTCCAAAGGGCTTTACTCGTCCTTTCAGCTGCGCTGCCATCAGGCGTCACAAAAGGGCTGCATCGCTGCAACGGGAAACTTCTCGCGGCTCAGGCTGGGCCGCTAAATACCATTCAACAAAGTTGCCTGCTAAGAGAAGTTTCCACACGGGTAAGTGAAGTTCAGCCTCAATTTTATATATATATATTCACTTAAAAAACCATAGGTTTCACACATGTTATAGTTAGCTGGGCATTTTCCTCATGAAAAACCAATGAAATTCCCCCGTTATAGTTAGTGCAGGCAACTATAACTCACGCGACCGTAATCCGCTGCTGATGACGACAGATATTACATCACTGTATTTACACATTTATATACCCATGTCTTCTTCCTTTTTTTTTTAGCTATACATATATATATTTTTTTTTTTTTCAGAAAGACACATATGTCATCAGTGATGTAATATCTGTCGTCATCAGCAGCAGCGGATTACGGTCGCGTGAGTTATAGTTGCCTGCACTAACTGCACTAACTATAACGGGGGAATTTAATTGATGGACCATGCACTGACACTCTGCTACGCACAGCGTGTGCACACGGGGAGATAGATATTGCGAATTAATTTTAAACCGTGCACGCACGCTGCGCAAACCTCGCGGAATTTTTTTCATTTCTATAGTGCGCGCACGCATCGCACACTCGGCGATTTACCGAAAAAATTATATTTTTTTAATTGCACTTGGGGGACCTCCTGGGACCCCTTGACCCCTGCTAGGGGGTCAGGAACTGTCCAGCATGCCCCCTTTACATGTTTTTCTCCTTTGTCTTTCACCCTCCTCTCAGTGCGAGAGACAAAATGGCGGCCGACACTTCCTGGTTTCGACCGATTCGAATGTTTACTAAGATATAACAACCATTCAGAAGTGCCCTCGCGGACGGTCGAGTGCGCGCACCCTGCGCGCACGCTGCGCGCGTATAGATATATATATTGATTTAAATGCTATTTTCTCAGAAAATACAGAACAAATTTACTCCAAACCTGCAAAAGGCACCAAACGGACCTTATGGCTACCTCTCTGCCAAATTTCACGTAATTCTGTTCAGCCGTTCGGGCTGTAGCTGCGACTAAAGTCCCTATGGAAAAATCCATGGGGAAATTGTGTTTTGGGACCCCCCCCTTTTTCTCGGCCCCCGCTTGACGAATCACCCCGAGACTTTCAGGGTAGGAGCGGAGCGCCCCATTAGTTTTGAAAATTTCGCGAAGATTCGTCAATCGGCACGCCAAAGTTATTCAAAATAGAATTTTGAGATTTCCTATGGAAACTCGGTCCTAACTATAACTATCTACTGGCGACCGACAGTAGATAATATATATATATATATATATATATATATATATATATATATATATTACCTAGTTATAGTTAGGACCACGTTTCCATAGGAAATTCGCAACATTCTATTTTGAATAACTTTGGCGCCGGTCGACGAATCCTCGCGAATTTTTCAAAATAGGTGGGGCGCTATGCTCCGCTCCTACCCTGAAAGTCTCGGGGGGATTCGTCAAGCGGGGGCTGAGATAAAAGGGGGGTCCCAAAACGCGCTCTTCCCATGCATTTTTCCATAGGACCTTTAGACAGGGCTACAGCCCGAACGGCTGAACAGAATTTAATGAAATTTGGCAGAGAGGTAGTCCCCAGGTCAAGGAAGTGCCTTTTGTAGGTTTGGTGTAAATCTGTTCAGTAGATTCTGAGAAAATAGCCTTTAAATCAATATATATATCTGTGGCAGCTTACGGTGCGCTTACCGTGCGCTTACCGTAAGCTTACCGTACGCGTACGGTGGCGTGCGCGAGCGCAATTCTGATTGGCTCTTAGATCTTAGTAAACATTCGAATCGGTCGAAACCAGGAAGCGGCGGCCGCCATTTTCTCTCTCGCTTCCTGAGTTGGGCAGCAAAAACGAACCCCAAAAATGTGTAAAGAGGCAGTTTCATGAGACCCTAACCACCCAGCATTGATACAGGGGTCCCCAAACCACCCCCAAGCCCAAAAAAAAAATAATTTTTTTTTCCGGAAAATCGCCGAATACGCTTACCGTACGCGTACGGTAAAAAATTGTAAAAAAAAGAAAAATTATCCACATTCTCCCCACCCCGTGTGCAAATGGTGCCCGAAGGTCACCATTTGTGCATGGCATATAACATCTAAGAAGTTAACAAAGAATACATATCACAAAGATGCGCAAAATATGTCCCCCATGTGCGCACGGTGCGCGAAGCGCATCGTGCGTACATGGCCCATCCCGCTTAACGTGGGCACGCGGTGCGCGCAGCGCACCGCTTGACCACTGTGCGTGCACGGCACTAACTGCGTAAAGTGGGCGCGCGGTGCGCGAAGCGCACCGCGTGCTCACTGTGCGCGCACGGTGCGCGAAGCGCACCGTGCGCGCACGGAACAAACTGCGTTAACTGGGCGCGCACGCCACGAATGGCGTAAAGTAACTTAGCATTTAAAAAACCTTGCAAATTCACTGAAAAAACCATAGGTTTCACACATGTTATAGTTAGCTGGACATTTTACTGATAAAAAACCAATGAAATTCCCCCGTTATAGTTACTGCAGGCAACTGTAACTCACGCGACCGCAATCTTCTGCTGATGACATATGTGTCTTTATGAAAAAAAAATATTTGTAATATATGTAAAGCTAAAATTTAATGGAAGAAGACATGGGCAAATAAGTGTCTAAATACAGTATTAGCATCAGCAGAGGATTGCGGTCGCGTGAGTTATAGTTGCCTGCAGTAACTATAACGGGGGAATTTCATTGGTTTTTTATCAGTAAAATGTCCAGCTAACTATAACATGTGTGAAACCTATGGTTTTTTCAGTGAATATATATATATATATATATATATATATATATATATATATATTCACAGAAAAAACCATAGGTTTCAGGCACATTATAGTTAGGAATTAGCATTTAAAAAACCTCAGAAAAAACCATAGGTTTCAGGGGTGTTATAGTTAGCTGGACTTTTCACTTGTACAAAACCATTGAAATTCCCCCGTTATAGTTAGTTAAGCTAACTATAACTCGCGCGCCCGCAATGCACTGCTGATGACGTCACATATTACATCACTCATGACATAGTCAGTGACATCACTGATGACATCATCCAGTGAATGTGTGTTTTTCTGAAAATTAAATATGTTTTATATATGTATATCTCAAGGTCGATGGAAGAATAAATGGGTATATAAGTGTCTAAATGCATGATTTGTTTTTGAAAAATTGATTGTGTAACTGACTGATTAAGTGTATCACAGTGAATACATGGCTTAGTGAGTAATGTTTAAATATGTAAATATCTGTATCAGTCTCTCACTTTGTGTATAAGTGGCTGCATGGGTTGGTGAGTAGCTACATGGGTGTCTATATAGGTTATTAGTTGGTTTTTTGAGTATCAGTCTGAGTGTCTGCATGGTTCGGTGGGGGGTATTACGTAGTGCATAGGTGCATGAATGAGTGACTCACTGTTTGTATGTGTTGAAGACAGCATGTGTGCAGGACTGTATGGGTGGATGAGTGTGTGTATGGGTGTGTTAGTGAGTGAATGACTGTCTCAATAGTGTCTTTATGAGTAACTTCATATGTTTTAAACTAGTATATGCGACTATTGGTGTATATAAGTGAGTATATGTGAGAGTGAGAGATTGAAAGAGTTCCTGTATGAATAAGTATGTGTTTCTATAAGTGATTGTTTAAAAGACTAAGTATGTGTAAGTTTCCGTAGAAGTAAGTGTGGTGGTGTGTGTATAACTGTATATGCAAGTAAATGTATGTTTGATTCTTTATTAGCACGAGTGACTATGTGTGTGAGTAACTCTATGGATGAGTGGCATTGTGTAACAGGATGTATAGGTGTATGAGTACATATGATGAGTGAGTACATGTATGAGTGACTGTATAGGACTGTTGGTGAATGAGTGGATGTGTATGTGGATCTTAGAATTACTGAAGAGGTTGTTGTAACTGGTATTGGTATGTCCATTGTTTTGAAAATTTTAGTCTCTATTTTTGAATGTGTGTATCAAAGGTTATAGTAGGGTGAGAGGAGGTCTGCCACTCTATCACAAGGATGATGTCATCAGTGATGTCATCAGTGATGTCATTTGAGATGTCATGAGTGATGTCATGAGTGATGTCACTGACCATATCATGAGTGATGTAATATGTGACGTCATCAGCAGTGCATTGCGGGCGCGCGAGTTATAGTTAGCTGAACTAACTATAACGGGGGAATTTCAATGGTTTTGTACAAGTGAAAAGTCCAGCTAACTATAACACCCCTGAAACCTATGGTTTTTTCAGTGAATTTCTGATGTTTTTTTTTTTTTTTTTGAAACCGTTTATTACAAAATTAAAAAAATATACAAAGATGGGCCTACAACCTTCAGGCCGGCCGCTAGCAAACAAAAGGAGCATATGTTACACACAATAGAGCGCATGCTGCGGCAAAGGGAGATGTACAGGAGTTAGCAGCGTTGATGGCCACACCATCCGGACCCCACATAACGGTTTCTTTTTAACATAAATAACAACCAAAAAACAAACCACAAGGCAACCCACAATCGAGAACAGCAGCATGTGCTCCCCTAAAAGGGGGACCCTACCAATCCATAGGAGTATCAAGGGGGGGAGAAGGTCAGGACAGGGACTGGGTGGACTCAGTGCCCGGTACCGGAGAGATAAACCGGCTAAGGGGACGGGGCAGGAGACGGATCGGGCAATAACGGCGGGGTACAGATTCCCCCGCGGTAGGCGTTCCAGGGGCCCCATACTTTCACCCATGTCCGAGGCTTACCTCTCGCTACATACACCACCTTTTCCCGAAACATGCACCAGTCCATATTTTCCTTCCAGGCCGAAACAGTCGGGGACCTCTGGGAACCCCACAGTTGAGCAATATCGCGCTTGGCCACCATATATCCCAGAGTCACCCACCACATCTGTGGCGCCGAGTAGTCGGTTGGTTCCCACACATTCAACAGGCATCTCCTCGCTTCGGGCAGCAGCGACACACGCGTAACCACCCGCAGGACCTCATGCACACCATGCCAGAATCGCTCCACCTCTGGGCATTCCCACAAAATATGAAGAAAGGTCCCCAAAGACCCACACCCACGCTTACACAACCCGTCCACAGCGTAGCCCATACGCAATAGCCTTGGCCCCGTTATGTAGACCCTGTGGAGTATCTTGAGCTGGACGAAGCGAAGGCGGGCCGGTATGGCCACCTCTTTCGGGGAGGCCACCGCAGAGACCCAGTCCTCGTCGTCCAGCTCCAATCCATCGGCAACCCAAGCCTCACGAAGGTTAGTCAGCAATCCCGAGCGGTCATTGATCAGTTTTTTATAGATTAGTGAGATTGTGCTTTCCGGTACATGTCCATCCAGCACTCTATCCTCCAGAGGGGAGTACTCCGGGATGGAGGCAACGTCTGGGAAGACGGAGCATAGTGCATGACGGATCTGCATATACCGAAAGTACTCCCTGTCCTGCAACTGGAATTCCGTCTGCAGCATCTCGAACGTTTTGAATCCCCCCCTCGTCCAGAGATCCCCCACCCTGCTGATGCCTATCATGTCCCACTTCTCGAAGCCCTTCGAGGTCCACAGGGAGCCCAACTGCTCAGATGCGTATAGTGGCGACGCCCGGGTCAAACGATCCTTCCACCCCATCGCTACATTAGCCGCGTGCCACACTCGTACCATGACACGCGTGGGGCCCGTTAGACGTGCGTCGAGCGAGCTGGAGTAGAGCGCTCGATTATAATCACCACCCGGCAGTAGCATCTTATCCATTTCAAAGGCCGGGTTTAGGGCGGGCCCGTATAGGCCGTGATTAATCGCAGCCAGCTGGGAGGCCCAATAATACCGTTTGATATCCGGGAGGGCAATCCCCCCGTCATACCACGGGAGCGTCAGCTTCGCCAGGGCGATACGCGGTCTCCCGTCCCAGAACAGGCGGCGTTGCAAACTCTCCACCTCGCGGAAGTAGCGCGCCGGCACGAGGTCCATTGTATTCTGCAGAGCGTACAGGAAACGCGGCAGCGACATCATCTTAAACAATGCCGCCCGGCCGAGCGGCGAGAGCGGCAAGCGCCGCCAACGCGCGACATCCTCCTTCAGGCGCTGGAGGGGGGGAATCAAGTTCCGATCATACCGGGCCTCCGCGTCCAGGGTAATGAAGACACCCAGGTACCTAAATCCCTGCGGGGCGATCTGGATAGGACAGCCCCGCGGAAGGATAGGAGCCTCCCCAGAGAGAACATACACGCACGATTTAGCCCAGTTGATGACAAGGCCGGAGTTATGACCAAATGAATGCAAAACATCAACCAGTACTATCAGTGATTTACGTGGTGAAGCCAGGTACAGGAGAATGTCATCAGCGTATAAAGATACGCGGTCCTCATACTCGGGGGTCCAGCGGAGACCACGGATAGAAGGATGCCACCGCAGCCACTCCGCCAGGGGCTCCAAGGCAAGCGCAAAAAGGAGCGGCGATAACGGGCAGCCCTGCCGCGTGCCCCTGCCCAACTCGAACGGAGCCGATACTCTACCATTCACCACCACCTGAGCCAGTGGGCCCGAGTACAACAATTTAACCCAACTGATAAACCCTGGGCCAAACCCAAATTTCGCGAGCGTCGCCCAAATATATGGCCATTCAAGTGTGTCAAACGCCATAGTGGCGTCCAATGACGCCAAGATGGCCGGCTCCCGTATAAACGGGACACGTGCAAGCACCCCATGCAAACGCCGCAGGTTAAGCGCTGTGTTGCGATGGGGAATAAAGCCGGACTGGTCCTGGTGAACCAAGTCACACACGACGCCGACCAGCCGATTGGCCAACACCTTGGCGAGAATTTTGGGCTCCGCATTCAATAACGAAATGGGCCGATAGGATGTGACCCGGTCCCGTGGCCTCCCCTCCTTGTGGACAACCACGATGGTAGCCAGACGCTGGTCTAGCGGGAGGGAACCCACCGAGTGGGCCGCAAGGAACATAGCACGGAGATGCGGCGCCAGCGTATCCGGTCGCAGTTTATACAACTCGACGGGAAGACCATTAGGACCCATGGCCTTGCCGGAAGCGACCGAGCGTATGGCGAGGGCAATTTCTCCGGAGGTTGGAGCGGCGTCCAACGACACTCTGTCCTCCTCCGATAGGGAAGGCAGCGCGATATCTCTGAGCAGGGCATGGGAATCCTCTTCAGAGCGGGAAGACACCGGGGAATACACCCCACGGAAATAGTCCGCGAAGCAGGAGACAATTTCTTCCGGTTCAGTGACACACACACCATTCGTTTTCTCAATCAACGGGACAACTCGACTCGCTCTTTCTTTTTTGTCCAGCCACGCAATCAATTTACCAGCCTTATCACCCACATCATACAGTCTCCCCTGTTGCTCTCTACTGAAGCCCCTGGCCGCCTCCGTGACGAGGGCCTTATAGGCCGCTTGCTTGAGTTGGAGAACATGTAATTTGTCATCCGTCACCCCACATTCTAGATCACCCTCCAACTCGGTTATCTCAGCTTCAACACGGGTCACCTCCTCCCGCTCGCGCCTCCGGGAGTGGGAAATAAGGGACAGGGCCTCTCCTCGGAGTACTGTCTTGAACGCCTCCCACAGTGAGACCGCCGATGACACAGACCCCACATTCTCGTCAAAATAGCACTTAAGGGATTTAATCAGCTCTGCGCGAATGGTGGGGTCACGCAGGTACCAGGGATTGATCGGGACCACCCTACCCTCTCCCCTCGGAAAAATATCAAAGTGCAACAAGAGCGGGGAGTGGTCCGAAATACCCCGTGCCAAATGGCGCACCTCTCCCACCCTCCCCACATAAGCCGCTGGGACCAGGACATAGTCTAGCCGTGAGAGACTACCATGAGCCCCTTAGTGGAAGGTGTACTGTAGCTGTGTGGGATGTTTTAAGCGCCAACAATCCACCAGCCCCAAGGTATCCAAGAGGCCAGATAGCCACGCTTGGGCCCGGGGGAGATCCCTAGGGGGGTGACGATCCACAGTTCCAGAAACTACAGCATTAAAATCCCCCCTCACCACTAGAATCCCCTCCGGAAGGCCAAGGAGGAGGCGCCCCAGATCCGCAAAGGTGGTCGTCTGCAGCCCCGGCGGGACATATACTGACACAAAAACGACCACTCTGCCCTCCATTCTGCCCACCAAAACCGTGTAACGTCCCCTATCGTCATGGAGCACCTCATCAATCTCCAACGGGAGCGAGTTCTTGACCGTAATGCCCACACCCCTTGAACCAGACGTGAAGCCCGAATGGGCCACAAGGCGGTAGCCCCGTCGATTCATAGCGCAAAAGGAGTTGCCAATGAGGTGCGTCTCCTGCAGAAAAACTATATCGGGCGAAATTCGCTTCAAGAACTGCAGGACCACACCTCGTTTTATCCTGTCCCCCAGTCCATTAACATTCCAGGACAACAAACTCAGTCCCCTACCCCCAATCATAAACAGAAGCCATCACTCGTCCCCCAGAGAGCACTGTAGAAATAACACAATGATACGTTTGCCTTGTGGTATGAACGAACAACACCCCACCCCAACCCACCCACTCCAACAAAACTCCCCCCTCCCTGCACCCCTGCATGAGCCCGGACAGCCCCCCCAACTTGCAGTGTGCCTGTCGCCCCTATATCATGAAACTAGCTAGACCCCCTAGAGGAGGAAAGAGTACCCCTTCCAGACCCCACACAACCTCCATGCGAGGGGAAAGTACAAAGACAGACGCTTGATCGAGAGTAACATCGTATTCGTCCAGAGTGAGGCCTGATATTGACCCCTCAGTCCCGATCCAGTGGGCCGTCTCCTCCCGCCGCCCCTCCCCCGCCATCTCGATCACGATCCCCAGACAGAGTGTCCAGCCAGTCCCCGGCCGCTTCGGGACGATCAAAAAAGTGCGTGCGACCATCCACCTCCACTCGTAGCTTGGCCGGGAAGAGCATGGCGTATTTTAAGTTCAGGTCCCGAAGTCGGCGTTTGATGCCCAGGAAGCTCAGTCTCTGCTTCTGGACCGCTTGGGTGAAATCAGGGTAAAAGTTCACCTCCATATTTTCCAGCTTAACCGGCCCATGTAGTCTGGAGGCTTGCAGGATCGCGTCTCTGTCCCGAAAGTTAAAAATCCGGGCAATGAGAGGTCGCGGGGGGGCTCCGACCTTCGGCCTTCCCCCGGGAACTCTGTGGGCCCTCTCCACGGCAAAAAATTTACTCAGCCCCCGAGGCTGGAGATGGGTAGCGACCAGGTCCTTCACAAATAGATCCGCCGCCGCCTCCTCCCGTCCCTCGGGTACTCCGATGATGCGGATGTTATTCCTCCGGGCCCGACCCTCGGAATCCTCAAGGCGCCGATCCATAAGTGCACTCGCCTGACTGAGCCGGCGCACCTCCGTCTGTAGTGCCGCCACCTCAGTCGTGAGGCCCGATGCAGTTTGGGCCAAAGAATCAACTCGGTCGTTGGTCTTGGAAAGATCGGCCCTCACCAGGCCAACATCCACAAGGACCGCGTCGATCTTCTGTGCCAAGGTGTCGAACCGCTGGCCCACCGAGGCCTTCATCTCGGCAATGGCGCCCATGACGTCTCGCAGAGTCAGATCCGTGGGCAAGTCCGGGGCATCAGAAGGGCCCTCAGGGGACTTGTGCGATCCGCCGGGAGATCCCTTCTGGAGGGTATAGCGGTCCATGCTGTTGGCCTGATGGACGGTGCCACGCCGGGTCGACTTGGTCTTTGACCGATCTCCATCTTGTTTCGTGGCCATCGCTACAGGTCTCACAGTCGCACCAGCAACGCCGTAGAGGGCAGGCGATCAGGGCCACGAGCTCCGGGGGGGCCACACCAGATCGGCGGGGTGGGTCACAGCGGGCAGGCAGGCAGGGTCTCCCAGCGAGGCCACACCAACACAAAGAGCCCCGCGATCTCACTTGTAGAGACGGCAAGGGGATGTGAAAGCGAAAGCGAAAGTGCGGGGTACGCAACTCGCCAGGCCCGGCCCGCCGTTGTTGTTCCACTGGGTCACCCCCCAGCGCAAATCCGGGGTCCGGCGAGAAGAAGGCCGCAAACTTCAATCGGTGCTCACTCCGGCACCCGAGGTCCGATTTGAGAGCGGGAAACGGGTACCACCTCAGCTCAGGCTCACCAACACAGTCCCCTCAACCGAGGCAGGATGAATTCAGGATAAACGTAGGAGGTTGCGGAGGTCCTCGGGAGCCTCGCACCTACGCGGCCATCTTGGTTGCGCGCTAGGCTCCTCCTCTTTTTCTGATGTTTTTTAAATGCTAATTCCTAACTATAACGTGCCTGAAACCTATGGTTTTTTCTGTGAATTTCAAAGGTTTTTTAAATGCTAATTTATAACTATGCCTACAGAGATAGGACATGTGAAGAAAGAAGAAAAAATGCACAGAAAGAAAAAAAAGAAGTGCAGAAAGAAGCCTTGTTGCAAAATCATCCTGTACCCTCAACTTTTTCAGACGGATACTGGTGGTAACTGAGTCTGACTAACCAGTCCTAGAGCCAGTGCTATGTTAAAAGACACTTAGAATACAGTGAAAACACCTACATACACTAGGGAACATTATGCGTTGGGGTCCCCCTGTGATTAGCATGACCTCCTCTGTAAGCCCCTAGTATATAATAGGGCAGGGGGATTAAAACTAACTCTTAAAACAGGCCAGAGGGCGTTTTTGCACACATTAACTCAGGCCCCGTCCTCTCCCTTCACCACTGTGTCAACACGCCCTGTGTCCGTTTTTAGTTGGGAGATTAAGTTCATTTGAATCCTGAGGGTCCCTAGGGTCCAACTAGCCCACTAGGTACCTCCAGTAAGTGCCACAGAGCTGCGTTGCATAGAGGTGTAAAAAGTGGCACGGCCTGGACCACTTCTCTGCAATGCAGCTCAGTGGCGCTTACTGGAAGCACTTGGTGGGCTAGTTAGCCCCCAGGGGCCCTCAGTATTGAAGGGAAATTATATCCCCAATTTAAAACGTGCCATAGTGCGTGTTTGCACGCGTCACCTCAGGCCCCGTCCCCTCCCTTCACCACTGTGTAAACGCGCCCTGTGGCTCTTCTAAGTTGAGAGATTAAGTCCCCTTGAGTCCTAAGGGTCCCTAGGGTCAAACTAGACCACTAGGTACCTCCAGTAAGCACCACAGAGCTGCGTTGCAGAGAGGTGTAAAAAGGGGCTTGGCCTCAGAACACCTGTCTGCAGCGCAGCTCCCTGGCGCATACTGGAGATGCCTGTTGGGCGAGTTGGCCATCAGGGACCCTCAGTATTGAAGAGGAATTAATTCCCCAACTTACAACTCGCCAGGGGGCGCGTTTGCAGAGTGCTGCAAGGAGGGGGGGTGGCCTCCGGCACGATGCCAGTCTTTTATTTATTTAAATTTTTTAAGAAGGGGGGCTGTGTGGTTCCCCTTCTTATTCTAATTTATTGGCCCTGATGACCCCATCCCCCAGGGCCTGTCTCCTAATTATATGTTTTGACCCCAATCCCCAGGGCCGGCCACTGTTTTTAATTATTTAAAAAAAAAATATATTTATAGACACACCTAGGACATGCTGGACAAACCGTACGTACCTATCACCATGACGATTTGCGTGATATTCATTAAAAGGCGACTATGCATACAATGAATCCACGTGGAATGTATTTACACCACTAGTGAAGCTCTGACATGTCTGATGCCCTACCGTGCCTAATCCCGGTAGACACCCTTGTCGTTTATTTATACAAACGGGTAGCTATTGACGGGCACATTTAATACACATGCACACCAAGCCATTCAAAGGGGATTCGACAAAAATTCGACCAAAACTATGCAAGAAACCCCCCTCACGGTTAATAAAACACACATCCACTGCCGGATGTGTAATACTTTTTATTTTACTCTCTGGAAAGGGGACGAACATCACTTGAGAGTCACAGCGCGCTCCGGGCAGAGCCCAATGCTGTGTTACACCCACCATTGCCTGCTGAGTGCCACACACCTCTGTGTTGTATTCCACTAGCTAGTGCATATGCTATGACACTCTCTAGCCCATGTGCACTGTAACACCACCCCGTGAATATGTCATGCCACACTTGTCTTCGCACGGGTTATAGTGCCGCATCTAACGTGCCTTCCTCGATGTGTATGTTATAACGCACAGCGCTATGCCATACATATTACAATCTGGGATCCATATCTTTGTCACAGTGCATATGCAACGTTACACTCCCCAGCACATATTTTATATTACAACTTTAGAGACTAGTTAGGTTACACAACACTGCCCTGTGCATATTACACTCCAAGGCGCATATCGCATAGCACGCGCTAGTGCCTGTGCTATCTCGCGCTCTCCAATGAATCTGTCATTGCGCACAATGTATTGCATATTATATTTCACGTCCGGTTCATCTTATGTCACACTTTTTGGTGCATAGTTTATACCATACACTATATCTAGTTTTCATTTTCAATTGTGCTCTCAGGACTATGTTCTATATAACACTGTGTTCACCTACCCTTTTCACGGGCATTACATTTTGCGATAGGGGGTGGAGGGTCAGGGGGTGTTTCTGCCAAGTGAGCCCGGAGTCACAGTCACAAACGTCCTCTTCTTCCTGAATAAAAGTGAGATTATGCTGCATACTTGTTCATATTTTAAGTAGTTCGCACAGACACACGTTTTAAAAACAATAAAGTTCCTAATACCCGCCTTCTCTGAACAGTTAGCTTGCTGCCCCATCCCCCTCCTCCCTATCCTCTGTTGTGTGAATCCATGGACTAGCCTCCTCCCTCCTGCCATGCATGGTCTGATGTGCTGCCACTTCCCTCAATTTAGTATGATGTACCAGTCCACTCCTCCTGCCCTCCATTGCCCAATTCTATGCCCCATCATTGACCTCCTGCTTAAACTCTGTGCTTAGCTTGCTGCCCCTATTCTCCTTCCCCCTGCTCTCCGATGTCTTTGTGCATGCCTCTGCTGCATCCTTTTTGCCCACCATGTTCCATGGACCTGCCACTCCTATCTACTCTGAGTGTTCTGTTGAGCTGCCACTCCCCTCCCACCTGCCTAGCATTGTCAGATGACTGTAACCTGTCCCTGCCACCTCCACCCTGCCTGTCCACATGCCATGCCCCTATCCTCTTCCTCCTGTCCTACATGGTCCATTGTACTGCCACACCCTTCTGCCCTCCCTGGTCTGTTGTGCTGCAACTGCTCCTCCTGCCTGCCCCATGCGGTCTGTTGTGAGGCCCCTTCCCCTGAACTTTCTTGTCTGTGCACAGGTCCTGACCCTCCCTTCTATCCTCCATTGTCCTTTGTGCATGCCCATGCACCCTCCTTCTTGCCCATAATAGCCATTGTGCTGCCACTAACTCTACCACTTGCCATGCATGGTCTTCTGTGCTGCCATGGCCCCTCCCACCTTCCCTGTGTGGTCAGTTAGCTGCCCCTGACCCCCTCCCACCTTCCCTCCATGGTCTGTGTGTATGCCATCATAGTATCACTGTTGCTCTCCATGGTGTGTCTTGTTTTAGTGCCCATCCTGCCTGACCTCCATGGTCATCTTGCTGCTCCTGCCCTGCCCCCTTGCCCACAGCCCTCTGTTTCCATGTGCAGACCCCTATTCCCTCCCTCCTGGCTTGTCTGTTCCATTGTAATGCCCCTGATCCGTCCCTCCTGCCCTTTATGGTCTGTTATTGTGCAGCTTTCTCTCCTGTCTGTCCATTATGGTCAGCTAGCTGCCATTGCCTCTTTCCCCTCTGTTCTCTGTTGTCCTTGTGCATGGTCCTGTCCCCTCCCTATTGCTTTCTATGGATTGTTGTGCTGCACTCCCGTCCCACATGCCCTGTGTGGTGTATTGTGCTTCTGCAAACCCTGATGCCTGCCCTGTAGGGTCAGTTTGGTGCACCTCTCCATGTCCCTCCTGTCCTCTGTTATCCGAGTCAATGTCCCTACCCCAATTCCTCCTGCCTACCATAATCCAATGTACCATACTTGCAAACATTTTGAACTTGGTAAGAGGGAGATTTTGAAAAAAAACTGGGGTATTGATTTTCCCCTTTGAGTTACATTGAAAAAGAGGAGATTGTAGACAGGAGACAGATCAAATAAAGCCCATTTGAGCTTAAAAACATTGGACGTTTCCTGGCTGAATCGGGTCTGTTGGCATGTATGGTTGTACTACCATTGTCTCTTCCTTCTGCCCACAATGGTCTATTACATTGCCACAGCCTCTCTTGCAAGTCCTGTATTGTTGGTTTGTTGCCCCTGCCCCCCTTTCCACTGCCCTCCATAGTCTGTTGTGCTGCCACGGCCCTTCCTGCCTGCTCAGTGTGGTTAAATTGTTGCCTTTGCATCCTCCTACCTGCCTTCAATTTTCATAGTCCCTGCCCCTGGCCTCTGCCTCTCAACAGTATCCTAATGAACAACGAGATTGCTAACATTCTATATTTATTACAAAAGTGTGGAACGCCTGACGTCATCTTGATGTAATCAAAACTGTAATACCTAGAGCATTTCCTTTAGAAATTACATATATGAGAGGGTCTTATTGGCATCAAAATTATGGTTAGTGCTCTAAAAGACTAAAATAAGGACACATTTTCTGAGTTTTCAAATAGCGACAAAGCACATTTAAATTATTTGTTATCTTTATGTTTTTTTATCCAGTTGACCACTTGATTAAATGTTGCACTTAGGGGAGAGGATGTGGTGTTACTTCCAGAACTGCAGACTTTGCAACTGGGGAACCAGGTTGGAGTTTCTGCTCAGCTCGACATTCTGTGATTCTGGTCAAATCACTTAGTCTCCCCATGTCTACAACCAATATGAATTTGTTCTTGTGTGATGTAACCAATGCTCATGTAAAGCACTCCAATACCTGACAAGTCTGCACTATATAACACTGCAAAAACACAAAATATTAAGTGTTTTGCACACTTCTGTCATTGGGCTATATTTGGGCTACATCTGGGTGATTTTGGACTACATTTGGGCTCTTTTGTCACCGGTGGCCATCTTGGGAGATTTATTTGTTAGGAAGTTTCCTAATTTCCTCATGTACTGCAGTCTCCTCAGTAGGAAATGCTTTCAGTTTTTTACTCTGATTCCATCATGAAGGTATTCAGATATGTCACACATTTGCCATAAATTCTGAATGTTAGCACTCTAGTTGCTCATTAGATCACTGTAGTAAAACTACTGTTCGCCATGGAAGTGTGCTCCTGGTATTAAAAGTGCATGTTTCAGTCTGCATGTCAGAATCTTTTAATGAAATAGAAGAGGATTTGAGAAGTCACTCAAAATGTGCCCTCATTTTCTTTCTTCAGCATTAATCATAATTTCTATGGCAAAATGAATCCCCTCATTGTGTTCCTTTTTAGATTAAATGTTTTAAGTGTTACCAGTTTATTCCAATCAAGATGGCTTCAGGTGTGCCATACTTTTGTCATAATGAAGACAGTAAGTGCTCTAGTTGTTTGTAAGAACACTCTGGGACATTCTGTCATTGGGCTATACTTGGGCTACATCTGGGTGATATTTGGGCTACATTTGGGCTCTTTTGTCTCTGGTGGCCATCTTGGGAGACTTATTTGTTATGAAGTTTCCTAATTTCCTCATTTACTGCAGTCTCCTCAGTAGGAAATACTTTCAGTTTTTTACTTTGATTCCATCAAGAAGGCATTCAGATGTGTCACACATTTGCCATAAATTCAGAATGTTAGCACTCATTTTGCTCATTAGATCACTGTAGTAAAGCTACTGCTCACCAGGGAAAACTGCTGCTGGTATTGAAAGTGCATGTTTCAGTCTGCATGTCAGAATTTTTTTATGAAATAGAAGAGGATTTGAGAAGTCACTCCAAATGTGCCCTCATTTTTCTTTCTGCAGCACTAATCATACTTTTTATGGAAAAATGAACCCCCTCATTTTGTTCTTTTTTAAATTAAATGTTTTAAGAGTTACCACTTTAATCCAAGCAAGATGGCTTCAGGTGTGCCATACGTTTATCATAAGTAGGACTGTTAGTGCTCTAGTTGTTCTTTGGAACACTCTGGGAAGCTGCAGTAGAACACAAAGGAATCAACTGACAGTCTCTGCCCTTGTTGGATGTACATGTTTTACTGAGAATGTCAGACTTCATTCTCACATGACTGAGAAAGATAATGTGAATTTACAGAAAATAAGCTCTCAGTTTAGCTTATAGATCACCTTCCAAACCTCTGTGGTAAAAGCATGAGAAAATATTTTTCTCTCAATCATGATATCCCAGCAGAAGGCTTTTTCACATGGTGAAATCACCTTAGAACATACCACAATTCCTAAAATGAGTATGGTACCATCAACAAATGATTTATAATGTAACTAAAGTCTTAAAACCTTCTATTAACTGCAATGCTTTTTAATGAGGTGCTATCATGTATATTGGTCCCAAGATGGCTGCCAACACTTCTTGGATGAAGTGCTGACAGCCAATCAGATCTCAGGATGAGATGTGTGGTTAGGCTCCGCCCACATATATATATATGATTTTACTTTTGATTTTCTCAGGAACTACTGAACAGATTGACTCCATATATGCAAAAGGCACATCCCTGAGCTGAGGACTACCTCTCTGCCAAATTTCAAGTCATTCTGTTCAGCCGTTCGGGCTGTACCTTGGACTAAAGGTCCCTATGGAAAATTGCATGGGGAAAACATGTTTTGGGACCCCCCTTTTTTCTCAGCCCCCGCTTGACGAATCCCCCCGAGACTTTCAGGGTGGGAGCGGAGCGGAGCGCCCCACCTATTTTGAAAATTTCGCGAGGATTCGTCAACCGGCGCCAAAGTTATTCCAAATAGAATGTTGCGGATTTCCTATGGAAACACGGTCCTAACTATAACTATCTACTGGCGACCGCCAGTAGATAATATATATATCTATATATCTATCTATATATATATATATATATATATATATATATATATATTCACAGAAAAAACATAGGTTTCAGGGGTGTTATAGTTAGCTGGCCATTTCACTTGTACAAAACCATCGAAATTCCTCCGTTATAGTAAGTTCTGCTGACTATAACTCGCGCGCCCGCAATGCACTGCTGATGATGTCACATATTGCATCATTCATGACAGGGTCAGTGACATCACTGATGACATCACTGGTGACATCTCAAATGACATCACTGATGACATCATCCAGTGAATGTGGTTTAGTTTGAAATTTAAATATGTATTATATATATACCAATCTGTATTGAAGATAGAGTGGATATATAACTGTCTGGATGGAGGATTTAGTAGCTGTCTGACTGTCTGTTTAAGTGAGTAATTAAAAGTCTCTCACTTAATACATGGATTAGTAACAAAACTGTGTGAATGTGTGCATCACTGTCTCTGTTGTTGTATAACATGATGCATCAGTTGGTCACTAACTACATGAGTGTGTATATTAGTTATTGATTAGTTTGGTGAGTATTTGTATGGGACACTGAGTTTGTGTGTGGTTGGATGGGGTGTGTGTAACTCTATGCATAGATGTGTGAATGGTTGATTGACTAGGTGTATAGGTTTAAGAGTGCATGGGGAAACAGTTGTTTGGGTGACTGAGTGTATCTATTTGTGTGTTGGTGAGCGAATATATGTTTTAGTTGTACATCTTCAACAAACTAAAAAAATAAAAGGCATTGTATGTGAGAGTTGGTGTATATAAATAAGTATGTGTAAGTGTAAGTGATTTTGATAGTAACTATATGAATGAGTGTATAATTGTAATGGTGATTTTTTAACACATTAACCATGAGTTACTATGTGTTTGAATAAATGAGGTGTTGTTGGATAATTGTGTAAGTGAGTAAATGTAAGTGTGATTAATTTTTTTCATGAGTGAGTAGGATGACTGCATAACCGAATAAGATGACTGCTGATGTGTCAATGTCTATATATGTGTATAAGTGCATTTGATAGTGTTCTATTAATTAGTGACTGCATGTATAAATGATTCTGTTGTTGAATGGGGAGTTGTGTGTGTAGACTTAGGAATCGGTGAGTGGGTATGCAGTAACTGGTATTGGTGTGTCAATGATTTCAAATATGGTACTCTGTATTTTAGAGTGAGTGATGAAAGGTTATACTAGTGTAAGATGAGCTGTATCAGATTGTCACGTGGATGATGTCATCAATGATGTCATCAGTGATGTCATTTGAGATGTCATCAGTGATGTCATCAGTGATGTCACTGACCATGTCATGAATGATGCAATATGTGACATCATCAGCAGTGCATTGCATGCGTGCGAGTTATAGTTAGCAGAACTAACTATAACGGAGGAATTTCTATGGTTTTGTATGAGTGAAATGGCCAGCTAACTATAACACCCCTGAAACCTATTGTTTTTTTCTGTTAATTACGAAGGTTTTTTAAATGCTAATTTCTAACTATAACGTCTCTGAAACCTATGGTTGTTCCAGTGAATTTCAAAGCTTTTTTAAATGCCAATTTCTAACTATAACGTCTCTGAAACCTATTGTTTTTTTCAGTGAATTTCAAAGGTTTTCTAAATGCTAATTTTTAAGTGTGATCGTAGTTATACCTATTTTTTTGTACTGATTTTCTACAAGTTTTTAACTGTTTATTTATAAATATTTTATTCATTAAATAACATTTTATATTTTTCAGAAAATTGCAAAACAAATGAATTTTTTTTTCGAAGTCGCGCACTCAAAGCGTACACGTCACAGTGAGTGCGCGGATTCTATCCGCCATTTTAGAAAAGTTGTAGAGGATCCACGTACGGTGTGCGACGGCTGCGTGTTTTTCAGTTACATCATATACATTTAATATTACGTGATGTGCGCAATTGGTATGTGACCATCCCGCGACTCCTGCTCCCGCGCATTCGCGACAAATACGCATTACGGTACGAAATGCTTGCGCGGTGGCGTGTCCCGTGTGACGTCATATACATGCTGGGGCTAGGCCTGGGCAAAATTTCCGTTCCGTTCGCGGAATTTGCGATAATTTGGCATTTCCCCGTTCCGCGGAGAGCGCGGAAATGTCAAAATTTCCGCATTCCGCAGCTTTGCGATAATTTGGTTCTTGCTCGCGCTGTAAAATAATACATTCTCGCGCGCGCGCGATCGCCTTACCTGAATCCCCGCGTTCGCCGACAAGTTTTCCCGTTCCGGTCGCGTTCTCCATGAGATGTTGTATTGTTTTAGCCATTTGCGCTGTCTCGCGACAGTTCGCGTCCGCAGTGACGTCATGCGTCGCGCGATCACGTATTTCTTCTCGCGATCATGCACCGCGAGACAACTGAAAACAAGATGGCCGCGCCCGCGAGCAACCGCAGGGGTAAGTTAGCGACCCGCAACCATGCAGAAAATATCGCGAACGGGCGGGAAAAAAACTTCTGCATCTTCGCGATATTTCCGCTTGTTTGCGGAGATTTTTAACATTTTCGCGATAATTTGCGAAAGTGGCTTCCGCAAATTCCGCCCACCCCTAGCTGGGGCGCGCTGGGTGCACGACTCCCGCAAAAAAAAAATATGTTCCAAAATGATATGTATGTGTCTTTAATATACATATTAGGGCAGGAGATTATCTAAGATATTCATAAAAATAATATATTTGTACTTAAATTAAACATATTATTTTAAAATATATTTTCACGAAGTCGGGTGCGTGCAATGTGAGCGCAGAGAACCGGGTCAGCAGAGCTGCTGTAGAGCCAGATAAACCAGGTCAGCAGAGCCGTTGTAGAGCCAGAGAACCAGGGCAGCAAAGCGGCTCTAGAACCTAAGAAGCAGGTCAGCAGAGCTGCCCTAGAACCAGAGACCCAGGTCAGCAGAGCTGCTCTAGAGCCAGAAACCCAGGTCAGCAGAGCTGCTCTAGAGGCCGAGAACCGGGTCAGCAGAGCTGCTATAGAGCCAGAGAAACCAGGTCAGCAGAGCTGCTTTAGAGGGAGAGAACCAGGTCAGCAGAACTGCTTTAGAACCAGAGAAGAAGGTCAGCAGAGCTGCTCTAGAGCCGTAGAACCAGGTCAGCAGAGCTGCTTTAGAGCCATAGAACCAGGTCAGCAGAGCTGCTCTAGAGGCAGAGAACCAGGTCAGCAGAGCTGCTTTAGAGCCAGAGAACCAGGTTAGCTGAGCTGCTTTAAAACCAGAGAACCAGGTCAGCAGAGCCGTTTTATACATAGAGAACCAGGTCAGCAGAGCTGCTTTACAGCCAGAGAACCAGGTCAGCAGAGCTGCTCTAGAGTCAGAGAAACCAGGTCAGCAGAGCTGCTTTAGAGCCAGAGAACCAGGTCAGCAGAGCTGCTCTAAAGCCAGAGAACCAGGTCAGCAGAGCTGCTTTAGAGCCATAAAACCAAGTCAGCAGAGCTGCTCTAGAGGCAGAGAACCAGGTCAGCACAGCTGATTTAGAGGGAGAGAACCAGGTCAGCAGAGCTGCTTTAAACCCAGAGAACCAGGTCAGCCGAGCTGCTCTAGAGCCAGAGAACCAGACCTGCAGAGCTGCTTTAGAGCCATAGACCCAGGTCAGCAGAGCTGCTTTAGAGCCAGAGAACCAGGTCAGCAGAGCTGCTCTAGAGCCAGAGAACCAGGTCAGCAGAGCTGCTTTAGAGGGAGAGAACCAGGTCAGCAGAGCTGCTCTAGAGTCAGAGAACCAGACCTGCAGAGCTGCTTTAGAGCCATAGAACCAGGCCAGCAGAGCTGCTGTAGAGCCAGAGACCCAGGTCAGCAGAGCTGCTCTAGAGCCTAAGAACCAGGTCAGCAGAGCTGCTCTAGAGCCAGAGAACCAGGTCAGCAGAGCTGCGGTAGAGCCAGAGAAACCAGGTCAGTAGAGCTGCTTTAGAGCGAGAGAACCAGGTCAGGAGAGCTGCTTTAGAGGGAGAGAACCAGGTCAGCAGAGCTGCTTTAGAGCCAAGGGACCAGGTCAGCAGAGCTGCTCTAGAGCAAGAGAACCAGGTCAGCTGAACTGCTTTAGAGCGATATAACCGGGTCAGCAGAGCTGCTTTAGAGCCAGAGAACCAGGTCAGCAGAGCTGTTGTAGAGCCAGAGAACCAGGTCAGCAGAGCTGCTCTAGAGCCTAAGAACTAGGTCAGCAGAGCTGCTCTAGAGCCAGAGAACCAGGTCAGCAAAGCTGCTGTTGAGCCAGAGAAACCAGGTCAGCAGAGCTGCTTTAGAGGGAGAGAACCAGTCCAGCAGAGCTGCTTTAGAGCCAGAGAACCAGGTCTGCAGAGCTGCTTTAGAGCCAGAGAACCAGGTCAGCAGAGCTGCTCTAGAGCCAGAGAAACAAGTCAGCAGAGCTGCTTTAGAGCCATAGAACTAGGTCAGCAGACCTGCTTTAGAGCCAGAGAACCTGGTCAGCAGAGCTGCTCTAGAGCCTAAGAACCAGGTCAGTAGAGCAGCTCTAGAGCCAGAGAACCAGGTCAGCAGAGCTGCTCTAGAGCCAGAGAAACCAGGTCAGTAGAGCTGCTTTAGAGGGAGAGAACCAGGTCAGCAGAGCTTCTTTAGAGCTAGAGAACCAGGTCAGCAGAGCAGTTGTAGAGCCAGAGAACAAGGTCAGCAGACCTGCTGTAGAGCCAGAGAACCAGGTCTGCAGAGCTGCTTTAGAGCCAGAGAACCAGGTCAGCAAAGCTGCTTTAGAGCCAGAGGACCAGGTCTGCAGAGCTGCTTTAGAGCCAGAGAACCAGGTCAGCAGAGCTGCTCTAGAGCCAGAGAAACAAGTCAGCAGAGCTGCTCTAGAGCCAAGGGACCAGGTCAGCAGAGCTGCTCTAGAGCAAGAGAACCAGGTCAGCTGAACTGCTTTAGAGCCATAGAACCGGGTCAGCAGAGCTGCTTTAGAGCCAGAGAACCAGGTCAGTAGAGCTGCTTTAGAGCGAGAGAACCAGGTCAGGAGAGCTGCTTTAGAGCCAGAGAAACAAGTCAGCAGAGCTGCTCTAGAGCCAAGGGACCAGGTCAGCAGAGCTGCTCTAGAGCAAGAGAACCAGGTCAGCAAAGCTGCTGTTGAGCCAGAGAAACCAGGTCAGCAGAGCTGCTTTAGAGGGAGAAAACCAGTCCAGCAGAGCTGCTTTAGAGCCAGAGAACCAGGTCTGCAGAGCTGCTTTAGAGCCAGAGAACCAGGTCAGCAGAGCTGCTCTAGAGCCAGAGAAACAAGTCAGCAGAGCTGCTTTAGAGCCATAGAACTAGGTCAGCAGACCTGCTTTAAACCCAGAGAACCAGGTCAGCAGAGCTGCTCTAGAGCCAGAGAACCAGACCTGCAGAGCTGCTTTAGAGCCATAGAACCAGGTCAGCAGAGCTGCTTTAGAGCCAGAGAACCAGGTCAGCAGAGCTGCTCTAGAGCCAGAGAACCAGGTCAGCAGAGCTGCTTTAGAGGGAGAGAACCAGGTCAGCAGAGCTGCTCTAGAGTCAGAGAACCAGACCTGCAGAGCTGCTTTAGAGCCATAGAACCAGGCCAGCAGAGCTGCTGTAGAGCCAGAGACCCAGGTCAGCAGAGCTGCTCTAGAGCCTAAGAACCAGGTCAGCAGAGCTGCTCTAGAGCCAGAGAACCAGGTCAGCAGAGCTGCGGTAGAGCCAGAGAAACCAGGTCAGTAGAGCTGCTTTAGAGCGAGAGAACCAGGTCAGGAGAGCTGCTTTAGAGGGAGAGAACCAGGTCAGCAGAGCTGCTTTAGAGCCAAGGGACCAGGTCAGCAGAGCTGCTCTAGAGCAAGAGAACCAGGTCAGCTGAACTGCTTTAGAGCGATAGAACCGGGTCAGCAGAGCTGCTTTAGAGCCAGAGAACCAGGTCAGCAGAGCTGTTGTAGAGCCAGAGAACCAGGTCAGCAGAGTTGCTCTAGAGCCTAAGAACTAGGTCAGCAGAGCTGCTCCAGAGCCAGAGAACCAGGTCAGCAAAGCTGCTGTTGAGCCAGAGAAACCAGGTCAGCAGAGCTGCTTTAGAGGGAGAAAACCAGTCCAGCAGAGCTGCTTTAGTGCCAGAGAACCAGGTCTGCAGAGCTGCTTTAGAGCCAGAGAACCAGGTCAGCAGAGCTGCTCTAGAGCCAGAGAAACAAGTCAGCAGAGCTGCTTTAGAGCCATAGAACTAGGTCAGCAGACCTGCTTTAGAGCCAGAGAACCTGGTCAGCAGAGCTGCTCTAGAGCCTAAGAACCAGGTCAGTAGAGCTGCTCTAGAGCAAGAGAACCAGGTCAGCAGAGCTGCTCTAGAGCCAGAGAAACCAGGTCAGTAGAGCTGCTTTAGAGGGAGAGAACCAGGTCAGCAGAGCTTCTTTAGAGCTAGAGAACCAGGTCAGCAGAGCAGTTGTAGAGCCAGAGAACAAGGTCTGCAGACCTGCTGTAGAGCCAGAGAACCAGGTCTGCAGAACTGCTTTAGAGCCTGAGAACCAGGTCAGCAAAGCTGCTGTTGAGTAAGAGAAACCAGGTCAGCAGAGCTGCTTTAGAGCCAGAGAACCAGGCCAGCAGAGCTGCTTTAGAGCCAGAGAACCAGGTCTGCAGAGCTGTTTTAGAGCCAGAGAACCAGGTCAGCAGAGCTGCTCTAGAGCCAGAGAAACAAGTCAGCAGAGCTGCTCTAGAGCCAAGGGACCAGGTCAGCAGTGCTGCTCTAGAGCAAGAGAACCAGGTCAGCTGAACTGCTTTAGAGCCATAGAACCGAGTCAGCAGAGCTGCTTTAGAGCCAGAGAACCAGGTCAGCAGAGCTGTTGTAGAGCCAGAGAACCAGGTCAGCAGAGCTGCTCTAGAGCCTAAGAACTAGGCCAGCAAAGCTGCTGTTGAGCCAGAGAACCAGGTCAGCAGAGCTGCTCTAGAGCCTGAGAACCAGGTCAGCAAAGCTGCTGTTGAGCCAGAGAACCAGGTCAGCAGAGCTGCTCTAGAGCCAGAGAAACAAGTCAGCAGAGCTGCTCTAGAGCCTAAGAACCAGGTCAGCAGAGCTGCTCTAGAGCAAGAGAACCAGGTCAGCTGAACTGCTTTAGAGCCATAGAACTGGGTCAGCAGAGCTGCTTTAGAGCCAGAGAACCAGGTCAGCAGAGCTGTTGTAGAGCCAGAGAACCAGGTCAGCAGAGCTGCTTTAGAGCCAGAGAACCAGGTCAGCAGAGCTGCTTTATACATAGAGAACCAGGTCAGCAGAGCTGCTTTAGAGCGAGCGAACCAGGTCATCAGAGCTGCTTTAGAGGGAGAGAACCAGGTCAGCAGAGCTGCTCTAGAGCCAGAGAACCAGGTCAGCAGAGGTGCTTTAGAGCCATAGAACCAGGTCAGCAGACCTGCTTTAGAGCCAGAGAACCAGGTCAGCAGAGCTGCTTTATACATTGAGAACCAGGTCAGCAGAGCTGCTTTAGAGGGAGAGAACCAGGTCAGCAGAGCTGCTTTACAGCCAGAGAACCAGGTCAGCAGAGCTGCTCTAGAGTCAGAGAAACCAGGTCAGCAGAGCTGCTTTAGAGGGAGAGAACCAGGTCAGCAGAGCTGCTTTAGAGCCTGAGAACCAGGTCAGCAGAGCTGCTCTAGAGCCAGAGAACGAGGTCAGCAGAGCTGCTTTAGAGGGAGAGAACCAGGTCAGCAGAGCTGCTCTACAGTCAGAGAACCAGGTCAGCAGAGCTGCTCTAGAGCCTAAGAACCAGGTCAGCAGAGCTGCTTTAGAGCCAGAGACCCAGGTCAGCAGAGCTGCTCTAGAGCCTAAGAACCAGGTCAGCAGAGCTGCTCTAGAGCCAGAGAACCAGGTCAGCAGAGCTGCTGTAGAGCCAGAGAAACCAGGTCAGCAGAGCTGCTTTAGAGCGAGAGAACCAGGTCAGGAGAGCTGCTTTAGAGGGAGAGAACCAGGTCAGCAGAGCTGCTTTAGAGCCAAGGGACCAGGTCAGCAGAGCTGCTCTAGAGCAAGAGAATCAGGTCAGCTGAACTGCTTTAGAGCGATAGAACCGGGTCAGCAGAGCTGCTTTAGAGCCAGAGAACCAGGTCAGCAGAGCTGTTGTAGAGCCAGAGAACCAGGTCAGCAGAGCTGCACTAGAGCCTAAGAACTAGGTCAGCAGAGCTGCTCTAGAGCCAGAGAACCAGGTCAGCAAAGCTGCTGTTGAGCCAGAGAAACGAGGTCAGCAGAGCTGCTTTAGAGGGAGAGAACCAGGTCAGCAGAGCTGCTTTAGAGCCAGAGAACCAGTCCAGCAGAGCTGCTTTAGAGCCAGAGAACCAGGTCTGCAGAGCTGCTTTAGAGCCAGAGAACCAGGTCAGCAGAGCTGCTCTAGAGCCAGAGAAACAAGTCAGTAGAGCTGTTTTAGAGCCATAGAACTAGGTTAGCAGACCTGCTTTAGGGCCAGAGAACCTGGTCAGCAGAGCTGCTCTAGAGCCTAAGAACAAGGTCAGTAGAGCTGCTCTAGAGCCAGAGAACCAGGTCAGCAGAGCTGCTCTAGAGCCAGAGAAACCAGGTCAGTAGAGCTGCTTTAGAGGGAGAGAACCAGGTCAGCAGAGCTTCTTTAGAGCTAGAGAACCAGGTCAGCAGAGCAGTTGTAGAGCCAGAGAACCAGATCAGCAGAGCTGCTCTGTAGCCTAAGAACTGGGTCAGCAGAGCAGCTCTAGAGCCAGAGAACAAGGTCAGCAGACCTGCTGTAGAGCCAGAGAACCAGGTCTGCAGAGCTGCTTTAGAGCCTGAGAACCAGGTCAGCAAAGCTGCTGTTGAGTCAGAGAAACCAGGTCAGCAGAGCTGCTTTAGAGCCAGAGAACCAGGCCAGCAGAGCTGTTTTAGAGACAGAGAACCAGGTCTGCAGAGCTGCTCTAGAGCCAAGGGACCAGGTCAGCAGAGCTGCTCTAGAGCAAGAGAACCAGGTAAGCTGAACTGCTTTAGAGCCATAGAACCGGGTCAGCAGAGCTGCTTTAGAGCCAGAGAACCAGGTCAGCAGAGCTGTTGTAGAGCCAGAGAACCAGGTCAGCAGAGCTGCTCTAGAGCCTAAGAACTAGGTCAGCAGAGCTGCTCTACAGCCTGAGAACCAGGTCAGCAAAGCTGCTGTTGAGCCAGAGAAACCAGGTCAGCAGAGCTGCTTTAGAGGGAGAGAACCAGGTCAGCAGAGCTGCTTTAGAGCCAGAGAACCTGGCCAGCAGAGCTGCTCTAGAGCCTAAGAACCAGGTCAGCAGAGCTGCTGTAGAGCCAGAGAAACCAGGTCAGTAGAGCTGCTTTAGAGCGAGAGAACCAGGTCATCAGAGCTACTTTAGAGGGAGAGAACCAGGTCAGCAGAGCTGCATTAGAGTCATAGAACCAGGTCAGCAGAGCTGCTTTAGAGCCAGAGAACCAGGTCAGCAGGGCTACTTTATACATAGAGAACCAGGTCAGCAGAGCTGCTTTAGAGGGAGAGAACCAGGTCAGCAGAGCTGCTTTACAGCCTGAGAACCAGGTCAGCAGAGCTGCTCTAGAGCAAGAGAACCAGGTCAGCTGAACTGCTTTAGAGCGATAGAACCGGGTCAGCAGAACTGCTTTAGAGCCAGAGAACCAGGTCAGCAGAGCTGTTGTAGAGCCAGAGAACCAGGTCAGCAGAGCTGCACTAGAGCCTAAGAACTAGGTCAGCAGAGCTGCTCTAGAGCCAGAGAACCAGGTCAGCAAAGCTGCTGTTGAGCCAGAGAAACGAGGTCAGCAGAGCTGCTTTAGAGGGAGAGAACCAGGTCAGCAGAGCTGCTTTAGAGCCAGAGAACCAGTCCAGCAGAGCTGCTTTAGAGCCAGAGAACCAGGTCTGCAGAGCTGCTTTAGAGCCAGAGAACCAGGTCAGCAGAGCTGCTCTAGAGCCAGAGAAACAAGTCAGTAGAGCTGCTTTAGAGCCATAGAACTAGGTTAGCAGACCTGCTTTAGGGCCAGAGAACTTGGTCAGCAGAGCTGCTCTAGAGCCTAAGAACAAGGTCAGTAGAGCTGCTCTAGAGCCAGAGAACCAGGTCAGCAGAGCTGCTCTAGAGCCAGAGAAACCAGGTCAGTAGAGCTGCTTTAGAGGGAGAGAACCAGGTCAGCAGAGCTTCTTTAGAGCTAGAGAACCAGGTCAGCAGAGCAGTTGTAGAGCCAGAGAACCAGATCAGCAGAGCTGCTCTGTAGCCTAAGAACTAGGTCAGCAGAGCAGCTCTAGAGCCAGAGAACAAGGTCAGAAGACCTGCTGTAGAGCCAGAGAACCAGGTCTGCAGAGCTGCTTTAGAGCCTGAGAACCAGGTCAGCAAAGCTGCTGTTGAGTCAGAGAAACCAGGTCAGCAGAGCTGCTTTAGAGCCAGAGAACCAGGCCAGCAGAGCTGCTTTAGAGCCAGAGAACCAGGTCTGCAGAGCTGTTTTAGAGCCAGAGAACCAGGTCAGCAGAGCTGCTCTAGAGCCAGAGAAACAAGTCAGCAGAGCTGCTCTATAGCCAAGGGACCAGGTCAGCAGTGCTGCTCTAGAGCAAGAGAACCAGGTCAGCTGAACTGCTTTAGAGCCATAGAACCGAGTCAGCAGAGCTGCTTTAGAGCCAGAGAACCAGGTCAGCAGAGCTGTTGTAGAGCCAGAGAACCAGGTCAGCAGAGCTGCTCTAGAGCATAAGAACTAGGCCAGCAAAGCTGCTGTTGAGCCAGAGAACCAGGTCAGCAGAGCTGCTCTAGAGCCTGAGAACCAGGTCAGCAAAGCTGCTGTTGAGCCAGAGAAACAAGTCAGCAGAGCTGCTCTAGAGCCTAAGAACCAGGTCAGCAGAGCTGCTCTAGAGCAAGAGAACCAGGTCAGCTGAACTGCTTTAGAGCCATAGAACTGGGTCAGCAGAGCTGCTTTAGAGCCAGAGAACCAGGTCAGCAGAGCTGTTGTAGAGCCAGAGAACCAGGTCAGCAGAGCTGCTTTAGAGCCAGAGAACCAGGTCAGCAGAGTTGCTTTATACATAGAGAACCAGGTCAGCAGAGCTGCTTTAGAGCGAGCGAAGCAGGTCATCAGAGCTGCTTTAGAGGGAGAGAACCAGGTCAGCAGAGCTGCTCTAGAGCCAGAGAACCAGGTCAGCAGAGGTGCTTTAGAGCCATAGAACCAGGTCAGCAGACCTGCTTTAGAGCCAGAGAACCAGGTCAGCAGAGCTGCTTTATACATTGAGAACCAGGTCAGCAGAGCTGCTTTAGAGGGAGAGAACCAGGTCAGCAGAGCTGCTTTACAGCCAGAGAACCAGGTCAGCAGAGCTGCTCTAGAGTCAGAGAAACCAGGTCAGCAGAGCTGCTTTAGAGGGAGAGAACCAGGTCAGCAGAGCTGCTTTAGAGCCTGAGAACCAGGTCAGCAGAGCTGCTCTAGAGCCAGAGAAAGAGGTCAGCAGAGCTGCTTTAGAGGGAGAGAACCAGGTCAGCAGAGCTGCTCTACAGTCAGAGAACCAGGTCAGCAGAGCTGCTCTAGAGCCTAAGAACCAGGTCAGCATAGCTGCTTTAGAGCCAGAGACCCAGGTCAGCAGAGCTGCTCTAGAGCCTAAGAACCAGGTCAGCAGAGCTGCTCTAGAGCCAGAGAACCAGGTCAGCAGAGCTGCTGTAGAGCCAGAGAAACCAGGTCAGCAGAGCTGCTTTAGAGCGAGAGAACCAGGTCAGGAGAGCTGCTTTAGAGGGAGAGAACCAGGTCAGCAGAGCTGCTTTAGAGCCAAGGGACCAGGTCAGCAGAGCTGCTCTAGAGCAAGAGAACCAGGTCAGCTGAACTGCTTTAGAGCGATAGAACCGGGTCAGCAGAGCTGCTTTAGAGCCAGAGAACCAGGTCAGCAGAGCTGTTGTAGAGCCAGAGAACCAGGTCAGCAGAGCTGCACTAGAGCCTAAGAACTAGGTCAGCAGAGCTGCTCTAGAGCCAGAGAACCAGGTCAGCAAAGCTGCTGTTGAGCCAGAGAAACGAGGTCAGCAGAGCTGCTTTAGAGGGAGAGAACCAGGTCAGCAGAGCTGCTTTAGAGCCAGAGAACCAGTCCAGCAGAGCTGCTTTAGAGCCAGAGAACCAGGTCTGCAGAGCTGCTTTAGAGCCAGAGAACCAGGTCAGCAGAGCTGCTCTAGAGCCAGAGAAACAAGTCAGTAGAGCTGTTTTAGAGCCATAGAACTAGGTTAGCAGACCTGCTTTAGGGCCAGAGAACCTGGTCAGCAGAGCTGCTCTAGAGCCTAAGAACAAGGTCAGTAGAGCTGCTCTAGAGCCAGAGAACCAGGTCAGCAGAGCTGCTCTAGAGCCAGAGAAACCAGGTCAGTAGAGCTGCTTTAGAGGGAGAGAACCAGGTCAGCAGAGCTTCTTTAGAGCTAGAGAACCAGGTCAGCAGAGCAGTTGTAGAGCCAGAGAACCAGATCAGCAGAGCTGCTCTGTAGCCTAAGAACTAGGTCAGCAGAGCAGCTCTAGAGCCAGAGAACAAGGTCAGCAGACCTGCTGTAGAGCCAGAGAACCAGGTCTGCAGAGCTGCTTTAGAGCCTGAGAACCAGGTCAGCAAAGCTGCTGTTGAGTCAGAGAAACCAGGTCAGCAGAGCTGCTTTAGAGCCAGAGAACCAGGCCAGCAGAGCTGCTTTAGAGCCAGAGAACCAGGTCTGCAGAGCTGCTTTAGAGCCAGAGAACCAGGTCAGCAGAGCTGCTCTAGAGCCAGAGAAACAAGTCAGCAGAGCTGCTCTAGAGCCAAGGGACCAGGTCAGCAGAGCTGCTCTAGAGCAAGAGAACCAGGTAAGCTGAACTGCTTTAGAGCCATAGAACCGGGTCAGCAGAGCTGCTTTAGAGCCAGAGAACCAGGTCAGCAGAGCTGTTGTAGAGCCAGAGAACCAGGTCAGCAGAGCTGCTCTAGAGCCTAAGAACTAGGTCAGCAGAGCTGCTCTACAGCCTGAGAACCAGGTCAGCAAAGCTGCTGTTGAGCCAGAGAAACCAGGTCAGCAGAGCTGCTTTAGAGGGAGAGAACCAGGTCAGCAGAGCTGCTTTAGAGCCAGAGAACCTGGCCAGCAGAGCTGCTCTAGAGCCTAAGAACCAGGTCAGCAGAGCTGCTGTAGAGCCAGAGAAACCAGGTCAGTAGAGCTGCTTTAGAGCGAGAGAACCAGGTCATCAGAGCTGCTTTAGAGGGAGAGAACCAGGTCAGCAGAGCTGCTTTAGAGTCATAGAACCAGGTCAGCAGAGCTGCTCTAGAGCCAGAGAACCAGGTCAGCAGGGCTACTTTATACATAGAGAACCAGGTCAGCAGAGCTGCTTTAGAGGGAGAGAACCAGGTCAGCAGAGCTGCTTTAGAGCGATAGAACCGGGTCAGCAGAACTGCTTTAGAGCCAGAGAACCAGGTCAGCAGAGCTGTTGTAGAGCCAGAGAACCAGGTCAGCAGAGCTGCACTAGAGCCTAAGAACTAGGTCAGCAGAGCTGCTCTAGAGCCAGAGAACCAGGTCAGCAAAGCTGCTGTTGAGCCAGAGAAACGAGGTCAGCAGAGCTGCTTTAGAGGGAGAGAACCAGGTCAGCAGAGCTGCTTTAGAGCCAGAGAACCAGTCCAGCAGAGCTGCTTTAGAGCCAGAGAACCAGGTCTGCAGAGCTGCTTTAGAGCCAGAGAACCAGGTCAGCAGAGCTGCTCTAGAGCCAGAGAAACAAGTCAGTAGAGCTGCTTTAGAGGGAGAGAACCAGGTCAGCAGAGCTTCTTTAGAGCTAGAGAACCAGGTCAGCAGAGCAGTTGTAGAGCCAGAGAACCAGATCAGCAGAGCTGCTCTGTAGCCTAAGAACTAGGTCAGCAGAGCAGCTCTAGAGCCAGAGAACAAGGTCAGCAGACCTGCTGTAGAGCCAGAGAACCAGGTCTGCAGAGCTGCTTTAGAGCCTGAGAACCAGGTCAGCAAAGCTGCTGTTGAGTCAGAGAAACCAGGCCAGCAGAGCTGCTTTAGAGCCAGAGAACCAGGCCAGCAGAGCTGCTTTAGAGCCAGAGAACCAGGTCTGCAGAGCTGCTTTAGAGCCAGAGAACCAGGTCAGCAGAGCTGCTCTAGAGCCAGAGAAACAAGTCAGCAGAGCTGCTCTAGAGCAAGAGAACCAGGTCAGCTGAACTGCTTTAGAGCCATAGAACCGGGTCAGCAGAGCTGCTTTAGAGCGAGAGAACCAGGTCAGCAGAGCTGTTGTAGAGCCAGAGAACCAGGTCAGCAGAGCTGCTCTAGAGCCTAAGAACTAGGTCAGCAGAGCTGCTCTAGAGCCTGAGAACCAGGTCAGCAAAGCTGCTGTTGAGCCAGAGAAACCAGGTCAGCAGAGCTGCTTTAGAGGGAGAGAACCAGGTCAGCAGAGCTGCTTTAGAGCCAGAGAACCTGGCCAGCAGAGCTGCTCTAGAGCCTAAGAACCAGGTCAGCAGAGCTGCTGTAGAGTCAGAGAAACCAGGTCAGTAGAGCTGCTTTAGAGCGAGAGAACCAGGTCATCAGAGCTGCTTTAGAGGGAGAGAACCAGGTCAGCAGAGCTGCTTTAGAGCCAGAGAACCAGGTCAGCAGAGCTGCTTTATACATAGAGAACCAGGTCAGCAGAGCTGCTTTAGAGGGAGAGAACCAGGTCAGCAGAGCTGCTTTACAGCCAGAGAACCAGGTCAGCAGAGCTGCTCTAGAGTCAGAGAAGCTAGGTCAGCAGAGCTGCTTTAGAGGGAGAGAACCAGGTCAGCAGAGCTGCTTTAGAGCCTGAGAACCAGGTCAGCAGAGCTGCTCTAGAGCCACAGAACCAGGTCAGCAGAGCTGCTTTAGAGCCATAGAACCAAGTCAGCAGAGCTGCTCTAGAGGCAGAGAACCAGGTCAGCAGAGCTGATTTAGAGGGAGAGAACCAGGTCAGCAGAGCTGCTCTAGAGTCAGAGAACCAGACCTGCAGAGCTGCTTTAGAGCCATAGAACCAGGCCAGCAGAGCTGCTTTAGAGCCAGAGACCCAGGTCAGCAGAGCTGCTCTAGAGCCTAAGAACCAGGTCAGCAGAGCTGCTCTAGAGCCAGAGAACCAGGTCAGCAGAGCTGCTGTAGAGCCAGAGAAACCAGGTCAGCAGAGCTGCTTTAGAGCGAGAGAACCAGGTCAGGAGAGCTGCTTTGAAGGGAGAGAACCAGGTCAGCAAAGCTGCTTTAGAGCCAAGGGACCAGGTCAGCAGAGCTGCTCTAGAGCAAGAGAACCAGGTCAGCTGAACTGCTTTAGAGCGATAGAACCGGGTCAGCAGAGCTGCTTTAGAGCCAGAGAACCAGGTCAGCAGAGCTGTTGTAGAGCCAGAGAACCAGGTCAGGAGAGCTGCTCTAGAGCCTAAGAACTAGGTCAGCAGAGCTGCTCTAGAGCCAGAGAACCAGGTCAGCAAAGCTGCTGTTGAGCCAGAGAAACCAGGTCAGTAGAGCTGCTTTAGAGGGAGAGAACCAGGTCAGCAGAGCTGCTTTAGAGCCAGAGAACCAGTCCAGCAGAGCTGGTTTAGAGCTAGAGATCCAGGTCTGCAGAGCTGCTTTAGAGCCAGAGAACCAGGTCAGCAGAGCTGCTCTAGAGCCAGAGAAACAAGTCAGCAGAGCTGCTCTAGAGCCAAGGGACCAGGTCAGCAGAGCTGCTCTAGAGCAAGAGAACCAGGTCAGCTGAACTGCTTCAGAGCCATAGCACCGGGTCAGCAGAGCTGCTTTAGAGCCAGAGAACCAGGTCAGCAGAGCAGTTGTGGAGCCAGAGAACCAGGTCAGCAGAGCTGCTCTAGAGCCTAAGAACTAGGTCAGCAGAGCTGCTCTAGAGCCTGAGAACCAGGTCAGCAAAGCTTCTGTTGAGCCAGAGAAACCAGGTCAGCAGAGCTGCTTTAGAGGGAGAGAACCAGGTCAGCAGAGCTGCTTTAGAGCCAGAGAACCAGGCCAGCAGAGCTGCTCTAGAGCCTAAGAACCAGGTCAGCAGAGCTGCTGTAGAGCCAGAGAAACCAGGTCAGTAGAGCTGCTTTAGAGCGAGAGAACCAGGTCAGCAGAGCTGCTCTAGAGCCAGAGAACCAGGTCAGCAGAGGTGCTTTAGAGCCATAGAACCAGGTCAGCAGAGCTGCTTTAGAGCCAGAGAACCATGTCAGCAGAGCTGCTTTATACATAGAGAACCAGGTCAGCAGAGCTGCTTTAGAGGGAGAGAACCAGGTCAGCAGAGCTGCTTTACAGCCAGAGAACCAGGTCAGTAGAGCTGCTCTAGAGTCAGAGAAACTAGGTCAGCAGAGCTGCTTTAGAGGGAGAAAACCAGGTCAGTTGAGCTGCTTTAGAGCCTGAGAACCAGGTCAGCAGAGCTGCTCTAGAGCCAGAGAACCAGGTCAGCAGAGCTGCTTTAGAGCCATAGAACCAAGTCAGCAGAGCTGCTCTAGAGGCAGAGAACCAGGTCAGCAGAGCTGATTTAGAGGGAGAGAACCAGGTCAGCAGAGCTGCTCTAGAGTCAGAGAACCAGACCTGCAGAGCTGCTTTAGAGCCATAGAACCAGGCCAGCAGAGCTGCTTTAGAGCCAGAGACCCAGGTCAGCAGAGCTTCTCTAGAGCCTAAGAACCAGGTCAGCAGAGCTGCTCTAGAGCCAGAGAACCAGGTCAGCAGAGCTGCTGTAGAGCCAGAGAAACCAGGTCAGCAGAGCTGCTTTAGAGCGAGAGAACCAGGTCAGCAGAGCTGCTTTAGAGCCAAGGGACCAGGTCAGCAGAGCTGCTCTAGAGCAAGAGAACCAGGTCAGCTGAACTGCTTTAGAGCGATAGAACCGGGTCAGCAGAGCTGCTTTAGAGCCAGAGAACCAGGTCAGCAGAGCTGCTGTAGAGCCAGAGAACCAGGTCAGCAGAGCTGCTCTAGAGCCTAAGAACTAGGTCAGCAGAGCTGCTCTAGAGCCAAAGAACCAGGTCAGCAAAGCTGCTGTTGAGCCAGAGAAACCAGGTCAGCAGAGCTGCTTTAGAGGGACAGAACCAGGTCAGCAGAGCTGCTTTAGAGCCAGAGAACCAGTCCAGCAGAGCTGCTTTAGAGCCAGAGAACCAGGTCTGCAGAGCTGCTCTAGAGCCAGAGAACCAGGTCAGCAGAGGTGCTTTAGAGCCATAGAACCAGGTCAGCAGAGCTGCTTTAGAGCCAGAGAACCAGGTCAGCAGAGCTGCTTTATACATAGAGAACCAGGTCAGCAGAGCTGCTTTAGAGGGAGAGAACCAGGTCAGCAGAGCTGCTTTACAGCCAGAGAACCAGGTCAGTAGAGCTGCTCTAGAGTCAGAGAAACTAGGTCAGCAGAGCTGCTTTAGCGGGAGAGAACCAGGTCAGCTGAGCTGCTTTAGAGCCTGAGAACCAGGTCAGCAGAGCTGCTCTAGAGCCAGAGAACCAGGTCAGCAGAGCTGCTTTAGAGCCATAGAACCAAGTCAGCAGAGCTGCTCTAGAGGCAGAGAACCAGGTCAGCAGAGCTGATTTAGAGGGAGAGAACCAGGCCAGCAGAGCTGCTCTAGAGCCAGAGAACCAGACCTGCAGAGCTGCTTTAGAGCCATAGAACCAGGCCAGCAGAGCTGCTTTAGAAACAGAGACCCAGGTCAGCAGAGCTGCTCTAGAGCCTAAGAACCAGGTCAGCAGAGCTGCTCTAGAGCCAGAGAACCGGGTCAGCAGAGCTGCTGTAGAGCCAGAGAAACCAGGTCAGCAGAGCTGCTTTAGAGCGAGAGAACCAGGTCAGGAGAGCTGCTTTAGAGGGAGAGAACCAGGTCAGCAGAGCTGCTTTAGAGCCAAGGGACCAGGTCAGCAGAGCTGCTCTAGAGCAAGAGAACCAGAAAAGCTGAACTGCTTTAGAGCGATAGAACCGGGTCAGCAGAGCTGCTTTAGAGCCAGAGAACCAGGTCAGCAGAGCTGCTGTAGAGCCAGAGAACCAGGTCAGCAGAGCGGCTCTAGAGCCTAAGAACTAGGTCAGCAGAGCTGCTCTAGAGCCAGAGAACCAGGTCAGCAAAGCTGCTGTTGAGCCAGAGAAACCAGGTCAGCAGAGCTGCTTTAGAGGGACAGAACCAGGTCAGCAGAGCTGCTTTAGAGCCAGAGAACCAGTCCAGCAGAGCTGCTCTAGAGCCAGAGAACCAGGTCAGCAGAGCTGCTCTAGAGCCAGAGAAACAAGTCAGCAGAGCTGCTTTAGAGCCATAGAACTAGGTTAGCAGACCTGCTTTAGAGCCAGAGAACCTGGTCAGCAGAGCTGCTCTAGAGCCTAAGAACCAGGTCAGTAGAGCTGCTCTAGAGTCAGAGAACCAGGTCAGCAGAGCTGCTCTAGAGCCAGAGAAACCAGGTCAGTAGAGCTGCTTTAGAGGGAGAGAACCAGGTCAGCAGAGCTTCTTTAGAGCTAGAGAACCAGGTCAGCAGAGCAGTTGTAGAGCCAGAGAACCAGATCAGCAGAGCTGCTCTGTAGCCTAAGAACTAGGTCAGCAGAGCAGCTCTAGAGCCAGAGAAACAAGTCAGCAGAGCTGCTTTAGAGCCATAGAACTAGGTTAGCAGACCTGCTTTAGAGCCAGAGAACCCGGTCAGCAGAGCTGCTCTAGAGCCTAAGAACCAGGTCAGTAGAGCTGCTCTAGAGCCAGAGAAACAAGTCAGCAGAGCTGCTTTAGAGCCAGAGATACCAGGTCAGCAGAGCTGCTTTAGAGCGAGAGAACCAGGTCAGGAGAGCTGCTTTAGAGGGAGAGAACCAGGTCAGCAGAGCTGCTTTAGAGCCAAGGGACCAGGTCAGCAGAGCTGCTCTAGAGCAAGAGAACCAGGTCAGCTGAACCGCTTTAGAGCGATAGAACCGGGTCAGCAGAGCTGCTTTAGAGCCAGAGAACCAGGTCAGCAGAGCTGTTGTAGAGCCAGAGAACCAGGTCAGCAGAGCTGCACTAGAGCCTAAGAACTAGGTCAGCAGAGCTGCTCTAGAGCCAGAGAACCAGGTCAGCAAAGCTGCTGTTGAGCCAGAGAAACGAGGTCAGCAGAGCTGCTTTAGAGGGAGAGAACCAGGTCAGCAGAGCTGCTTTAGAGCCAGAGAACCAGTCCAGCAGAGCTGCTTTAGAGCCAGAGAACCAGGTCTGCAGAGCTGCTTTAGAGCCAGAGAACCAGGTCAGCAGAGCTGCTCTAGAGCCAGAGAAACAAGTCAGTAGAGCTGTTTTAGAGCCATAGAACTAGGTTAGCAGACCTGCTTTAGGGCCAGAGAACCTGGTCAGCAGAGCTGCTCTAGAGCCTAAGAACAAGGTCAGTAGAGCTGCTCTAGAGCCAGAGAACCAGGTCAGCAGAGCTGCTCTAGAGCCAGAGAAACCAGGTCAGTAGAGCTGCTTTAGAGGGAGAGAACCAGGTCAGCAGAGCTTCTTTAGAGCTAGAGAACCAGGTCAGCAGAGCAGTTGTAGAGCCAGAGAACCAGATCAGCAGAGCTGCTCTGTAGCCTAAGAACTAGGTCGGCAGAGCAGCTCTAGAGCCAGAGAACAAGGTCAGCAGACCTGCTGTAGAGCCAGAGAACCAGGTCTGCAGAGCTGCTTTAGAGCCTGAGAACCAGGTCAGCAAAGCTGCTGTTGAGTCAGAGAAACCAGGTCAGCAGAGCTGCTTTAGAGCCAGAGAACCAGGCCAGCAGAGCTGCTTTAGAGCCAGAGAACCAGGTCTGCAGAGCTGCTTTAGAGCCAGAGAACCAGGTCAGCAGAGCTGCTCTAGAGCCAGAGAAACAAGTCAGCAGAGCTGCTCTAGAGCCAAGGGACCAGGTCAGCAGAGCTGCTCTAGAGCAAGAGAACCAGGTCAGCTGAACTGCTTTAGAGCCATAGAACCGGGTCAGCAGAGCTGCTTTAGAGCCAGAGAACCAGGTCAGCAGAGCTGTTGTAGAGCCAGAGAACCAGGTCAGCAGAGCTGCCCTAGAGCCTAAGAACTAGGTCAGCAGAGCTGCTCTACAGCCTGAGAACCAGGTCAGCAAAGCTGCTGTTGAGCCAGAGAAACCAGGTCAGCAGAGCTGCTTTAGAGGGAGAGAAACAGGTCAGCAGAGCTGCTTTAGAGCCAGAGAACCTGGCCAGCAGAGCTGCTCTAGAGCCTAAGAACCAGGTCAGCAGAGCTGCTGTAGAGCCAGAGAAACCAGGTCAGTAGAGCTGCTTTAGAGCGAGAGAACCAGGTCATCAGAGCTGCTTTAGAGGGAGAGAACCAGGTCAGCAAAGGTGCTTTAGAGCCATAGAACCAGGTCAGCAGAGCTGCTTTAGAGCCAGAGAACCAGGTCAGCAGGGCTACTTTATACATAGAGAACCAGGTCAGCAGAGCTGCTTTAGAGGGAGAGAACCAGGTCAGCAGAGCTGCTTTACAGCCTGAGAACCAGGTCAGCAGAGCTGCTCTAGAGCAAGAGAACCAGGTCAGCTGAACTGCTTTAGAGCGATAGAACCGGGTCATCAGAGCTGCTTTAGAGCCAGAGAACCAGATCAGCAGAGCTGTTGTAGAGCCAGAGAACCAGGTCAGCAGAGCTGCACTAGAGCCTAAGAACTAGGTCAGCAGAGCTGCTCTAGAGCCAGAGAACCAGGTCAGCAAAGCTGCTGTTGAGCCAGAGAAACGAGGTCAGCAGAGCTGCTTTAGAGGGAGAGAACCAGGTCAGCAGAGCTGCTTTAGAGCCAGAGAACCAGTCCAGCAGAGCTGCTTTAGAGCCAGAGAACCAGGTCTGCAGAGCTGCTTTAGAGCCAGAGAACCAGGTCAGCAGAGCTGCTCTAGAGCCAGAGAAACAAGTCAGTAGAGCTGCTTTAGAGCCATAGAACTAGGTTAGCAGACCTGCTTTAGGGCCAGAGAACCTGGTCAGCAGAGCTGCTCTAGAGCCTAAGAACAAGGTCAGTAGAGCTGCTCTAGAGCCAGAGAACCAGGTCAGCAGAGCTGCTCTAGAGCCAGAGAAACCAGGTCAGTAGAGCTGCTTTAGAGGGAGAGAACCAGGTCAGCAGAGCTTCTTTAGAGCTAGAGAACCAGGTCAGCAGAGCAGTTGTAGAGCCAGAGAACCAGATCAGCAGAGCTGCTCTGTAGCCTAAGAACTAGGTCAGCAGAGCAGCTCTAGAGCCAGAGAACAAGGTCAGCAGACCTGCTGTAGAGCCAGAGAACCAGGTCTGCAGAGCTGCTTTAGAGCCTGAGAACCAGGTCAGCAAAGCTGCTGTTGAGTCAGAGAAACCAGGTCAGCAGAGCTGCTTTAGAGCCAGAGAACCAGGCCAGCAGAGCTGCTTTAGAGCCAGAGAACCAGGTCTGCAGAGCTGCTTTAGAGCCAGAGAACCAGGTCAGCAGAGCTGCTCTAGAGCCAGAGACACAACTCAGCAGAGCTGCTCTAGAGCCAAGGGACCAGGTCAGCAGAGCTGCTCTAGAGCAAGAGAACCAGGTCAGCTGAACTGCTTTAGAGCCATAGAACCGGGTCAGCAGAGCTGCTTTAGAGCCAGAGAACCAGGTCAGCAGAGCTGTTGTAGAGCCAGAGAACCAGGTCAGCAGAGCTGCTCTAGAGCCTAAGAACTAGGTCAGCAGAGCTGCTCTAGAGCCTGAGAACCAGGTCAGCAAAGCTGCTGTTGAGCCAGAGAAACCAGGTCAGCAGAGCTGCTTTAGAGGGAGAGAACCAGGTCAGCAGAGCTGCTTTAGAGCCAGAGATCCTGGCCAGCAGAGCTGCTCTAGAGCCTAAGAACCAGGTCAGCAGAGCTGCTGTAGAGCCAGAGAAACCAGGTCAGTAGAGCTGCTTTAGAGCGAGAGAACCAGGTCATCAGAGCTTTAGAGGGAGAGAACCAGGTCAGCAGAGCTGCTTTAGAGCCAGAGAACCAGGTCAGCAGAGCTGCTTTATACATAGAGAACCAGGTCAGCAGAGCTGCTTTAGAGGGAGAGAACCAGGTCAGCAGAGCTGCTTTAGAGCCCGAGAACCAGGTCAGCAGAGCTGCTCTAGAGCCACAGAACCAGGTCAGCAGAGCTGCTTTAGAGCCATAGAACCAAGTCAGCAGAGCTGCTCTAGAGGCAGAGAACCAGGTCAGCAGAGCTGATTTAGAGGGAGAGAACCAGGTCAGCAGAGCTGCTCTAGAGTCAGAGAACCAGACCTGCAGAGCTGCTTTAGAGCCATAGAACCAGGCCAGCAGAGCTGCTTTAGAGCCAGAGACCCAGGTCAGCAGAGCTGCTCTAGAGCCTAAGAACCAGGTCAGCAGAGCTGCTCTAGAGCCAGAGAACCAGGTCAGCAGAGCTGCTGTAGAGCCAGAGAAACCAGGTCAGCAGAGCTGCTTTAGAGCAAGAGAACCAGGTCAGGAGAGCTGCTTTGAAGGGAGAGAACCAGGTCAGCAAAGCTGCTTTAGAGCCAAGGGACCAGGTCAGCAGAGCTGCTCTAGAGCAAGAGAACCAGGTCAGCTGAACTGCTTTAGAGCGATAGAACCGGGTCAGCAGAGCTGCTTTAGAGCCAGAGAACCAGGTCAGCAGAGCTGTTGTAGAGCCAGAGAACCAGGTCAGCAGAGCTGCTCTAGAGCCTAAGAACTAGGTCAGCAGAGCTGCTCTAGAGCCAGAGAACCAGGTCAGCAAAGCTGCTGTTGAGCCAGAGAAACCAGGTCAGCAGAGCTGCTTTAGAGGGAGAGAACCAGGTCAGCAGAGCTGCTTTAGAGCCAGAGAACCAGTCCAGCAGAGCTGGTTTAGAGCTAGAGACCCAGGTCTGCAGAGCTGCTTTAGAGCCAGAGAACCAGGTCAGCAGAGCTGCTCTAGAGCCAGAGAAACAAGTCAGCAGAGCTGCTCTAGAGCCAAGGGACCAGGTCAGCAGAGCTGCTCTAGAGCAAGAGAACCAGGTCAGCTGAACTGCTTCAGAGCCATAGAACCGGGTCAGCAGAGCTGCTTTAGAGCCAGAGAACCAGGTCAGCAGAGCAGTTGTGGAGCCAGAGAACCAGGTCAGCAGAGCTGCTCTAGAGCCTAAGAACTAGGTCAGCAGAGCTGCTCTAGAGCCTGAGAACCAGGTCAGCAAAGCTTCTGTTGAGCCAGAGAAACCAGGTCAGCAGAGCTGCTTTAGAGGGAGAGAACCAGGTCAGCAGAGCTGCTTTAGAGCCAGAGAACCAGGCCAGCAGAGCTGCTCTAGAGCCTAAGAACCAGGTCAGCAGAGCTGCTGTAGAGCCAGAGAAACCAGGTCAGTAGAGCTGCTTTAGAGCGAGAGAACCAGGTCAGCAGAGCTGCTCTAGAGCCAGAGAACCAGGTCAGCAGAGGTGCTTTAGAGCCATAGAACCAGGTCAGCAGAGCTGCTTTAGAGCCAGAGAACCATGTCAGCAGAGCTGCTTTATACATAGAGAACCAGGTCAGCAGAGCTGCTTTAGAGGGAGAGAACCAGGTCAGCAGAGCTGCTTTACAGCCAGAGAACCAGGTCAGTAGAGCTGCTCTAGAGTCAGAGAAACTAGGTCAGCAGAGCTGCTTTAGAGGGAGAAAACCAGGTCAGTTGAGCTGCTTTAGAGCCTGAGAACCAGGTCAGCAGAGCTGCTCTAGAGCCAGAGAACCAGGTCAGCAGAGCTGCTTTAGAGCCATAGAACCAAGTCAGCAGAGCTGCTCTAGAGGCAGAGAACCAGGTCAGCAGAGCTGCTTTAGAGCCATAGAACCAGGCCAGCAGAGCTGCTTTAGAGCCAGAGACCCAGGTCAGCAGAGCTGCTCTAGAGCCTAAGAACCAGGTCAGCAGAGCTGCTCTAGAGCCAGAGAACCAGGTCAGCAGAGCTGCTGTAGAGCCAGAGAAACCAGGTCAGCAGAGCTGCTTTAGAGCGAGAGAACCAGGTCAGCAGAGCTGCTTTAGAGCCAAGGGACCAGGTCAGCAGAGCTGCTCTAGAGCAAGAGAACCAGGTCAGCTGAACTGCTTTAGAGCGATAGAACCGGGTCAGCAGAGCTGCTTTAGAGCCAGAGAACCAGGTCAGCAGAGCTGCTGTAGAGCCAGAGAACCAGGTCAGCAGAGCTGCTCTAGAGCCTAAGAACTAGGTCAGCAGAGCTGCTCTAGAGCCAGAGAACCAGGTCAGCAAAGCTGCTGTTGAGCCAGAGAAACCAGGTCAGCAGAGCTGCTTTAGAGGGACAGAACCAGGTCAGCAGAGCTGCTTTAGAGCCAGAGAACCAGTCCAGCAGAGCTGCTTTAGAGCCAGAGAACCAGGTCTGCAGAGCTGCTCTAGAGCCAGAGAACCAGGTCAGCAGAGGTGCTTTAGAGCCATAGAACCAGGTCAGCAGAGCTGCTTTAGAGCCAGAGAACCAGGTCAGCAGAGCTGCTTTATACATAGAGAACCAGGTCAGCAGAGCTGCTTTAGAGGGAGAGAACCAGGTCAGCAGAGCTGCTTTACAGCCAGAGAACCAGGTCAGTAGAGCTGCTCTAGAGTCAGAGAAACTAGGTCAGCAGAGCTGCTTTAGCGGGAGAGAACCAGGTCAGCTGAGCTGCTTTAGAGCCTGAGAACCAGGTCAGCAGAGCTGCTCTAGAGCCAGAGAACCAGGTCAGCAGAGCTGCTTTAGAGCCATAGAACCAAGTCAGCAGAGCTGCTCTAGAGGCAGAGAACCAGGTCAGCAGAGCTGATTTAGAGGGAGATAACCAGGCCAGCAGAGCTGCTCTAGAGCCAGAGAACCAGACCTGCAGAGCTGCTTTAGAGCCATAGAACCAGGCCAGCAGAGCTGCTTTAGAGCCAGAGACCCAGGTCAGCAGAGCTGCTCTAGAGCCTAAGAACCAGGTCAGCAGAGCTGCTCTAGAGCCAGAGAACCAGGTCAGCAGAGCTGCTGTAGAGCCAGAGAAACCAGGTCAGCAGAGCTGCTTTAGAGCGAGAGAACCAGGTCAGGAGAGCTGCTTTAGAGGGAGAGAACCAGGTCAGCAGAGCTGCTTTAGAGCCAAGGGACCAGGTCAGCAGAGCTGCTCTAGAGCAAGAGAACCAGGTCAGCTGAACTGCTTTAGAGCGATAGAACCGGGTCAGCAGAGCTGCTTTAGAGCCAGAGAACCAGGTCAGCAGAGCTGCTGTAGAGCCAGAGAACCAGGTCAGCAGAGCGGCTCTAGAGCCTAAGAACTAGGTCAGCAGAGCTGCTCTAGAGCCAGAGAACCAGGTCAGCAAAGCTGCTGTTGAGCCATAGAAACCAGGTCAGCAGAGCTGCTTTAGAGGGACAGAACCAGGTCAGCAGAGCTGCTTTAGAGCCAGAGAACCAGTCCAGCAGAGCTGCTTTAGAGTCAAAGAACCAGGTCTGCAGAGCTGCTTTAGAGCCAGAGAACCAGGTCAGCAGAGCTGCTCTAGAGCCAGAGAAACAAGTCAGCAGAGCTGCTTTAGAGCCATAGAACTAGGTTAGCAGACCTGCTTTAGAGCCAGAGAACCTGGTCAGCAGAGCTGCTCTAGAGCCTAAGAACCAGGTCAGTAGAGCTGCTCTAGAGTCAGAGAACCAGGTCAGCAGAGCTGCTCTAGAGCCAGAGAAACCAGGCCAGTAGAGCTGCTTTAGAGGGAGAGAACCAGGTCAGCAGAGCTTCTTTAGAGCTAGAGAACCAGGTCAGCAGAGCAGTTGTAGAGCCAGAGAACCAGATCAGCAGAGCTGCTCTGTAGCCTAAGAACTAGGTCAGCAGAGCAGCTCTAGAGCCAGAGAGCAAGGTCAGCAGACCTGCTGTAGAGCCAGAGAACCAGGTCTGCAGAGCTGCTTTAGAGCCTGAGAACCAGGTCAGCAAAGCTGCTGTTGAGTCAGAGAAACCAGGTCAGCAGAGCTGCTTTAGAGCCAGAGAACCATGCCAGCAGAGCTGCTTTAGAGCCAGAGAACCAAGTCTGCAGAGCTGCTTTAGAGCCAGAGAACCAGGTCAGCAGAGCTGCTCTAGAGCCAGAGAAACAAGTCAGCAGAGCTGCTCTAGAGCCAAGGGACCAGGTCAGCAGAGCTGCTCTAGAGCAAGAGAACCAGGTCAGCTGAACTGCTTTAGAGCCATATAACCGGGTCAGCAGAGCTGCTTTAGAGCCAGAGAACCAGGTCAGCAGAGCTGTTGTAGAGCCAGAGAACCAGGTCAGCAGAGCTGCTCTAGAGCCTAAGAACTAGGTCAGCAGAGCTGCTCTAGAGCCTGAGAACCAGGTCAGCAAAGCTGCTGTTGAGCCAGAGAAACCAGGTCAGCAGAGCTGCTTTAGAGGGAGAGAACCAGGTCAGCAGAGCTGCTTTAGAGCCAGAGAACCAGGCCAGCAGAGCTGCTCTAGAGCCTAAGAACCAGGTTAGCAGAGCTGCTGTAGAGCCAGAGAAACCAGGTCAGTAGAGCTGCTTTAGAGCGAGAGAACCAGGTCATCAGAGCTGCTTTAGAGGGAGAGAACCAGGTCAGCAGAGCTGCTCTAGAGCCAGAGAACCAGGTCAGCAGAGGTGCTTTAGAGCCATAGAACCAGGTCAGCAGAGCTGCTTTAGAGCCAGAGAACCAGGTCAGCAGAGCTGCTTTATACATAGAGAACCAGGTCAGCAGAGCTGCTTTAGAGGGAGAGAACCACGTCAGCAGAGCTGCTTTACAGCCAGAGAACCAGGTCAGCAGAGCTGCTCTAGAGTCAGAGAAACTAGGTCAGCAGAGCTGCTTTAGAGGGAGAGAACCAGGTCAGCAGAGCTGCTTTAGAGCCTGAGAACCAGGTCAGCAGAGCTGCTCTAGAGCCAGAGAACCAGGTCAGCAGAGCTGCTTTAGAGCCATAGAACCAAGTCAGCAGAGCTGCTCTAGAGGCAGAGAACCAGGTCAGCAGAGCTGATTTAGAGGGAGAGAACCAGGTCAGCAGAGCTGAGGTTCTGGACTTTTAAGAGTCCAGAGGTGTCAGGGAAACAACACCCAAAGACCCCTGAGTTCCTTCCTGTCTCGGTGCACAAATAAACAGAGACGTGGGTTTCTCGATGGTGGCGTCAGAGACCAAGATTTATTTACTGCAGGGACACAGAAGTCATAGGAACCACACAGAGGCAGAATCTACGAGACTGTTCAAATTGCATTAAGTGGGTTGTTCCTTAAATACGCGAAATATGTCTTTAGGCAACATTACACAAATATTTCTCATGCCCAACCCGGTATCCTAAACAGACAATAAATAAACATCAAACAATAATTATTCGTAGGTTTTCGGTATTCGATCAGGTCTCCTTGTCAGTTTTCCATTCTTTGCCCGATCCTCCCCATCATAAAAATCGTAACCTCCCCATTGTAAAAGCCCAGAAGGAGAGGAGCAGAGCCAGGTGCAAAGGATTGAAAAGTAGGATAAGAGGTGTTTATGGATCATAAACGGGCATGGCTACCGTCTTCGGCCTCTCAGTCAGGACAATGGACACGAGAACCAGTATAGCAGGACTGGCCTCAGGCAAGGGAGGCAGCTTGATTCTGCCTAGTCATGCAGCGTCAGCCTTTCTTGGGGCTTGAGCTTACGTGTCCTTAACAAGGTGATTCTGCCGGGGTCATCGCTTGTCCATTGACTATGTGAGGGCAAGAAACAAAATGGATGCCGTATCTAAAATGGATGCCATGACTTAACAACAGAATGCCCTATTTTTCAGTGAATTCATGCTAGTTGCGCAGCGAAAACACTGTCATGCATATAATGGATCATTTACGGTTCATTGGTACCAAAATCGTGTCAGTACTACGATACCGAATACACGGGTTCGGATCGCTACAGAACCTCAGACCGTCCTTTTGCCCTTACATAGGCAATAACTTACTCTATGTCAGAGTCCATTTCTATGTTCATCAGGTCACTGATATGTTGCTGAAGCATTACTCTATCTCGTGGCGTATCTCCAAAAACAGGTGGTCTTCTTTCGCATGTGGAAACACAAAGGCCACATAAGGTAGGACCACACTGAACAATGAGACAGCATGAAAATAAAAATACCAACGCAACACCAGTGACTATCAGAACCTTCCATCCCCACGCAGATAACAGACTCCAGAACCATCCCATTAATGACCAGTCACCTTCCTCTACATGAATAGAGTCAGAGATTTTGTGTAACTTAGAGATGGCCTTATATACCGTTGGCGCATTATCTGGGATAAAAACACAGCAACTCGATTGGATCATCTTACATACCCCACCTCGATCTGCAAGTAACACATCAAGGACCATACGGTTCTGTAACGTCATGAGGCGATCCGCTTGAAGCTCAGCTGTCAGGTTACTAAGGGCACCCGCAGTTTCGGTAATAGTGGATTCAACTACCCGTGTTAGTTGACGTACGTTTCTACTGTTGGCCATAGGCCCCCAGAACGGAAGGAAACCTTTGAAGAAGTCTCCTGCTTCTTGGCCAGCAGTATCTTCTTTACTGAAAACACCTCTCACAACTCTAGTTTTGTGATAGTCCGGTGCAGCAGTGTATGTCGGAGGTAACAGTTGAGCGATATAACATGAGCCTGAGAAGTCAGCAGGCAGCCATGTATATGCTCTGTCTTTGCAAACAAAATAGGTGCCCTTAGCAGCTAAAAATGCAGGGGAAGACTGTGACGGGAAAACGTATGTTTCGATACAGTCACTCTTCCCTAGTCGAGCTTTTGGATTCCTCCCATTTCCTTGCAAACAGACCTGACCTTGGTGGGGTACGACCCAGATCGGAGTCGAGCTTTTACGTTTGTTCTCACCCAAAGTAATGCCATATTCCGTAACATTCCAACCCATGTAAACTCGCAATTCATCCTTGGGAATGAACGGAGTGTTATTGACGTCTCTAACCATGTCAGTAATTCCTTTTACCAAGGCTCTATTAGCGGAGGTATACCTAGTGGAACGCGGAGGTCGTGGGGGATAGGTCTCTAGGGCATAAACGAACATGGTCTGAAATGCCCAGAATGATCCATTATAACTAAAGGGCAGAACCAGATAAGGGATGCCCTTGTCCATGGTATGTGGTATCAAGCCACACACCCAGCAGTTCGTTGTGTTAACCACTAGTTGATGTTGGTGCAAGAGCTGAATGAAAGTGTTATTTATAAACTCAGAGCGTCGAGCTTGCTCATGGGCAGGAAAAGGATGGAAAGAATGAAGAGAAACAACAGTCGGAGAAACAGGAACATGGGGAGATACTGTAGATGTAACAGGTGTAAAGATCAATTGAATACCAAAAATAATTCCGCCTACCAAAGTTATTAAAACAATCAGAAGTGTCAGAGCACATTGCATTAGAAAACATTTGCTATACAATATTTCATATAGTTTTGTCTTGTGCACATTTATGACGTTAACCCGTCGCAGTTCAGGAAGCTCCATCTTCTACAACCGTTCGCAACGGATGGTTTGTACCTGTTAAAAAATTGCCTCTGTCTACTCTGGGAGTTCCCAAAGTAAACAGAAGAAACCGACCTTGTGTCTGGTTCCCTGCAAATTAAGACAAGGCACACGTTACGACCCTACGGTAACCCAGATGGCAGGGTGAGAGAACAACAAAAACAAAAAATAAAAATTTAGAGCAAACTTCCTGACTGAATGGAATGCGATGAGATCAAAACAGTTTTCAAAGAGAAAGGTAATTATGCAATGTCATTGGTTCATAGCATGAGAACGTAGATTATATCTGTACTTCCCGGGTCTTGTCTGATCTTGAAATAGCTGGTCTACAGGTGCAGAAATGTTCGAATCCACAGGTGACAAATGTTCACTTTGTACAACACTCTGTTCAGGGTTCAAAGGAGCAGTTCCTGGTGAGGTGTCAGAGTTCTGCGTTTCAGTTCGTTTGTCCGTTATGTACTCTGCATCACTGAAAGGGATGAGCCTAGGAACAGGTTCTGTCTCGGATACACCAAATCCCTGTCTAACCCAGTTGTCATAGGGGAGTGGGAGAGGGACACGCTTCGTATGGCTAGCGTGCACCCAATTCTTCGTTCCAGCTAGGCGTACAGCAGTTCTCGTTGTCAGGAGCACTTGGAACGGGCCCACGAATCTTGGTTGGAGGTTCCGGGTTCGCTCAAAATTCCGCACCACCACTTGATCACCGGGTTTCAACGTGTGGCCTGGACTCTCTGGCAGTTTAGGCAAGGATTCGAATACCTGTTGATGAATAAGGCTCAGTTTAGCAGTCAGGTCATAAAGATAATCGATCAACATTGGATATTCGATCTGTTTGAATTCCTTCGGCCTAGGGACTCCCCAAACATTAGCAGGACGACCGAACACAATCTCATATGGGCTAAGCCCTACTCGAGAGTGTACAGTCGCTCTGGTGGACAGTAGAGCTAAAGGCAGTGCATCTGGCCAAGATAGACCAGTGGAAGCTTGAATTTTAGCAAGTTTCAGCTTCAGGGTACCATTGTACCCTTCAACCAAACCTGCTGACTGTGGGTGATTCGCACTGTGGAATTTCTGGATGATTCCCAGACCCGTACACACACTCTTTATAACTTTCCCTACAAACTCACTTCCATTGTCCGACCAAACAATCCGTGGCATACCATATCTGGGGAAGTATTCTTTGAGGAGGATTTTGGCAGTGGACATAGCAGTGTTATCCTTTAATGGATATGCCTCAATCCATCTTGAAAAGGCACAGACTACCACTAGGACATATTTAAGATTGTTACACCTGTCCATGTGGATAAAATCCAACTGAATCACTTCAAAGGGACAAGAAGGGGGAGCAAAATGACCAGTTGGGGTTGGGGTTCCCTTGCCAGGATTATGCATCAGGCATATCATGCAATTTTTCACCACTCTTTCCGCACACTTAGTAATTCCATCATTCTTCCATACTGGAGCTAACAGTTTACAAATCCCTTTCGAACTGATGTGCGCCGCTCCATGCGCCATCGTGACTACTGCAAGCACATACGCATCAGGTAACATCCAACGCTGCTGTTCAGACAAATCAACCCAACATCCACTCGAATCCACTTTACCCGTTTTTTCCTTCCATGCATTCTTCTCATTTTCAGTTGCTTCATTCTGGATTGCCTTCACACTTTCAATCGTATTCTCACACATCCCTGATTCAGTAATCCATCTTGCAGACGTTGCAACGTACATTCGGCTCGTCATGTTCTTGGCCGTCTCTTTGGCGATCTCATCAGCAAACGCATTCCCACGGCCAACATCATCCGTAATCTTTCGATGTGCACTGCACTTCACAATCGCAACTTCATTCGGTAGGGTCAGAGATTCCAATAGATCGCTGACTAACTGTCCATGTTGGATCTTAGTCCCATGGGACGTGAGAAAACCTCTTTCTTTCCACAGACGTCCAAAGCTATGTGCTACGCCGAAGGCGTATTGGCTATCAGTAAACACATTCACTCTCTTTCCCTCAGCTAAAACACACGCTCTTGTTAGTGCAATTAATTCTGCAGCTTGGGCAGAATTCTGACTTACTCTTGCGGTCTCAACAATCGTACTTAAAGTCGTAACTGCATATGCAGCCGTCACATCACCATTCTGTAGTTTAAAACATGACCCATCGACGTACAAAGTGCCATCTGGATCTAGTAACGGGGTATCTTTTAAATCAATCCTACCTTTTGTCTCTTCCTCAGTTCTAAACCAACAATCATGAGGCTCTGAATCACTCGACTCTAGAGTAGTCGGCAACAGCGTTGCTGGATTCAATATGTTGCATCGCTTGATCTGAATGTGACTTGCCAAAAGTGTCAGCTCATAGCCTGATAGTCTAGCACTGGTGAGGTGCTGGGTTTTTGTTCGATTCATGAGTGTATCCACAGCATGTGGAACCATGACTACTAACATGTTGTTCATGACTAGTCCAGCAGACTGCCGAATAGACACTGCAGCTGCTGCTGTAGCTCTTAAACAACTTGGCAATGCTCTGGCTACCGGATCTAATGTGGATGAGAAATATGCACAAGGCCGCTGTTTGTCACCAAATTGTTGCGTTAACACACTCAAAGCACAACCTTCTCTTTCATGGACATATAAAGTAAACGGCTTACTGTAGTCAGGAGTACCCAACACAGGAGCTGAACACAGCGCATCACGTAAGTCGGAGAAGCTCTGTTGACATTCATCAGACCATGGCAAAGGGCTCGGAACACCTTTTCCAGTCAGGGCTACCAATGTTTTTGCCATGAGAGAAAAATTTGGGATCCATTGCCTACAGTATGACGTAATACCCAAAAACGCACGCACTTCTCTCTGTGTGCTTGGTACAGTCATCTGCGAAATTGCTTTGATTCTCTCTGGGGTCAACCTTCTTCCCTCCTTTGACAAAAGATGACCTAAGTAGGTCACTTCTTGGCAACAATATTGCAGTTTAGAAGGTGAAACCTTGTGATGTAAGTCTGACAAATGACGTAATAAAGAAATTGTAGCTGTTTTGCAAGTTTCCTTGTCATCAGCGGCCAATAAAAGATCATCTACGTATTGGATCAGAGCAACACCAGGAGGAAGTACAAGAGCATCTAATTGACTCTTCAATGCTTGGCTGTAAATTGAAGGGCTCTCACAATAACCTTGTGGAGCGCGTTTGAATCTGAAACTGCGACCTCCTAAGGAGAAACCAAAAATGTCTCTACTTTCCTCGGCTATCGGTATGCTGAAGAAGGCATTCTTCAAGTCGATCACTGTAAACCATGAGGCTGAGGCAGGAATCAACGTCAATAATGCCGTGATATCTGGTACCACAGGAAACTGCGGAATCACTATTTTGTTAACTTCTCTGAGGTCAATCACAAATCCGTAGATTGGAGGTTTGGAAGGGTCAGTGCATTTTAAAATCGGCAGAACAGGACTATTGCAGACATTTCCTCTAGTTTCTTCTATCACATCTTTCTGTATTAAGTCTTTCACAATCAGCAAAAGTGCACGTTCACCTTCATTCGGAATCCGATACTGTGGGATTCGTGGGAATCTAACATTTGCTTTCAGGCTTACCACATAAGGGGGAATTTCCAAGAGGCCTACATCGTTAGGACCAGTCGCCCAAAGAGTATCAGGGAGAGAACGCAGCTCCGGTGGGAGCTTATCCATCGACATGTACATTGGAGAGATGACTCTTTTGCCTAATGTGAGCTGTACTCCCGAAGGAGAACAGTACAGTGTCGCATGCAGGCGTTTCAACAGATCTAAACCAAGCAGATTCTCATTACAACCGGTTGTTAGGATAAGGGGTGCTTCTAGTTCGCATGGCCCAACAGAAATTGATAAAGGACTAGAAACAGGATTGTGAACAGGGGCGCCTGAGAAACCTACTGAAGTGTTCGTTAAGCCAGACAAAGGTGCGCCAGGGAGTTTCGCATGCATAATTGAACTTTTTGCCGCACCAGTATCCAACAGAAACGGTTCGACCACGCCTGATGTAACTACTGCGACATAAGGTCCACTCTGATCAACTGGAACTGATACTACTCCCTCTCTTTGCCTGTGGCTGTCCTAGTACTCGCTTCTCTGAAACTCTTCATTATGTTCATAGTAATCTTCAACATGATACTGTGGAGATCTACCTAGTTGCGTAGGTTGTACATTTCGCTGATCGAAATAATTTGATGGGCGATCAGCCTGTGGAGTCATTGTACCACGTCCTCTACCTCTAGGAGCTTGCATAAACCCAACATTTCCTCTCTGAGCTGGGACACCACTAGTCTGTGCGTGGAGTACTGGACACTCATTCTTATAATGGCCCTCCTTTTTACAATAGGCACACTGATTCCATGCTAACTGTTGTCGGGAAAAACCATAATTAAATCTTTGGGACGTCCCTTGTTGGAATTGTGGCTGGTGCTGAAACTGGGGTCGCTGCTGTGAATCTGACTGATTCGAGCGAGGCGGATACGCTTGTTGCAATAGTACTTTAGTCTTCAAATCTTTTGTCTTCTTTTCTGACTTTTCCTTCTCTTCTTTCTCTCTATTCTCGTAATACTGAGCAGTTGCAAGTATCTGTGCTGTCGTCGACACTGCCCATGCACTTTCAGAATCCTTTAACTTGTTACTAAGCTCAGGTAGTAAATTAAACACGAACTTGTCGACAAACAACCTCTGACCTCCCTCAGTACTCATATATTGCCCGCTGTGGTCTACGAAGGTCTCTTCAAATCTAGTGAAGAAATCAGAGACGCTTTCGTCCTTCTTTTGCTTGCATGCCGATAGTTTATCCAAATTAACTCGTAACGCTGGCATCAGCGTTTTCATTAGATTAATTATTCTGCCAGGTAAGGCAGCAATCAGAGGCTCAGGTTTAGCACCGCCAACTTGTTGCGCATCTGCCGCTATAATAGCTGGCCAATCACCTCCTAGGGCGACTGGGTGGTTCTCTTGCCGAATCTTGGCCCATATAGGCTGTGGCACTACATTGCCAAATAGCATTTCAATGTCTGCCAAATTCATGACACACGCTTGAACTGTCTGCGTTAACTCTTTATAATAACCAGCAGGATTTTTACGCGGGTCCGGCAACGCCTGTTTTACTGCTAACACTTCGGCCCGTTTCCAAGGGATGTGTATCCACACTCTATGGAAATGTGCCGGAGCAGCTGCAATACCATTAGCCGCATCAGCTTGAACTGCTTCGCGCCATATGGGTGAAACTTCCCTCATCGGATATTGACCTCGTCTTTTCCTAGTAATCGGTGAAACATCAGGGTCCCTTGGTGCTCGAAGAGGGGAATCATCCCTATAAGCTAAAATCAGTTCTATCGCTTCCCTTACTTCTGAACCTATCACCATTCCTGCAGCAAATTTTTGCTGAACATTTATCAAATCAGAGGGGACGGAATCTAAGTCATCATCATCCCATTCCTCACGCACAAGAGAACACATCACGTCAAAAACATAACGTTGAGTTGGTTCATTCCATTGCATAAAGGTATCTAACACTCTTCGTGCATCATACTTCGCAGCTTTCGACATCCACCTAAGAGCTGTCGAATCTAACATTTCTCGTTCCTGGGGACCAGGAAGCTGGCTACGTCTCTGTGTAGAGTCAGAAACGGGGGTCCCAATTAAAGACCTGTAGAGAGGAGTTAAGATATTAGTTACAGAGTCGGTTATTTTCCGACGAACGGAAAGCGGAGTCAGAATGTTTACAGGGTTCGGGAACAGGGCAGCTGGAGCAGATGAAATAGTAAGGGTGGGAGTAGCAGGTAAAGCAGTTTGCGAAACGACAGGCAAAGGCGGATTAGGCGACCCAGGAAGAGGGGGTGCCGAGGGAACATTAACCACGGGAAGGACAGGAGCTGGAATCAAAGGAAGTGGAGCAACTATTCCAGGCTGACCAGCAGCTGGCTGTACAACAGGTAGTAACTGTGGTGCTGTAATACCCTGTGCATACGGTGGAGGTGATCTCAACAGGTAAGACAACAGAGGATCCTTTTCATGGTCCTCTATCGGCTTAGTAGGACAAGATGGCAATACAGGGTAACATTTATCAATCGCCAAATTATGTTTTCTATTCGCCATCTCCATTGCTTTCTCAGTCTCGTTGACATGCAACTGCCTAGCAGACTCCATTAACGTCAACCCTTTCTCTTTCTGTTCTTTCTTCGTCTTCCTAATTTCTCACTGTTTGGCTTCTTTACGCCATACGCGAAAAGAATCAAACATTGCCGGCCGGGCTTTTCTTTTAAACAACTTCATTTCTAGATTGTCTAGAATTTCGCTTTCGAAGCTACCATGCGGTGGCCAACTAAGGACACCATCTTTTCTGGTATAACGGACCCATACTTCATTATAAGCAATAGGACCTACACCATGTTTACAATAGAGCTCATATGTAGGAGTTCCAATCGGAGGAACCAAACACGAATCCTCCAACCGGGAATCCCCGTTGCAACTTAACCAGGACAGGAAACAATTACTACTGTTAGTCATGACAAACCAAAGACAGATTCCAACCAAAATGCGCAAAGAACTTAGGCCTACCAAAATGAACCAATACCAAAACAAAGATTATCTAAACAAGAGCAACCAATGATAATCTACGAATTCAAAAACAAACGTAAACCAGAGCAACAAAGAACAACCAAACTGAGCGTAACCCAATTAATACTTAACTGAAATGTGGAAGACGTCACCAAGGAGAACCCGTCTACGTCTCGCCGTACTAAGGTCTGCACCTCGGGTCCAAGACAGGGCGACAGTCAGGGTAGCGGTCCTCTGTAGCCGTCTGGGAACGGGAACCCTCGTGGAAGAGATCGTCGGGCCACTTTTACGACATGCAGGGATCGATGAAGCGGGGTACCTCCCTCTGGAATCTTCACACGAAACTCCTCGAACTTTTCAGGCTTTGGACCGGTACCGGATGACGTCGCCCCACGTTGGGCGCCAATTGAGGTTCTGGACTTTTAAGAGTCCAGAGGTGTCAGGGAAACAACACCCAAAGACCCCTGAGTTCCTTCCTGTCTCAGTGCACAAATAAACAGAGACGCGGGTTTCTCGATGGTGGCGTCAGAGACCAAGATTTATTTACTGCAGGGACACAGAAGTCATAGGAACCACACAGAGGCAGAATCTACGAGACTGTTCAAATTGCATTAAGTGGGTTGTTCCTTAAATACGCGAAATATGTCTTTAGGCAACATTACACAAATATTTATCATGCCCAACCCGGTATCCCAAACAGACAATAAATAGACATCAAACAATAATTAGTCGTAGGTTTTCGGTATTCGATCAGGTCTCCTTGTCAGTTTTCCATTCTTTGCCCGATCCTCCCCATCATAAAAATCGTAACCTCCCCATTGTAAAAGCCCAGAAGGAGAGGAGCAGAGCCAGGTGCAAAGGATTGAAAAGTAGGATAAGAGGTGTTTATGGATCATAAACGGGCATGGCTACCGTCTTCGGCCTCTCAGTCAGGACAATGGACACGAGAACCAGTATAGCAGGACTGGCCTCAGGCAAGGGAGGCAGCTTGATTCTGCCTAGACATGCAGCGTCAGCCTTTCTTGGGGCTCGAGCTTACGTGTCCTTAACAAGGAGATTCTGCCGGGGTCATCGCTCGTCCATTGACTATGTGAGGGCAAGAAACAAAATGGATGCCGTATCTAAAATGGATGCCATGACTTAACAACAGAATGCCCTATTTTTCAGTGAATTCATGCTAGTTGCGCAGCAAAAACACTGTCATGCATATAATGGATCATTTACGGTTCATTGGTACCAAAATCGTGTCAGTACTACGATACCGAATACACGGGTTCGGATCGCTACAGAACCTCAGAGCTGCTCTAGAGTCAGAGAACCAGACCTGCAGAGCTGCTTTAGAGCCATAGAACCAGGCCAGCAGAGCTGCTTTAGAGCCAGAGACCCAGGTCAGCAGAGCTGCTCTAGAGCCTAAGAACCAGGTCAGCAGAGCTTCTGTAGAGCCAGAGAACCAGGTCAGCAGAGCTGCTGTAGAGCCAGAGAAACCAGGTCAGTAGAGCTGCTTTAGAGCGAGAGAACCAGGTCAGGAGAGCTGCTTTAGAGGGAGAGAACCAGGTCAGCAGAGCTGCTTTAGAGCCAAGGGACCAGGTCAGCAGAGCTGCTCTAGAGCAAGAGAACCAGGTCAGCTGAACTGCTTTAGAGCCATAGAACCGGATCAGCAGAGCTGCTTTAGAGCCAGAGAACCAGGTCAGCAGAGCTGTTGTAGAGCCAGAGAACCAGGTCAGCAGAGCTGCTCTAGAGCCTAAGAACTAGGTCAGCAGAGCTGCTCTAGAGCCAGAGAACCAGGTCAGCAAAGCTGCTGTTGAGCCAGAGAAACCAGGTCAGCAGTGCTGCTTTAGAGGGAGAGAACCAGGTCAGCAGAGCTGCTTTAGAGCCAGAGAACCAGTCCAGCAGAGCTGCTTTAGAGCCAGAGAACCAGGTCTGCAGAGCTGCTTTAGTGCCAGAGAACCAGGTCAGCAGAGCTGCTCTAGAGCCAGAGAAACAAGTCAGCAGAGCTGCTTTAGAGCATAGAACTAGGTCAGCAGCCCTGCTTTAGAGCCAGAGAACCTGGTCAGCAGAGCTGCTCTAGAGCCTAAGAACCAGGTCAGTAGAGTTGCTCTAGAGCCAGAGAACCAGGTCAGCAGAGCTGCTCTAGAGCCAGAGAAACCAGGTCAGTAGAGCTGCTTTAGAGGGAGAGAACCAGGCCAGCAGAGCTTCTTTAGAGCTAGAGAACCAGGTCAGCAGAGCAGTTGTAGAGCCAGAGAACCAGATCAGCAGAGCTGCTCTGTAGCCTAAGAACTAGGTCAGCAGAGCAGCTCTAGAGCCAGAGAACAAGGTCAGCAGACCTGCTGTAGAGCCAGAGAAACCAGGTCAGCAGAGCTGCTTTAGAGGGAGAGAACCAGGTCAGCAGAGCTGCTTTAGTGCCAGAGAACCAGGTCAGCAGAGCTGCTTTAGAGCCAGAGAACCAGGTCAACAGAGCTGCTCTAGCTGACACTGACTGACTAACACTGACTGACTTACACTGATTGATTGACACTGACTGACACTGATTGACTGACAATGACACTGACTGACACTGATTGACTGACACTGAATGAATGACACTGACTGACACTGATTGACTGACACTGATTGACTGACACTGACTGACACTGATTGACTGACACTGATTGACTGACACTGACTGACACTGATTGACTGACACTGTCTGACTGACACTGACTGACTGACACTGACTGACTGACACTGACTGACTGACTGACACTGACTGACTGACTGACACTGACTGAAAAAGACTGACACTGACAGAATACTCTCTCCTACTCTACTACTCACTCTCTACTACTCACTCTCTACTACTCACTCTACTACTCTCTGCTACTCACTCTCTGCTACTCTCTCTACTACTCTATACTGCTCTCTGCTACTCTCTACTACTCACTCTCTACTCTGTACCTCTCTCTACCTCTCTCTCTACTACTCTCTACCTCTCTACACCACTACCTCTCTACACTTCTACCTCTCTACCTCTACCTCTACCTCAATACCTCTACACCTCTACCTCTCTCTACACGCACACATATGCACATATATATGAAAACACGAGGTTTACCCAGATGTGAGGTTTTGGTTCCAAAAACAAAGCAAATTCTTTCCAGTGAGACTACTTCTAATACCCAATCCAGGATTATGCTAACCTATAGCAGGCAACATCAGGAGCTTAGGAAAATTTACTACCGTAACTGGAACTTGGTGCAGGGAGACCCTGTTATTGGCGACCTAGTTGCAAATAAACCAGCTTTAACCTTCAGAAAATCACCTTCGATGAGCAACAGGTTAGTTAGCAATAGCCCCGAAATGGCCACTCCAATAACTTGGATGGCACAAGTCAAAGGTTTTAAGAAGTGTTTTACTTGTAAGGCTTGCAAATTTGGACATAATAAGACTCATTACAATAGTCCCTTTAAAACTGAACCCGTCCTGATAATGAAAAGATTGACATGCAAGACAGAATTTGCTGTGTATGTGCTGGAGTGTCCATGTGGGCTGAGATATGTGGGTAGCACCAGGTTACCAGCCCACAAGAGGATACTCCAGCACATCAGGGCTATTACAAGCAAGGATCAAGCATATCCTGTCGCTAGGCATTTTGAGCTGTCACATGATAGTAATCCTAATTTTCTCCACTATTATGTGATAGACACCGTCCCACCAATGAAACGTGGTGGCAATCGTGAAGGTAAATTACGCCTTTTGGAGACACGTTATATTTTGGAGCTCAATACAAAAAATCCGGCTGGATTGAATGCTAGCGAAGACTTTTTTACCTGCTTATAGCCTTTTCTAAACTCTTATTAATGTGGGCTCACATTATGACTGATATGAGATACATGATAGCTTTTTTTATATACAGTGATAAAGGATGAGATAAATGAGATCTGAGCAAGTAAAGTAATTAGAATCAACAAACAGAAATGATAAACAAGAATACAAATCCCACTTATCATTGTAAAAAATTTTTAATGGGGAAATTATCTGGCTTTTCCTCGAATCACATTGAAAAGAAAAAAACTCATTTTATATAGATATTTAAACAAAACAACTTTGCACTATTTTGCACATAACTCTTTTAAGTGGTTACATTTTAAGGTTTAGTATTGAGGATAGTGGCGTAAAACAATGGCCCACTAGGGCATTATTCTATATAGAGAATTAGTGATTATTACATTGTTTTTGAAAGTGGTGGTAGCAAATTGACATAAGACACACTGAAAAGAATGCGATGATTTTAGGAATTTCTATTTAGAAACCCAAGATTTTCAATATTTATTGATGTCGCTACATGCCTATATTTGTTATCACGCATACTGATTATAAGATTGATAAACACAGTAAAATCCTTTTTATACATTCAGGTTTTTTATATATTTATATATTTTTGTATGTATTTATATTTATTATATATTTATGCATTGATAGGTTTTCTGTGTACTGTTGACACGAAAGGCAATGTATATAAGATTATGTTTCAGTATTTCTTTTCTGTCTATGCTGATGTCATATCACTTGAAGGCCACTTCCTGTAAACTACTTTAAATACCATTTCCTCCGTTAGCAATGTGTCATGTGATCAAGACCCGAGTGGGGTCGAAACGCGTTATGACGGACTGGCTGGGCAATTAAATAAAGCACATTGATTGGCACAATTCTTTTGGGTCCGCTCTTCGTTCCTATGTCTGAGTAAGGCACTGGCAGCGGCGATTTTCATCCTTGTATATGCATATATATGCATTCATATATATGTATGTATATATCTATACATACATATATAAACATATATATAATCTGCATATCTATATAATTACAAATATAAATGCATGCATACATATACATATACATATTTGCATACACATGCATGTTATGTACATGAAAGTTTGAAAAACACTTATACAAGCAAAGCTAAAAAGCCACCTAATTACAAACAGAATTGCTTTAACTTACACGAGGGCAAGACCTATTGCATTTTCAATGCTTGTTTACTTTGGTTCCATCAAGAAGGCATTCAGATGTGTCACACATTTGCCATAAATTCTGAATTTTAGCACTCTAGTTGCTCATTAGATCACTGCAGTAAAGCTACTGCTCACAAGGGAAGTCTGCTGCTGGTATTCAAAGTGCATGTTTCAGTCTGCATGTCAGAATGTTTTAATGAAATCGAAGAGGATTTGAGAAGTCAAAATGTGCCCTAATTATTCTTTATGCAGCACTAATCATAATTTCTATGGCAAAATGAACCCCCTCGTTTTGTTCCTTTGCAAATTAAATGTTTTAAGTGTTACCACTTTATTCCAATCAAGATGGCTTCAGGTGTGCCATACTTTTGTCATAAGTAAGACTGGTAGCGCTCTAGTTATTCTTTAAAACACTCTGGGACATTCAGATGTGTCACACATTTGCCATAAATTCAGAATGTTAGCACTCTAGTCGCTGGTATTGAAAGTGCATGTTTCAGTCTGCATGTCAGAATTTGTTAATGAAATAGAAGAGGATTTGAGAAGTCACTCAAAATGTGCCCTAATCTTTCTTTCTGCAGCACAAATCATACTATCCGTGGCAAAATGAACCCCTTCATTTTGTTCCTTTTTAAATTAAATATTTTAAGAGTTATCACTTTATTCCAATCAAGATGGCTTCAGGTATGCCATACGTTTATCATAAGTAGGACTGTTAGCGCTCTAGTTGTTCTTTGGAACACTCTGGGAAGCTGCAGTAGAGCACAAAGGAATCAACTGACAGTCTCTGCCCTTGTTTTACTGAGAATGTCAGACTTCATTCTCACATGAATCTGAAACAATTCTTGCGGGAATCAAAGTAAAAAAATGAAAGCATTTCCTACTGAGGAGACTGCAGTAAATGAGGAAATTAGGAACCTTCATAACAAATAAATCTCCCAAAATGGACACCAGAGACAAAAGAGCCCAAATGTAGCCCAAATATCACCCAGATGTAACCCAAGTATAGCCCAATGACAGAATGTCCCAGAGTGTTCTCAAGAACAACTAGAGCGCTTACTGTCTTACTTATGACAAAGGTATGGCACACCTGAAGCCATCTTGATTGGAATAAACTGGTAACACTTAAAACATTTAATTTAAAAAGGAACACAATGAGGGGGTTCATTTTGCCATAGAAATTATGATTAGTGCTGAAGAAAGAAAAATTAGGGCACATTTTGAGTGCCTTCTCAAATCCTCTTCTATTTCATTAAAACATTCTGGCATGCAGACTGAAACATGCACTTTCAATACCAGCAGCAGACTTCCCTGGTGAGCAGTAGCTTTACTACAGTGATCAAATAAGCAACTAGAGTGCTAACATTCAGAATTTATGGCAAATGTGTGACACATCTGAATGTCTTCTTGATGGAACCAAAGTAAAAAACTGAAACTATTTCCTACTGAGGAGACTGCATTAAATGAGGAAATTAGGAAACTTCATAACAAATAAATCTCCCAAGATGGCCACCAGAGACAAAAGAGCCCAAATGCAGCACAAATATCACCCAGATGTAGCCCACATGTAGCCCAATGACAGAAGTGTGCAAAACACTTAATGTTTGTGTATTTGCAATTATATATATTGCAGACTTGTCAGGTATTGGAGTGCGTTACATGAGCATTGGTTGCATCACACAAGATCAAATTCATTTTGGTTGTAGACATGGGGAGATTAAGTGATTTGACCAGAATCACAGAATGTTGAGCTGAAGCAGAAACTCCAACCTGGTTCCCCAGTTGCAAAGTCTGCAGCTCTGGAAGTAACACCACATCCTCCCCCCTAAGTGCAACATTTAATCAAGTGGTCAACTGGATAAAAAAAAGTAAAGATAACAAGTAATTTAAAAGTTCTTTGTCGCTATTTGAAAACTCAGAAAATATGTACTCATTTTAGTTTTTTAGAGCACTAACCATAATTTTGATGCAAATAATACCCTTTCATATATGTAATTTCTAAAGGAAATGCTCTAGGTATTACAGTTTTGATTACATCAAGATTACGTCAGGCGTTCCACACTTTTGTAATAAATATAGAATGTTAGCAATCTAGTTGTTCATTGGGATACTGTTGAGAGGCAGAGGCCAGGGGCACGGACTCTGAAAAATGAAGGCAGGTAGGAGAGTGCAGAGGCAACAATTTGACCACACTGGGCAGGCAGGAAGGGCAGTGGCAGCACAACAGACTATTGAGGGCAGTGCAAAGGGGGGCAGGGGCAACAAACCAACAATACAGGACTGGCAAGAGTGGCTGTGGCAATATAATAGACCATTGTGGGCAGAAGGAAGAGGCAGTGGTAGTACAACCATACATGCCAACAGACCCGTTTCAGCCAGGAAATGTCCAATGTTTTTAAGCTCAAATGGGCTTTATTTGATCTGTCTACAATCTCCTCTTTTTCAATGTAACTCAAAGGGGAAAATCAATACCCCAGTTTTTTTCAAAATCTCCCTCTTACCAAGTTCAAAATGTTTGCAAGTATGGTACATTGGATCATTGTAGGCAGGAGGAATTGGGGTAGGGACATTGACTCGGATAACAGAGGACTGGAGGGACATGGAGAGGTGCACCAAACTGACCCTACAGGGCAGGCATCAGGGTTTGCAGAAGCACAATACACCACACAGGGCATGTGGGATGGGAGTGCAGCACAACAATCCATAGAAAGCAATAGGGAGGGGACAGGACCATGCACATGGACAACAGAGAACAGAGGGGAAAGAGGCAATGGCAGCTAGCTGACCATAATGGACAGACAGGAGAGAAAGCTGCAGCATAACAGACCATAAAGGGCAGGAGGGACGGATCAGGGGCATTACAATGGAACAGACAAGCCAGGAGGGAGGGAATAGGGGTCTGCACATGGAAACAGAGGGCTGTGGACGAGGGGGCAGGGCAGGAGCAGCAAGATGACCATGGAGGTCAGGCAGGATGGGCACTAAAACAAGACACACCATGGAGAGCAACAGTGATACTATGATGGCATACACACAGACCATGGAGGGAAGGTGGGAGGGGGTCAGGGGCAGCTAGCTGACCACACAGGGAAGGTGGGAGGGGCCATGACAACACAGAAGACCATGCATGGCAAGCGGGAGGGTTAGTGGCAGCACAATGGCTATGATGGGCAAGAATGAGGGTGCAGGGGCATGCACAAAGGACCATGGAGGATAGAATGGAGGGTCAGGACTTGGGCACAGACAAGTGAGTTCAGGGGAAGGGGCCTCACAACAGACTGCGCGGGCCAGACAGGAGGAGCAGTTGCAGCACAACAGACCAGGGAGGGCAGAAGGGTGTGGCAGTAAAATGGACCATGGAGGACAGGAGGAAGGGGATAGGGGCATGGCATGTGGACAGGCAGGGTGGAGGTGGCATGGACAGGTTACAGTCATCTGACAATGCTCAGCAGGTGGGAGGGGAGTGGCAGCTCAACAGAACACTCAGAGTAGATAGGAGTGGCAGGTCCATGGAACATGGTGGGCAAAAAGGATGGAGCAGGGGCATGCACAAAGACATCGGAGAGCAGGGGGAAGGAGAATAGGGGCAGCAAGCTAAGCACAGAGGCTAAGCAGGAGGTCAATGATGGGCCATATATTTGGGCAATGGAGGGCAGGAGGAGTGGACTGGTACATCATGCTAAATGGAGGGCAGTGGCACCACATCAGACCATGAATGGCAGGAGGGAGGAGGCTAGTCCATGGATTCAGACAACAGAGGATAGGGAGGAGGTGGATGAGGCAGCAAGCTAACTGTTCAGAGAAGGTGGGTATTAGGAAATTTATTGTTTTTAAAATGTGTGTCTGTGTGAACTACTTAAAATATGAACAAGTATGCAGCATAATCTCACTTTTATTCAGGAAGAAGAGGACGTTTGTGACTGTGACTTCGGGCTCACTTGGCAGAAACACCCCCTGACCCTCCACCATCCATCGCAAAATGTAATGCCCGTGAAAAGGGTAGGTGGACGCAGTGTTATATAGAACATAGTCCTGAGAGCACGATTGATAATGAAAACTAGATATAGTATATGGTATAAACTATGTACCAAAAGTGTGATATAAGATGAACCGGAGCGTGAAATATAATATGCAATACATTGTGCGCAATGACAGATTCATTGGAGAGCGCGAGATAGCACAGGCACTAGCGCGTGCTATGCGATATGCGCCTTGGAGTGTAATATGCACAGGGCAGTGTTGTGTAACCTAACTAGTCTCTAAAGTTGTAATATAAAATATGTGCTGGGAATTGTAACGTTGCATATGCACTGTGACAAAGATATGGATTCCAGATTGTAATATGTATGGCATAGCGCTGTGCGTTATAACATAGGTGTTGAAAGTTCAAAGGAAATGCAGACTCCGGCAGGTAAGTCCAAGTATCTTTATTTCTGATCATCCACTCTCCATCTCACAGGAATGGTACTTCAACATTCTAACATAAACTCCCAGGAGACCAATAGCTGGGGATGGACAGGGAGGGCCGGAAAAAACCATTACAGAAACCGTACATTACTGATAACTTTCAACACATCTCCCTATGTAGGGGAAAGTTACCAGAAAATAGTTATAATATAAAATATGTGCTGTAACATTGCATATGCACTGTGACAATGATATGGATCCCAGATTGCAATATGTATGGCATAGCGCTGTGCGTTATAACAGAGGCATCGAGGAAGGCACGTTAGATCTGGCAATATAACCCATGCAAAGGCAAGTGTGGCATGACATATTCACGGGGTGGTGTTACAGTGCACATGGGCTAGAGAGTATCATAGCATACGCACTAGCTGGTGGAATACAACACTGAGGTGTGTGGCACTCAGCGGGCACTGGTGGGTGTAACACAGCATTGGACTCAGCCAGGAGCACGCTGTGACTCTCAAGTGAGGTTCGTCTCCCTTCCAGAGAGTAAAATAAAAGTATTACACATCCGGTGGTGGATGTGTGTTTTTTTAACTGTGAGGGGGGTTTCTTGCATAGTTTGGTCGAATTTTTGTCGAATCCCCTTTGAATGGCTTGGTGTGCGTGTGTATTAAATGTGCCCATCAATAGCTACCCATGTTTGTATAAATAAATGACAAGGGTGTCTACTTGGAGAGTACCCACCGGCGGGGGCGCCGGGATTAGTCACGGTAGGGCGTCAGACACGTCAGAGCTTCACTAGCGGTGTAAATACATTCCACGTGGATTAATTCTATGCATAGTCGCCTTTTAATGAATATCACGCAAATCGTCATGGTGATAGGTACATACGGTTTGTCCAGCATGTCCTAGGTGTTTCTATAAATATATTTTTTTTTAAAATATTAAAGAACAAAGGCCGGCCCCGGGGGATGGGGTCCCTGGGGCCATAAGTGGCCTGAGGAGGGGGGCAACGCAGCCCCCTCCAAAGAATTTTTTAAAAAAAGGCCATGACCCGGTGGTTGTGGTCCCCAGGGCCAATCAAGGCCTTGGGAGGGGGGCCACGCGGCCCCCTTCCAAATTTATTTTTTTCAACAAAATAATTAGGGTGCAGGCCCTGGGTGATGGCGAGACCTATTGCATTTTCAATGCTTGTTTACTTTGGTTCCATCAAGAAGGCATTCAGATGTGTCACACATTTGCCATAAATTCTGAATTTTAGCACTCTAGTTGCTCATTAGATCACTGCAGTAAAGCTACTGCTCACCAGGGAAGTCCGCTGCTGATATTCAAAGTGCATGTTTCAGTCTGCATGTCAGAATTTTTGAATGAAATAGAAGAGGATTTGAGAAGTCAAAATGTGCCCTAATTTTTCTTTCTGCAGCACTAATCAGAATTTCTAAGGCAAAATGAATCCCCTTGTGTTGTTCCTTTGCAAAATAAATTTTTTAAGTGTTACCACTTTATTCCAATCAAGATGGCTTCAGGTGTGCCATACTTTTGTCATAAGTAAGACGATTAGCGCTCTAGTTGTTCTTTAGAACACTCTGGGACATTCTGTCATTGGGCTATACTTGGGTTACATCTGGGTGACATGTGTGCTACATTTGGGCTCTTTTGTCTCTGGTGGCCATCTTGGGTGACTTATTTGTTATGAAGTTTCCTAATTTCCTCATTTACTACAGTCTCCTCAGTAGGAAATACTTTCAGATTTTTACTTTGATTCCATCAAGAAGGCATTCAGATATGTCTCACATTTGCCATAAATTCGGAATTTTAGCACTCTAGTTGCTTATTTGATCACTGTTGTAAAGCTACTGCTCACCAGGGAAGTCTGCTGCTGGTATTGAAAGTGCATGCTTCAGTCTGCATGTCAGAATTTTTTATTGAAATAGAAGAGGATTTCAGATGTCACTCAAAATGTGCCCTAATTTTTCTTTTTTAAGCACTAATCATAATTTCTATGGCAAAATGAACCCCCTCGTTGGGTTCCTTTTAAATTAAACTACTCACTCTCTACTACTCACTCGCTAATACTCTCTACTCCTCACACTCTACTACTACTCTCTACTACCCACTCTCTACTACTCACTAATACTCACTACTACTGTCTCTACTACTCTCTACTACTCTCTACCACTAACTCTCTACTACTCAATCTCTACTACTCTCTCTCTACTACTCTCTCTCAACTACTCTCTCTCTTCTACTCACTCTACTACTCTCTACTACTCACTCTCTACTACGCTCTCTCTACTACTCACTCTCTACTATTCACTCTCTACTACTCACTCTCTACTACTCACTCTCTACTACTCGCTCTCTACTGCTCCCTACTACTCACTCTCCACTACTCACTCAATACTATTCGCTCTCTACTACTCTCTACTACTCACTCTCTACTACTTACTCTCTACTACTCTTCTACTCTCTACTACTCTCTCTACTACTCACTCTCTACTACTCTACTACTCTCTACTACTCTCTCTACTACTCACTCTCTACTACTCACTCTCTACTACTCTACAACTCTATCTACTACTCACTCTCTACTACTCTCTACTACTCGCTCTACTACTCTCTACTACTCACTTCCACTCCCTCTCTATTACTATACTACTCACTCTCTACTACTCTCTACTACTCTCTCTCTACTACTCACTCTCTACTACTCACTCTACTAGTCTCTACTACTCACTCTCTACTACTCTGTCTCTACTACTCACTCTCTACTACTCTCTCTCTACTACTCTCTCTCTACTACTCCCTCTCTACTACTCACTCTACTACTCTCTACTACTCACTCTCTACTACTCTCTCTCTACTACTCACTCTCTACTATTCACTCTCTACTACTCACTCTCTACTACTCACTCTCTACTACTCGCTCTCTACTGCTCTCTACTACTCACTCTCCACTTCTCACTCAATACTACTCTACTACTCTCTACTACTCTATCTACTACTCACTCTCTACTACTCTCTACTACTCGCTCTACTACTCTCTACTACTCACTTCCACTCACTCTCTATTACTATACTACTCACCCTCTACTACTCTCTACTTCTCTGTCTCTACTACTCACTCTCTACTACTCTCTCTCTACTACTCTCTCTCTACTACTCCCTCTCTACTACTCACTCTACTACTCTCTACTACTTACTCTCTACTACTCTCTCTCTACTACTCACTCTCTACTATTCACTCTCTACTACTCACTCTCTACTACTCACTCTCTACTACTAGCTCTCTACTGCTCTCTACTACTCACTCTCCATTACTCACTCAATACTACTCTACTACTCTCTACTACTCTATCTACTACTCACTCTCTACTACTCTCTACTACTTACTCTACTACTCTCTACTACTCACTTCCACTCACTCTCTATTACTATACTACTCACTCTCTACTACTCTCTACTACTCTCTCTCTACTACTCACTCTCTACTACTCACTCTACTAGTCTCTACTACTCACTCTCTACTACTCTGTCTCTACTACTCACTCTCTACTACTCTCTCTCTACTACTCTCTCTCTACTACTCCCTCTCTACTACTCACTCTACTACTCTCTACTACTCACTCTCTACTACTCTCTCTCTACTACTCACTCTCTACTATTCACTCTCTACTACTCACTCTCTACTACTCACTCTCTACTACTCGCTCTCTACTGCTCTCTACTACTCACTCTCCACTTCTCACTCAATACTACTCTACTACTCTCTACTACTCTATCTACTACTCACTCTCTACTACTCTCTACTACCCGCTCTACTACTCTCTACTACTCACTTCCACTCACTCTCTATTACTATACTACTCACTCTCTACTACTCTCCACTTCTCTGTCTCTACTACTCACTCTCTACTACTCTCTCTCTACTACTCTCTCTCTACTACTCCCTCTCTACTAATCACTCTACTAATCACTCTCTACTACTCTCTCTCTACTACTCACTCTCTACTATTCACTCTCTACTACTCACTCTCTACTACTCACTCTCTACTACTCGCTCTCTACTGCTCTCTACTACTCACTCTCCATTACTCACTCAATACTACTCTACTACTCTCTACTACTCTATCTACTACTCACTCTCTACTACTCTCTACTACTCACTTCCACTCACTCTCTATTACTATACTACTCACTCTCTACTACTCTCTCCTACTCTCTCTCTACTACTCACTCTTTACTACTCACTCTACTACTCTCTACTACTCACTCTCTACTACTCTGTCTCTACTACTCACTCTCTACTATTCAATCACTACTACTCACTCTCTACTACTCGCTCTCTTCGACTCTCTACTACTCACTCTCCACTACTCACTCTCTACTACTCGCTCTCTACTACTCTCTACTACCAACTCTCTACTACTCTACTACTCCTTACTACTCTCTCTCTACTACTCACTCTATACTACGCTCTACTACTCACTCGACTACTCACTCTCTACTACTCTCTCTACTACTCACTCTCTACTACTCTCTCTCTACTACTCTCTACTACTCACTCTACTACTCATTTTCTACTACTCTCTCTACTACTCACTCTCTACTACTCTCTACTACTCTCTCTCTACTACACACTCACTACTACCTGCTCTCTACAACTCGCTCTCTACTACTCTCTACTACTAACTCTACTACTCACTCTCTACTACTCTCTACTGCTCACTCTACTACTCACTCCATACTACTCTCTACCACTAACTCTCTACTACTCCACTACTCTCTACTTCTCACTTTCTACTACTTACTCTCTACTAATCTACTACCCTCTACTACTCTCTCTCTACTACTCACTCTCTACTACTCACTCTCTAATACTCTCTACTACTCACTCTCTACTACTCTCTACTACTAACTCTACTACTCACTCTCTACTACTCCTTACTACTCACTCTACTACTCACTCCATACTACTCTCTACCACTAACTCTCTACTACTCCACTACTCTCTACTTCTCACTTTCTACTACTTACTCTCTACTACTCTACTACCCTCTACTACTCTCTCTCTACTACTCACTCTCTACTACTCACTCTCTAATACTCTCTACTACTCACTCTCTACTACTCTCTCTCTGCCACTCACTGTCTATAATTCACTCTCTACAACTCTCTACTACTCACTCTCTACAACTCTCTACTACTCACTCTCTACTACTCACTCTCTACTTCTGACTCTCTACTACTCCCTACTGCTATCTACTACTCACTCTCTACTACTCTCTCTCTACTACTCACTCTCTACTACTCACTCTCTACTACTCTCTACTACTCACTCTCTACTTCTGACTCTCTACTACTCCCTACTGCTATCTACTACTCACTCTCTACTACTCTCTCTCTACTACTCACTCTCTACTACTCACTCTCTACTACTCTCTACTACTCACTCTCTACTCCTCTCTACTACTCTCTACTACTCACTCTACTACTCACTCTCTACTACTACTACTCTCTCTCTGCTACTCACTCTCTACTAATCACACTCTACTTCTCACTCTCTACTACTCTCCACTACTCACTCTTTACTACTGTCTGCTTCTCACTCTCTATTAGTCTCTACTACTCACTCTACTACTCACTCTCTACTACTCTCTACTACTCACTCTCTACTACTCACACTCTACTACTCACTCTCTACTACTCACTCTACTACTATCTGCTAATCACTCTCTGCTACTCTCTCTACTACTCTCTAGTACTCTCTACTACTCTCTACTACTCACTCTCGACTACTCTCTCTCTACTACTCACTCTCTATAATTCACTCTCCACAACTCTCTACTACTCACTCTCTACAACTCTCTACTACTCACTCTCTACTACTCACTCTCTACTTCTGACTCTCTACTACTCCCTACTGCTATCTACTACTCACTCTCTACTACTCTCTCTCTACTACTCACTCTCTACTACTCACTCTCTACTACTCTCTACTACTCACTCGCTACTACTCTCTACTACTCTCTCTCTACTACTCTCTACTACTCACTCTACTACTCACTCTCTACTACTACTACTCTCTCTCTGCTACTCACTCTCTACTAATCACACTCTACTTCTCACTCTCTACTACTCTCCACTACTCACTCTTTACTACTGTCTGCTTCTCACTCTCTATTACTCTCTACTACTCACTCTACTACTCACTCTCTACTACTCTCTACTACTCACTCTCTACTACTCTCTACTACTCACACTCTACTACTCACTCTCTACTACTCACTCTACTACTATCTGCTAATCACTCTCTGCTACTCTCTCTACTACTCTCTAGTACTCTCTACTACTCTCTACTACTCACTCTCGACTACTCTCTCTCTACTACTCACTCTCTATAATTCACTCTCCACAATTCTCTACTACTCACTCTCTACAACTCTCTACTACTCACTCTCTACTACTCACTCTCTACTTCTGACTCTCTACTACTCCCTACTGCTATCTACTACTCACTCTCTACTACTCTCTCTCTACTACTCACTCTCTACTACTCACTCTCTACTACTCTCTACTACTCACTCACTACTACTCTCTACTACTCTCTCTCTACTACTCTCTACTACTCACTCTATTACTCACTCTCTACTACTACTACTACTCTCTCTCTGCTACTCACTCTCTACTAATCACACTCTACTTCTCACTCTCTACTACTCTCTACTACTCACTCTTTACTACTGTCTGCTTCTCACTCTCTATTACTCTCTACTACTCACTCTACTACTCACTCTCTACTACTCTCTACTACTCACTCTCTACTACTCACACTCTACTACGCACTCTCTACTACTCACTCTACTACTCTCTGCTAATCACTCTCTGCTACTCTCTCTACTACTCTCTACTACTCTCTACTACTCACTCTCTACTACTCTGTCTCTACTACTCACTCTCTACTACTCTCTCCCTACTACTCTCTCTCTACTACTCCCTCTCTACTACTCACTCTACTACTCTCTACTACTCACTCTCTACTACTCTCTCTCTACTACTCACTCTCTACTACTCACTCGCTACTACTCGCTCTCAACTGCTCTCTACTACTCACTCTCCACTTCTCACTCAATACTACTCTACTACTCTCTACTACTCTATCTACTACTCACTCTCTACTACTCTCTACTACTCGCTCTACTACTCTCTACTACTCACTTCCACTCACTCTCTATTACTATACTACTCACTCTCTACAACTCTCTACTTCTCTGTCTCTACTACTCACTCTCTACTACTCTCTCTCTACTACTCTCTCTCTACTACTCACTCTCTACTACTCTCTACTACTCACTCTCTACTACTCTCTCTCTACTACTCTCTACTACTCACTCTATTACTCACTCTCTACTACTACTACTCTCTCTCTGCTACTCACTCTCTACTAATCACACTCTACTTCTCACTCTCTACTACTCTCTACTACTCACTCTTTACTACTGTCTGCTTCTCACTCTCTATTACTCTCTACTACTCACTCTACTACTCACTCTCTACTACTCTCTACTACTCACCCTCTACTACTCACACTCTACTACTCACTCTCTACTACTCACTCTACTACTCTCTGCTAATCACTCTCTGCTACTCTCTCTACTACTCTCTACTACTCTCTACTACTCACTCTCTACTACTCTCTCTCTACTACTCTCTCTCTACTACTCCCTCTATACTACTCACTCTACTACTCTCTACTACTCACTCTCTACTACTCTCTCTCTACTACTCACTCTCTACTATTCACTCTCTACTACTCACTCTCTACTACTCACTCTCTACTACTCGCTCTCAACTGCTCTCTACTACTCACTCTCCACTTCTCACTCAATACTACTCTACTACTCTCTACTACTCTATCTACTACTCACTCTCTACTACTCTCTACTACTCGCTCTACTACTCTCTACTACTCACTTCCACTCACTCTCTATTACTATACTACTCACTCTCTACAACTCTCTACTTCTCTGTCTCTACTACTCACTCTCTACTACTCTCTCTCTACTACTCTCTCTCTACTACTCACTCTCTACTACTCTCTACTACTCACTCTCTACTACTCTCTCTCTACTACTCTCTACTACTCACTCTATTACTCACTCTCTACTACTACTACTCTCTCTCTGCTACTCACTCTCTACTAATCACACTCTACTTCTCACTCTCTACTACTCTCTACTACTCACTCTTTACTACTGTCTGCTTCTCACTCTCTATTACTCTCTACTACTCACTCTACTACTCACTCTCTACTACTCTCTACTACTCACCCTCTACTACTCACACTCTACTACTCACTCTCTACTACTCACTCTACTACTCTCTGCTAATCACTCTCTGCTACTCTCTCTACTACTCTCTACTACTCTCTACTACTCACTCTCTACTACTCTCTCTCTACTACTCTCTCTCTACTACTCCCTCTATACTACTCACTCTACTACTCTCTACTACTCACTCTCTACTACTCTCTCTCTACTACTCACTCTCTACTATTCACTCTCTACTACTCACTCTCTACTACTCACTCTCTACTACTCGCTCTCAACTGCTCTCTACTACTCACTCTCCACTTCTTACTCAATACTACTCTACTACTCTCTACTACTCTATCTACTACTCACTCTCTACTACTCTCTACTACTCGCTCTACTACTCTCTACTACTCACTTCCACTCACTCTCTATTACTATACTACTTACTCTATACTACTCTCTACTTCTCTATCTCTACTACTCACTCTCTACTACTCTCTCTCTACTACTCTCTCTCTACTACTCCCTCTCTACTACTCACTCTACTACTCTCTACTACTCACTCTCTACTACTCTCTCTCTACTACTCACTCTCTACTATTCACTCTCTACTACTCACTCTCTACTACTCACTCTCTACTACTTGCTCTCTACTGCTCTCTACTACTCACTCTCCATTACTCACTCAATACTACTCTACTACTCCCTACTACTCTATCTACTACTCACTCTCTACTACTCTCTACTACTCGCTCTACTACTCTCTACTACTCACTTCCACTCACTCTCTATTACTATACTACTCACTCTCTACTACTCTCTCCTACTCTCTCTCTACTACTCACTCTCTACTACTCACTCTACTACTCTCTACTACTCACTCTCTACTATTCACTCACTACTACTCACTCTCTACTACTCGCTCTCTTCGACTCTCTACTACTCACTCTCCACTACTCACTCTCTACTACTCGCTCTCTACTACTCTCTACTACCAACTCTCTACTACTCTACTACTCCTTACTACTCTCTCTCTACTACTCACTCTCTACTACTCACTCTATACTACGCTCTACTACTCACTCGACTACTCACTCTCTACTACTCTCTCTACTACTCACTCTCTACTACTCTCTCTCTACTACTCTCTACTACTCACTCTACTACTCATTTTCTACTACTCTCTCTACTACTCACTCTCTACTACTCTCTACTACTCTCTCTCTACTACACACTCACTACTACCTGCTCTCTACAACTCGCTCTCTACTACTCTCTACTACTAACTCTACTACTCACTCTCTACTACTCTCTACTACTCACTCTACTACTCACTCCATACTACTCTCTACCACTAACTCTCTACTACTCCACTACTCTCTACTTCTCACTTTCTACTACTTACTCTCTACTACTCTACTACCCTCTACTACTCTCTCTCTACTACTCACTCTCTACTACTCACTCTCTAATACTCTCTACTACTCACTCTCTACTACTCTCTACTACTAACTCTACTACTCACTCTCTACTACTCTCTACTACTCACTCTACTACTCACTCCATACTACTCTCTACCACTAACTCTCTACTACTCCACTACTCTCTACTTCTCACTTTCTACTACTTACTCTCTACTACTCTACTACCCTCTACTACTCTCTCTCTGCTACTCACTCTCTACTACTCACTCTCTAATACTCTCTACTACTCACTCTCTACTACTCTCTACTACTCACTCTCTACTACTCTCTCTCTGCCACTCACTCTCTATAATTCACTCTCTACAACTCTCTACTACTCACTCTGTACAACTCTCTACTACTCACTCTCTACTACTCACTCTCTACTTCTGACTCTCTACTACTCCCTACTGCTATCTCCTACTGCTATCTACTACTCTCTCTCTACTACTCACTCTCTACTACTCACTCTCTACTACTCTCTACTACTCACTCTCTACTCCTCTCTACTACTCTCTCTCTACTACTCTCTACTACTCACTCTACTACTCACTCTCTACTACTACTACTCTCTCTCTGCTACTCACTCTCTACTAATCACACTCTACTTCTCACTCTCTACTACTCTCCACTACTCACTCTTTACGACTGTCTGCTTCTCACTCTCTATTACTCTCTACTACTCACTCTACTACTCACTCTCTACTACTCTCTACTACTCACTCTCTACTACTCTCTACTACTCACACTCTACTACTCACTCTCTACTACTCACTCTTCTACTATCTGCTAATCACTCTGCTACTCTCTCTACTACTCTCTAGTACTCTCTACTACTCTCTACTACTAACTCTCGACTACTCTCTCTCTACTACTCACTCTCTATAATTCACTCTCTACAACTCTCTACTACTCACTCTCTACAACTCTCTACTACTCACTCTCTACTACTCACTCTCTACTTCTGACTCTCTACTACTCCCTACTGCTGTCTACTACTCACTCTCTACTACTCTCTCTCTACTACTCACTCTCTACTACTCACTCTCTACTACTCAATCTCTACTACTCTCTCTCTACTACTCTCTACTACTCACTCTATTACTCACTCTCTACTACTACTACTCTCTCTCTGCTACTCACTCTCTACTAATCACACTCTACTTCTCACTCTCTACTACTCTCTACTACTCACTCTTTACTACTGTCTGCTTCTCACTCTCTATTACTCTCTACTAATCACTCTACTACTCACTCTCTACTACTCTCTACTACTCACTCTCTACTACTCTCTACTACTCACACTCTACTACTCACTCTCTACTACTCACTCTACTACTCTCTGCTAATCACTCTCTGCTACTCTCTCTACTACTCTCTACTACTCTCTACTACTCACTCTCTACTCTCTACCTATCTACCTCTCTCTACCTCTCTCTCTACTACTCTCTACCTCTCTTCACCACTACCTCTCTACACCTCTACCTCTCTACCTCTACACCTCTACCTCTACATCTCTACTACTCTCTCTCTACTACTCACTCTCTACTACTCACTCTACTACTCACTACTACTCACTCTCTACTACTCTGTCTCTACTACTCACTCTCTACTATTCACTCTCTACTAATCACTCTCTACTACTCGCTCTCTATGACTCTCTACTACTCACTCTCCACTACTCACTCTCTACTACTCGCTCTCTACTACTCTCTACTACCAACTCTCTACTACTCTACTACTCCTTACTACTCTCTCTCTACTACTCACTCTCTACTACTCACTCTCTACTACTCTCTACTACTCGCTCTCTACATCTCTCTCTACTACTCTCTTCTACTCACTCTACTACTCACTCTACTACTCACTCTCTACTACTCTCTCTACTACTCACTCTCTACTACTCTCTACTACTCTCTCTCTACTACACACTCTCTACTACTTGCTCTCTACAACTCGCTCTCTACTACATTCTACTACTAACTCTACTACACACTCTCTACTACTCTCTACAACTCACTCTACTACTCACTCCGTACTACGTTCTACTACTCACTCTCTACTACTCTACTACTCTCTACTACTCACTTTCTACAACTCACTCTCTACTACTCTAATACCCTCTACTACTCTCTCTCTACTACTCACTCTCTACTACTGACTCTCTACTACTCTCTACTACTCACTCTCTACTACTCTCTACTACTCACTCTCTACTACTCTCTCTCTACTACTCACTCTCTATAATTCACTCTCTACAACTCTCTACTCCTCACTCTCTACAACTCTCTACTACTCACTCTCTATTACTCTCTCTACTACTCTCTACTACTCACTCTCCACTACTCACTCTCTACTTCTGACTCTCTACTACTCCCTACTGCTCTCTACTACTCACTCTCTACTACTCTCTCTCTACTACTCACTCTCTACTACTCACTCTCTACTACTCTCTACTACTCACTCTCTACTACTCTCTCTCTACTACTCTCTGCTACTCACTCTACTACTCACTCCCTACTACTACTACTCTCTCTCTCTCTGCTACTCACTCTCTACTAATCACACTCTACTTCTCACTCTCTACTACTCTCTACTACTCACTCTTTACCACTGTCTGCTTCTCACTCTCTATTACTCTCTACTACTCACTCTACTACTCACTCTCTACTACTCTCTACTACTCACTCTCTACTACTCACACTCTACTACTCACTCTCTACTGCTCACTCTACTACTCTCTGCTACTCACTCTCTGCTACTCTCTCTACTACTCTCTACTACTCTCTACTACTCTCTACTACTCACCCTCTACTCTCTACCTCTCTACCTCACTCTACCTCTCTCTCTACTACTCTCTACCTCTCTACACCACTACCTCTCTACACCTCTACCTCTCTACCTCTACCTCTCTACCTCTAACTCTCTACCTCTACACCTCTACCTCTACACCTCTACCTCTCTACCTCTCTCTACACACACACATATACACATATATATATGCATATACAAATATTCACTGAAAAAACCATAGGTTTCAGGCACGTTATAGTTAGGAATTAGCATTCAAAAAACCTTACAAATTCACTGAAAAAACCATAGGTTTCAGGGGCGTTATAGTTAGCTGGATTTTTCACTCGTACAAAACCATTGAAATTCCCCTGTTATAGTTAGTTCAGCTAACTATAACTCACGCGCCCACAATGCACTGCTGAAGACGTCACATATTACATCACTGATGACATCATCCAGTGAATGTGTCTTTTTCTGAAAATTACATATGTTTTATATATGTATATCTCAAGGTCGATGGAAAAATAAATGGGTATATAGGTGTCGAAATGGATGATTTGTTTTTGAAAAATTGATTGTATAACTGACTGATTAAGTGTATCTTAGTGAATACATGGCTTAGTGAGTAATGTTTAAATATGTAAATATCTGTATCAGTCTCTCACTTTGTGTATAAGTGGCGGCATGGGTTAGTGAGTAGCTACATGAGTGTCTATATAGGTTATTAGTTGGTTTTTTGAGTATCAGTATGAGTGTCTGAGTGTCTGTATGGTTCTCTGGGGGGTATTACGTAGTGCATAGGTGCATGAATGAGTGACTCACTGTTTGTATGTGTTGAAGACAGCATGTGTGCAGGACTGTATGGGTGGATGAGTGTGTGCATGGGTGTGTTAGTGAGTGAATGACTGTCTCAATAGTGTCTTTATGAGTAACTACATATGTTTTAAACTAGTATATGTGACTATTGGTGTATATAAGTCAGTATATGTGAGAGTGAGAGATTGGAAGAGTTCCTGTATGAATAAGTATGTGTTTCTATAAGTGATTGTTTAAAAGACTAAGTATGTGTACATTTCTGTAGAAGTAAGTTTGGTGGTGTGTGTATAACTGTATATGCAAGTAAATGGATGTTTGATTCTTTATTAGCATGAGTGACTATGTGTGTGAGTAACTCTATGGATGAGTGGCGCTGTGTAACAGGATGTATAGGTGTAAGAGTACATATGATTGAGTACATGTATGAGTGACTTTATAGGACTGTTGGTGAATGAGTGGATGTGTATGGGGATCTTCGAATTACTGAATAGGTTGGTATTGGTATGTCCATTGTTTTGAAAATGTTAGTTTCTATATTTGAATGTGTGTATCAAAGGTTATATTAGGGGGAGAGGAGGTCTGCCACTCTATCACAAGGTCATCAGTGATGTTATTTGAGATGTCATCAGTGATGTCATGAGTGATGTCACTGACCATGTCATGAGTGATGTAATATGTGACGTCATCAGCAGTGCATTGCGGGCGCGCGAGTTATAGTTAGCTGAACTAACTATAACGGGGGAATTTCAATGGTTTTGTATGAGTGAACAGTCCAGCTAACTATAACGCCCCTGAAACCTATGGTTTTTTCAGTGAATTTCTAAGGTTTTTAAATTCTAATTTCTAACTATGCCTACAGAGATAGGACATGTGAAGAAAGAAGAAAAAACGCACAGAAAGAAAAAAAAGAAATGCAGAAAGAAGCAACAGAAGTCCTCAAAGACGAAGAAAAGTGCAGGAAGAAGGATAACGTGCAGAAAGAACAAACAGAAGAGCAGAAAGAAGCCTTGTTGCAAAATCATCCTGTACCCTCAACTTTTTCAGACGGATACTGGTGGTAACTGAGTCTGACTAACCAGTCCTAGAGCCAGTGCTATGTTAAAAGACACTCAGAATACAGTGGAAACACCTACATACACTAGGGAACACTATGCGTTGGGGTCCCCCTGTGATTAGCATGACCTCCTCTGTAAGCCCCAAGTATATAATAGGGCAGGGGATTAAAACTACCTCTTATAACGCGCCATAGGGCGTGTTTGCACAAGTCACCTCAGGCCCCGTCCCCTCCCTTCCCCACTGTGTAAACACGCCCTGTGGCCGTTTTAAGTTGGGAGATTAAGACCCCTTGAATCCTGAGGGTCCCTGGGGTCCAACTAGACCACTAGGTACCTCCAGTAAGCACCACAGAGCTGCGTTGCAGAGAGATGTAAAAAGGGGCACAGCCTAACCACCTCTCTGCAACGCAGCGCAGTGGCGCTTACTGGAAGCACCTGGTGGGCTAGTTGGCCCCCAGGGTTCCTCAGGATTGAAGGGGAATTATTTCCCCAACTTAAAGCGTGCTACAGGGCGTGTTTGCACACGTTAACTCAGGCCCCGTCCCCTCCCTTCACCACTGTGTAAATACGCCCTGTGGCCGTTTTTAGTTGGGAGATTAAGGTCATTTGAATCCTGAGGGTCCCTAGGGTCCAACTAGCGCACTAGGTACATCCAGTAAGCGCCACAGAGCTGCATTGCAGAGAGGTGTAAAAAGTGGCACGGCCTGGACCACCTCTCTGCAACGCAGCTCAGTGGCGCTTACTGGAAGCACCTGGTGGGCTAGTTAGCCCCCAGGGGCTCTCAGGATTGAAGGGGAATTATTTCCCCAACTTAAAACGCGCCATAGGGCGTGTTTGCACATGTCACCTTAGGCCCCGTCCCCTCCCTTCCCCACTGTGTAAACACGCCCTGTGGCCCTTTTAAGTTGGGAGATTAAGTCCCCTTTAATCCTGAGGATCCCTAGAGGCAAAATAGCCCACTAGGTACGTCCAGTAAGCGCCATTGCAGAGAGGTGTAAAAAGGGGTACGGCCTGCACCACCTCTCTGCAACGCAGAGCAGTGGCGCTTACTGGAAGCACCTGGTGGGCTAGTTGGCCCCCAGGGTCCCTCAGGATTGATAGGGAATTATTTCCCCAACTTAAAATGCGCCACAGGGCGTGTTTGCACACGTCACCTCAGGCCCCGTCCCCTTCCTTCACCACTGTGTAAACACGCCCTGTGGCCGTTCTAAGTTGAGAGATTAAGTCCCCTTGAATCCTAAGGGTCCCTAGGGTCAAACTAGCCCACTAGGTACCCCCAGTAAGCGCCACAGAGCTGCGTTGCATAGAGGTGTAAGAAGGAGCGTGGCCTCAGAGCACCTGTCTGCAACGCAGCTCCCTGGCGCATACTGGAGATACCTGTTGGGTTAGTTGGCCCTCAGGGGCCCTCAGTATTGAAGGGGAATTAATTCCCCAACTTACAACTGGCCAGGGGGTGCGTTTGCAGAGTGCTCCAAGGAGGGGGCGTGGCCTCCAGTGCGATGCCTGTCTTTTATTTATTGTATTTTTTTAAGGAGGGCTGTGTGCCCCCCCTTCTTTTTCTAATTTATTGGCCCTGGGGACCCCATCCCCCAGGGCCTGCACCCTAACTTTTTTTTGTTGAAAAAAATTAATTTGGAAGGGGGCCGCGTGGCCCTCCTCCCAAGGCCTTAACCCCCGGGTCATGGGCTTTTTAAAAAAAAAATCTTTAGGAGGGGGTCTGCGTTGCCCCCTTCCTCAGGCCACTTATGGCCCCGGGGACCCCATCCCCAGGGGCCGGCCTTTGTTTTTTATTATTTAAAAAATATATATATTTATAGAAACACCTAGGACATGCTGGACAAACCGTATGTACCTATCACCATGACGATTTGCGTGATATTCATTAAAAGATGACTATGCATACAATGAATCCATGTGGAATGTATTTACACCGCTAGTGAAGCTCTGACGTGTCTGACGCCCTACCATGCCTAATCCCGGTGCCCCCGCCGGTGGGTACTCTCCAAGTAGACACCCTTGTCGTTTATTTATACAAACATGGGTTGCCATTGACGGGCACATTTAATACACACGCACACCAAGCCATTCAAAGGGGATTCGACAAAACTTTGACCAAACTATGCAAGAACCCCCCCCCCCCCCCCCTCATGGTTAATAAAACACACATCCACCGCCGGATATGTAATACTTTTTATTTTACTCTCTGGAAAGGAGACAAACCTCACTTGAGTGTCATAGCGTGCTCCTGGCTAAGCCCAATGCTGTGTTACACCCACCAGTGCCTGCCGAGTGCCACACACCTCTGTGTTGTATTACACCAGCTAGTGCGTTTGCTATAACACTCTCTAGCCCATGTGCACTGTAACACCACCCCATGAATATGTCATGCCACACTTGCCTTCGCACGGGTTATATTGCCCCATCTAACCTGCCTTCCTCGATGCCTATTGTTGTAAGTTATCAGTAAGATACGTTTTCTGTAATGGTTCGTTCCGGCCCTCCCTGTCCATCCCCAGCTATTGGTCTCCTCCTGGGAGTTTATGTTAGAATGTTGAAGGACCATTCCTGTGAGATGGAGAGTGGATGATCAGAAATAAAGATACTTGGACTTACCTGCCGGAGTCTGCATTTCCTTTGAACTTTCAACACCTATGTTATAACGCACAGCGCTATGCCATACATATTACAATCTGGAATCCATATCTTTGTCACAGTGCATATGCAACGTTACACTTCCCAGCACATATTTTATATTACAACTTTAGAGACTAATTAGGTTAC